>NC_070634.1:17014128-17757609 GCF_947347685.1 Pleuronectes platessa
TGTGATTTTCCGCACACACTGAAATAAATAGGGCAGGGTTATTATGGCAACCAATATTTTTGGCACCTCGCTCCTTTATTTACGGAAGAGTGTACAGTAGGAAATACTTAACTTTTTTTTCTTTCCATATAAGGTAAGTATATGGTGTAGAAGTGTAGGACTGAGACCTTCTGACGATGCAACAAAAACTGCATCCAAAATAGGCAAAGAATTCACTTGATTTCTTGGCTGGAGGATATTAACGTTTGGCAGCAGCGCTTTGTTTCATAACATTTGCTTCATATTTTAGTCTATTAATGTAAATTAATGGTCGTGAGGAGAAGAAAAAAATAATCCGTCCTCGTCGCATATGCAATCTTGGGCATTCGTCAACTGACCTCAAATCTGTTTTATATTTCTGCTCTGAATACACAAACAGTAATTCTGTATCAGTAATAAAAGCAAAATATTAGTAATATCAACTACATAGGGATTTATGTAAATTTTCATCTTCAAATATGTGGTAAACCGTTGGAATTATGACTCTAATAACCCTCAGTAAAGCACATTCCTCTGCCAAGGACCAACATTTGCATTAAATTCAAGTCGCACCAAATTGCAAATACTTATAGATTTCAGTCCACTTAAAGGTTCAGTGTGTAGAATATAGTGACATCTAGTGGTGAAGTTGCATTTTGCAGCTGAATACCACTCACCACACCCTCCCCTTCCAAACATGAAAGAAAACCTGTGGCAACTATCAGATGTCATAAAAACTTTAAAGGTTTTTTTCTAGTTTGGACGACTGTAAAAAACAAGGCGGCCCCCGTAGAGAGGACCTGCTCCAAAAGTAAATATAAACTATTTACATATAAAAGGCCCATGTTAGGGTAAAGAAAACAACAATTCATACAATGTAGATGAAACACACTCTTGAAAATATCACTAGGATTATTTTAAACTAAATTTCTGCCAATAGATCCCTTTCACCTAAATCGTACACACTCAACTTTTAACATTACAGATTTTTTCAAATCCACGTGTCGTTCCCTGGGAAATTTGTGAAAATGTTAAAAACCTGACTTATTTCGCCATATTAAAGAAAGTGCGATAAAATGTTGGAAATGCACCAAAGTTGCATTGGTTCTTCCCTGACCCATATTGTATCCTTCCACCAAGTTTCATGGTAATCTGTAGTGCGGTTTTTCTGTAATGCTACTTATTAACGGAAAAAGTTAAATAAAAAAATCAATGTATTTGCCCGATATGTAAATGTATGTCTGTCAGTATTTTGCGCCTGCAGATCTGCTTTAGATTCCTTCCTGTGGTATCAGATGTAAACTCTTATGGGGTTCTTCTTTGTGTGATTTCTTTTTAACCAGCGCACCTGAGAGAGACCCTTTGTACCAAAGTGCTTTTTCCTCGAACGCACACATTTCCCTCTCTGCTCCGAGTACAATAGTTCAGCAAGAACATTGAAATGCTAAAGAAAACATTTAAAATAACATCTGAACTCCGGGGCTTCTGGCACACTTAGGATATATGCACATGAGGAATGAACCCGACTCCTCTGCTGGAGAGCTTATGGACGAGACCGTTTGGGGTTGTTTTCTCGTCTGCCGGCTCCTGCTGGATGTTTGTGTTTGTGTGCTTCAGTGGGCTATTTTTAATATGAAGATACGCGCAAGGCTGAGGGCAGCGTAATACACAGGGTCACAAGCAGGGAGCCGGCAGGCTGTAGCCTTTCAAGACAGACAATGTGAGTCAGCTATCTGACTTCATCAAACACGGCTTGACAATAAAACCCCTGCATACAAGGGCTTGACTGTTTTATTTCATTATTTTTTATTTCCCATGGCGACTCACCAGAGTTGCTGACGCCCTCATACCATCCAATATCTCTCTCTGTGGCACTCATATGTCATTCCATCCTGCACACTTCGGCTCAGATGGCATACCTTTGTGACAACTGGTCTCATGTATGCAGCGCTGCCAGTGGAACCCCGCCGTGGTGCATGTGTGTGTGCGTGCCGAAACATGTACCTCAGTTGGTTTGTTTTCCACACTAAATCATCTTTCCTTTCACATGACTGATGGCTACCGAGACAGAGGCTTTAGAATTGTGGGGCATCTCTGTGACCGGTGATCAATCAATGGGATCTAAGGAGATATGGAGCATCTCTAAATTGGTCCTGCCAAGTACCAGCGCTTAATCTGACCAACAGGATTTACCAGAGGGGCCGATGGGGGGGAGCAGTACGATGATGTTAAGGAAATGCTAGTGATCGACGAGGTATTTAAATTATTTAACTGAGCTTTACCACACTATAAACATTATGAGTAATAATCCTGCGATCAGTATTTTACTACGATAAAAGTACAGAAGTATTGGCAACAAAATGTACTTAAAGTACAAGTGAAACCTGAAGAATTGTCCCTATCAGGATTACTATTACTACACCTTATTTTTTAACAATTATGTATAAAGTATTGGTTGGTTTATAAATACTGGTGCATTAAATTGTAGAAACTGATTATGTGACCATGTTTTCTATGCACAAGATTGATATATAAATAACTAATAATTATAGCTGTTAAATACATATTGTCGCAAAAAGCACAATATTTCTAACTCGATTGTGGTAGAGTAAAAGCAAATAAGCAGCAGTGGAAATACTCACTATAAATACTTTAAACTGCACTTATATATCTTTCTTGAGAAGATGTACTTAGTTATTTTTCATCACAAGGAAATATATGCCCATTTTGCAGTTAGCTGTCAGATGCAGATGATTCATCTATCTGGAATATTTTATTTAATTTGATTAAAAAATATATGTTTTAAATATTCTGCATTAACAAGACAATGCCTGAAACACTGTATATTACTTTGTGTGAATGATCCATAGAAGAACGCACAACCAATGACAGAAGGATCATTGTTCGGGGATCCATCATCAACACAATATAATCAAAGGGTGAGGTAGTGATGTTGCCAAACAGCCGTTTGTTTTCTTTTGGTGAAATAAGGTCAATGGTTCTATCTTTTATTTATTTTGTACATTTTCTTATTTGACTGGATTTAAATCATATTAATTTATAACACCAAAATGAACCTAACATTGTTTTATTTAAAGATATTATTTTTTATAATAGCTTTTCCCATCTTTCACACACACACACACACACACACACACACACACACACACACACACACACACACACACACACACACACACACACACACACACACACACACACACACACACACACACACACACACACACACACACACACACACACACAAACGGATTTCACTAAGAGCAAGTTGCTCAGCTACACTAATAAGGCGATACAAAGCTAAGTGTAATAGACTAATGTTAGCATACTTAATCTAGATTGCACATTTGCAAGGTAATGTATTTAACAGAGTAAATTACAATATACAGAAGAATTACCTCACAGCAGCCAGATTAGATCTGTGCAGTTTCACAGTCTGTTCAGCCTGTTGTGTGTTTGTTGTGTTCACGTGAATCTGGTGTCCATTGTGAGTGCATCAGTGTGCAGGTTTTTAAATCTGCTCTGTTCTGTTTAACAGCTGGGCTTCACTTCTCAAGTTATGATGAAGTTTCTGATTCTCTTGAGTTCAGCTCACTCAGTGTTAACGCTCATGTCTTGCAGGTTTCTGACGCCGACAGGCTGCTGTTGACTTTCTCTTCTGTCCCTCCACACCCTCTACATTCAGATAATCAGATTTGCTGTTTTCCTACAGCAGTAACTCAGTCCTCCAGCTGCCCTGTTAGTCTCCTCGGTGGAGGATTTTACTCCAAAGGCGAGGGATGCAGAAGATGATTTTAAACATGGGAAAACAGATGCCGACGGGGGCAACCAGACAGAATTAAATGCTTGACTGTGTGCCAGATCTGGTTGCTCAGGGCAACTATGCAACTACTGCTGTTGAGGCCTTATCAAGTATTTTCTAAGGGTCCCGTGAGTCTGGCCTCATTTCCGGGAAAAACATTTTTGGCACTGGTTCCGTGACGTCTGCGTTTTTTACCTTTGCGACATAATCTTGTAGGCATCTGGAAGATAGCAGTTGACGTTCTCCATCTGGAACGGGTCGGCGTCGCAGATCTTGTCGTCCGTCCGGCCGTAGTTGGCACTTTCGATCATTATGACATCACTTCCCGGACACCGCAGATCGATGGGGTAACCCTCACAAGACAGCTCTCTGCGCACTAAGCCGAACGGCAGGGCGGCTCGACTGAACCCTGGGGGAGAAGGTGAGAGAGAGAGGGGGAGAAAGAGCTCTATCAGTGAAAATCGAAGAGGGCCGGATAGTTTGGCTGACGCAGGGGAAGATGGTAAGAGGCGGAGGACACTGGATATCTGAGTTGGACATGCTGAGTGTACACACAAGAGTGGCAGTTTTGTGCATGTTCGTTCTTTCTTATTTTAAAATGAAGTGGCTGTATCTGTTCAGCAAAATAAATCACACTTGATATCTGCATACTGAATCCTGCTTGGCTTACATCAGAATAATGAGTTCAGATGTCAATAGGGAGCTAATGGTGTTAGTATGCACGGTGAGCGCACTGATACAACATCAATAACCAAATGTGACAGCAGCCGATGTGATAGAAAAGTACAACTCCTTTAAGAATTCATTTTGTCAGGCTTCTTTGTTTTCAAACGCAGAGCTATCTTTTTTTTTCCTCCTGCGTTACTAATTGTCCCTTGATTCATTTCAAGGTGGGGACACGCTGTCACCACAGAGTCACTAGTCACTGGAGACTTGTGGTTCACTTGTTCATTTTTTTCTACCCAAAACGAAAGAGAACAAAAAGCATCCGTACAACATGAGTGCAATTTAATCCACATCGCTGTGCTGACAATCGAACCACAGCCATTGGGAGGCTGGGAAAAAAGGGAAAAAACGTGTGTGTGCGTTTGTGTTTGCGTTTGTGTGTGTGTTTCAGGTCAGAGAGGGTGGGGGGGTAGGAAAAATAGAAAAGAAATCAATATTGTGGCTCTGTAACAATGCCAAAAGCCATATTTAAACTGCTACTGAACTACATACAAACACATAAAGCCACATACACAACTACACCAAACCCAGCACAAGATATTTTCGGTCAGAGCCCTTTTATTTCTTTTTTTTTTACGGCTATGTCATGTCAAGTATGCGAAGAGAGTGGCACAAAGCTTAAAAAACATTTTTAGCAGCTGCCCGTCTGTTGGCCTACATTGCCCCTGCATTTCTGCTGTGACTAAATCACCTCCTGTGTCTTTAAATAACAGTGTTGTTTCCTTCTATTTGCTTGATGGCTATGTTGTTAGTGTTTCCAAGCTTCTATTTCCCTAAAGAGGTTTAGGTCACAGTCTCTGGAGAAAGGGGAAAAGGGTGCAGTAACAACTTCTCATGCAGCCTCTCAGTCTGGCCAATACAGTTGTTTACAATACTATTACATAGCCCTTGTTTATTTTTAATGAGTCATCCTGCGAGGTGATTACTTAAAGCCACCGACTCCAGCTCTGCCAAATTGACCGGGAATGGCCGAGTTCATTTTACCCCATCGGATGCCTCATCGGTTAACTACCAATATCATTATCTCTGTCTGATTAAATGCTATGCTACAATGCAGGGGATTAGCATTCTGTGTGGTGCCCCGCACCAGGAAATGCTCCTGTGGTATTTCACAAAAGGAAGATAAATGTCAGTTTTCATTCCCTGATCTTCCACTCGAGCACCAATCAGGTTAAAGTCTTACATCTAAGGTGCTCAGTGCAGAGCTCAGGCTAAACAAAGGATATAACTGTACGTTAGGGGGGGAAGCTGTCCTTGACTATTTACCCTTTATAAAGCTGTTTTCAGACCTGCACTGAACCCTGGGCATTCTCCTGAAATCGTACACACATGCTGCATGTGAGAACGCAAATGTCCGAGTGGTGGCAAAACTGAAAAAAAACATAAGTAATACAAATATCTCAGGATAAAGGGGGGTTGTTTTCCCAGATTTCATCTCAGAAAAACGATGAGATTTGAGTTTTTGGTGATAAGGGGCTAACGCCAATGTGATTTCAACAGCTCCACTCCTCGCCTGAATATTATATATATTGCAAACAACTCAGATGATCTCCTGCTGCTGTCTTCATATGTGAGAGGCAAACTGGACCCAATTTTACAAAGAAAATCCCTAGTTTGTGTTTGAAAACGGCTCAAAACCTCATTTGTCTTGGGAGCATACAAACATAAAGGCAGGATCTTTTTTCACTCTACCTTCTATTTTTGACATCAAACTTTCTCATGTGACTGCCGGTCATGAAAAAGTAAAAGGCTTTCAAATATGATAGGTTTCAGACACATTTCTCTTTTTTTATCCGGCCTCTTTTCTCTCCGGAGTCAAAGACTAACGCTCAGTGACAAACAATTTATCAGAGCCGATGGCTTGAGAGGAAAAAGCCCAGGTGTGAAAAAAGAGAGAAGAAACGGTTTGTCAAGAACAAGACCTGACGTCCTGCTCTGAGATCATACCAAGCTGTGTGAGAACCTATGGAAAGCATCAGTTATAAGCCACATTATATAATATATATATTATAAACCTTTGATGGAGACATGTCAGTTCTCACCAGTTGTCTTATCAAAAGGGGGAAAAACTGTCCACATATGGTGCAAATGAGAATTTAAAAGCTTTTTAAAACGTACAAGCTGAAGAATTGGACGGGCTTGTAGCCTTATATAAGTAAATGAACTGAACCCTGGTTTGTGTAACCAAAGAGGTCACATAGACTTTTCATGGATCAATTGGGCAGCAGTTACTTATGGTCTTGGTAAGACGCGTTATCTTGCCATGGCCCACTTCATGGCTGGAAGGGCCCGGGTTCTTGGGCCATATGCAAGACGTCTGAATTTAATCTTTCGAGTCCGCAGCCAAAACCCGCTGACGCTCCGCGCGCCTGGAACACTGTTAAAGCACTTAAATACTCTTCAGAGCCTTTACAATCTCTGCTTCTGGTTTTGTGCTGTAGAGTTGATGAAGTCTCTGCTTAAGTAGGAAAACAGAGGCCGGCGTTATGAGGAGATAAACGTGTGCTTGAGAATATTGTCTGACTCTTACTGGAATACACTAGCAACGTTTCAGCCACGCTGATGACAGGCCCTGTAAGAATGGTTCATTTTGTGTTCAAATCTCTGGAAATCAAACAAAATTGCTCTCGCCTAAGTGCATTTTATTGGCCAGCTGGGTTTGTGCATCATGGACCAAAAGCACAGCTGTAAACAACCTCCAAAAGCTTCTCTCTATTGATTAGACCTGAGGCTAAACTACTTTCCCTCCCTGGTGTCAGATGGTACTTTTGGTATATGGGGAGATGAGTGACAGATATAAATCAATGAGGGACACCCAGCAGTGCAGCAAACTAAATCCGGCACCATAAATGAGATTCATTGTCTTTTATTTCAACATCTATGATAAAGTGATACATTTTCTGATGTTTATATGTAATGCTCATTTAAATTTTCTTAATTAGGTTCAGTTAAACTTATTTGATATCCTTTTCAAAATCTCTTGAAACAACAAAGTTGAACTAGGATCAGTTTGAGTAATTTCAACAGCAATGTTCATGTATAGAAGTATCAGTTGGTTAAAACAGGGATCACAACTACTGCTGGACACGGAAGAGAAACACAGTCAGAGCTGGTACCTGACAGCAAGTTGCAGTAAACTGATACCATGATTCTGTTTTTAAATCGCCCCAGATGTCGGGGACACAAATACCAGTTCACCATAACTAATCAAATCACTGAGCACAGTATGAGTTATACCTGCCTCTGTATAACCATGACAGCAACAGGAAGCTTCAACATGGCAGTGAATGAGCTACGGGGCTAGAATTACTGTCTCTGCCACGACCTGTCAAGTTCTAATTTACATCCATGCCTGTCCGAACTCATATAATATGTACGACTTTGAATGAATTTAATAGGATTTATTATGTGTATTTATCGATTTACGATACAAAGACGAATAAAAAAATTGATTTGACTTGACTTTGTTAAGCCATGTCTTTCTGCTGTATGTCTACTGTGTTAGTGTCAAACCTACTTCTATGAGTTCACATTCTTGGCCAATTAAGGCTGATTCTGATGTAACACAATGTTGTATTCATGACAAAAGACGATACTTTACATATGGATGCTGCTGCATAGAAGCCACACATTTTGAAAAATGGCTGCTTTACACACATCTCCAAAACTGGCAGCACAGACCATCTTTATAATCACCACAGTTTCATGGTGGACACCCAAGATCAGTGTCACCAGTTCTAACCAGATGTGAAATATGGTCCCACTCTCGTCTTGTTTCACTGAGTTACGGGGTTGAATAACGGTCATAAAAGTGGGCTTGCAGAACATTATGATGTCATAGTGAAGCTGACCTTTGTCCTTTTAAATATCAAATGTCATCACTTTGTCAATATTTCCTATATGACATTTATTTGAAATTGTGTCATGATTAGTGTATAAATTATTGTGTTATGGCCACACATCATTGAATCTAAGTAAGGGTTTTAATGGAATTCCCTCAAGGCCCTTGTGGATATAATATGTTGACAAGACTGGAATGGACGTGAGGTCAAAGTGACTTGACCTCTGACATTTTACCAAGAAAATTTGATCAGTACATTTTTGAACATACTATATTTGAAGGAATGCCTCGGGGGGGCTCCAGAGATATCATAATTGGAAAATTTGGACGTACGAAGACACAAA
The DNA here is from genome assembly GCF_947347685.1 of Pleuronectes platessa. Classification (NCBI taxonomy): domain Eukaryota; kingdom Metazoa; phylum Chordata; class Actinopteri; order Pleuronectiformes; family Pleuronectidae; genus Pleuronectes; species Pleuronectes platessa. The sequence continues at coordinate 17,022,881 of NC_070634.1, forward strand.
CCTACAGACGAACCGACAACCCATGACCAAACGCCCTCGTCCGTGAGGCATAACGGTAGACAATGGTACAATGACGAATTATTGTCGAACTGGTTTAAGTTCTTTTACATTCAGGCAAAGGTTTTCTCTGTTTTCATATGCTATTTATATTCTCGTCATATAAAGGCACCAAAACACTATTGATCGTGCTCTGGCGTGATAATGCACTGCAATAACAACTGAGCGTGCTAAAGTGTCACGTAAATGTTATTATTCAAATTAGCCATACAAATAATAATTTATATTCTCTTGGGGTCATTGTTGTTATTATTCAGGGAGTGAATGACAATAAGTTACTTATTCTCTATACGTTGACAGTCAACCATCAAAGAATATCAAAATGTAGTGTGTGTTAACATATCGAGTTCCCCTTTCTCCCTTTACTTTGAAGTCTCATGAAATCACCCTCAATGAACTCGACCATTCATTGCAGCAGCTGAAAGTAAATGCTATTGTGTGTCTGAGGCCTTTTCCCTTTTCTGTGCTTTTTTTTTATGATTGGCGAGAGGCTGCTGAGCTAACAAAACGGTGCCAGACACGGGGCACGCCACTGGTGCATATAGGTGCGAAAATAGAGTCACGTAACTGGATTTTTAGCCGAGTTCGTTTTGGGATCTTACACAGACGCTGTGCACAGTAAAAGACGAAATTCAGCGCTCCCCTCTTCAGAGGAAGCACACACTTCAGAGAGCTCCTCAAAAAGTGAGATGTTATTTTCTCAGCTTTGATGTACTTTCACTGGGATAGAGCATCCGAACCTATACAAGGGCCGACACGAGAGATGACTATCAATCAGATACCTAAAAAGAGGATTTTCATATTCTGAGCACTAATTAACCGGCAGGAGAGGATAAAGGCCCTTTGAATCACTGCCTTGCTGTTGTGTGCCCCCGCCAACCAGTCTAGTTGGAGATTACACTCATGTCTGTCCAAACTCATAATATAATATAATATAATATAATATAATAATCATTGATTTGACTCGACTTAGTTAAACCACGCTCATCCTGTTCTGCTGTCTGCAAATTCAATATTTCAGCGAATGTGAAATATCGTCACAAATCGTCTTTTCCTTTTTTAAGTTATGGTGTTGAATATTGGCCAGAAAAGTCAATTGAAATTTTGGATACAAAATGTCATCACTTCATCATTTTATCTTATTAAACATTTGTGTGAGACTGAGTTAATAATTAGTGTATAAATTCTCGAGTTGCTGTCGAAGGTGACATCAGTGACCTTGACCTTTGCACACCGAAACTCTACTGATCCTTGAGCTCAAGTGAACACGTGCGGCAATAGAAGAAATTCCCTTTTATGTTCCTGTGATATTACGTTCACGAGATTGGGATGCCAGTGGTGGCCGAGATTTACAAGCTGAAAAAACCCTGCCCTATCTAACACCCGTTGGAAAGCAGCGCGATCAGATATTGTTGGAGAATTTCTTATTTGAGGCTGTGGCTATTCTGCTTGATCTGAAGTCACATTATCATGATAACACTATTTGCACTCTGCAGAGAAGCGTTCAGGTTTGCTCCTTTCAGCAAATAGAGTCTTGCAGGAGCTATCCACCAAGATGCAAGCACACCTGGCCTCTAAAGGGAATAATTTATTACATCTTACATGCAAGACACACCCGTGATTAAGTACGAGACTGAGCACGACCCTTTTGAACCGTGTGCCTGGCGCAGCAATATATTGTTCTGCCGTTAAACCAGTAGAAGTGGATGTGCACACGCCGTTAGATACACTTGCGTCTTGTGCTTCAGCTCATGCGTTTAGATTGTTAAAACAGAGTTATTTTGCCGCTGGCCATATCTGTCGCTGGCTCGGAGGCATGATAAAATATGTGAAAAATCTCAATCCTGTGACCATGGCAACATGGTGCAGCGGAGACATTACTGGCCAGATCCTTATCATGGCCTTGTTGACACTCTACCTAATCAACCATTCTGGTCACCCACCCACCACTAGAAAGGCATTTCAATTCCTCTTCATCAGCTATGTGGCAAGCACTGAACTGAGCAGTGATCAGTGCCATTATACGAAAGGCAAACCACTCAGTCGGGGTCTACTCTTTCTTTTCCACAGGCTGAAAATAGACTGTTAGCCTTAAAAATACTGTACATTTCACAACCAACCGGCGTAAATTAAAGTTTAAGTGGTTTTGTGTTTTGCCAGCGATGAAAACAGCTGTTTGCATTTTAAAACACATGATCCCTAAACCTTTTGACACGGGCTTATTGTACACGTTGTTCTCACCTGCTAGTAATTGATTTTGATGGGCGCACAGGACCTCTAGTTCCATGGGTAATAGCACTTTATTACACCGATGAGGAGCCTCTATTTAAAGCTTCCCAGGCTGGCGTTTACTACCGTGTGTAACCTCTGTGATGATTCCGCAGCTGAAGAATGGTGAGAAACTCCCGTTTGTAAAAAGCGACCCATTACATAGCGTCTCCTTGGTGCTGTAACGTTTTAATTCTTTTTTTTCCCTCCACAGATGAGCCAAATCAATCGGAAAGTGACCATCTGGTAGGATATGACTATCAGTGAAGCAGAGACTATAAACAAAATGTCTTCCTATTTCACAGCAACGAGGAGTCATTAGGATCTTCATCAGCCATTTAGGGACAGTCTACCATGTAGTCCCATGAAGATACACATTACCATGATCAATCACAGAGACGTGACGTGAAGGACACGTGAAGTATAGACGGCTGAACGTATGCAGCTTCTGAAGGAGCCATACGTCTAATGAGGGTTAGGGTTAGAACACGAGTCTCCGTCAGCAGAGATAAATTATTTCACTGTTGCTGAGCGTTGATTATTCAACGTAAATGACGGCGGAACTATTTTGCTTTTCATCAGGGCTATCTCCCATCCAGTAAATGGCTTTTCATATTAAAATGACCCTTTGTAACTGGAGTTCCACATGCTTCTGGAGTTAGTCAAGGGGCAGAGCAGGGGCCGATCAAAAGGCCCATTCAGCCACTCACGCTGCTGCCATCATTGTGGCCTGAGCACAAAGGAGCTCTCCAGATTATTTTGATGTGAAACCAGATAATTTTTTCTGTCGAGGGCCAATGAGAAGTGTGACGGGGACGCTCCCGACGCTTGTCGTCCGCCGTTAACGCGGCCCTTTGATTCTCCTCGCCGTTCTGATGGGGAGCCAAACAGCTGCTTGTAAATGAGCTAGCATCTCCACTCGCCGCTCGCCATTATTCGGCACTCCCGAGCCGACAAGGGCGCTTGCTGGGGGGATTTGGGGTTAAAGAAAAGTGTGGCCTATGGCATTAGCCTGGAGACACAGGACACGCAGCTTGAGTCCTGCGGGTTCTGCCACACATACACCCCCCCCCCCCCCCGCAACCCCACCCCTGCATCCCCCCCGGTACGAGCAGAGGAAGTCTGTGAAGGAAAAGAAACCTTTAAGTCGAGACTCTTCCCACAGTGCTGATTCTATAATCCAGAGATATCCTTTACAACAGCGTGTATTCTTAAGAAGTCAGGTCCACACGGGGGAGGAGAAGAAAGAAAATATTGCATATATCCTGCAAACAGCAGGGTATGAGGTAGACTGCTGACTCTGTGTGGCCATTGTAGAAAAGAAATATGCCATTGGTTGGCCGGATTTGAATATTCTTCTTAATGTCTTAAACATTAACTTTAACCCAAGGCTGTGTTTCAGATTTGTTTTTTTCCTCTGCTACGTGTGTTGAAAGCTGACGTCATGTCTTGGGCACGGCTCACAGCAAACGACAGTTACTGATGTCGAGGTTTTTTCTCCTCTGTAATTCAGCCCAGAACATCTGTAGATTATTTAACTCTGACAACTGATGCTGAAGTGATGACTTATGTGCCACAGAGGAGACTGACACGTCATCCTGGCTCATATTTGTATCAGGGATGATCAGCGAGAGGCCTGAGTCATTCTATGAGGGGGGGGGGGGGGGGGGGGGTAATTGATTTTTCTGTTGTTATTTAATCCATTCGTGAGGCACAGTGCAGGACAGAACACAAGTCATTTGAATGCATCCATTGTGATATAGCTTTAAAAAAGGGGGAGGGGGGGGGTAAATATAAAAAAATATGTTGAAAACTGGTTAAGTCTTTGAACTGCACTTGGGCAGAGAGAGGGAAACAGGAGAGGGAAAAATATTGGGAGAAGAAGAAGAGACAGAGAGCAGCAGGGGAACAAGCCTTCCAACCTCATTTGTATTCTCCACCAGGCAATTCACTCCAGTTCATTTACATCTCTGCTACCTCCATAGCAACAGCAGGGGGGCTATCAGGAGCATCTTTGATATAGGTACATGACTCTGAAAAAGATCTTGTCATCTCTTTCTGAATAGACACCGGGAAGAAAGACTGTGTGTTTCCCCCCCCCCCCTTGATGTTGAGGTGAGCTTCTTTAAACAGAAACGTGCCCTGTCAGGGACTTCTCCTTTAACATTTACTCTCTTCCTCATCTCTAACCAGCACATAAGCCTGCACAGGAAATGCCATCATTGCCCAGAAAAAAGGAAATCTGATCCCACAGCTCAGGACTTGATTTTTACTGTGTCCAGACAAAACACGGGCACTTGTGAAGATAGTAGCCAAGAAATGTTCACATATTTTTTTGTAAGTGTTGCCGGCAGACGGAGCGAGAAAGCAGAGCACCGGTAGGAAAACACAGCCTCATCAAATTCCATGTACACTTGTATGTAAATCAACCTTTAGGCCTAATTAAGCTCTATGGGGCTCATCAAGGTCATAAATCCCCTTTTTTCATAATGCATTATTGACTTCACATCATCTGCACATGTCGGCTGACTGCACCCGCACAAGCACACAATGTCATCTCACTGTCTAATATCGGATAGCCCTGGGGCCAGGTGGTGTGTGTTTGGAGGAGAGAGAGAGAGAGAGAGAGAGAGAGAGAGAGAGAGAGAGAGAGAGAGAGAGAGAGAGAGAGAGAAGTGCTTTTTAGGTCACACGACAAAAAAGCAAGGACATCTTGTGGTAATGAAATGGCTGCGATGACCATCAAACAGTAAATTTTGTCTCATGGTCCTTAACAAACGGTCACTGTTAAATTTGAGCCTTGAAGTACAATGCATTATTCGAGATTAGCGCAGATGGGTCAAGGCGTTTTTTGGGCCAATTCATTATGACGATGTTGAGGTAAATTGAGAGCAATCTCAAAAATTCGGGAAGCAAGCGTCCTTCAAAACTCCAGGCAATACAGAAATTAATGATTTGGTCAGTGTCGGGTGAGCCGCGATTACACCTTATATTTTTAATCAAGCAAACTGGCTCATGGTTTGTTTGATTAGCAGTGGACGGGTCTGATGATTCATTCCCCAGGAGTATTGATATAGGGCAGTGCCTTCTATAAGCTACGGTGCTTTTCAGTCCTGCTGTCTGGACGTCATTACTCAGCCTTTTTTCCCCCAAAATATGATACGAGTCATATTTTTCACCTTTCAGACTGGATGTGCTTTGTGATTGTAAGCTCTACTTCTAATCTATATCATTTCCACAGTTTTCCATTACAAATGATGTAGGGGGGGAAAAAATGGATGTATTGGGCAGCCCGGACTTCCTTCTCTGCTCCAATGAAGCATTTGATGCTCTTCGATTCAATAAGGAAGCATTTCCCAACGGGTCAACAGTGGCAGTGCACACAAATGAGAAAGGTCCATCTGCTTGGTTTGCATTCCCAGAGTGCACCTCCTCAAGCCGACCACCGCAGCAGCTCCTCTTCCCCAGCCTCGGCACTCATGTGCATGCATTTGTGCCATATTATTCAGCGTGTTCCTCGACTGACCCCCACCTGGTATTTAAATTCCCAGACCAACCGGATAGTCGAGCCCCGGTGACACGACTGCTGCTCCCAACTGAATTCTTTATGCAGCTTTTAGTCAGTCTAAACCGCAGATTTGCCTCCTCCTCGGTTAAGAGTACTGTCACGTGACGTGAATGATATTTTACTCACATACAGTGGCTTCCTAGGCTCCTGTGTCTCCCATCTGACAGTAATCCATCTGTCAAATATAACTGAGGGACGACAACAGCATCTATTTTTGTTTATTTTGATGATTGTTTGTATCTTTAAATCAAAGGGAGATTCATCTTCAGATTTCTTGTGGTTCAAGGATTACATGTTGTTATACTTTTACGAGAAAGTTGGCCAGGCTAAAATTAAATTTTACTCTTGTTACAATACATCAAGAATTTACTGGCTGCTATTCCTAATAATCTGCTGCTTGAGTCTTATCATGACAAACCTGCCATTGCATATGTATTTTCCCTTCATTGACCTGATTGCCCCCAAATCAAGAACAAATTTAGATTTGTATTGACCCCATGCGAATCAGAGACTGCTCCCTGACATTATCCCCCCTCCATCTGTTTCCAGCCCTCACATTGTCACAGCAGGGGCACTTTGAAGTTCTCATTTGAAGGTTCTATCAGATGTCAGTCTGGTTTTTCTGCCTTAGTTACTGCTTGTTGACTACTTAAAATATAATTTAGTGTGTGCGACGGAAATTAAGGCACAATAGCCAATTTAAAGCAAGAGGAAATGGCCCAGCTGAGCTGAGTCAGTTGTATAAAAGACACACACTTAGACTAAGTGGGGTAGACTTAAAATGAGTTATTTCAGTCATATTGATTTGTTATATTTCCACAGTGGAAATATGTCTTTGACTGATTATTTCCTTCAGGCCATAATTTACTTGAGAGTGGGGGGCTCAAGAGCAGAGACCCAGGCCCTTGACATACGGACGCACTCAGGGGTCATTATGACTCACAAGGTCATACATTGAGTCACAAGGGGTCAAGCTGCAGTGATCTACAAGTGCACAAATGGCCTGAGCTGACATCTGTTGTGTTTGACAGCAAGTGCACCCACACGTCTCTAATTTCCCCCGCTAAATGATAACTAATGAAAAAGGGGAAATGAGCTCAGACAACCTTGTTTTTTGACAGACAACGTATTTCTGCAGCCTTCCTTAGGTCAAGCAGCATTTAGAAAAGCTTCACTGTTTTAAAAGAAGGGCTGAAAGAACTTTGAACAAAAGACAAAAACCTACCAGGGAAACTGTGCAAGTTAACAAGCTTCATAAATGGACACTCAAGAGTTCCTTCAAAGGGCCCTGGTTCTAAATCCTTTATATTTATGGGCGTAGTTTCACCACCCCTCGTTTACAGGAGCCTCTTCAGGATTTATAGCTGCTCTAAATCAGGACTGAAAGCAGGAGGACAAAGAGGATTCCATTGAGGGCAAGCAGGAATATCTTGCATCTGACTCTTGAGCATGAACGGTAGAAGGCTGTGAAATCATAAGCCTTTCCGATGCATTATGTTCTCTTAGCAGAGTCTGTCATTACATGTTCTGCAATCAGTTTTCATTGCATGTCATCCAAACTATAACCACACGTCCCCGTGCTTCAGTGAACATGCCTTTCAACGCCGTCCTCACAATGAAAATGTGATTACATACCCCTCGAACACCTGCAGATTGTTGTTGTTTACATTGGGTATTTCAGCGGATATGGAAAAGCAAACTGACACGCATGAGTCAATGGTTTTTGATAAATGGCGGCTCCCAAGAGACGACTTCAATGCCTCTATTTCTAAGTTGTTCTATTTGCTCAAATCAGAGGGTGCAGAAGAACTAAATTGCTCACACTCATAAACACATGTTATTCACCGTATGTAGCAAAAAGTGCACAGTATCCACAGTTCATTCGTGACAAGTGACATCGCCCTCTAGCTCACAGAAAAAGCTGATGGAGACGGCGATTGAACACTGCAACGCTGCACTCCGTGTGACCCGAACACTGCAGTCTAATCACCTTAAGATTCCACAGTATTACAGTAGCAAACAGGAAACCACACTGCATTTGCCCCTTGACCGGCTGTGCTGGTTCATTTGTCTGACGCAAGGTGAACATGCTGGTTCCTGTTTGAAATACCATCTACACAGGATAATCAAAAGCATGCCCCTCATCCGCCCCTTTCCAGACAGCACTTCATCAGCAGTCTTTCAGTGAGGTCTGTCTGCAGTCCTTGATGTCCACTACCCAGGCTCTAGCAACAGAAAAAAACGAGAACTAAAGGGTCTGTCATACATCATACGGGTAGCTTTGGGTATTTTCTCTATACGCACGCCTTTTTTCACTCCATACACCAGAAACTTTTCAAATCAAACCCTCCGCCCTGGGGTGATGTTGCCTTTTTCTCCCTACCACCACGACTAACAAATGTGAGACAAAGAAACAAGCGAAAACACAACTCTTAAAATGGAGGCATGTCTCTGACAAATTGAAGCCTGCTTATACAAAAATGCCCACATACTGCTCGTCATGTCTGCCACGGCCAGATCAGAAGAGAGCAACAAAAGCACACAACAACAAAATGCTCCATGAACAATGGGTCTTTGGTTATAGACCACTGCACTGGAGATTGATAAGACAGATTTGTCTTCCCATATTTGGGATTCGGTGAGCAGACTGTATGGTTTATCAGAACATGTTTTGTAGATTGCATGGGATAGACTTGTTAGGGACCCACATGGTTCTACCTGGGCAAGAACAGAGTGAGATAAAGCATGACGGTAAACTACAAGGCAGATGGGGACATGCGGATAGATGAGTAATCTAGTGTGCCTGAGATCCCACCCAGCAAGAGCCTCCGCAGAGCTCGGCACCGAGAATGATGGGAGAAGTTAGGTTTCACACTGAGTCTGAAGACCTGTCACGCTGAACCACTCTCCTAGACAAGTCTGAAGCTCAATTAAGGGCCATGTTAGAGGCTGATCCACATGTAGAGAAACACAGTCCTGTTGTCTGATGTGAGAAGATCACAAGACTCCTGACTTCATTAGACGAACGGCCAGATCTCTGCAAATAGCTGGGAAACCTTGAAATAAGTGAGATGTGAAGGGATAAATAGCCTCATATAATACCATTTACATTGCTCCAGCCATAACTGATACGTGAAGGAGAGCAACTGGAGTTGAAAAAAGGCATCGTACCTCCTGCATGAACCGCCGCATCCGAGTCACAGCCAAGAAAGATCCCAGCATGAGCTATGGACCGCGACAGCAAACAAAAAACTAATGATGCTTCCCAAGGTTATTTCCGCATAAATAACCATGACGAAGAATGCTAATGCAGCAGCTCAAACCCACAGACCCAAACATACCACTGGAATGACATTAAAAACATGGGTGGCAAGGGCAGGGAGTTATTAGCTATGAGTTTCACACACTTTGGGTTGATGGAACATCTTTTTACTGCCTCGACCATGCAGGTGAAGGGGTGGTCTGTGTTTGGGTGGGAGGAAGAAGGGTGGCAAGATGTCAGCGCTCCGCTATTCTCCTGCATGACAAACACCAACCTGGAGCCAGCTGTGACAAAGGCCTAATCCACAAAATCCCTCCTTCCTTTGCTGGAAATCCTAATGAGGATTTGAAGTGCTCAGCAGGGAGGAGACCCGGGGGCTGTGGTTACACCTTGCCACTGCTTGCTCTCCCAGTCATTGTCTCCTTATCTCCTTATTGGCCAAGCCTGGCTGGCGATGAAAGAGACGTGACAGCACGGCGGGCCTTCGTACACAGGCCCCACGCCTGCCTGGCTCCACGGGAAGCCAGACTCCCCGGTCTGCTGCAAACCACCGCGATGGCATCAAGCAGTAGGAGGAGAGACAAAGCCAACAGAAGTTGTTGACTGAAGACATATGAGACAAGGAAAAGTTCACCGTCCGCCCAAATGGCTTTGAGTCAGAATCAGTACATCAAATACTGAATTAAGTGGTCAGGGAAAGGGAGGCTGGTGGCGCAGTGTGGTACTATTTTTCTGCGGACCCTACTCAAATAATATCTTTAAAAGATAGACTGCCCAATACGCCCATGGTTCCACAAATACTTGCTTGACAGTTTATTCAGTTTTTTTTCAACATAAAATGAGAAAGAGGCCCCTAGTGGAGAGAATGAAAAGACTGTCGGCAAATACAGAAATAGTGTCTCTGCCTCTGAAGAGTGGGTTTATGATACATGGATAAACTTAACCTGAATGAATTTTGCCTGTTAGACGATTACCTGCTTTCCATGAAAACTAGCGGGCTTGATGTCGGGTCAGGAGAAAAGTTCTGAGGGATCGGGTCATCTTCATGAAGTTATATGAATACGTCTTCCTGGCTAACCAGAGCAAATAGGTAGCGGCGCAGCACTGAGAGTGTCACAATCCTGATCTTGCGAGTTCTGTCTTACATTAAGCCGTGGGCTTCTACTTCCAGTAATTACATTTCAGAACACCTTGATTGTCTATTTCATTCCATTCACTTTGAGGTGAAGGTTTTTAAGTGTCTTCTTTCTTCCTTTCACATGGTACAAAAACAGGACTTTTAAAAGGTGCCCTTCCCTGTTGCCCTTGAGAAATCTCAAGTGCTTCGAAACATTGAAAGCTCCGAGGAGAAACAAAAGCGCGGTTTTCTGGGTGTAAGGAAGCGAACAAAAATTCTCAGCACTGCCACTGAAACACAGCTTTTATATCATTGCAAACTCCTTTATATACCCGTCACCTCACAACCATAACCAGCACCAGCTCCCCAGTAATGAAATAACATGGAGTCTGGAGAAAAACAACAGTACTTTGATTTTTATATATTTCAATAGAGCGGTGTGGTGTTCAACGTATTGAAAAACCACCAATAAACACTAACTTCTAAACAATTCAGTTGATCACAATAGAAGGAGATGGATCACCGTCTGAAACATCAGAAAACTTACCGCAGACGCTTTTTCTCCTGATTTATTCTTAGCCCTCTTTGGTTTCTTGCAAACTTTGCCCTGCCTCTACCTCCTGACACAGAATCCTTGCTCTGCTCTCTAATTCTGCGACACCGTCATTTTAACAAGCTTCGGAAAAAGGCTTTGAAGAGGGAGCGGCGGCGGCGGTGGAGCTAGGTGTGAATTGTTATTCTGTCGCTGATACAGACAAATCCTTTTAACCCCACCAGACTTGACTAAATTATTTTGAAAGACATGTGAGCCAATTTAATCATGTGTTGCGAGGGAAAGTCATCACTGTTTTTTTACATATTGCAAAACAAGAAAATAAAGCATCATTACTTCATAAGCACTTTGTAACCTTGTGAGCAGTTTGTAACCTTGTTTAGATAAGTGCTACACAAATAAAGTTATTATTATTGTCATTATTATAAATTACACCTCATTTCTGCCGGGTTGCTATGGTGACATTCACAGGGGACACAAAATAAACCTGCTGCTTCAAAGAAGATCAACACAAATGCCAGACGGCCAATTTGTGTTGATGTAATACCAATAAATATCAGAGCAGGTCAAAGTTAAGCATGCTGATTAAAGTGATCACAGATCTTGAGGAACATATATTGTCATTGAACGATCCTCTGAGTTAGGGCTGGGCAGTAAATCAATATCAATAATTATGATTATTATATAATTTTTCATCAATAGCATATAAGGAAGGTTTGATACATCAATAGGAGCAAATTTCTGTATTTAATCATATAACTAATAGGCATTTACCGTGCTAATTATCAAATCTTTTTTATCTATGCTTTTTTTTATTTATTTTTTTATTTATTTTGTCCATATCTTCCAGCCTTAATCTGAAACAAAAATTACCCAATAAATCTTTTACTTCAAGTATATGTATATATTCCTTGTGATATGGATCAAGCTCCAGAAGCACTGAAGTCAGCTCCTCCTAGACCGCATCTTAAATCAGTCTTTTGTTGGCTCCTCTTTCATGTCCACTCCACGCCCTACTTTTGAAAAGCTGACTCTACATCTAATAGAAGTTTTTATCCCAAACCCAGATTACCCCCCGATATCTGACATTACTAGAGTAGTACTTATCGGAACTACAAAAAAAGTTGACGTGTAAAATTGGAATGGCTCTTCAGTGAAATTTTAACCAAATGGCCAAATGTACACACGATGACCCTTTGAGAATCATGATTCTTAATATCATATCAGGATTTCCCTATTAATATCAATATTGATTACTGTATCTATGTCATAAGACAGCACCCCTGGGTCTTTTTTACAATTACGGACATACTGTACTGTATTTCAAAATATCTGTATTACAGCAAAATAATTATTATAGTGGTTTAAACAGTTCACTGACTCTAAATGACGAAATCATATCTTCATAGAGCAAGATAGTCACTTCACTATGTATTGACCATAATAAAACTCACAGCGTATAACCCGGTTAATTCCATACCATTAGGTTGAAAGGCTGTAGTCCCCAGGGTTCCATAAATATATACATATGTGTGTATATGTATACACTAACGCACACACACACATATAAGTATAAGTTAAGATGTAGAGAAAATGGATGATGAAGGGCGAGTCGGCTGAGCAGATTAAAACATTTGCGGAGACGAATCAAACAAATGCAGTCAAATGAGCAGAATGAGAAATTGTGTAGAAGGAGGTCAGAGAGGAACACAATCCTCCACAGCCGCAGTATCAATCCCGGCTGTGTCTCTGTGTGTGTGTGTGTGTGTGTGTGTGTTTGCATCCCTTTCTTCAGACATAAAAAAACAAGTGGCAAAAAAAAAAAAAACTTTAAACTATTTACAGCATTCCGCTAACCCATTTAATTCAATTATAAAAATGCATTAAAAAGATATTAGGGGTAGACGCAGTTTAATGAAGCATGTTTACTTGGGGATATTGTTTGTAATGAACTGTTTGTGGGCTGATCTCTGGGGCTGTGATGGGAAAGGGGGGGTTTGGGGGGGGGGGGTGCAACGAGAGGGAAAAGGTGAATGATAAATGTCATGAATAAATGGGCTTTGTGCTTTGTTGTGTTGACTCATTTCTTCCCTTGATTTGGATTGGGCGTTTTCTACAGTTTCGGGTTTTCTGCCAAACTGAGGTCGCTTATCGCTCTCTGTGTGTTTGCCCGGGGAGGGTTCGGGCTGCTGGGTGTCACCTCACACAATCACCTGTCAGCACTGACTCCCATGTACCAAGGTTCACTCAGGACTCTAGATGCACCCTGACCAAACTACAGAGAAATTACAGAGACATTTTAGAGGAGCCGAATGTGAGAACACGAATGTCCGAGTGCGTTGCTCTCTTCTGGAACTTCTCTTGCCAGTCCCCTGGTAAAGCGTCCGTAAAACGTCGGAGTGAGCCCTTGCAGGAAAATGTCACAGCGAGTCAGTGGATGTGTTGATGACATTTCTAACACCCGACGGACACGAAAATGGGAGAACACAAATATCTCAAGATGAAAAAGACGCGGGTCATACACATAGCACACACCCAATCAGATCAGTCTACTTGGAAATTCAAGAGCTCCTGGTGTGAAAGGTCGACACCGGAGTCAATCTGCTTTAAACCACAAAGTGTGATTCCTGCAGCAGATAACCTCTCCGTCACGTCCTGCCTCCTGCATGCTGCCTGTTCTACCCTCACACCCCCCCTCGCCTGCAGGCTCCATACAATAACCTGTTTGGGGGTACGAGTCTGGCCCGAAACAATCTCCAGCTGCATTCTTCATATGTGAATGGCAAACTCCACAAAACATCCAGACCCATTTCCATCCAGCAGACAGGAAGCGACGTATTAACTTTGCTGAGGAGCATGTGATTTTCTCGACGACACACAGACACCGGTGTCTCATAACCACAAACTTTTTTGGACATCTCCATCCGTGTCTTCCACTATGTGTATGACGCCACTTTTTTACCAGTACATTTGCAGTTCGGAGTCCAGTGCATGTCTGAAAGCAGCTTTACAAACACCTCTCACTCTGTTTTTTTTTTAAAATAGAGCTAATGTCTGCGTTTCATCGGAATCCCTCGCTGACTTCCCACCTTACAAACACTGTCAACACCCTGCGCCTGGTGAAATCCGATGTACTAAAACATGTAACAGAAACTCCACGAGGAGCCAACTGTCTTCCCTGCCCCCCAACCGGGTTGACACCCAGATCTCAAGGCTGTAACATCCTTTCTTGCAAGTGGCATGCGTCGCTAACACATACAGAATACATATGTACAGAAATAGTCACGTTGAAGTGATTTCTGTGATGTGCCTCCTAAAGCCACCGGAGCCCTTAGAGACCACACACTACTCAGATTGCACACTTCTTATATGGAAAAATCAAATCCAGGCCAGATGATACAGGGGAAACGCAGATATCATAAATCCTGCCAGTGTGATTTGCTCCAGTGTAAATTAGGCATCTTGAGAAAATGATTACCTCCCAAACTTTAATCAGTAATATCACATTACAGAGCTATTTTTTTTAAATCAATCAATAAAGCAGGTATAGTGAACAGTTTGCCAGCGTTTATGTTGGCACCAGCCGACCAGATCGGTAATGTCTTATCTGATGAACTGCACTGAAAAGATGCCAACTTTAGTTTATTCTAAATCCAGTCATCAACCGTTTGAGAAATGTGCCTCTATTGCTTTGATTAGATGCTAATACGAACGGGATACAGTTTATGAGACATGGTTCGGATGCATAAATCTTGCAATTACGACACAGCTGAGAGTGATTTAACGAAAGCTAAATACACTATGATTAAAGCACATCCGAGCTTTATACTTTTCGAGGTGTGAAGTCTGCGTGCCCACCGTGAGGCAGAACAGGTTTTAAGCGAGGGATTCACAAATGGATCCGGCTCTGATGCCACTGGGAACAACTGGCGCTTTCAAGCAGAAAATCTCAGACAAATCACAATTTACCAACTAATGAAACCACTCAAGATTATCCCCCATCCGCCTCTGCCCACTGTCCTCAGATCTGCATTACTTACACCGCTCGCTCTCAAAGGAGCAGCTCTGGCTTGAGTCACAATTTCACTGCTCATGCTATAAGTAAGACGACGGAGATTCCTGGCACCGGCTGCCACTGAGCCTGAAACAATACCCATTCAAAAGATAATCTAAAAAAAAATACTGACATGAGATCAAAACACAATGTTTTTATAGAAGACAAAGACGACGGCTTTTTTTTTTTTTTTTTTTTGACTTACCCTCTGTGGAGTGCACTTGGGCTAGTGTGATGAGGAACCAGCAGAAGGTGTGTAGTTTCCACAAGGAGCACGCCATGGCGCCAGGCGGTGATGGTCTGTGGCAGGTTGGCGTCGGGACTCAAAAGGCTCTGATTAAAAAAGTCCAAGCCGACCGCTCTCAGAGATGCTCATCGTTGATCCTCTCTCACCTGTGGAGCAGAAAGCGAGACAGACGGTTCAGGTCAGGGAGGAAAATGTATTCCACGTGCCAGCTCGGTCCCCTGCCTGATTTTACAGAGGAAGTCACCAGGTCACACTCGATGCTGCATATACATTCCAAAGCAGCATTGAACCTGAAGCTGTGAAATCCTACAAACTCCAGCCAGCCACTAAAGTAAAACCAGCTCAGAGGGTCAATAGTCCTGAGGAGGGGAAATCCCCCTGATGGAGGCCGAACGTTGACCAATTCAGAGTCGGGGAGGAGGAGCAGGGAGGGACCAGTGATATTATCAAACAGATAAGGGCCACCCCCCCCCACCCCCATCTCCTCGTGACCCATAACAAGTGATGCTAACCTGATCAGTGCTGCGTCAAATTCAGATTTCTACACCTACCGCAAAGGATATATTTTTACTTTCAGACTATTGTGTTTATTTTAAAATGTTGCTTCTAGATAAAGATGTATTTGAAAAATTTGAATTCCTTCCTACAGGTTTAAATTGAAAGGATTAAAACAACAGAACAAAGTCGAAACTCACGATGTCAAATGACCTCACAGTGACGTTGGATGCTTTAATTATCCATGGAAGCAGCTCGACATCCATTAGTCAGAAAGCTTTACGTCCCACCACAGTCACATCGGTTCACATGAGCTTGGAAAAAAGAGCAACTGAGGTAATTGAGTAATTATTTTTAGACAGTCTACGTGGTCAATTAAAGATGCAGCATAATGCTAATAACCCATCTGCATTTGTTTGTTAGTTGGCAGCATTACACAGAAACTCCTGGATGGAAGAAACAATGTTTTTGTTGGGATCTGGATCAGGGGGGCGGATCCAGGATTGTTTATTTTCACATTGCAAGGTTGTTATTTTTAAACATCTTCACCAATTTTCCAGGGAATAACAAATGGATTAAATAAAAGATGCATATTTAAGGAGCCGATAAAAATACACCATGGCACTGTACGATCCCTCCCGAGTTCTATTCTAGTTTACAAACTGTAAACAGTCTCATATGTCACCATGTAAACCGCTGAGTCACAATTCCTTAAATAAATAACTGCGCTACATTATAAGGTTAAACAAGTAGAATCCTTTACGACTGCTATTTCAGATGACTCAAGAAGAAACAGTGCTTCTGTTTGACTGATACTTTGTGACCCCCCCCCCCCCCCCGACAAAAAAAAACCTGAGCAAACAAACAAACAAACACATGAAGAAACACCACGAGCAAATGGTCACTTCTTTGTTGTGGCCGACCACAGACCACCTTATCTCCGCAGCCCCTCCCTCTCTCTCTCTCTCTCTCTCTCTCACACCCCCCCTCCAAACCTGAATCCCTCTCTCCCCACCTCATCCATACCTGCCCCTCTAGTACTCGTCTGTTTGACTGTTTGTTTTTGCTCTCTTTGGCTACAAAAGCAAATGGCCTCCTCCCCTTGTCATGGATACAGCGCCGGAGCGGTGTCGGGTGAAACCTAATGCCTACCTGCGCGCCCGGGCATGTGTTGCGCACCACTAACAGCTCCCTTTTGTCCGCGTGTTTACACTGCCGGGCTAAGCTCAGTACTCTCACTCCTGTGAACCATTAGCACATTCACCATGGGATATGGCATCGCTAAGGCAACAAGGCACATAGGACCCCATTAGAAACTGTTTTTTTTCTCCCCTTTATTTCCGCGCATTCAAAAACAACATTCCATTTTTTTTTTTTGTGCAGCGTCTGCCACCTGCGATTGCTTGCTGAGATTCAGGGGACCGACTGTTATCCATCACACTCGGAGCTAACAAGAGAAGTGAACTGAAGAGACAGTGAGGAATTTGTTTGCCGGGGAGAGCCGGAGCCGCAGAGAGCCGGCCCCGGTCGGCTCCTCCACCGGAGGATTCACAGGCTGAGCGCTCTTTTGATCTGTTTTGTCTGGGTTCTCAGACTGGTGTAATAATTCATCATCCAGGAAAACATGCGGAGCAGCACACATTAGCCAACAAAGTTATAATTAAACCCCGCCATAATCAGCTCATCTGGTATGACATTACGCCTCACCTGAGACCTCTAATTTTAGAGCCATTTAACAGAGGTTAACAGGAACAGGAGCTCCGCAGCCACAGTGTATTTAGTTTCGATGGAATAATGTGCAGTCAGGAGACTCGGTGAACGACAGAGGATCGTGAAGACCAAACACTGGATCCCGACAGAGACCCCTAACCCTTGTTGTCTTCAGCTGATGTGTGCATGCGGCAGCAATTAAATTGATCAGGAAAGTGGCTTCGAATAATCAGCCCACGAATGAGAGGGTTCAGAACAATGAGAGCTTAAGCAGATTGTCTCCACAATAAAGCAGTACAGTAAGCATATAGGCTTAGGCATCCTCATCCGCGCACACACAGAGTCTTAGCCGTTACTGTTTGGTCCACTTAATGAGACAGACAACACTTAGATTACACACACACACACATTCACTTCACAGATCTGAGTCATGATTATCCCATTCAGTCATTACATTCTCCCACATTAAGTAATTTACTGGGAAAACTATGATTAAAGTAACAGCGTTAACATGCTCCACAGAAACCAGAGTTCTGTAATAATAGATTGAGAGTTTACTCTGGTGTTTGATCTGTAAATGAATGTGAGTAGGGACGGGTGACGGGCTATGTTCAAACGGGAAAAAGAGAAAGACACAACAGGTAATTGGATTTAATGTCGTGGCTGATCGGTGTATCTTATAAATAATGAATAGATTTTCTTTTGGTGTTTTTAGCATTAAATCTCACCGAGCGGTTCAACACAGGCACTTGAGGTGTTAGTTGTTGCATTAAATTTGTTTCACCGTCACTCAAAGGAATGAGTTTTATTTTCCCACCATCCCCTGCCTTGTCACTCTTTTATCAAATATAGTCCCACTTTCCATCTGGCTCGCTCCGTGACCTCTGCGGTGCACGCACAGAATGAGAACACCCGACACTATGGGATATACATGCCAAGTGCAATTTCAGAGACTGATGCTGCGCCTGCACGGCTCGCGACCTTGACACGGGCGGGCTAACCTGGTTTAAGGTATTTACATTACAGGTGAAATCATTTGTGTTTTGCCCCACACTGGTCAGACCAGAGTTATTAGTGTGCACGTGAGCACGCTGATCTTTTCACAGTCGGGATTAACGCTGTGGATTACGTGCTGCACCAAAACACTAACCCCTAAACTACTTCTTTAATCCCCAAACTACTCATTCCACATGGTATTTTCTGTGATTTTGCAAATAGAATACCATATGACAGAGCACCTTATTAATGACTATTATTAGAAGTATGCATTCAAGTATGTTTCTGAGTCTTTGGAGGCTGTGGGTGTTTACATATGTAAAAAAAAAAAAGCCTGAGATAACAGTGTTGAGTCAACATGATTTTTCCTGCTTCCCTGTCATCATTGCTTAGTGCAAAATCAGAGGCAGCATGCTCGACAGACCTCTGGTGTCAGTACGTGAAGACAAAGACAAGACGCCATGAAACAGTTCTGCCTCCGAGGCAGTCGAGACCCCCCGCCACGGAGAAAATGCAGAATGTTAAACCGTAGTATGTGGGGATGGGTGTTCTGTAAATCGATGATAACAGTCCTATACTTTAATATGTTCTGTATCATGCTGTGAGTGTTTAACATGCTGAGGCACCAAAGGCGCAGACTGAAGGGAGGCTGCCTGGCTGCCATGCTTCTCATTAACCGTGCAGAGGTCTCCCCTCTCAGCTGGGGGTTTCTCTTCTCTCTTCACCTTGTAACACAAACCGCCGCAGACCAAACCTTGACTGTTTTCTCAAATAGCCCTCGACTGGTCGGCGGGATCTCAGAGCAGGTTTTACCATCTGCAGCGAGGCCAAGGTTTGGATTTTTCTTGTTGTTTTTTTTAGAGAGAGAGGGTAGACAAACGAAGAAGAGCATCGAGCTTGACGCCGCTGCTCCTCAGGCAAGGGACACATGATTGAGGCGATGTTCTGCTGATGGTTGAGCACAGACTGCTAAGATGTCAACAGGCATCACACGGTTTGGGCTAAATATGAAGCCGCTGCACACAGATGTTTTGTGTGTTCGGAGAGACGGAGAAGCCACAGGAGCGCTGAGCCCGGAGGCTTTAAACACATGTACACTTGATGTATTCGCCTTGTAATTGACAATTGAGTGACACAATTGTCAGTTGGTCTTCTTCAAGCAAAAAAAAAATGAAAGGGTTGGTAACTAGGAGGAAGGGGGTTATTAGGAGGGAGAGGAGGGGGGCTGATTGAAAAAGGACAGTTTGAATTTTGAATGCAGCGGGGGTCTGAAAACAAGAGGCAGATGTGAAAGAATGCCGGGCTCCTCAGACAAAGCTCCCGGTTGTCCCTCTCTAGCTGTTAGAGGACCTCAGGAGAATAGAAGAAGAGTCCGGCCTTTCTACTAAACGAGGTCTGGGAGAATGGAGGGGTTGGAGGGGGCCCCGGAATAAAGAAGCCCAATTGGGGGAGGGGGACTGGAGTTACAATAAGAGACTGACAGCTTGCAAGTCTTGGTTGACCCTTGAATTAGCCCCCGAGCTTTCAACAAATCTCAAGAAAGAGTTGGGATGTTAATTGTCACGGAACATCAGAGGGATGCAAAGGAAGGGAAATATGGGGCCGGAGATCTACAGAGATGTAAATCAGGAGCAAACTGACCGACCACATGTTGAATGAGGCGAACCCATTCGGTTTCTACTGCATTTCCCCCCCAACAGCCTCCTCATGAATTCATACATGCTATTGGACTCCTCTTATCTAAGATTTTCTTGCCAATTTTGAGGAGGAAAAAGAAAAAAGAAATACTTGGGGGACATAGAGCTCAGTTAGAGAACACTCAGCCTCAGCTGTGGAGGAAACATATTCCCCAAAGAGATTGGGTCCCCTCTTCCGACACCGCTGAAGATGTACAATTTGCAAGCGTAAATCAGAAAATTCGCACTCTAGAGGGGAGAGATTGGGCCGGTGATCGGATGAGTCTGGAGTCCTGCTGAGTCAAATATGGGGCAGGGAGGAATCAGAGGATGACCCCTCCGCTGAGGGGAATGATTGAGAGCAGTGCAGGGCCCGGGGAGCTGAATGACACCCAACCAAACACTCTTTGACTGCTGGTGCCCGAAACAAGGGCCCTGACCCTGACAGGAGCTCAGCCAGGGAAATACCAGGAACATGCTGCTCAACAGGACAGGGCGGCTTCTTGAGAGGAGAGGGTGGGGGGCCGAGGGTGGGGGTACTTGGGGAGACGGTTAGGGAGAATTACATCTTTGAGACAGAAGAGAAAAACAAAAACAAAGAGAGGGAGAAGGGGGGGAGGGGTCGTTTTTTAAAGCTGGCAGATAACATTTCTGACGAATCGTTACCGTGAACTATCATTCCAGATAGTTCACAACCAGCACAATCCAATTTGTCTCATCAGGACATCAATTTTTTTTTTCTTTCATAATTTCAGCTACTTATCATTTCCGGTGTCATCTCACCCGTTTTATCTTCTGCCAGCAGATCCAAACAACTGTTTTTGAATCTGCGGATCAGAATACGCAAATTAAATTAAGCACTGCCCAGCTTCTCCTGCGGGCTGCACTGTAAAAGCCGGAGCATGTGACATAAGCGTGGTGCCTGTCATGCTCGTTGCTCTCAGTGTTTGCGCCATTCATCATTTTTACGAGCCACTCAATTAATCGATTAGAGTACTCCCCACTGGTCAGGACATATGGCTACTGGATAAAGCAGTCATGAACCAAACCCCGGAACACTCCGGCTCATCAATACATTTATGGAGACAAAACTAAAACGTAGGCGTTGTTGGGGAAAAAATTCACGGGACCGTATTTTCGGTGCAGATTTAAACGTGGGAGAACTTTGTTTATCAGTGAGTAATATTCTTATGTTCGCTGTATATGTTATTTATAGGTCACACATGTTATTTTCCAGCAGTGTCCTGAGGCACTGACAGCTATATTGCCCTGAATATACTGTATATATAATAAACCCCTAGGTTCATAATCCATTTAGCAATGCAACAAAAATCCTATTAGCACCAACAGATACCAACACCTGTCTGTCCACATGGATTATAGTCAGATAATTTCCGTGGTACCAGAGTCTTAATACAGGTTCCATACATTTTTTGTTGTAATTTTGATGTTTTACCGGGAAGTGAAGTGGATTATCTCAAATGAAATTTGAAAATGTCATTTCCACTTGCTGATAGCACAAAACTATTCCTTTCAGGTCTGTGGAGATAAGAATGATTCAGCCAGGGCCGTTAAACGGTGTCTTTGCCAAATGTTCCTCCGCTTGGGAATTAATAGGCTGACATTAATACAGAAAGATAAATAGGAAGGTCGGGAATGGGAGCCCTGCCATTATATGGGCATCTCATGGCGATAGTACCTGCCAATCAAGTCCAATAAGTCCTTGACACCGCAGTGATTCACCTTGGAATACACAGAGCGTATGCAGTATGTAGTGCATCCTCTCCTGTCCAGAAACCATGTCCAATTAGGATGCGCACATACATACTTTCAGGGTTTGTGCTCAGAGAGCGCGTTAGGACACAATAAAAGAAACATTTGTGATCCAGTTTACCATGGCTAAATTAGTCAAAACAAATCAGGGATTATACAAACTGAGCTCGGCAGTTGGCCCAGACACTCTCCCTGAGTCATCTTCTCAATTTCAGCCCAGGTACATCATTGTTGCGTTCATGCAAAAATAACACAAGGCGATGTGGCCAAGCAAAGTCGGGGACAAAAACACGAACAAGTGCACATGCAAAGCCACAAAGAGCAACTCGGTGTCAGGTGAGAAATGTTTAAATTATGCATGTCAGCCGGCTTCAATCTGAACTGTGGGGGAACAAATAACTCAACAGCGGCGGTCAGAGATTCGCTCGTCGAAGTCACGTTCACTGAAAAACTGACGCTTCCCTTTTGGATGCTCAGGGCCTGGTTTGAGTCTGCGGTGATAATGTGGTGTATTTACTCGGATATGCACCAGTAAGCTGCTTTTTTCAACCCCCCCTCCCCCCCCCCCTCCCTACTCCCTTGTAAAAATGAGCAGCTGAAGGGTTAAAAACCCTGCTTCATCCTTCTATTAAGGACCTCACCACCAATAATGCACTGTGATCGTGAGGCGTTATTAAACAGGATGATTAATTTTTAAGGTGGTGGGCAGCAATACAAAACATGAAGAAGGTAACGGAGAAGATGACTTGTGAGAGACGTTCAAGATGGAAGTGGAGTGAGCGTGAAAATAAGCCACTTATCTGCCTTCATTTCTTTCCTCATCTTCACAGAGCATGATGCGGGAAACAAAAGAGAAACGGAGCAAATATCTTTGGGACTAAACAATGTGTGTGTGTGTGTGTGTGTGTGTGTGTGTGTGTGTGTGTGTGTGTTACTTAACCTTGAAAGGCCCCAAAATCCTTCTCCTCTTTGTTTGCTTCGCTTGTCTCCTCCTTTTGTAACCGGTATATTTAACCAAGGCTTGATACTAGCTTTTACCGGGATTAACCTCATCATTGCAGGAAAGCGTATGCAATATAGTTTTTGTGTTTGTTTCCATTTCTGTGAAGAAGACTTTTCTGACATTACGTAAAAAACATAAAAGCACAGAAGCTTGGAAAGCAGTAATTGCATTTCTGGAGTGGTGGACATTTAGATTTTTGATGGGTGCTAATTCTTCAGATGATAGGCACTGCGCAAAATGTGGCCAACCTTGGCCCGGTGTCTAATTGAGGCTTTCAACCTTTCTGCGGCTCAGAGGGACAAACAACCAGAATAAGGGACACCGCACAATCCTAGTCCGCACCAAAATAGAAGACGACACGAGGACCTTACAGCAAAGGCATTCCGACGATTTGAGCAGAAGAGCGGATCTCATGAAGCCGGCGTCATCCCGGCAAATTTCTGTCTTAAATTGAAAAAGATGGCACGGATGCGTTTGTCACACAAGGCAAGTGGCACATGTCAACCTAAAACGAGGTATGGCAACTTGGCTTGTCACGAAGCCCACGACAAAAGAAGTGGGTGTAGTCGTTTCCGGATACCATCACCTGTCAGCCGTATGTCTTCACTGAGTACCGGCCCGACAGGTAATGGTGCTTGTAAAACCTGATGACGGTATATTGGCTTTTATTCAAAGATATACATGTCGTGACAGTGTCTCACAGGCATGTAGCCTCTGATCAGAAACGAATGCACTCGGCTGCATTATAACAAGGAAACACTGGTGGCGTAAAAGAGAACACAAGCACAAAAGAGTCATTTAAGTTGCTTTGAATTTCCAGGCTGCACATCATTAGACTCCTTGGAGCAGTTTCAGTGTCACTAATCCTGATCCTCTCCCCACCTTCAGAGAGGGGGACAGTTTTGGGGGCTGGGCCTTCTCTACAGCGCTCATTAGCATAACATCAGGACTGAGTGGGGGGATTGTGATGCAAACAAGCACCCATTGGCTTGTTCCTGCCCCCTATTTCAATAACTAAGGTGCTGCAGGATCTCTCTCCTTCCTGCCTACTGTACAATGGAGCAGCATCTGTGGGACGGAGTGAGTGAAGGTATTTATAGACCAGAGCCTTCTCCAGCTCGGTTCGGTTTGAGGGACGTCAACTAGCAAACACCTCGCTTGCACTAAATGGATTCCAGTGGTAGCAGATGACAAAACAGGGAGAATTATAAAATGTAATGTTCAAGATAT
Organism: Pleuronectes platessa; assembly: GCF_947347685.1. Classification (NCBI taxonomy): domain Eukaryota; kingdom Metazoa; phylum Chordata; class Actinopteri; order Pleuronectiformes; family Pleuronectidae; genus Pleuronectes; species Pleuronectes platessa. Next base: position 17,046,890 of record NC_070634.1, read on the forward strand.
TCGCTTAAAGAGCGCAAAATCACAGAGGCAAAAATTATCTCTTTTCAAGAATGTCCCCCGGCTTCCCACTGACCATGAGTCAGGCTTCGGGCATGACATGATTTTAAAAATTATGTAAATGTCTCCATGGCTTATGTTATCATCTCCCGCCCCCCACAATAGGACGGCAGATACGGCAATCGCTGCTTCTGCACCTTGTGTATGTTTAATATGTGTTTGCTCTTTGGTGATAACAACAACTAAATAAAACAGGCGGGGAAACAAACAGGGCTTCCTCTTTTTATTTGTTTCCTCAGAATAACGAGACCAAAGTCGAGGGAGTCTGAAACCACAAGGAGAGAGAGAGCGACCAGGCAAACGCAGGGCGACTGTGAAAGTGGACAGCGATAAAACATTTAACAGGAAACTACCCCCCCCCCCCCCCCCCCATCCCCCGTTCATAAGGTCCTCCTGTTTTGAATAACAAAGGGATTCAAATTCCCAAACAAACTGTGGAAAGTCGACCAATTGAACGGCCAGACGATAGCGGATTGGGGTTCGGGTCGCACCTTTGAACTGCAGCGCCGAAGGAAGGATGAAGCCGAGATGTTAATCTACGAATCTCTGTACAGGTAAATCCACTGAAGTGTAATTGCTGCAGCTCTGAGTTCTACAAAATAATGACGGGAGAATGGGACACACTATGAATAAGAAGTGAGTGTGATAAAGTCCCGTGGTGGTGGAGGTGGTGATACTGAATTTCTCTCAACAACCAGATTCCACGTGAGGCGTTTCCCTACACAATCAAATGGTTGGTCGATTATATCAGAGAAGTAATTAAACCTCTACTTTACACTATTTTTGAGTGTTAAGTTCGACGTTAAATATAAATGATTATTTTTCATTTTTTATCTCTGCAGCAGAGTAAAAAAATACCTGAAAATGATTCATAACAAATCACAGGAAAGAAAATGCTAATTAAACGGGATATGGATTAAGGCCTAATTACGAGCATATTCTTGTACTTTATTGTTAACCAGGCAAGGTGTTATCTAACAATTCATTAAGTCAACATTTATCACTATGCAGAGCATGATTTCAGCATCTGACAAGAATTCATTAATGATAAACTGATGAAGAACAAAACAGCGGCTTCAAAAGCAATGTGTTGATTTGCATCCCATAAAGTTTAATTACAGTCACTCATATTGTCTGTGTGAATAATTACCACATGTCAATAACATTTAAACTTTGAAGGAGAACTAATAAATATATAATATCCTGTCCTGAGAATATTTTTCATCTCCGTCTCAGTAGCACTTCTTGTTTGGGGTTACTTTAACACCAGTTGTATGAATAGTGTTGTGTAAACTTCTGTTTAAATACCAAAGTACTACTAGAGTGGCTCTAGCGGGGGTGTCTCTCAGGGACTGGGGTGTGTATGAGGCCAGGAGTGAATCATAGCAGCAAATCCAGTGTTGTACTGGCCATCAGGCACCCTGGGACAAATCCCAGTGGGCTGCCGCATCGATGGGCCAGTGGACCGACAGAAATCCATAAAGTTTTTATGGATTTATCCACTTGGATCCCCCGTCCCAGAGCTGATAAGTCTGAGTACAACCAATACAATAAACTAGGCTACATCGCTGACTGTCCCCAAGTAATGTCTGCACCTGCCTCCGTTTTATACACAGTACGCACAAGGGCCTATGAGACTTTCCAGTTGAGAGCAGGTCCCCCTCAGTCTCACTTTTATTGTCTGTATCACATCGTTTACAGTGCAGACGATCATAGACAGAACTTCTAAAGTCAAACTACAAATCTAATCTAAATATTCTACCTCACCATCTCACTCAGAAACATTTTCGTGCAAACTTTTCCATCCTCTAGGTCCCTGGCTCTCCGGGCTGCCTCGCCCACCTCCGGGCCTGCTGGACCTATTTCTGATGGTAATGGCTGCGGGAGCCGCATCCTGTCAGCTCACTCCAGACTCACTAGTAATCAGCTCAGGCTGATGAATGACCGAAATGCCACTGGCTCCACTTTCTGCAATGACGAAAAATGCACCCCGTGGACGCCTCCCATTTGACTGTCCTCTTTACACTGCCTCTTTTCTCCATTTCCATCAACCACCAAAGAAATCCGGCTCATCACATTGGTTCAGCTGCTGATGCTGATGCTAAAAATGAAACATGTGTTACCGGGGCTCAGATGCGGTTACATGGGAGTTCGTGCAGCTCGCTCAGAGCTTTGTGTCTGGTCATCATTTACCCGTGGTTTAGATTTTTATCACTGGGTGATTTCGTAATCACAAACACATTCGACTGGTTCCATGTTCCATTGTCTCATTTTCTTAGAAGCATAAACAGCTGTTTAGTGTGTATTATTTATTAAAATATTCAAAAGTAGCTTGCCAATGATGCCTTTTGAGCATTTCATTAATTAGCTAATGACGACTGATCTGTGTCAGCTACCTCTAAAAAAAAAGTTAAGACTCCTCAAAGTCTTTTCACTCTTTATTGACTGATTTTATGTAGTGTGGCTGCGTTAAACTCTCTATAAAACCTGGAAGTACTTTTTGAGGAAAACTTCTGCACTCCGAATACAGTCAAAAGCTAAAGTCTGTCCACTTTGCAAATGACAGGTCAAAGTAAAGTAAGAAAAGCTTTTTTAATTTGAAAGTTTAACAAACACTGAGGACCTAAATTTCCTTATTTTTTGGCTGTCCAAAGAAGATCATGTATCTCACAATGTGGTTAGTTAATTCTCATATTTCTTAAATTAAATAAACCACTATAGGATCAGCTGAAAAATTTGAATATGAAGAATCAATATGTTTACATTCTACACTTCTCTTGTTAAAAAGCAGTCACTAAAATAAAGTAAATATAGGCTTGCGTCAAAGAGGCATGTGCTGTATGGACTTGAAGGAATCTGTGATGTAACCTGATTGTCAGTTTCGGGCTAATTCCCTTCCTTCCTGCTTCTCCACCTCTCCCTCCCAGTGATAACACACCAGGTGTCAGTGGAAAGCTGAGGTTCTCACACTTGGCTTTATTACCTCAACCACTGCGCGGGACTGAAGAGCAGAATTAGACAAACAGGGCAGTCTAATGGATAAAGCAGTCAGGGTATGTGTGATTTATAGCAGCGTTCACACCAGCAGAGCCGCCTCACACCTCATTTATAAGGAGGCATGGTGAATAATGAGGGCAGCCTGTGTATGTACTTTTCCTGCCCACACGCCAAAAAAGAGCAAATCGTAAAAAAAAAATCCCGCCGAGGTGTCAATAAAAAGCGTTTTTCAATTTTCATTAGAAATACTTGATTAATCTACACACAGGCACATTCAAGAGCTCAACTTATCTGCAGTATTTAAGATTTTCATTACCTCTCCCCCCCGGCAGCGGAGGAGGAGGAGGAGTTGGATCCGACAGGCAGCAGTGAATGCCAGGCCTGGCACAGCTGTACAAGCAAAGCTGTAAAGAGAAGTCACCGGCCACTGTCGCTCAATCTTCTCCTGCGTTAATCCCACACTATCTGCATCCGCGTCAGACCCACTCCTCACGTCCCCGCATCGCTGTTCACACTCCTACATTCAATTTGGCAGCAAAGTGGATATGTTGCATCATTTCTCCAGGCTGGAAAAACCCTCTCGGCATTGATCCCCTTATATCTTGTTTTTTGTGTGTGTCTCGATGTACAAATGGTCATTTTTTTTGGAATATATTTCTTGCATCTTGTTCTTTATTCCGGGTTATTCAGTGAAACCGAATGAGGTATGAGGGGTTTAGTAATGCTGTGTCAACGCTGGATCCTGAGCGTCTTTTAACAGCAGCGCGGCAAAAATGAGCACATATGAGATTTAAGAGCCTCTAATGCTGCTGAATCTCTTCTCAGCTGATCAGATCATCTTCTGAATGGCCTCAATACACGAGCAGGGGCGGCGCGTGTGCAGAACCAGTCAGCACCGTGTAGCTGTGTTCATCATTCACAATATTACGAGACAACCTGCTGTCATATCATACCCCACACTGTTAACGTAGCTGGACAAATGCACTGAGGAATGAGCGCTCAAGTGGTGGTCAGGTTTTTACTACGCCAGAAGCATTCACAGGCCCCACTGTGCTTCACAGACGGGGTTTTTTTTATACCCACGCACCGATGGAACCAAATCCTGGCCCTCAGGGCAGATTTATCATTTTAACATCTCTTTTTTTTTTGGAGGGGGGGTTCTGACATTTTGTCCTCTGTTTCTCAAATGTTATCCCAAGAAGCTGGTCTCCGGTTGACCCGAAGCAGAGAGAGACCACTGCCTCTGGCTTGTCACCGAGAGGGAAGAGCGATGCGGTTCCACGGGCAGCAGAGAGGCACGCTCTGTACGGAGACAGCAGCAGGTGCAGCTGTGACAGTCGCCGTGTTGTTGCTCGCCCCACACTGTAGTCGAGATGAGGTTCACAGATGTACCCACTCAGTGCAGTGGTTTATTGGCTGCCTGAGACAATGCATCTCTGTCAAGATCGACTCCTCCTAAGGCCATTTGAGTCGAAGAGCGCGCCGTATGAAACAAGGCTTAGAAAAACCTCGTTCTGACACATAAGGTCAATCCGGCTCCACAGCCACACAATCAAAGCCCCCCCCCCCCCCCCCCCCCCCGTGCTCTGCCAGGAAACAATGCACGTTTCAACCTGCGGCCATCACCCTTAAATACGGAGCTTTGAGACACATTCTCAAGCCAAGAGGTTCACCTATTAAACAATAATAACATATTAACATAGAAACCCTGCATTCACATAAATGCGTTTAATAGCCATGTTAATAGAATATAATGTAAAAAAAATTGTAACTAATTATTGCTACAAGCGCCCTCGTTGTTTGTCTAAAACAATTTGATTAATAACAACCGAGTCTCTGTGGCGTTCCTGCCTCCGAAGTCAACCAAGTAGCGCCCGAGGCTGCACAACACCCCAAGGTGGATCTTGCAAGGCATGCATTCCAATCATGCAACACTTTCAATATGTCCTGGCGGCATGAAAATTAATGGCCCCGATTAGAATTTTTTTTTTGGTGAGAAAGCCAACCTGATTCCTTGCTTCATTAAAGACCCCAGGAGCAGTCGGCAGAGTCCGGTCCGAGCTCAGAGTTTTGTTGAATGTCAAGAGTTCTACAGTGAGAGATCTGAGATAATATGACTATTGTTTTCCTGTAAAAAAAAACTCCCAGTCTCTGCTTGTTCAATTACTGGAAGGAGCCTCGACGAGGGCGGTTAAATCATTTGCAGAGAGACATTATCTACGCAGAGAGAGAGAGAGAGAAAGAGAAAGAGACAGAGGGAGAACGTGAGAGAGAGAGAGAGAGAGAGAGAGAGAGAGAGAGAGAGAGAGAGAGAGAGAGAGAGAGCAGACATAGGGGCCAAACTTCAGTCTGCAGAGGAAACAGAAACATTTTTGTGGACCACACATGGTGGGAACAGCGCAGATAAAAAGCAGCAGGATTCATGATTCACTGTCGGAAATTAACAGACTAATACGTCTCTCTCTCTCTCTCTGTTCCGACGCCAAAAACCACACAATAAGATAACATTGTTACGCTCTTTACCACACGTGATGATGGATTCTTAAAATGAACACATGAGCGACCGCAAAGTTTCCTTCCACCTCACATATGTCGCCTTCGCCACACAACCGGCTCACAAGTGCTCATCTGTCAGCGTGAGCAATCATTAAGAGATAATTTGATTGTTTTTTCAACCTCGCCTGTGTTTGATGTCTCTGGCACGCGAGCAATTGAACAGACAATTATTTTGTTGATTAGCTTAGTTTTTAGCAAGTTGCCGCGCCTGTGATATTCCTCTGAAACTCCCAGACCAGACGCTCCACTCCATCTGACTTGGCAAAGCACGCTACTGGAACAAAGCTTTCCACACTCCCCAACTAAATACTGTACAATAAAATGTCATCCATCAAACCCTCAGACTCCCAACGGAACTACACAGCCAAGCATATAAGAGGAAATATATGACTGATGCACATACGTGCCTCTTGCAGGATTTGAACTTTCTGCATTTATTTGGATATCTTGTGTTATTTTTCACGTTTTTTCGTATTTTTAACTCACGCTTTGGTCGATTTGATCGTTACAAATCAGCGATTCTTTACAAACTGCGTTCCAACATGGACTTCAATCCCGGAGAGTGTCTACTGCAGTCGTCTGAATTCAAGCACTCTCAGAACATCAATAAGCACACACATCAAAGGAGCTAGCGAGCAACATAATTTCACTAAATCACAACTAGTTCTTACTTCCACTTTCACCCATTGGAAGAGGTGGTATTAGTGTCTTTTAAAAACCAATATATATATATATATAACTGTAGTGGTGTGATTTTCTTCCAACTGATGCCATCTATCTCAGAGTGTTCTGAATTTCGTATTCTGTATTCTGGGACAGTATCATGTTTTTGTTTTTTTTTCTACTTAAATGCAAAATAGCAACTCACCACAACTGCTGTGCAAATAAATTGACAGCCAGGGCAGCATCAGAAGTGAAGTTCCAAAAAGATGAATAAAAAAATAAAAAAATAAAACCTGCATAAAATAAATTAAAAAAAGACAATTTGAATGAAAGTAAAATACTATTCTAATGATCAACACTGCTCTGTAGTTTTGCACCTCACTGGGATAATGCTAATCTGAAGAATGCCAACAGCCCAACATTAAATATTTCTTTTAAATTAAAAATAAAAGGGGGGGATGGGGGGAGTCTAACTTTTCTCACGTGCAATGAGTCACAGTTGTCAAGGACAACAGCCGCCTGTATGGAAGACGTATATATGGCTGTGCAGTGTTTACACACACACGCACTGTGCCTAAATAACAGCCCTGTCTTGCTGGAAAAGGGGGCTTTTAAGTGTGGATGTGCTCCGCTCTCCTCTAATCCAGCCGAGACATTACTCCCTCCCCTGGCAGACGTCTGCAGATCCCCCCTCTCTCTCTCTCCCAGCCAGACCTCGCTCTCGGCTGCTATGGCAGAGCCGCAATAACTGCTGTTTGCTCAGAGCCTTGCCTCCCAGGTTCTCCTCTGTCACACAGAAATTGAATATTTTCCCAAATAGTGTTGCAGCTGTGCACAGATAAGGACGAGTCCTGTTCACATAGCACAAAGACTGAGACAGGCAGGGCGTGTGTGTGTGTGTGTGTGTGTGTGTGTGTGTGTGTGTGTGTGTTGTCTACATTGTAGGTCTAAAAATATTTTTTTATAAACTATAACAAATGAGAGCAAGAAAATAAGGTATCAGGTTTATAAATGTAATTTTGAAAACAAGCACTATTTTTATTTTTTCAAAGCATGTTTGTTTGTAATTTTCTAATTATCCTTAAATTATCCAAGTGACAGGAAATAATTATCGCTCATGCAACGGCTTTAATTTGTATCTGTGAAACGATAATTTTAAAAAACAATTAAAGGTGGGCTCTGTTTTGCATTACGCCTTATTGACAGACATTTCCCTCACTGGTCTGGGGAGTGACCTAAACACACAGCGCTAATAGCCCGCAGCATATCTCGTAAGTCCACGTTGCGTCTTCAACGAGCTGTAAAACACGATAGCTGCGATCAGGAACCAGGCCGATAGGTTGCACCCGTCGGTTTACGACCAGGGTGGCAGCGTTTTTTTTACAACACAGTTTTGCACTTTGCACTTCCTTTTCTCCCGAATACCTTTCAGAGAAGCAGAAAATGAGTTGAGGCAATCATGAAAAAAAAAGAGATGCCAGATAAGCTAAAGGGAGGCTGCCACTTAACCGGAGCTAAACGAGAGCCACCGGCTAATATCCATGTTGTTTCTTGTCAGCAGAGTTTGTATTGACCCCTAACTTTCCACCGCCCCATGTCCTTGCTGTGTAACGCTCTGCTCGGAAATTATTCAGGCAAGCAGAAAGTTTCACCTGCCATTTCAGGGGTACCGAATCCCCCGCTGCACCAGAGGGCCTTTGGCAAGTGGAAACAAATGTTTGACAAAATGGCAGGGAGGGGAGGGGGGGGGGGGGGGGGGGGGGGGGGGCGATGACACACGGGCGCACAGCGTTTTACTGATTGCCAATCGTAAAATAAAATCAGTCATGAAAGGGGAGATATTCTGGCCCACCAAAGGCCTGCGCATTACATCAAATTTGCCATAGCTTTCTTTTACAGCCTTGTTTATTCCCTTTAATGGCCGAACAGTTATCCGCACAGCAGGGCTCCATGTAGGTGGTTTAAAAACAGAAAAGATTGCATCGGAAAACACAAAGCCACAATTTACGAGGCACATCAGCAGCAGGGATGTAAATCTCAAAGCTTTAGCTCCCTGAAATCCTCCACTCCGGACACATTCCCAGCCTCCGCCCGCTCGCCTGACTCTGAGACGGAGCAGCAAACACTTCATTTGCGAGAACTTGCAACTTGAAATTGGCCCTCGCTCCTCGCACATTGTCGGCTAACAAAAGAGTGTGATGCTAGTGGAGGAAAAGAAAAACAGAAACACAAGCCTCAATTTGGTTTTCACCGTGGATGAAAGCCCAACATCCCCCCCTTAGTGTAGCACTGGCACAAACAATCCATTCAACCACAATGCAACCTTTAAATCAGGCACAGGGACTCGCCAATCGCTCCTCACACAAAAGACGCTTGTGAGACTGCGCAGGAAAAAAACGACATGAGCGAATGTAGCCACTGGTGAGCGTGTATGAGCTCATGTTGAATTCAATTAATAACATATTCATTGATTAAGGTGGAGCAGAAGAACCTGGCTACTTGGAATTTAAAAAAAACCTGGAGAGGCTACGGAAGCTGCATGGTGATCCGCGTGACGCACACGCCGAAGATACGTAACAGTACAAAACCTCAGCTGCTGAAGGGAGGGAGAGAAAAAAATATGTAACCCAGCGGAAAATGAAGCAACAGCAACAGTCCGTCATGTCCACAAATTCTGATGCGTTCACACTCCCTCCCTCATTCACACTCCCTGTCTTCTTTAGAGTCTCGTGAGGTGCAAGAAAGGAAAAAAAATGAGTGACATAAAGAGTTGAGAGTAGCGCGACATGTAGCACTTTCTCCTCCAAACGCAGACAGACGCGTGCCCGGGTCTGTATTGATCAGCGCCTCGAGATTGAACGCACAGGCCGAGAGAGGCAATCTGCTGCTCGGTGGCAGATCAAGAGCAGCTGCAGTTCTTTGAAACCGGAACGCACTTTCAAGGAAACCAGGCTGTATGGACTGGGAACAGGTACTCTCTCCGTCTGGGACCAGCGGTGAAACGCTCGTAATGGCGTGCTCCAGCTAAAGATATCAAGCACCAAGACATTTGAGAAGACAGTTTCTTAAAACCGCGTTCGGGGGGGGGGAGTTTGTGTTACGTCCACCGAGCGTAGATACACCTGTTTTCTTTTAAGAAGCCAACGAATGGAATAACAATTTCTACAATTTTGCTTACGGTCCAATTGAGAACTACAATAAAAATAAAAAATCAGATTTTCTGCTTCTAACTCCCAAATGTTTCCTTTTGTCTCCAATTTTCATTCTTTTTGCAATTACATCCACCTTGTGGTGAGGACACACCGACAACACCGGCGTGTGAGCAAATCCAAATCGAGATGATGTTATACATGAGATGTAACGCAGTCCTGCTTACAAGAATGGGGGAAATACACACACACACACACACACACACACACACACACACACACACACACACACACACACACACACACACACACACACACACACACACACACACACACACACACACACACACACACACACACACACACACACTCGTCCTCGAGCCTTTTCAGACTCAGCCAAAAAACCTGTGGCAAGAAAATAAGACTCCTTCCATTGTGTTGGAGGCTTTGACCACTTTGATATGCTAATGTATTCCTCGCAAACACTCGGAATTTGCACTTGTGCTAATTCATACAATTTTTTTCCCCCAATGCCCAAACATGTGAAACTGGACTTATCCAGTAGCGAGGCTTGAAGGAGCAGCGTACAGCTCCCGAAGCCTGATAAACGCATGTAGCTTATTTCATACGGACTCCTAAAAAAGAAAAAGTTGCCTTTGTGTAGCGCTGAATGTCACTTTGTTGTGTGCAGGGAGGGAGATGAAGCCACTTCATCCTCGGAAACACTTGGTTTGTTCTTTTGTTTTGCATAATCTGGAGAATTGTGTCACAGAAAACCGGAAAGGTTGTGCAGCTCTGCCTATTTACCCAGGATTGATGCATCAGATCATTTAAATACACATTTACTTAATAAAAAAACACACACACACACACACAGCTTGACAAATGTGATGTTTTAGAGTAACTGTACACACCGCTGGGCAGATATGGTGGTTGGATGTGTTCTACAGACTAAACATAGAAATGAGACACATTGATGGGACTCGAGTCCAGGCAGGGATTCATGGATCTCTCCCAGTCTTGAGGTTTCTCTTTAAAAGATCAAAGGCACAAACCTCCCCAAAAACAACAACAACAAAAACACGGAGGGCACCGAGCTAAATTTATCCCGTTTGCACTGATCGATCACTGGAGGCTGCAGCTCGGGCTCCCGGCTGCCAATCATCCCCGGCTCCGACCGCGTGTTTGTCGGGGGCAAGGAGAAGGCATGTGCGCGTCTTCCTCACCCTACTCCCTTTTAGCACACGCTTGACAAGACGCAATCTGCGGCCCTAAATAAAACATGTGCAGGAGAAAGGATCTAATTTTACTGCCACTCTGCACCCACTGCGATGGAGTTCGATCTGAACCCCTCCTTTTATTTTCGGTTATTTTTCTTTTTTTCTTTCTTTGATTGATTTCCATGACATTTCCTGCGCTTGTAAGAACCATTGCATCATGGGCTATCTCTGGCTCCAACACTAATTATTATAACACTGGGTAGGCGAGGCTTGACTGGGCTTTTTCTCTCTTCTCCTTTCTTCTGGACAAATAGCCCCCTGCCCCAATTATAATGGATTAGCCTGTGAATGTTCTCTACAAGTTCCAACGACATGGCTTCTCAGGTCACAGCTTCCAGCATAAATCCCCCCCTCCCTCCCCATTCAGACCCAACTACATGGACCATCAGTGGATTTAAAAATAAACTCACCACCATTAAACTCCAACTCAACTTTTTTTTTTTTTTAAAGGCATAAATTCCGAGTTAAATGGCGCTTTACATGTTCTGGTTCACATGTAAATCCACTGCCCCTCTTCCATGACACACGTTTTTTTTAGTTGTTTTTTTTTTTTTAAATAGTTTCCATTCAGCCGAACAAATCAATCCACATCTGGTTATGTTTTCATTAGCCATTTTTCAATTAGTGCCTCGGACCAGTGAAATGGGATCTCCTGCTGTAAAGACTTTTCTTGTAAATTCAATGTTTCTTGCAATCGAATCGGACTTTTCCTATTTAAAAAAACAAGAATATGACCAACTAAAAAACTTAAGCAGCTTTACGTCTCGGTTGTATTTGTTTGAATAAGTGCATAAAGCAAATGCATGACTCTGAGTAACCAGGCAATGAAAGAAAAGTTGCTACACCTCACATCAACCAGTTAAACCCCCCCTGCTGCTCAGATCGGACTTGTAGAGTAATTTAAAAAACTGCTTCTTACCTTTAATTCACTGAAGCCAAACAAGGATATAAAAAAAAAATGTGCATGTAGAGGAAATGTGGGGGGGGAAATTTAAATGTCAGATAGTGGAGAGACAGTCTGATGGGAACTCCTCTGCAGCGGAGAGTCTGCAGGTCTGAGGCATGCTCCCCTCGATCTGGGACACAGGCTCGGGCGATCAGGCAGTGCAGGTCCCCCCCCCTTCCAGAAACAGGACAAAACTCAGCCCCGGAGCCTCACACTCCCCTGCCCGGGACACACGCCTCCATGGCCGGCCAGGTGCTGCTCTGCTCGGCGCTCAGTCCCGACACCTCATGCGCCCTGAGAGCAGCTCGTGCGCCCTGGTTCTCCCGCCTGCGTGCGCTCTCACTCCCGGGGAAGGAGCGACCGACACGGGAAAGGAGAAGACGCAGGAGGAGGATAAATGAAAAAAAAAGATTAAAAGCAACAAGAGTGAGTGAAAGAGGGGAAAAGAGTGGCTTTTCTCAGTGTCTGGTGCCGGGGTGAGAAGACAGAAACCCCCTTCGCTACTTTTCTAGCCCTCCGAACGCTGCTCTCCTCCGGGCTCCTGTGTCTGGCGGAGACTGGGTGAAGTTTGGAGCTCAGCGGCGGCTCGCCTGTGGAGAAGACCCCGCTCACGGTGCTCAGCCACTTGGTGGAGGATCGGGCAGCTTCCAGTAAACAGCGCCAGCGCAGTGGAGGAGCGGAGCCGCTGCCTGCAGGAGCCGTGTGAGCAGCGGGCCGCACCCAAAACCCGGAGTGGACTCCGGATCCACACTGACTCGGAGTCTGTGCCAGAAGACACCAATCACATCAACTTAATATCGTGTGCACGCAGGACTCATGCTTCATCGTCTTCCTCTTTTCTCACTCTTCCTCTTCCTCTTCCTCTTCTCAAGGTTATGAAGTCGCCCGCTTTATTTTTGGCGTTTCTGTTTGGAGATGCAACGCTGCCTTCTCCTGTTTGGGGCACGAGAGGCCTCACGCTCTGTCACAGTAGGCAGTCCGGCCTATTCAACCAATGAAAGAGGACTCATTTTACTGTAATACTACCAAGCATCAAAAGGAACATGGAAGTACAGGCAGAGACCCCCCCAACCACTCCACCCTCCCTCCGCCCGGCCCCTGCAGGAGAACACGCCGGCCTGAGCAGCAGCGGTAGCACCGAGTGGTCAAGCTTCTGCTGCTTCTGGTGGGTACACAGCCAAAGCACTTTTTTTTTCCAAACCAAGAACCTCTCCTCAATTGTGAGTGTGTGGTTTTTTCTTTCCCTCGCTGCACTTTTCTTCTACATGATTCATGACACCGTTTGGCAGGAGAGGGAGTTGTGTTGGGCGGCCGCGGCTTCGACCCTGTGGCGCTCCACATACTGTACGCCGCCGTGGTGATCCCTGATTTGTATTCGCCGTAAAAAAACAACGCAAGGTGATCGCAGCTCATTTAGATTTCAAAAGACATTATATATATATATATAATTTGAATCTTCATTAAAACCTCATAAACTCGACCTCATTTCTCGATACAAAAAAAATCGAATTTTTACTGCGGCTGGTACATATTTTAATATTTTCCTCAGAGCCTCTATCTTTGAACCAAAAAAGGAAACAAAGACACAGGTCACAACTGTTTCATGGTGATTTCTCCATCTGCTGAAGACATGGACCATGTTTTGATCTGCTTGAGGAATTATGGCCAGAACCATTATCAGACAGGACATGGGTACACACCTGGCTTCAATAGAACCTGCCTTTCACCCTCTGTGGGGAAAATGTGAAGTTGAGTCATGCCTGCCAGGTGAAGGTGAGCGCGGGAGAGGGGCAGACTTGTGTTTTCATAAGCATAATTTTACATAATAATACTGCCATTTTCTTTCTTGCAAGGGACAAAAAAAGGGGGGGGGGAAACAGATGTAATAAAAGGTCACCCAGTGGCAGATATCCATATCTGGAGAAAAATGTTTATTTATAAGCCCAGAGCAAAAACACATGTGGTGTCTGCACGGCTTCAGCGTTGAGCAGCGTAAACTGCCATTTTGCATGAATTCATTTGAATCTGCTTCCTCAGATTGTCAACAGAGGGCATTAGACTTGTGTTGCTATTCTTCTGAGTGAACATAACTCACAAGCTGATGAAGTAGGCAAAGACAGAAATATGACAGAATGACATATTTCAGTTTAGTCATTTTTGTTTTATTGCTAATTGTGGACCACCTTGTTTTTGTGACCTCAGCTCACGCAGTCGTTTCTCTGACGAGTTGCACATTAATTGTTTATGTGCCAGTGTTTATAACGGACTCTGATCATATCGCGCAAAGGTGGCACAGCATTGCACATAATTACTCGCCAAATGGTGCGTGATAAACGGTTCCTCTTCTGTCTTTGATTCGGCCCGAACTCACGAAGAAGGTGGAAAAACAACAAGAGAAATGATCGCTGATTTTTTATGAATTGCAGTAAAAGTGTTTGCAGGTTAGTAAAGAGAGAACTGTGGTGTGATTTCCAGCAGACGCGTCAGACGGACCTGAGAGCCAACGTCTCCTCGTTCCGCATGGGGCTCCCAGGCTGCCTCTTAACCTCCAATTGTTCACCTCACAATGCTTATTGGTTCCCTCCCAAAATATTTGCACATGATTGACATCTCAGGCACACATGACCAGTCACGGGACCGCAGCCCACCCCCGACAAACCAGCGTCCTCTCGCCGATGAAGGACAAAGATTTGGCCGCGGCCATAATGCGCTTCGGAGCACAATTAACAAAGCCCGCGTTTAAAACCTCCATCACTCAATCGTTTGTTCCTGAAGGGACTCTGACCTACTTTATTTTCCTTTATTTCATTCAACTTCTCTGAGCTTGACCTGTGGACACACTCAGAGTTTTGCCTGTGTCATGTACTCGTCTGCTTAACCGCTCCAGTAACGGGACATTGTTTGAAGCCGTGGTGGGTTCGCCGTACCGCCTGGTGCACGGTGCAGATGAAAGAATCGGTTTCAGGACTCCGAAAAAGGAGTTGTGTTCCTCGTGTTCTTCCTGTCACATCTCTCCCTGCCGTTTTTACAGCGGAAGTTCAAAGTGATGCATGAGCAGCGCGAGCCGGTGGTGCTTCTTCCCCCCCCCCCATGCTTCGTCTGCATGAAATCCTGCAGCTTGATCTGTTCCCGAGCGAAAGGAAACTCCTCCACATCATGGCTGCACCGACTTTCTCGGTATTCTCTCATCAATTTTGTCAAGCTGGCTTTAGTGGTCTCCTAGGATATCACACTCTCGGAGTAGACTCATAATCAGAGAAGGCCTCTCTACACAGTGGAGACTTGGTTAATATTTATGTAGCCACGGGTAACCATGCGGCGTGGAGTTTTGACCTCACTCCTGCAGCACCTCGAGGAGCTGCCCTGTTTCTGCTCTGGAAGAAGTCGGCACGGAGCTGATTTAAAGACGCAACAGGGCTTTTATTGGCTTATTTAAATAGAATGAAATAAAAGTTTGAATACTTTTACAAAGCTTATCAGTAAGTTGTTTAACTTCGGTCCGTGGACAATGATGCTATGGAAAATACATTTTTGAAGGGTCTGGAGCGAGGGCATTTTCATGTCAGAGGTGGGAGAATGCATGTAGGTGGATTGGGATCCGCCAATACACACACACACAAAAGAAAAAGATGCCTTCACTTGCGTCATCAGCTATGTCTCTGCTGCCTTGAGGTGACTTCTGCACATGGAAATACTCCATGTTTTCATTTGCTCACATTTCAAACAAAGTAGTTCATTTTCCTCAGGAAACCTTGGAGATCCTTTTGCAGCCATGTTTGAATGGACTATTATGATGTCACATGTTATGGTTGTTGAGGAATTTGTGACCATCCTCACACATCCTGTATATGCCACTATATATTATGTACATAGTGCATATTACATGACTTCATTGGGAGAGTGGGGGCCTGTTTTGTTCCACACATACTCCCTTCTCTCATTCAGCAGTACACAAGGTCAGGTTATAGATAAAGGTCCAACCAACAGTACAGTGTAGGGTCTAGGCTCAGGGACTTTCATATCTAACTCAGATGTGCCCAGACAGAGAGGCACCGATCCAACTCTTTTGTGTATTTCACCAGAGGCAACACGTAAGGACACAATGAGATTTAGGAATACATACTTTATACTTAACTATCCAATAGGATGCGAACACCTACATGTAACATGGAGAGTGACAGCAATTCTAACCATTCATGGATGTGCTGTTAGAATGGTTGGCGCAAGTAGAGAGAGATATACTGGGATGCTGTGGGAGACATCTTCAGACTTGGGGGAGACAATTGCTCATGTTACTCTGTTAGCGTTTGTATATTGTCCCACCTTCTGGTCTCATTGATGACATCGAGCCCAAATTAAAAAACATAAGTATATATAAGTCATCAGTCTGAGTTCTCCTTTCACCACCACCGTGAAGAGATGAAGCCAGAATATCTCAGATAACAAAACTCATTTGGAGTCCGAGCCGGTTCTGTTGCTATTGTTGGTTGGATCCATGGTATTGATCGGTATTGGTACACATGCACTCGACGAATCACGAGTCAGTCTCAGCTGTCAATTATGAAGTGTCTCCTCCTTTTTTAACAGCATCAAAGAGCTAATTAAAACCAAAGTCACTGGAAAATATAACGCTTGACCACTCACCAGTGTGATAAGAAGCACCTAAAAGGAAAGACACCATCTCTGAGGAAACTTTGTTTGTCATTTACTTTGACTTTTTAGTTTGGTCCATGTCCCGTTGGCTAACATGGAGGAGGACCTATACTGAAGCCAGCCACCAGGGGGCGATTGAGACGCTTTGGCTTCACGTCTGGGGAGCTGTCATATCGTCCATCTTTATATAGAGTCTATGGCTCACACCTGATGTGAGCTGTACCTGGGTAAACGTGAACTATACTCAAGTGTTTACTCTGCTCAAACATATAGTGGACACTGGGGTTAGGTGTTCTCGCCAGGGTCCTTGAAGTAAAAGCTCCTTTAGTCTTGCTTGTAAATATAGATTTTCACATGAGAGAAAAGCTGGGTAAAGTTTTCATTTTCATAGTTCTTTTTAAAGATTTTCTCTATACTTTGGTTTGACTTTATGTTGTATTACAAATGTTTTAAAAGTCAAACTCATCCAAACTGTAGCCAGACATTTTCAATCATTGTATCATGATCAATCATTAACTAGACAGAGATACTTTTTGCTTTTGCTTCACTGCTGGAGTTTATTGAGCATGAGAGGATTGTCACATGCAAATAAAAAGCTGTTTAAGTGTTTTTAATTCACTCGCCAACTGTCGATCAAGGGTTTTTCTTACAGTTCATATCACGTGTTAAATACAAATATTAAGAGGGTATTTACACCGGCATGCATCTGACACGGAATCAATAGAGGATAAAAGAGTAAGAATATCTTAAGCCTTTTTAAAATCATTACAGTTTTCTTTGTCTCTGTGCCTTTTCCCCAATTAAACACACCCAAGAAAGCCTCAAAAATCAATACCTGTCTAAATGTAAATCAACATGTGCGCTGGAAGCTGGCACACCAAGTAAAATATTATCAAATCAAGTCCCAATGAATGATGTCATCATTCTGCTCAAATTTCAGTTATTTAATCACTCTGTCTGTTCAGAATTTTTTGCTGCCCAAGTCATTCCCCCCTAAAAAAGAGTCCAGGACTTATAATTGACCCAGCAGACAGGAAGCAATTAAAGACAAGTCAAACACATGAGGGGCTTTGAGATCAACTTTGAAAAAAGCAAGGGTCCAGTGTGGGCACGTTGGGCTCTGGCTTGCACAACTGTCAAATAAGTTGCCTGGTAAAAGACCACGCCGCATAAACAAATCATTTAGAGCAAAAGTGTGACGTGAAGTAAACGTTCAAGAATCGTACAACTCCTTCAACTGTGTCCTGGAATCCAAACCTCTCAGAAACATGTTGTCTTACACACCAGCCCTTTGCTCTCTCTCAGGTTTGATGTACGAGCGACATGTTGGTTTTTTAACAAACACACGAGAGCAACAGATAAAGGGGAAGAATCTCTATTCAAATGTTTTCGTGTGGAAACTTAGCCAAGTGGAAACAGATGTGCTTCACCTGTGACCTATAAATAGTGATGTATGGTCTCTGGTAATATGATTCAGCAGAGGCCAACAGTTCCAATTTGCCTCACTCTGCTGTGTCGTGTAAATGTGGACATATTTTTCAAACACGAGATCTGGCGTCTGCACTGTAAACCTGCAGTGGATGCTCGGTGCACTCTGAAACGACTGGGTTGAAAGAAAGAGCCATTAACTCTCGATTGCAACACGTTTGAAACCAAAGGGGTTTTCTGCCGAGCACAATGTTATTTCAGTTATTATTTATCAAGTTGATGTATTGTAATTATAAAGAAAGTTGTTCAGCACCAAAGAAAATATGAGTTTTTTTGTTCTCTTTTATATTTGACTCTATAAGGCATAAAGCTCCGCCAACAGTCCCTCAAATTTAATCAAGCTGTCCCAAATTTCACACACTCGTGGACATCAGTTAACTAAATGAGTTTTTTCATCAAGACCTGTAATTTATTCCCTGGGAACATGGTGAAAATGTTAAAAAAAAAAAACACCCTAAATGTCAGAGAAAGTTAAATAAGTAATTCCTGGATTCCAACCAAATATAATATAGCATAATTAAATGCGAATACATAGACTATGGTAAATGCTTGTGTGAAAATGAAACCATTTCCTCTGCAGGGAAGCTTTCTCTCTCACTACCTGCACCAACAATCTACCAATGCGCAGGCACAGCTGGTTTTTACAGGGGATGGAAGATAGTACTCTGGTTGGTTTAAGGCATTTTACCCCCAAAACAAACACACACTATAATAATTAAGCGTTATTACGTACAACCCCTTTGAACCAATTGCAAAAAATGGATTTGGACATCGACTAAATGGCCTTGCTCCATCTGCTTGAGAGCATGAGTTTAGTTTGGTACAATTGCAGTTAGATATTCCCACAGCACCGTAAAAAAAGAGTTGGACTCCAAATTACAATCATTTATGAACAAAAAGTGATATGACAAAAAGATTTGGCACAAAGACGGCTTCGTGACTGACCTACACATATTCTCAACCAAGCTCTACATTAACTTCAGTCAAAACTAGACACTGTTTATATGTTTTGGGGCAAATTCACAATTCTGGGTCTAAAACTAAGTCTGGATGACTTTCCGACAGATCAAAACAATTACACATCAATCTTCCCTGTTGGCATATTAACAATGGCAGGAAAAAAGTCTAAGAAGCACTCATGAGAAGGACGAGTAGGTCAGTGGGAAGAAGGCAATATTTCAAAATCTCCCCTCACCTGGACAGACAATAACGGAAATCAACTTTATTAGTGAAGTGTGCCGAGGATAATCTGTCTGCGTTAATACCCCCCCCCCCCCCCCCCCCCCCCCGTAAGAGCCCAAAACGCCTTCAATTGTTCTGCCTAATGAAGATGAACACTATACTGTGAAGACAGAGGAAAACATGTGACCCCCGCCAGTCCCTTCAGAGGTCAATAATCTTTTACTATAATTGCCTGAATTTTTAATTGAAGCAAAATCTTACTTAAGCATTCATCACCGCGGACGGACATTCCTTCCCTTCAATTTTGCATTCTGATTAATTCTACTAATTTAAAAGTAACTGCTTTGTGCCAGTATAAAGGACCACAATTATAAGTTTTAAATACATATAGCTTATTTCCATAAAACATTACTCTTCTAAATACGGAGGCTGCTCAGCAAGGCATAAAAATGGCCAAATTTACGATGGCAATTGCTTCTGATGCTTAAAGCTATTAGGGAGTCAACAACAATCCTTGAAGGGTTGTTCAATTTGTAGAAAGCTTCGACATATGTGACTTCACAGCTCAACGTTCGAGGTGAAGTGTTTCCAGCCACACAGGAAACAGGCTGCGTGTGCGAATGTGCGAGGGCGTACATATACATGTTGGAAATAGCAGAACACCTTCCTTAATACGCATCCCTTAATAAGTCTGCAATTGCACCCGTTCCAATCGTTTGACACAACTGTTTATTAGGCAAAATTAGTCAGTGCGAAATCTCTTTCAAGCCAATCAAATTGTTTGCTTGATTGGCGGTGTGTTCCTCCTGGCTCACTGAGGAACAGATGAATCCAATAGGGGGAGAAAGACAAGGAGAGAAAGGGCAACTCTAATTTCCGAGGACAATGAACTAAATTGTTCTGTCCCCATTTCTCAAGAGATACTTTGTAATCACGGCTAATTATTGCTGCATGGTAAAGTGGAAAAGGAACAATACTCGTTGTTCCAGACTTTGCGCGAGGTTGCAAAAAATGAGGAGATGTTTTTGAAGTTGCACAAAAGTTCTCCCCCGTTGCACAACTGAGACCTTCACAAGTTCAACGCTGTGGAGGACAAAACAAAAACACATCCCCCTTCTTCTTATTTTATTCCTGTACCCTAAAAGACACTCATTAATTGGAATAGACTAAATATACCAGGGTAGGTACCTAATTAAAGCAATGTTACAATATAAAGCATTGTTTATAACAAGTAAATGGAGCAGAATACATTTAAGTAGACATATTGATAATGCAGTCATTATATCATTGGACCATTATTTATTGATACATCAGCCTGTATGTATTATTTATATTTGGTTGAGTATTGCTTATGCAAAGCGTCCATCTTCTATAATTTATATCACACTGTACTTTGTATGTCTGCTTTTTTGTTATCTGTAACAGTGTCTAATATTTTGTGTTATTTATTTTGTATGTCAAATCTTAATCTGTAAAGAAGCCTCACTAGTCACTGAAGCTAAAAAAGATGTTTCCATGCAAATTGCATACAAGAACAAAGCAGTATGAAACAAGGGAACTGTCAAGTAAAGCACAAGGACCTTCAAATGGATTTAGTAAATGAGGATATAATCAGTTTCTGCCAATGTCAGATGATAATACATTATTGTTTTGTGTTTCATGGGACAAAGTTGTCTCTCTCTTTCTTTAGGGGTCTCTGTCAATGTGCTGCAATAGAAAAGCCACGGATCAAATATGTCTCTGTGTCTGAACACTTTCTCACCTATTATGCTCTGACCTGCCGGATGCATCGGTTTTTCTAAAGAGAGCTCCTGTTATCAACTCCATGTGGGTGTTTCTTTTCCCCCCTATGATTTTTCACAATAGCAACCCACTGGGAAGCAAAACCAAATAACCTTTACATAAATGCCCCTCGGATTAGCCTGCGTTTGACAATTTCTTCAGTGTCAGCTACCTCCAATTTGTCTGCATTAGGGTTCACACCAAAGGGAGTAAATGAGTCCCCAGATGTCAGGGCCAACATAAACACCTCCATGAAAGCAGCAGAATAAATAGGGGTCAACATAATAAATGCAATAAATGTTCCATGGGCAAAAAGGAAATGGAAAAATGGAAATATGCAAGGGATCCCATTCATATTTCAGATGATGGGATAGGCTTGCCATGTTTAACCTAACGCTGGGATGTTTGATTAACTGTGTTAATCATTTCCCATCTGCACTGGGCCCCTGTCTCTGCCTTTTGATTAAATTCTGACTAGTCTTGCATTGTTCATTATGTGTACTTGTCAAATAATTGACTGCTTGCAGGCAAAAAAAAAGAATGTACGCCTTTCAATCTTGATGAGGAAGTGCTTTAATATCATGTCATTCACTTTGCATGGCGTGTCAAGGAGAGGAGAGAGGGAGGCCGGGTAGAGACGTGGCCTCCGCAGCACAACCTCCGAGGGGAAAGGTTATCGGCAATCTGGTTTTCAACAAGCCGCTTTTATCCTCTCTGAGGTTCAGGTCCAGTGTCAAGCACACTGACTTTTACCCCCTGATAACTCAGGGTGTGTGTAGACGACACAAGTCTGGATTCAGTTCACAATATGATCTCCCATACTAGAAAAAGATGGCAATATTAAATAATTTAAGAGATTAAAGACATAACGTTAATGTATTACATATTGATCTTTTATAAGGATTTTGTTCGTTTCAATACAATGAAGAATTGAAACGATACTTCATTGTAAAAATGGTACAGGATTTACGAATACCACAGTTTCACGTGTCTTGCGTTCCATTTGCAAGTGTTTTTAATGCCACCCTCCTTTCTCATTACCTCACAGCCCAAGTGAATCAAATCATAAAGCTGCCAGCCTTCGCCAAGAACCCGGACCTGCCGCGATAATGACACCTGACTGGAATGACAGCTCCATGCTGTGTTGTTGCTGGGGTGAAGGGCGTGTAACTCCAGGCCCTTCGCCGTCATCTTTGCCCGCGGCTCTCAATACAGTCTTGTTTGTATAGTCCTTAATAAAGAAGCGCACCACTTTGTATGCATATGCGGCGAGGTTGACAGGCGCTCTATTCTCCCCTCAAGGATAAATGGGTACTAAACACGCCACACAATTAGTCCCCGAACATGGGTGATGCTCAGGTGAGGAGGGAGCGGAGTGAAAGACGAGTTTATGGTCGTGTTAAGTGTCTTTTTTTTAATTCGGCGGCCCCGTTATGAGCCGAGATCACCGCGCATGTGAGGAAAATTCCAAAAGC
Source organism: Pleuronectes platessa (assembly GCF_947347685.1). Lineage (NCBI taxonomy): Eukaryota > Metazoa > Chordata > Actinopteri > Pleuronectiformes > Pleuronectidae > Pleuronectes > Pleuronectes platessa. The sequence continues at coordinate 17,069,118 of NC_070634.1, forward strand.
TTGTTTCCAGCCGTCCCAGTCAAATCGCCTCAGTGTGGAAGTGAAATGAATTCACCTGCCCGGCTCCACAAGACGTGTCTAACGATGGACTTTTAATATTATCGCTGCCTATTGTCACCACCCTACTCACTGTCAAATATACAAAAGCGGCTGAATTTAATTAAACTACTTGTGCATTTCATCTCAAATCGCTATGGCAACATCCTAACTTCCCTTGCCAGGCTGCAGGTTTGCACCACATCACGTTTCCTCGCTTCTTTTCAGCTCTCCACCACCTCCAGCCACGGAGATCACACAGGACCCAGTTCCTTCGCTGCGAGACGAGTGCCTTTTTTCGGGTAATGATATTATGTTTTGACAGAAAGAGAGCCAAGAGTTCCGTCCTTGTTATTTTGTCTGGGTTGAATGAGGATGTTGAATTTTTCCATTTCAGAAACTATTAGTTCTCGAAATGAAGGTAAAAAAAACAACATTTTGTGTCAGGTTTTTCTCTTTTCCTTTTTTGCGAACGTCCTTGTTAGGATCCGGAGGCAGAAACATATTGAAGTAGATTAAATGGAGCCGCAGAACGAGAGAAAGAGAGATAGGAGGATATATCCAAGTGTGTGTGTGGGAGGTTCTCCCCCAAATTGCTGGAGTGAACCCACAGGTCACTGGTTTGTCATGGTAAACATAAGCTGTTGGAATTGAGTTCAGGAGCTTTCCCACCATTGCTCCGAGGTGGTAGAGGCTCAAGCCACCGCTGCATTCTTGTGTGTCTTACCATTAAGACCCAGTGAATAAGTTGGCGACAATGGTCATGTGGTCAATGAGGAGGCGGCGGTGGAAGCGGCTCAGACACGGGCAAAGGGTGAGCACTTTGGAAAGGACTCATTAAGTCACAGCTGTTGTGTCCGGGACAATGAGGCGAGGACTCTTCTCAAAGCTCTCCAGCACCCGAACATTACAACCACAGTGGAAGATGTGCTGTCGGGGGGGGGGGGACGGAGGTGGAGGTCTGACGGAAAGCAATTATATCTTAACTTTGTCTCAGAGGACTTAGTAAATATTTATGCGTTACTGTGTCCATTATGTGCTTTGAAACAAGTGTGTGAGGATGGGAGGGTCTTATTCGAGCAGGCATCCACTCATCCATGAACTACATCCATACATCATTTTAAACCGGATTCTTTAAAAACTAAATCCATCTCCTCCCATGTGAGCGTTTAAGCATATCACTAATCTCTGTTCATTCCAAGACACCTGGACAAACATCATCATGTGACCATTCATATACACTGGGCAAGTGAGTGACAGTGGAAACCATGAACAAGAAACAACGACGGACAGAGGATTTCTTTTCTCGGACAGAGGACAAGATGGATTGTTAGAGGCCGTAAGAGTTTATAAGGTTTCAATCAATTGAGCTGCGACTGGGAAGAACCAATCAGAGAGGGATCATTGGCTCCAATCATTTCAGATTTTCCTCGACCATATGGATGCAGCCCTGGAGTTTTCAAACTAAAATAGAGCCAACAACATTTCCTAACTTTTGCCTTTTAAGGGGGCTTGAAAACGGTCTAGTAGAAAGAGGACAAAACAATTTCTGCTTAGTGTATATTCATTTTTTCCACTTTTTTTTTCTGTTCTCATCTTGACATCTCCAGTGATTCAAAGCAGAACTTGCCTTAGAATTCACAATCCCACACCTCATGTCGACACAGTAAGAGGAAACCAGAAAAGCAAAGCCAGTGACCCCTCCGTGCTTAGGGGGTCTCAAAATTATAACACCCGTCCTCTCCTCACAAAGCAGACCCCTGCTGCTGAAGCCTGGGCATTGCAATGCCAGCACCATTGCTCTAGATTGGATTAGAGAGGCGGCTAACTGTGAGAGGGAGCCCGGACACGCCACCAGTCCCAAAAGTTCATGGTGACCGACACAATAGAAAGGATACAACACAAAAAAAGATTTCCTTTGTCTGAAAAATTGCAAACTGTGGCATCAGTTGGTGAGGATCTTTTTTCTTTATTGTTAGTTTCTGTAGAGCTCTCAGTCTGCCTGGGAAATAACCGCAGGACTGAGTCCCTGACTCATGTCCAACTGTATTACTAGACTAGACGTTGTGTTTTTGGAACGCTGAACTCTGGATTTGTTCTGTTTCCTTTATTCCTTTCGTCCCGGAGTCGGCAGTGTTTGCTTTGGAGCTGGAAGATGACGTTTTAGGATTCCGGAAGCCGGCCCACCAGCAGGCATGAAATTTTAAACTGTAACAACAAAGTTGCTAAGATCCAGCGTTTATATGGCCGGCAACAATGACAGCCTCGCCCGTAAATGCTAGAAACATGCTGGCATGTGTAAACCTGTCTTTAATCCTCATCGGAAAAGTATTTTGTGGCAGCGTTTCTCCCGGATGCCAGGCTTCAAAAACCGAGATGTGGAATGCAAATATTGTAAAAAAGAAAAACTTATATAAATAGACAGACCGAAGAGGCTTAAGTGCAGGTCATCAAATCGGAGAATTCACACCTTGTCACTTCAGAAGCCACGAGTCAAGAAACCAAGTCTCCAGATGACAGAGCCGCTAACTTCCACTTGAATATTTATTTGCGTTTGGGTGTCTGCAGAAACCTCCCGTTTCTCCGTGGATGAGATCACCGCAGCACATCTTCACATGAAACCCTCATCACTCCAGAGCGGTCCTGCATTTTCATAACAAGGTCCACCTGGATCCTATCACCACGAGTCACCGGAGTGGCTGGCTCTGACCAGAATGTAATTAAAGTTTGTGGTTTCACATGTAATTATCACAACACAGTCTGGTTCCTCGTGCGCCCTCGGTACTCCGTTGAAAAAAGAAGCCAATGTTTGTGTTTATCTTTTCAAATTAGCTGGAACCTACTTTAAAAATTAAGTTGGATCTCTGAGGGTCTCTCTCTCTCTTTTTTTTTAATCACCACAAATCCTCTGCAGCGCACGGGTTCATGCTTCGTCACATGCCTGCGCTGAAGCCGCTCTAAATCCTCACCAACTTGTAGTTTGTTTAAGCTGAGGAGCAATATGATAAGAGATCTCCTGAGAGGTGGGAGTCGGCTGCTTTGTCCCGTTTCAGTTAAGTGCAGTGGTGTGTATTGGTTAAGCTGGTATTGAACCATCTCAAATTTGCCCCTTGGAGTCAGATAAGCATACGCCGTGCCCCAACTCCTCCTCCACACACACTCACACACACACACACACACACACTGCAACCCACTCTCTAAACAAGCCCCCCAGACCCCCACACAGCTGTCTTGCTCCTCTGGGAGACTGTGAAGGCCAACTGTGCAGCCACTGAAATGAGCTGCTAATCCCTGTACAGGCTCCCAAGCATATTACAATGCACAGAGCCAGCGTTCCACCAGCCCCTGTGTGACTGGGTGTGTGTGTGTGTGCTATGTGCATGCGTGTGTACGTTTAGGCATGTGTCAATCTGTTTGAGTACCAGCTGCATAAAGCAGTGTATACATGAGAAGGTGCAAATAATTGTGGTTCCTGTGCTGCGTGACCTCTGTGACAGCTCTATCCCCTCGTTGCATTTTCCAAGAGCACAACCAATTGCCGTCACACGGAAGCAGATTCCCCCTTCTGCCCAACAAGTGTTTCAGGCTCCCCTCTCTCTGCCGCTCACTGTTGCAAAGTCATTACTGGCGCTTATGAAAGTGAAATGAATGAGAGCGTGAGGGAGCGGATGGGAGGTCATGACCTCGGGGCCTCCGGGGGAGCGAGGACGAGTAAACTCATCACCTGGCACTGATGGGGGACTGCTCACCTCGAGCGCCGTCTCCACCGAGCTCAACCCTCACCACCGCTACCAGAGTCTGCCCTGGGAAAAAGGGAAATGCAAAGGAATGAGGCCGGAGCAATTTCCCACTCGCGGGGTTTGCAAATAGCGATAAATAACAAATTTTGAAGGCATCTCTGTGTGATCGCCTGATATCAACACGATAAGGACATAAATATAGAAGGCCAAATCAGCATGGCTTCCATTTGATATCACTCCCGATTGGTGCAATTGCAAAGGTGACCCTTTGTTTGAACGGGTTAATATTTTCATCATGGAGCTGCTATGAAATCATGCATTTTTAACAAGGAGAGCTGATTTTAGTCCCCAGATACAAATTGGAGCGTTCATCAGCGTGACTGTGCCAGGCTGAAATGTAGCTGATGAAGCCAGTGCTGTGGACAAACTGCGTAAACAGCTGCTGCTTTAACTCGACAGGAGAACTTGCAGAGTATTGTGGTCAAATTATTTTTAATATATGAATTTGAGCATAAGAAATAATGGGTCTCTGACATTTCGAGTGCCGAGACTGAGGACTTTGGATAATATAAGGTTTCCGACAGTATCCGGTCCCAATTGCCAAAATGTATGAATGACGCAGGAGGAGCTTCTCCGGGTCAGATGCGTCCACAGCAGCAGGACATTGTCCCGAGCGTTCAGGTGAGGTGGAGCATGCTGCGGGCCGGACATAATGTATAGATCATGTGTTTGTTTACAACACACCGACACTGACGATGGATCGTTTCAGCTCAAAGCTCTCACATCTTCATTGGAGTCTTCTCTCGGCACATTCTGAGATATTCCTCTGGTCATGTGTCGTTCACATGTTAGAAACGTCATCGACACGCTGACTGGAGTTTTTAATAGGGGGCTGTCAGGAAAAAGTCTTACTCTGACATTTGCGTTCTCACATACTAAGTAAAATATCCAGAGTTCAGTGCATGTCTGAAAGCAGTTTAAAATGGATCATATAAAAAACTAAGCCTAATAGTTTGTCAAAAAACACCACAGGGACTTTCTATTCTTCGACTCACTCAGATACCTGGGATGTCAAAAGGCATAATAAGTGCGATTTCTCAGAGCTAGCCGTCCGAGACACGTTGTCCACTTATCCTTCTGCAGGGCTCAGAGAGGAAAGCGCCTGGACTGTCATATCTCACAAAGGTCGTCAGACTGTGAGAGAGGGGCGGGAGTGAAGCATTCAAACTGGTCAAAGTCAAACATTCCGCCATTCTCAGCAGAGTTTGCTAGAAAAACAGAAATTGGACATCCTGAACGATCCACATTCAGACCAATCATGGCAAGCGAAAGAAAAGCTGCTTGTGGATTGACGTACGCACGGCAGACTTGGGTGAGACAACTGTGTGTGTAATCAGCAATTACCCTAATGACAGTGCTGACATACGTTGTGGTGTAGGGTTCGAGCGTGTGTGTGTCGGGGGCTGGTGCAGGGAAGGGGGGCCCGGGGAGGATGGGTGGTGGTGGGGGGGGGGTCTGCTGAAAGCCCTGTCGGAGTCTCTGACTGATGGCTTGTCAACGAAGCACTCCTGTTTCAGACACAGTCGAGGCTCAGGTGGCTTCAGGGAGCCCCTCTACCTCCACATGGTTGGTTCTCAGGTCACGCCCCGTCCGGAGCGCTGGCACGTTTCCACACTCGCCGCCATCTGCAGCTCATTCCTCCTTCCTGCTCCCCTTTCTTCACGAGCCCTGTTTAATCTACTCATTTTTACTACTTAAAAGTCCTCAGTTGTGTTGGTTGGCCTGCAACATGTTTGAGTAACTTTCAAATATGAATGCCAGAGACTTTCACTGAACTTGTTGGTCACACTGAGAAATACTTTCTCCCTCTGCAGCTTCAGTTAAGCTTTGTGCTCGTCTGCTGGATTACACACAGGTAGAAAATACAGAATATTTATGAAAGTACAGTGGTGGATGAAATGATCAGATCCACTTAATGTGAGGTAAGTGTGCAGCAAAAGTAAAAACACTTCATTACAATCAAGTGTTGTTATTACTTTGTTATTACAAATTGTGAAATTGGGCTTTTCCCAAAATGTTTGCTTTTTGTAAAGATACATTGGATAATAAGGATAAATAATACATTGCATTAAGCCGACTGAGAAGTTAAGAAGTGGAACTGTTATTGTTAATTAGACATAAGGTTAAGGCTTACAAAAAACTGGCTTCATCTCTAAAAAATATTGTGAGGTTATAGAAGGTAAAACTTTCAAGTCTAGAGTATGCAGTAGTGATAGCTGATAGATAATGTAGAGTAAGAAATAACCATTTCTGAAATGTAACTTATAAAAACTCCAAGTAAGGACTTTAGATCATTGAATAGTTCAGCCTTACATTGTTGTGCATAATGGTGACTCTGACTATATCTTTTAGAAATAACATTTACAAACTAAATCACATATTATATACGTATTTATATTTGTTTTGTGAAGTGTTATTAGAATAATTTGCAAGAAGCAGTAAGGTAACGGTTACCTGCAGCTGCACCTTTAACACAACTTGGCCTCTGCAAGACATGAAGATAACACATACCACAAATACCATGAGAGCACAAACATAAACCAATGCGCTCTAATAGTACTACAGTTGGTGACTACTAGCTGATATTGTATTGCCAATAGCTGGTTTTGTCAGGTTTTAATTTGCAGGTCAAATTATTCATTGCAAACACAATCACAAGGCCAACATACGATCTTTATTTAATGTTGGACTAATCCAGAAAAACATCTGAAAGTGGAGGAAGACACCGACTCATTTGTGGATCATATTAACCATTTCCTGATTTATTGTCAAACATCAGCCACCTTGACAAATCATTTCAAAAATCCAACAGTCAAGCACCTATGCGTATGAAACATCTATTATCCATAATATGCACTTGACAGCTTAAGCATAACTCTAACCATACAGGCATGCGCGCAGCGTCCAACTAGTACATGTAAATGAAAGTTCCTAATAACAGCTGAAGAATAATTCAGTTGTTACAACGGTGTCACATAGATTTTTTTTTCTTGGTCTGATAAAATCGGCCTCTTCATTATAAATGACCACTCATTTGTGTCATGGCCTGAAGAGTGATGGGAGTTGCGGCAAAGGTAAGCGCTCATCAGATAATATTATATTCGTCGGGGCATAGCCTTCAAATCATATTCAACAGGGCCGGGGTTGAATGTGGATTTACTGACTCAAAGGAGAAGTATTTGAATATCAAACAAAAAAAAATCACCGGCTTTATCTCTCCACGCATGTGATGTGTTTTGTTAAACATGCAAGCAATCTGTGGAGCTGTGTGTGCTCACGGCCACGTCCCACTGTGCATCTATTCATGTCATCTCCGGGAAGGTGTAGATACATTTGAGGTTGTTTACCTTTATGCTGATTGTATTTTCATATTGAATTTAGCCTGCTGAGTTGGATCCCATTCAAAGGGTGATATTGAGCTAAGCTAATGTGCATTTCCATGCACTGTTGAGGTGTTTGACTTGATAACATCATTTTTCTTTCAATGTTACACAAAGAGAGTGTGCATGCTCCAGGGTGCCGGAGCCAGTTGTTTCATACATGATAAAGTCATCGCTAAATTTTCCTTTGCATTACGAAAGAATACATTCTTCGCTGCCCCTGGTTCTGTTATTGCAGAGGTTTTCAGATCATCTCAGGAACATCTCCGGAACAGTCAGGTGGGGGGGGGGGGGGGGGGGGGGGGTAGATCCTGCAGGAGGCAGGAGATGATGCATTTACTCCCCTGCCAAGAGCACAGTGTTTGCACATCAACACCGGTGACAGCTTCTTCTCCTCAGAAGAGTCATCAACACACTCGCTTGCTGTGAATTTTCCAGAATTGTTCCTGCTGTATTCTCACGCTGACATTTCTGGACATATTTTCTGGATGGCTGGCAGGAAAAGTTCCCGAAAATGTCCAGAGCAACTAACTCAAACATTTGCGTTCTCACACACATTCCCCTCTGGAAAGTCTTGGACTTAGTGCATGTCAGAAAGCAGCATCACAGTGTTGTAATTGTTGTCAGGGTCTGACAGTCACAGAATTTAAATCACAGAATGTTACTGACCTAATTATGGTTCTTAAGCATTAGTGTATAATGTGCCGGAACCAGCAGAACGATAAATTGGCCATTTGTGTGCTGACTGATGAATCCTCTGCAGAAATATTAGGTTTGAAAAGCTACAATACTTGTGTGTGCTACTTCAGCTTTGTTAACTGTTGACTCCTGACAGCTCACAACAGGGGAGGCGTGTCAGAGTGGCTCATAGGTCTGTGTATGTCAGATAAAAACCAAAGTGCTCACTGGATCATGTAGTGTACTGCACACTTTGTGGCTGGTACACCACCTGTATCACCGAGGAGACAGGGCACAATGCTTGACAGGCCAACCTTCAAACCGGGAAACAGTGGAGGAGACGCAACAAGAAGGAAACAATGGAAGGGACAGATAATCTACTCATTCCACAAATCTCTGTCTGGCTGTCAGTCTTGGGAACACACATCTAATAATAATAATAATAATAATAGCTTGACTTTATAAAGCGCCTTTGAAGAGACCCAACGATGCTTTACATGTGTGAGTGGGGGCAAAAGAGAGAAGTCTCAGAAACCATTGATCTCATGATCCTCACACTTGGCTTGTTGGCTCAAGAATGTGGAGTGTCCAATCAGCACGATATGTTCAACATTAACTAAACTTAAATAAAGAGGCGAACAGTGCCTTGCAGTCAGTGGGAGGGGGGGCAGCATGGGTTAACAGGAATGCTAGACTGAGTTGAACCTCCTCTACGCCCTCGGATAAACTCCAGCAGTGGTTGGCCTTTGGCGATCCTAGCAGATCATTTTGATAATTTAATAACTTTTATTTCCCCATATCGGACTGACACAGACATTCACAGGTGTTGCAGGTGCTGATCTCTGTCATTGAGACGACATTCAGAGAATCACTTCCTCTTAGGCAATTTGTCTTCATAGGAAAAGCTCCACGTTTGTTTGGTTGCTGAAATGCTTTCTATTGAGCTGAGTTGCAGAGCTCTGGGGTTGAAGATTGAGTGAACAGTAATAAAGCTAAATCTGTTCTATTTATGAAAAGCATTGACTGTAAAATGAGCATGGAGGTACTACAGCTTCATTAGAAATGAACCAGGTAGGATGAACGCAAAGTTTTCTAAACTTAACTTTACACCATAGACTATGCAGACAACGTCCAGAACACAAACCATAAACAAGTGAACGTATATTGTAGAAGTGTTTGAAGAGGACTCACTAATGATATGGAGTAATTCTGAAGTAGCTCTAGATTAGTAACACAGGCCAAGAGTACAGTCCTTTCGGGGGGGGGGGGGGGGGGGGAGATCTTAAATTTGGAATAAAAGAAACATATCTGAAGTGAGACCTACAGAGATAGACAATTAGAAACATAGGGAGAAGAGCAAGCTAAACATTGCAGCATGAAAGAGCCTAACCCCTGTATCTCTTCTCTGATAAGGCTCCAGAAGCTTATCAGCCAATGGGTAATTTCAATTAAAAGGGGTTTTGCTAGACAAGTGGTTAAATACCTCTGAGAAAACCTGTCACCACAGGAGAGGTGGCAGGCTGCCTCCTCAAGACAGGGGAAGAGAGAGAGAGAGAGGAGGGAGGGAGTGAGAGAGAGAGAGAGAGAGAGAGAGAGAGAGAGAGAGAGAGAGAGAGAGAGAGAGAGAGAGAGAGAGGAGGGAGAGCGAGAGAGGAGAGGAGAGGAAGAAGAGCAGAGTGCTGCATGAACGGCTGGACTTGGCCCCGGTACCGGCACACGATGAGCGTTATTGCATTAGCTCCTCGCCAATCTCATAATGAACTCTCTGTCAGACGAGACAAAAGTCCGGCCACACCCCTGCAGCACGGCAAGAAAAAAGCCAGAAGAATGCGATCGGTGGGATTAACAATGGAGGAGCCCTAAAGGGAGGCAAAGAGAGGCCTTTTGCCAGCGAGAGATAGGAAGATTCAGGAGCTTAGCATTGTCAAATGTTTTATTCAGCCATGACCGTGAGTGCTGCCAAACAGATTAGCCTGTTTACCACAGGTTCTCATTTAAGAGATAAATCTTTAAATGTTGGATTGGGTAAGGGGGAGGGGGTGGGGCAGCATCTATGTCACACTAAGTAGGTGTGTTTGTGTGTGTGTGTGTGTGCGTGTTTAATGCAACTCAGTAACAAAGGAACTGACAGCAGAAATAAAACTTCTCATTAAGCTCAGAGTTGTCTGAATTAATGACAGCTGTAAGAAGACCGTGATCAATATGCCTCGGAATACAGCTCCCTCCCAGGGTAAAGGCGAGGATCGAGCAATCCGCACGGAGAGCAGGTTGAGCGGCTGCCGCAGACGGGCGGGTTGGGGGTGGTGGAGGGGTGAAGATTTGACTGTGCTCTTTGTTGTAGCTCGGTGGAATTCTTGCCTCCTCTCCTTCTCCTTCCCCTCTCCGCTCCTTTTGTTCTCGTCCATTACAGCGGGGGTGATAAGGCTCCCCTGGGCGTGTTCAGCTACAGAGGCCCAATCTTGGTGGATAATCATCTTCAAGACGCATCGACAGGGTGGTGGTAATTCTGAATGACTGGTTGGAAAAAAAACTGAGGAATATGTAAAGAAGGGAAAAAACAACAACAGGACATGTTTTTTTCCGCAGAGCTAGCTTTAATTCGGGATTCTTCCGGCCAACTCTCGAATAAATTAGTTTGCCTTCTTCGCCTGAGATGGCCCATTCGCGTCACTTTTGCGACCCTCCCTTCAGCGTCTGTCCCGCACGCTTCCCACAGTCTGGCTGCGAAAGCTTCGGTTCTCAGTCAACTTGTTAGAAGAGGTCCACGCCAAGACTTCCACACCATTTCCAATTAACGATGGTGCTCTTGGCAGCAGAGTAGTAAATGACTACCAAGAGGGCTGTTTTATTTCCCAAGATGAAGCATACACAGCTTCCGTTTCTCACTCAAGCACTGATAAGTACCAGATCCTATGTGACCCAGTTTCTTACTAATGAGAGGTCATCAGACACCAAGAGTAAATGTCAGGGGGAAGTGCATTCATTTCTGTCGGGCAATTCTTTAGTGCTTTATTGACCTTATGGGACAGACCAGGTATTCCTGGCAATTGGCAGGTGTGTGAGTTAGGGACTAAAAAGGGACAAACTACTGTAGGGCAATTTTTAATGGAGCCAATGGGACCTTGTGTGTGTTTGTGTGAGTGCCACGTCCTGGCACGTGCATGCACACAAGGCAGTGCAACATGGACGGCAACTGGCCGGTGATAATGGCGCATTGGACACTGACTGACAGATGGATTGTAATGTTGATGAGCGGTGGGTCGAACAGACAAAAAAAACCTTTTGGAATATTCAAGTCTCAACTGTCATCTCTCCGGTGACACATGAGAATCGGGGCACAATCCATCTATGTGCAAAACAACAGCATCCTCTGGAAACCGCACTGGCCACCTGGCTATCTTGTTCAAATCAATATCATCTCAAGCCGTCACAGCTGCAGCCTGAGTGACCCTCCAAAATGGCAGCCATATGCCCGGCGAAGCAAAGAAATAAGTTGCTCCATCTCTGCCAGGCGCTGGACGGTGTTTTCTTTTCAGCCGGGCTGCAGTTGTCAACCTGGCTCTCGCGGTGCTCAAAATTTGAGGTAGTGGAGTTAAAGAGTTTCAAGTAGGCTCAAATGTGCAAATCTCAGAATTAACATAGGTCTTGACATGGAATAGCAGGGAGTTGTCATAGAGGATCATGAATATTCAAGTCTGCTCTGTGACCTAGTTTGATACGGTGCAGCAGGACAGTGGGGTGCAGGGTAAAAAAAAATCCATCTGAACTTGTGTTTTACAGCAACGCGGTAATACAAATCAATGTGGGAGGGATTTAATTGTAATTACTCAATCAACTGTTGAGCTTCCTTCTGCTCCTTTAAACTGCGTCTCCATCTCCTCACAGCTCCAAAACATGACCATCTTAAACAGCCGAGTTACAAACTAGAAAACAAAGCATTTTAACGTCACAATCGGGGGGGAGACAAGACGCCGCGTCTCTCAACCCGTCCGCCATGAGAGAGATAAGTCCCTCCAAGACAAAGTGTGAACACCCTTCCTCTGAATCATGAAGCAACATACTGAAGTACACAAATGAAAAGTGTTTCATTCTTCCCAGACCATAAGTTAATAAAAAATCCACTCTGTTGGCACCAGACTGTCTGACACAAACTCAAATTGATTCATAATTGAGTTTGTATAGATTTTTATCCAGCTTTTGCTGGTTACATTAGGGCTGGACTAGTCTCATTTTGCAGTGGAGTGTACAGCAAATGCAACCCGTGCTCCGGGCTCACTGTGCACCGTGCATCGCAATAGCTTGCTCAAATAATAACGGCCTTTGAAGGACAATTTTGCATGCTCCTGCTTGTCTATGTGCAGCCACTGAAGGATGCATTTAGGGTCACCTTTTCCCACTGACACAAGCCTCTTTCTGACTGTTAGGATTTACATTTTGCAATTCAGAGCTAAATGGGACATATGATTATCACATCAAATACCCAGAAAGCTCCTGCAACTTCAGGGAGGAGATAGTATTTGCGAAATTTGTATCCAATTTATAACCAAGACCAGGCATTAGCATTTTAAAGGGGAAGGCCGCTGTTATTCTATATTTTTTTCTAATGTCAACAACATGACAGACCAAAACCAATGCTGCCTTTCAATCGTCATGCATGAGCCCATTCCTAACAACTGAGGATGTAAACAAATATAGTTTTATTTAGAGAATGCAAAGTAGTTTCCTAAATCAGCTAGCCACAGGAACTGTTGGCAAACATTATCTAAACAGGAGTGAAACATGTCTATAGCAAAGAGGGGATAAGCTTTTTCCAGTTGTGGCCACAAATGCAGTAATTGCTATTTTCGTCCTTTTATGGTTTTTATTGGCTACATAGGGAAAACACATTATCTCACCAATCTTATCATGTCAACGTGGCTGCTAAATACAGAGGGAAGGAAGTGAACCTTTTGGAACTTCCCACATTTATATAGATTTTTCTCTAAAATACAGTCAGATTTGTATTATGATAAAACACAGAGCAATAATGAAATTCACTCAATTGTTCTTAAATCAAACCTCATAAACAATAAATCTCAGAAGACTTTATCAACAATTTTCTTCTCACGAAGCTGCAGAAATAATACAAAATAATCAGTCCACCGTTAGACCATCTGTCTATAAATAGAAACGATTTAACACGGTGGCTACTCTCCCTAGAAGTGCGCGCCCAGTTGCCACAGGCACAACTGATGATGCTCAATTAGGTGAAAAACAAGAACCCCCGAGTAAAAACGGGGCCTAAAGGAATCGTTGCATGAAGCACGGCCTCCATGGGAGGACACCACAGAGGAAGCTGTTGAAGTGTGCCTGAAGGCTCTATGGACGGATGAAAGGTCAATTATTTTGGAAAGAGCGTACGTCATTGCAACGGTGAAGAAAGGTGGAGAGAGCCTCCTAATTTGGGGACTGCATCAACGGAAAAAGATAATTTGCATAAGTTTATTCATGTCTGTGAAAGTGAGTTTGATAGTACAGTGGGATAATGACCCCAAACAGTGAGATTAATGAAATGCAGAAAGAGCCCAGACCTCTTACAACAGACATCCAAAGCAATAGGACTAAGCTGAAGTAACGAAGAACGGTTAAAAATTCCTCCTGAGCATTGTGCGGTTCTGACGTACTTGCTGCCACAGGGTGTTTGAGTAGCGGCACTTTGGATGGGTGTGTTCACCAAAGACATGAAAGACTGTAACTGCTTGTGTGTCATTTGCAAATAGCGCATTCCTTGTGTCTACACTTAGATAAAGATCTGAGTAGATTTTATGACCAGTCAATGCAGAAAACCAAGTCGTTCACATGCTTTTCCTTGCCACCGCCAGAACACAGATAAACAATTGTTTTCCGTGGTGATATACAACAAAACCCTAGTGTAACCAACCCTATATTGAGATGTCTGGACTCGCCAAACGCTCCTGCACTCGCACACGCTTGTGTCTCACATTGTGTGAGTGCTTTTGATCAAGAGGGAGGCAGGCCATTCATCAGACACTGCTGTCCATTCAGTCCTCAGTGGGGCCTGTCATATAGGTCTCTTACCAGCCCTGAGCCATGGTCAATTTTCAGCCAGACAGCTTCCTCCCTTCGCGATAAAAAGAAAAGACCCAAGTTTGGGATTTATGGTTGATCTGCAACAAGCCTGAACATCTCCCGAGGGAGCTCATAAAACACTGAGGAAAACAGAGTGTGAGCAGTAACACACACATTTGTCTTTTATGGCTCGATGTACTGATAATGATGTTTGATTTTCCATTATGTTCCAATGAAGGGAGAGAAAACCCAAGGCTGCCACTTTGATGTCCTGACCCTTTGCTGTAAATGCCCGTGTCCGTAATGTAAACTTTTCCCATTAATTCCACTGGGATTGTATACCCCGAGAAAGATGGTTAGGTCATACCAGGGCCCCCGAGGTGCTCATTAAATCCACCTAGTGCACAATATCATTGTGATAAAAAGGATGCGATGAATCTGATCAGTATGCAGTGCTGCTGTTTTGCTTATGATGAGGGACCAGCGCGGCTCCAAGCAGCTCTTCGGTCGTAAAAGGCAAGTTAGCTGCGATCACTCGCCCATCCTTTGTATAATATGTCTTTGAAGGAGCCCGTGCCTATTTACATAAGGGTATATGTGGAGAGCATTGACAGTGCTTCATTAAAAGACTGATATATTCCCATTTCATTTGGTGGAATCCCCCGTGCCGTATTTATTGGTTGTCCCTGGCAATACCGTGGAACATTAATAAAGCAAACCAATATCATTCAGCTTGGATAATTAGGCAGCCCATCCTTGAGAAGACGCTATGTGGCACATCAATTCTATTAATAAGCCATATATTGGTTTAAGATCTTCAGGCACAAGATCTAAACTTGACATGAGTAGAGGAAGATTATAGAACCTTGGTACAAGAAATAATGGATGGTTTCCTCAGGTGCGTTTGAAATAGGTAAACACTCCTTCCCGCACTCTTTCATTTTGCTCCTCAAATATGTTGTAATTATGACATCCCCGATTCTTTCTCTGATATTATTTAACCTTTAAATGAATACAGCCTTTTGGTTTTGTGCCACTGATTATGTAACAAAATCTTGTAACTGCATGGTAAAATTCTTTTTGATCCAATTAATGATTGAAAATAGTAATACACAATATCTCAAAAAGAATGTATTTAAAGCAAATGTAACAAAATGCAAAAATACACAAGCTGTCTATTTAGGAACTGCAATATGTACAACTGGACTGGATTCATTTTGTTTTGAAGTTTCACCTGCTCTCATAGAAAACATGGTTCACAACAGAGAAAACCTAAAAACATACGAGACCCTGCCCCTTTTTCTGACCCCCGTTCCTTTCAAATGATTTTTGCACGGTCCCTAACTATAGATGTGAGAGAATATTGAAAGGCATTAAGTCACTGAGCAGCTTGTCGAGCAGAAGTTTACCTCATATTGATAAGGTAAAAAGTACTTTAATGTTTATACTAAACAGTGTAAAATAATAAAAATTGTTATGCGACTCAGGACTTCTTTTATTTCTTAATACTGGAAGCACATCGTGTGGGTTGTATTATTGGTATTTATCATTCTGCCTTACCTACTATCAAAAACATATTGATATCTGCATATATCTATAGTCTTTGTGGAATATTACCGGCGCCCACAACCACCTGAGTGGAGGCGAACACGCTGCACATAACTTGTGACATTTTGATAATGAATTTAGCTACGGTCCACCAGGAAATGACAGAACACATATTAGCAATTCCACCTACATATTTTCAGTTAATGAAGCTTTGCTCACATGCTGTTCTCAGTCAGGTTGGCCTTTCCCGGGACAATTATTCATTTTATTTCACCAAAGGAGCAACAGCTGTTTGTTTACTGACAGAATATTCAAGGGAAAATAACTGGTTTAATAAAATCTGCTGAATACATTACAAAAAAAAGCACCTCAGAGAAAGACCTAAATTCCTGAAATTAAATCTCACAGATTCATTTCTATTTGAGCCGATTACAACCTTTTAGACTTGAGGCTCAGAAACGCACAGATTGTATTGTGAACACTGCAGATTTATAAAAGCCCTGCTAGCTGCCTCATGAAGACCGACATGGAGAAGAGGGCAGGTTCAATGCAAACCCTCCAGTGCTGACTCTCCCACCACTCTGGTTCTAATTACCTCCCTGACAGAGAGGTGGAAGGATGCAGCACAGCACTGAGTGGCTGAGGTATGAGCAGGGCGGAACACTTTGGCTGGATCCAAGTCTCATGAATACGCTATTTGTCAATTTTCCTCCTAATTCACTCATTTACCATATTTCCCATTATATCCTGGGATTCATTAGACTGGCACCTCTGTCTGTGAGACAGCTTCCTAAACGTCCCTGTCGCTCGGACGAGTAATAAACCAAACCTCAGTCCACACTGATCCCGACCAATCACAGTAGCAAACAGCTGCCTTAGTCACACAACTGTGTATAAACAGCAGCTGCCCGCAAATTGTTAAACAAACAGAGCTGATTTTCTGAATGCCTCCACTGCATCCTCAAAAGGGAAAACAGCAAACTCTATTGATCAGTGGCCAGGGGTTGGTTTTAAGCGGAAATTAAAATCAAATGGACATCGGTGGATAAAATATTGTTATTTACATTATTACTTTCATTCTGCATCAATGACACATCCTGCTTAAGCCTGTTGTGAAAATATAGAATGCTAACACGCACAAAGACTTTAACTCTTAGTGGATGTGACACCAGGCCCCATCTTAATGTAAGTAATCAATCTCTCTCTCTCTCTCCCTCCCTCTCTCACACACACACACACACACAGAACCGCTAATTCAATTGAAGCTTAAAAAAAGAGTCACCCTCAAAATCATTCCCACACTGTAAAAAGTAAGACCAATGTGTTCTGATAGGGCTTGTGTAATATGAGTAATGACCTTGTTGGGGGTGGATGGGCAGAACCTCCCATCATGCTCTGGGACAATATTAGAGACATAAGTTATGTTGTGCTCTATGACATTATAGATGTTGTATTTATGGTTTCTATCAACAAAGCTGAGCAGTGTTTGCAACACCACTCTCTGCATGAGGTATTGCCTTTGAGAATAACAAATTTAGAAAATACATGTAGATATAAAGTAAAGTAACTCAAGACTAATAATTAAATTTACTGAACCTTTTTAAGACGATGGATTTCCTTGTTTTTTTTAAAGAAATATCAACTTGTCAGATTTGACAGTGCACAGTGATATATGGCTAAGCGTTTCCCATAATGCACCGAGTAGACCTGCCATAGTATGAACGATACAAAGTGACTTGGGCAAACACAACATTCAGACATTCACAAATGTCACATTATAGGAATAGATGCCACGTTTGTTCTGTATAATCTTAAATGGAACCACAGTCACTTGTTCCACTTTTGTATTCAAGTTGAGTTGAGACAGAATAGATGAACAATGACTGAGAGCTGGGCCATGCGTACCCACGACCTCGTCCCAGGGTGAATGACAGGCTTCATGTGTGACCCACTTCGTCTGACAGACAAGTTTCAGAAACTGTACAACTTTTAGTGAATGACTATTGATCTCTTGTTGGCTCATTATCTATGAACTGGCGAATATCTCTGGAGGGGAATGTCAGTGTGGTGACAGAGGTGATCCCACTCTGCATCTTCACTGCAGCCAGCTGGAATGTGATGGAAAAGTCACAGAGGAACCTTCTCCAAACTTTACCATCCGGAAAATTACCTATTGATTTCAGAGCTTATTTGATTGGGAAACATTTTGATAGGCTACCGTATTCTTTTATCAATACATTGGTCCCTTAAACTGTTAGTCAGACACTAATGCTAAACAATCTCTGATTCCAGCTTTTCAGTTGTGAGGATTTGTTGGTGTTCATCATCTTTCATGACAGTGAGTTGAACATCTTTGGGTTTTGGACTGTTGGTTGACTAAGACCTCACTTTGTCTATTATAAATAGTTAAAAATCAGACATGTAAAGTATGTTCCTTATGAATATCAATGAAATCAATACTTTTTAAGCGTGCTACTGTTTACAGTACTTCTTGTAAATACATTCTACAGTCTGTGCAATATCTGTAATTGCAAAAGGTGAAAAAAAGGGTAATAAATTGAGCTAATATGAGGTTATAAGATGTATTCAAATTGGTGAAATGGGTAAAGCTTGTGCAAGAAAGCCTTTTTTAATTCCCTGAAGACACTGAACACAGACGTTTAAGCTTTAAGTTGATCATGTGTTTATAATATTTAAGAAGTAGTAGCTTGACTTGACTTGAAATTGTGAGTAATGTTGGTTAAACACAAACAGAAACACACACTTTGCCAACGGGGTAATCTGAGGTCTGACTGTGACTTTGTGCTTTGAAACACTTTTTCTCTTCCTGGGCAGAGGCAGCGCTTGGCAGCAGCTACCACAATGTCCTTCAGGTAACACACGGAAGCCTTTTGTCCTACAGGTGTCCAGGTTCCCCTACAACCATGACTTCTGAGCCCTCTATTAAAAAGCCGACCGCTCCAGGTGAGAAATGCAAAGAGGGACGCTGTGTGGGGAATGAAATGCTCCCGACACATTCCTCGAAAGACTGCAAAGAAGTCGTACAATGACGGGATTTGCATATCGCTTCCACCTCCAGGCAGCCGAGTCATGTCTGGCTGCCAAATGGGTTTCTGTCAGCAGCAGTGAAGTGGCAGAGGACCCATCTAAACAGAGGCTGAGCCAGGACACTGAACTCCTGTGAGAAGAATGTCCGACCGTCTTCTCAGCCATGCAGTGGTGCTGATGGGCTGATAAACCTCCTCCCTTCCTGTGACACCCCTGATTGACTAAAAGCAGAGTCTCGACTCCGGGAGACACTATCTCTTTTTCCTCCTAAGGACCTGGAGGATAAGTGTGACAAGCTGCTGACCCCTGTGCCCGGGTCAGATTTCTCCAGGACGGGGGGCCACTTCCTGGCCAAACACACGCTACCAAACGAGGAATGAAAACCCACGGCAGCTCCTTCACATTATCAAGGCTGGGGAATTCGCTCCCCTGA
Source organism: Pleuronectes platessa (assembly GCF_947347685.1). NCBI lineage: Eukaryota > Metazoa > Chordata > Actinopteri > Pleuronectiformes > Pleuronectidae > Pleuronectes > Pleuronectes platessa. Next base: position 17,088,110 of record NC_070634.1, read on the forward strand.
GACCTATTTACTCATCGACTTCCTGGGTAAGATAAACGTTACACTTAAACTGCGATGGCTCCGTCTGACAAACGGGCGGTGGAGCAGGATGGGCTCCTCGCAGACGTGTCGGCTCACTTGTTGCTGAGGTGTTTTTCCAGAGGAAGTTAGCCAGCCCCAGCCCCCCCCCACCCCCCCGCCTGCTGATTAACTGTTATCGTCTCGGATTTGTTTGTATTCCAGAGCATAAACTCAAATCATCTCTAAAAAAGAACGAGGAAGATAAGTACGGTTTTTATGGTTATGTGGCAATATCAAGTCGAAATGGATCCTAACAAATCAGAAAATCAGGGGCTAAGTGAGATTATTTACTACACGACTCCACTCACCGTGAAAAATTACATTTATAAAGATGTGGTGGTTTATGGGCGATATATATGCACATGGCAGAGACAAATGGCCTTCCCTTACTGCGTAGTTAAGAATAATGATGGCCCCCGATTGTTTTAACAGCAGAACACAGGCTGACACAGAACTGCAAACACATTCTTCGGCCAAAAGCATGACATTTACAAATGATTTCCCAAGGAAGGGTTTATTTAGGGGCCTAATGTATCTGAACAATGTCAACAGCTAGTTTCACATGTCAGCGGGGGTGTATATGTAAACCTTTTTACACGTTTGATTGATGTCGCCAATGAGTGACATACCAGACTTTAATTTGTGTAGTCTTTATTCTACATGTCAAAACAATGAAGATATGCAGACCGTTGCACATGCCGAAGATTAGTTTGAGTGCCGTTTAATAACATGATGTATAGCCAACTGGTCTTTGTGGTATTTGATACTCGTATCGTAGGTAAACAAGTAGCAGTGACAAGTAGTAGATGTGAGGTAGGTATTTTTGGATTTACCTCCGCCGAGGAGGTTTTGTTTTAATCTGCGATGCTTGTTTGTCTTTTATTTAGCAAGAATACACAAAAACTACTAAAAAGGAAGAGCACAAAGCTTGTTGGAAGGATACAGTATGGGTCAGGGAAGAAGCCCTTACATTTCGATTTTGGATTTAGATCAGGGGGCGGATCCTTTACTATTTTGAGAATGTTGTTTTCACCAATTTCCCTGGACTGACCCTTGGATCTGTGTCCACTTTGGTGTGGCTTGATTGAATTTAAGATGGCCTTGGTGGAGTTATGCGTTTTTTCTAAGTGCCAATCTACTGATAGAATAAACATTTTCAGTCTCGTGCATTATGGCTCCATCCTACGTTATCATTTATTTCTGGAAATCTTTGTTGTCTTCCTACAAATTCCACCATCCCACTCATTTGTTAATAACCACAGTCTATGAATTGATTTGCAGAAAAACACTTTCACAGTGGATTTCCAGTAATGACCTGGCCTGCTGGTCATCACAGAGGAGGTGAAAGCAATTTTTCTCTTGGCCCACAGAGACCATGATTCTCATTTGAATAGTCCTGTGTCTCTTGTTTTTATTGTTTGGGCAATTTATTTGAAAAAGCACATGGGGCTCGGTGGACGGCTGAGCCGCGAGAAGAGGAAAATTATCGCAGTGTCGAAAATTACTGTTATTGTTATTATTGTTTTGTAAATAAAAGGAAATAGAGAGAGGAGAAACATTTATGAAAGTGTGAATCTTATTAATTTATTGTTTTCCCATTAATTTATTTCCATTCGTCAGGCTGAATTGTCTTAGGAACACATGAAGAAAGGAGAAAGAATGGAGATTATTAGAAGAGTATTCAGGATGTTAGAATTAATGTTCAAAACATCAAGTGTAAATAAATCATTCACAGGCAGGTCTGCATAAATGCAACGCTAATATGACAGGGGCGGCAGATAGAGCGACTTTAACTGCAGTAATGTGACAAATTTCTAATGTCCGTGTTAGGCAATAATAAAAATGTGTTGTGAGTTTGACACACCACAGTCAAATTTGAATTATTAATAGGAAACGTCCAGATGTTGGCAGGATGGGAGGATAAAGGACGGGAGGGGAGACAGTTGCTGTAGTGGAGGATTAGCAGTGAATCCCAAATGGAAGTGGGTAGAACTGCCCAGTAGGATGGTGACTGCGCGGCCAGATGTTGGTGCTGAGCTCTTCACAGAATCTGTCCACCTCCTCTTCATCCTATCAGTCTTGTGGAATTTGGAGTTCGGCAAGTTGTGGCATTCACGAAAGACGCATTTGTGGAATGGAGACATTGCTAAACAGTACGCGCTATGAGTAGCTGTACCTACTGATGCTAATGAGTTCTTGCTTTCACAAACTTATTATCGAAAGAGGAGGGCTTAGCTCGTGTTAACAGCTAAAAGATCTGGGTCCTAAATCTAGTTCCACATAGTTCACAGTCTTTTCACAGGTTCGGCAAAGACTTTTAGAAACAAATCTCCGAATTACCTCGACACTGACTTCAAGTAAAAGTGAATATGTGGGTCAGGTAAAACTACAAGAGGGACTGAAGTCAAATCGTTTGGATTTGTGTGGATGGTTCAAAAGAGGACGTGTGCAGGATGTTAAAGAGCAGCAGCATCCACAGCTCTACAGCACATCTCTCTCTCTACACTACACTGTCAAATCCAAGGGAACAATCACTGACTTTAGATGGAAACGTGTTGTTTGATTGATACTGGGCACAAACTTACCAGTGACATTGTTCTGCCACGACCCAGCAGGAGAGGATGGTTTTATGTGATGGGCAGGATTAACTGATCCATTAAAAACGTATGTTTAACATTAAACTAAGTAAAGTGAGTAATTAAGACAATGAATTTTGAATTTCTTTTCATGTTTTTTAAAGCTGTATTAAAAATGTAATTTGTTTCTGGTATAAATCCATTCACACAGGCTAAATAACAGTGACTTGTAGCATTTAATGTGGATATTTACCAGACTTGTATCTTAATGAATGGGAGGAGCAACACCGCACTTTCAACGGTCATCTGGAAATACAAAAGGGCCACAGAATCTCCAGTCAAATCAGATTTTAAAAAGCTGCTCTAAGCTGTGCCGTATTTCCATCGGAAACATCACATCCAGTGACAAATCCAGAGATAATCATCTCACGACTCTGCTGTTCTCCTCAGCTATTCTGAGCAATTTACTGTTTTCACTTCATGTCGCAACTTTAATGTTTTGGTTCATTTTCAGCCTTCACATCAACCTCATTTCCAGTCTCGGCAAGCAGCTGTTCGGAGCCAAATACGCTCTCACTAATCCACTGTACGCTATTTGCCTGTTACCAAACACTGCATTAACAACATTGGCAATTAGCTAGTGAACATATAACAGCATGCAGTGGATAAATCGTCAGACTTTTCCCTCAGGGGTTAGAGGAAATCAAAACAAAGCTAAATAGGCAACAGTTTGCTGACGTGTTCGTCAAATCAAATTTATAAAGTGATAATCAGACAGGATTGTGTTTACAGCTTTTAACCCTGCACCCGAGAGGCCCCGAAAAACCTGTTAATGTTGATAATTCCAACAAAGCTGTTTTATACTCAGTGTCTCACATCGCCACACTTTCAGGTTTTTTGCAATGTTCCCAGACGCAGCTACTCTGAAGTTGATCCAATATTTATTCCGGGCCCCTCCAAAAAAAAAGGAAAATCACAGCAAAAGCTCTCAGGTGACAATGTCGGAACAATGAACACTTTGGGCAAGAGCACGCCGCGACTCTCTCCCGACACCGAGGACGAAAATAATCAAAAGTGGTTTGTTTGTGCGGCGTGTCGTTCTAAAACTGCAGTCAGCGGCAACACAAAGCACTTCTTTTGCACTCATGTAAACATCCGCGGCAGAACAGATGGGACCGAATCCAAAGGTCATGTTGTCATATCACAAATGGACTTATGATGCAGACATATGTGGCAGCTCTTTAGAGCTTATGAGTCAGGTTGTCTGGGCTGGCAGCTAAACGTTAGCCCCGCTTGTAATCCACGGTGCTCAGCCTCCTTCGGGAGCCACTACAAACAGCACCTTGTCTGAGCACACAAGCACGAAGCCCAGCCGCACACGGAGCTTGTTAACTGTACTTTTATGGGCGGCTCATCCTTGCTGCAGCACCTTGGGAGGAAACCCACGCTGAATGGAACCTCATCCCGGGCTCAGCCACAATTTTTGGTGCTTTGGTGAAATTTCCAGAGCAAACATTTTACGCCTCTAATAGTCTAAAATGGGGAATTTTTTCCGACAGGGGGTAGAGTGATTCAAATTTACATTCTGTGCTTGGTTGTCATGTGTGATCAACTTTAAACCCTTTTAAAATCCACTCTGAGTGGAAAAGTTTCAATCAACTAGTATTTTAGGGGAAGCTGTGACAGGCGGGTGCTATTTCCAAAGTTTTTGGAGGAAGAAATGTGGCAGATGTTCGTTTTACTTTTTTTAAATACTTGGATTTACAATAAATTACAACTTAAATTCTCTGAGACTGTCACCGACTCAACACCAGCATCTTCCTGCCCAACCACTTCCTGTATCAGGATTTAATCATAAGCCACAAATATTATCCCAAATCCCTTTCATAAGAACACCCTGCAATCTGCAAAGGAACAATGCAAAGACCTGTTTCAAGATAAATTCGGCAGTAATCCTGCTGCATTGTGATGAATTGGATTATTGCCTCAGGAATTCTGCAAAACAAAGAAAGTTTTCTTGAAAAATATATAAAACATTATTATTCATTTTGGCTAAACAGCAGTAGAAGTACAAGAAAGAAAACCAAGGAAAAAACAATAGTAAAACAAACAGTCATAAAATCGAATTGCTCAAAAGCACAGGTACGTTTTTTTCTGAATTTCAAATAGTCTTATCTTAGAAGTTGGGTATAAAAGTGGAAATGGAATTGGAAAAACTTCCTTTCGAGAATCTGCTGACAAGACATTGAAACCCACCTCCGGCCGCTGATTAATACTCTGAGATCTAACTGACGGCTTCCAAGAAAATCAAGTGAGGAAACCTTTGAGACGATTCCATCACAGTTAACATTTCACTACTTGTCTCGGCCTAATTGTTACTTCACAATGACGGAGTGAGCGGTAATGGTTGAGTAAACGTTCTCTCTTTTTGGCGGAAGGATATTAATGCATCCCATCATTTGTGTTTCCACCGAACATGTGTGAAGCATCCGTCTCTCCACATGGAGCAGCTGTTATAATAATATATAGTTGAGTCGGTCTCGATGCAGGAGGCACAGCGGCTCAGAGACACTGTGGCACGACAGGAATAAAAGGTGTTTGTGTTTGTGTGTCCCACTTTTTTTTCCAAACACGCGTGACTCGGGTTAAGTGGAGTGAACGTATCGACTTGAATATGTTTCCATGTCCATGTCCACGATTGTGTAACAAACATTACAAGAATAGAAATCATGAAATTGAAGTTTGCAGGTTGTGGACACAAAGGCGAAAAGAAACTGGTATCAAAATACACAATACAACATAAGTGGGTTTTATCAAAACCTCTCACAATGTGAAAGTAGTGGGTGAAACTGTGTTTGCAATCACTTCACATCAACTCCCTCCATCAGAAAAGTGAATCTGACAGTGTCAGGGCTGTAACGTGGTCTAGCAGATGAAATATGTAGCTGTAAACAAAGAGCTTAGGACACAGGAGCTTTGTAGCTTAGGAAATAAGGCTTAAAAATAACTAAAAGACAATTACACCTTAAGACTGTTACTTGATCGACTCTCGGTAAAAAGTTAAAAACAAAAGGTTCGCTGCAAAGCTCCAACTTTCCACGCTCAAGAAAAATGTGGAATAAAGGCTTTTAAAAGAAGTTTTAAACTCTCCGAATTCCCGTTTTTCATTATAATTGATAGTATATTTATTCCTCAAGTACATGTTTTTCCAACTATTTGGTTTTGTTAATTTATGCTGATTAACTGTTTCCCTGCTAATTACACCCAAGTAATTACAGCATAAATCTCTGAACTTTCATTTGAATAGAGATTTGGTGACAAACATGACACATTAACAGACCAAAATGATTAACGTCTTTCAATTTGACCGAATATATTTTAATGTGGGGTGTTGCTTGGGGGCAGCCGAAGTTACTGAAGCCCGATGGGTTTGAAATGAGGGATCTGCGTCTTCTGAACTGGGAGTGACCAGGACCTCAGACGGTCACTTCTGGAACAAGGATAAAAAGGTGGTGGTGGGTGAAACCAAAACAAAAGGCGACAACCAGTCGCATGAGGTCGTCTCATCTACATTCCCCTGACACTGTGCAGGGTCCCCTGAGGACCGGACCGGACATAAGAAGCCATAAATGATTTTCTTAACACCGCAAGTCGTTATTGTGTTCAGGGAAAATGACCAGACTGTCTGAGATAAAAGCAAATAGTCTTTTGGAGCCCGGAGAGTCGGGATAACATGAATGGAAATGATGAGGTCGTGGGCTGAGGGAGCAGAGGAGGGAAACCCAATGAGGATGTGAATGGAACTCGCTGTTGTTCTCCTAATAATTCAGACTTGATAGAAGAAATGCATGAAACGCTACGTTGAGGACAATTTTGATCTACACAAAACCTTCCTGTTTAAGAAGAATGTCATTATTCATTATTTACACAGGTCACAGACCCATTTCTCCTGAAGGTGTTGACAAAACCTGCCACTCCCCCCCCCCCCCCCCCCCCCCCTTCTAACCCAACAAAACTAAATTGGAGAATGGTTGAACAAACTTTTACATGTAATCATACACATATTTTATTCATGTGATGATATGCAATATGAGCTGAATCTTTCCGTCTCAGCAGTTCCGGCGTGCGCGGCCCGAACGCAGCACCAGTAACGCAACATTTAAAACAGCGTTCGCCAATTGATACCAGTCTCTAAATTTAGGACACTTAGAAATGCAGATTTCTCTTTAGTTAAACACACAGCACATTTTGTCCAACTTAATTACAAAGAGTGCTGTGGCCTACTTATATCTGTACACTTGAGTTTCTCTAGTGAGGGAGTGAACAGGCAGTAATAATACATTTCAAACTCTGCTCCTTGCCAGGCAACTTATCTGACTTTGAAGGCAGTAGTTCCAAGATGGCTTAAGCTGCCCCCGAAAAAAAAAGTGAAAAATGTCAAGTATGACAGTGTGTGGTGAGGAACGAGCTGCCGACTGAAGTGCACTGCAAGACAAATATCTCACATCCAGTGTATCGTATTCTAATAAACCACATTCTCCACTAGTGGGGGGGATTATGACCGTCCATTTGTCTTGGCTGGGCCACCACTGTTAGGGAGATACTCCCTGTGCGTGGCTGCACCATGCAAAGTTAAAAGCAACCGCTGCGAGTCATTTGTCTCTGGTATCACTGGTTTATTGGAAGCCAGGACCTCAGCTCCACTGGATGATGCATTATTACCATCACTTGCCCTGGTTTAATTACATCCGGTGTATGGGGTCCGGCATCGCATCCTTCAAAGCGTAACCATCATGGGAAACTTTGACCGGAGTCTGCCTTATTGTGTCATATAATCCCGTGTCTGACAAAACACGTGAAAGAATATTTCAGCAATAACTAAATATCAGGACGGTATCTCGACAGCTTATCCATTAATATGGTTTATCACAGCCGCCGAATAATGAATTCTTTGGCCTTTCCCTGGACTGTGAATGAATAATGAACACCACATTAAATCTCAACATGAGAACCCTTTGAAGAGCAGCATGTTTTTTTTCCTCTTTTTCTTTGAGTGACTGATTTCGATTTGAGACCAGTGTTGTTTATTTATCACATCATTTAATTTCTTCCGACTGGTGTTGTTCTATTGGAAAACCACATCCAGTCGAGCTCCGGCTCTGCTGAACATATGTCACACGTCAATGAATTCAAGGCATTAAAGGAAAAAACAGACATGTGCTACACACCTTCAGGGCCATACATCTAAAAACAGAGTATTGAATGAATCAAATCAATATGTATTGTAATAGTATCTTTGCATGTTTGTGTATCTGCATATTGTTATTTTCTGTGTGCTTTGAATAGACCTTCAGTTTATTGACAAACATCAAATAAGCATATATATATGTATATATAATTAAAGGAGTGGGATTATTTCAAAGACATTCTGAAGAAAACCTTACGCCAGAAGCAGAGAAATGTGCTTCTAACCCAAATGAAATGCGGATTGTGGAGGAGGGTTTTTCTAAATTTACATTTCACTTCTCTTTAGGAATTGCCTTTTTAATTTTTGCAATTCTCCTGTTGAGTTTGGTTTATTTTAATATCACTTTTTGGTGACACAATGAAAACCACGAGTTGTAATTAGTACATCATTATTAATGTAATTTATCTATCGACTCATCCATTGGTAGAGTCTGGCTCGGACCAATAACCTGTGCTGCGACACTGATCCATGAAACAAAAGATGGTGTTTGAATGAGAGTAAATCCCATACATTTTTTAAGACTTCCGCTGCATATCATGACATTTCGATTCAATACTTTGCAGATTTTAATCAATCAGCGGCATAAGCTGTGAGTGTGTTTTCCCTGTGATGGTCCCACATGCTCAAAGTAATCTCACGCAGACATCCTGAGAAGCACTGACACGCTTTCCCAAACTCATTTTGCAGATCATGCCCAATTGTGGAAGAGAAACCGTTGTGTTTGTGCTTATTTTACCCCTGAAGCCTTTCCAAAAAAAAAAGAAAGCACACATAAACAAATTAAAATGAGCTCAGCATGAAATCTGATACGTCTTGCTTTATGAATGCAACGGCGCTAAATAGACTCATACGTTTCTGGTCTGGATTTGTGTTTCCTCTGCTGGAGCACCAATAAAAGCCCCTCGCAGGAGCGTCAGCCACACATTTGTGTGACATAGCAACGCTCTGGGGAACAGTTGGTGTGTGTGACTGTAGTTTACATAATGTAAAATAAACAATCCAAATAACTCCCCCGGTTAACACCGCGCTCGGATGTGTCGGGAGTCTCGGGCTGCAACTGTTTCCTTTTATTCACATTGGCCGTTTCTCTGACGCAAGCATTCCACTTGCAATAAGATCTGTGTGCATTCGTACAAGAACGCACTTCGGTCCATTCAGCAGCTGCAATCACAAGTCTACTTTTCCGCATGTTGACAAATCGAATGGGAAAAAATCCCCCCCCCCCCCCCGATTCTCTGAGAAACATATTTCTTTGAGAGGTAAAAGCAGAAATGCAACAAATCCACACTGAGAAGTAAAAGCGTCTCAATCTTGACTGATACTCTGCCTAATCTCAGCTAGAGAGAGAGAGAGAGAGAGAGAGGGAGTGAGATAGATCTACATTCGGAGTTTGCCACCAAACTCGATCGCTCCTTGGATGACTAATGTGTTGCTGGGACAGAAGCCCCGCAATGTGTGCTGAGATCTCCCAGGGCCTTTGTGGCTCTCGCATGCTGGACATCCCCATTGAGACAGTAAAGAATAGGTGGTCACTAGGTAGGGACACAATGAAACCCAACTCAGGGGCCGGAACAATTGCTCGGGCTGTCAGAGGGTGACAGCCACTGTAATTAATGATATTTTCTATTTTCACAGAGGAGAATGGGCATCTGACAGAGGCATTATTAATGAGCGCAGCCTTGTTGGGGGGGATAATGGCAGTTTATTAGCAGAAAGACAGATTTAACAGATCCCTCTCGAACAAAGGCGTCGGACACATTGAAAAATGGAGACAATCTGCCCTGAAGATCCAATGGGGGAAAGTGTTCAATACAACAAAAATGTTTGTATTGTGATCATATTCTCCCCCCCGCCCACCCCTCGAAACCATCTGTTCAGCAAGTTGATAATAAAAGAAGTCGGTTCTTTTTTTTTCCACAATCTTATCTCTTTAAAATAGCGAAACCGAACGTTGTATCTATTACTTTAAGGATTCAGTGGTAATTAATCTGCACACTCTATTGTCTGACAGGTACATAGATGGATATTTGTTTCTTTAGATAAACAAACACACATGAATCTTCATTAAAAAGGTGATTTATTGAATTCTAATGAGGGTTCCTTCACGGCTATATCAGAGCTTTAAGATGATTAAGTACAGAACCAGAACATTTAGGCTACAACACTTTGGATAACTACACCAAATATCCATTGTCCTGTTCATACGGATGGACATTTCAGAAAAATTTAAATAGTCAGCCTTCACAGAAATAATCAGAGCTGAGTAATACAACAATAACAAAAATGAATGCAATATAATTCTCATCAATAGCAATGTAACAAAAATATAATGGTTACACATTGTTCAAACATGGTGATGAGGGAAAAAACAAATTCTTGTCTTTCATGTTCTACCTTCAGATTGGTAAAATGTTCTTCTGTTTATCAAGTTTAAAAACCACAACAGAAATCCATCTTTGAACTGAACAGGAATAATGTGTCATTCAGTTTCATTTATCGACTGAAGTCAACAATTCAGTCCTAGAGTCCTAGAAACAAATCTGTTAAATAATACGATTTTAATGTTATTGCCTCCACCAAGGATGCTATGTTTGTTTATTAGTATGTTAGTAAGCAGCAACACACAAACAAACAAACTGGACAGATTACCACCAAATGTGGTGGAAGGATGTAATATGGGTGAGGGAGGAACCCACCTAACGTGGTGCCTATCCAGATCAGGGGGCGGATCCAGGAGTTTCTTTAACATGGCGAGACGGGGGGGGCTTCTTTGACATTTTCACTGATTTCCTAGGGAATAATTCATGGACCTTGATGAAAGAAATCAGGCATTTTGATATCTATGAGTGTGTAAAACTTGGTTCAACTGGATTTGATTGAAAGGGACTGTATACGGAGGTATGTGCTCTACTGTGTGTGTCAAGTTGACCATTGTGTTAAAAAGCCTCTTATTTAAACCCCTGATGTCAAACTTGTACCTCTTTACTGCAGCACGTGCACAGAATGGCATGTTTTAGTTTTTTGACGTTTTCACCAATTTCCCAGGGAGAGATGGATCTAGGTGAGAAAAAAAAACAGGCATTCTTAGGGCACTGATACCTTTGATAATGTACAATTTGGCTTATTTAGATTTAGTCGACATTGGGGTCTTGTGGTATACACTCTGCTAGTTCTTTATAAAATGTTATGGATGTAGGCAGGCAATAACCATTTTTGGAAAAGATTTATGAAATATTTTCTGGCATTCAGCAGATTCCCCCCCCCCGCTTCATTCATTTCACTGGACTGAAATATGGTTTCAATGTGACACTACAGGCATGTGCCACTGAACGGATCTATGAGAAGATTTCCAGAAATGAAACGATACAAGCCCCCCCAACCCCCCCAAACCCCCCCACCCCCAACCCCACCCCAAACCTATTTTCAGTTCATGTAATTGATTCTCATCCAGAAAGTTTTGACGGCTTTATGTTTGTTTGAAAAGTTAAAAGAATTCGGCTAATTTCTCCCCAACCAGGCGATACTTAACCAGATGAGAGTGGCCACTTCAAGCTTTGTTGATGCATCCAAGTGAAGCAGGGCAGCCCAGCTGCAGAGGCTGATCAAAAGAGAGAGGGGGAATGTGATATTAACATCAAGTGCACCAGCGAGTGACTCAGACAAAAACATTGAGAAAAAACTCATTATTAGACACTTCCTTTACCCATGTTTGGAAATGAATATATCTGTTTGTCAAGCAGCTGTGTGCATCCATACATGGCATTGATTCCTACTTTAACCGGCATTATAAGGCAATTCCTCTTTTCCCCTTCGCATCCCGTTATTGGGGATATGCTAATGACATCCGCTGTGATTAGTGATTTTCTTTTAATCTTTATTCCGCGGTGGCCTGAGCAATCACAGAGGTAGAGCTTCGGGATTTACAGCAGCGAGCTCGCTCTTCCCATCTTGATTTTATTTCAATAATAACTAAAATGTTGATTCAAAGGCCACTTTGGTAGAACCCGCGCATTCGCAGATTCAGGAAACACAGTCAGAAGAACGTAGGAAAGACTTTCTTCTCTTGCGACCTGCGTCTGGTAAAACGTGTTTAAAAGGTAGAATTTCTTGGTTCACCGCAAATGCTTAAATGCTGAATGTGGCATCGTTTCTCATCATCTCTTCATTTAATCACTGAATTCGCTCCAGTAAGTTTACACTTTTTTACCCCTTATTTTACGCATGCATTTCAAGTCTACATTTATTGGAACCATCGTCGGAAATGACCTGTACGACGTTAGCTGAGAGGTGATTGAATTTGTCTGAGGTTTCTGTGCAGCAGCACTTGTGGAGTTTATATGAAAGTCTATTGTGTCCCCGGGGAGTGTGGGGGCTGTCCAAATAACTGTGTGGTCTCACACTGTTCCCAAGCATTTGAACTGGAGTCGATCCAGAACACAGACAAAGTGGATTATTTGATTTTGTCCAGTTAACTTTGAGAATTGAAGAAAGAAAAAAGAAGGTTACACAAACGGCAGCGGCAGCCAGTCAATTTAACTTCCTGCTTAGAACATTTACAAGGACATCACTACAAAGTTCAAACGTGCCGGTGCTACGTATTGAAAAGAGCTCTGTCATTTAACTGGTAACTGAAACACTTTCATACGTTTCGGTTGAAGTCCAACGGCTATAAAGTGTCTTTGAATGGAGAATCTACAGGGGGCAGTTACTGGTGCGAGTTTGCATCGAAATGCACCTGGAAGCCCTCCCTAATTGGCAGCCGTCTCTAATTGGCAGCCATCTCATTTGGCTTTGATACTGCACCCCATCATCTGCATGAGCAGAATAGGCCATTGTCTGGGGAGGAAGCAAAGGTGAGTTACAGGCTAATCGCCAAAGACAATGCGGCCGGTGCCCGGGAGGAAGCAGAAGTTCAACACGGAGCCATAAAGCAATGCCGGAGCAGTGTCATTACAGCGTGTATTCATAATACACTGTACGCCGCTGTTTGGCCGTAGCTCGCGAGAAACCGTATTAATGTAGGCAGTAAAACCCGAGTTTAGACAGCAAGATCCGAGGACCCTCTAATTAAGAGCGCTATCCCAGGGACAGCATGGGGAGTGATCTAATGGTGAGTGGCCATGCATGTTTTTACCTGCAGTGTGCTTTATCTCCCGACGCCTCGCAGCAGGACCTCAGACCCGACCAGTCGACTACTTTACTGCTGAGCTATGGACAGAAACACGCGGGCACCAGGAGCCAGTCAAGCACCATTACAACTGGAGTTAAACAAATGGGGAGAGCGTGTCTGCAGCATGGCCGGTGTGAGGTATGGTGGAGGTGCCCTGGGTTCGGATGCAGGCATGCTGCTTCCTGGAGGTGCGGCGAGATCGTTCACACCACCTGCGGAAGGGAAGAAAGACCTCCCGCGTCTTCCTGTGATAGGGTGACAAGAAGCATTCATGCTATTAGAGCAGCGCGGCAGCCAAAGACAACACAACTCAAGATACCCAAGGCGCTAACTGCAAGAGAATTAACTTGAACTCGGAGAACACGGCGTTCAAAGCAAAGGTTTTTTTTTTCTGGATATTTCTACATCCTTGAAGAATATTTCGGACTTTTCACTGCACTTTTTTGTTTCTGGTAAATTTGTAGACTCTCCCCGGACGTGTAGCTGCAGGCTGTGATTAATCATCAGAGTTTCCAGCAGTTGGCATCGGGGCCGCACAGTGTATGAAAAGCACAGAGAGAAGAATCCATATTGATGCAAGATGACAGACCGCTGGCCTATTGACTAACCTGCTGATTTGTGCAAGTCAGAGGGATAATTGAAAATGAGGAAATGGAAGAAAGGTTCAGGATGGTCATTTTCTAAATCTAATGTAATTATGTTTGGCCAGCTGGAGAAAAACACACATTTAAACAGTAACACATATTCGGTATTAAAACCTGGTGCTGCCTCGGCTCTGCCTGATCTCTGCAGTCCGTGTGCTGTGTTACATGTTTTGCACAAGTTTAACATTTGTGCCCCGATGCCCTGGCGTGTTGTTACTCTTCTGAGGGTTGAAAAATGGATTTAGTTAAGTGCAGGAAGTATTATGTTTAGCTCAGGGCAAAGTGTTCTGTTATAGCAGCCGATCAACCACTGCTCTGCTCCGGCGACTGCATGGGGTATTTGTTTACACCAAAGGAAATGAAACTATTTCCATTTAACTGTCCTGATTATTGGCCTCCTTTGCTTCGTTCGCCGATACACGGGATATGTTTCCTGCTGTGACAATGAGGATCTGCTTTGACCGCAGCAGATGGATGGAAGGAAGGAAAAAAACAAAACAATCCTCCGAGTGAAGGAAATAAAAAAGTTGTGCGTCACATGAAGCATTGAGGAGGAATCCTGTTTCCCATTACGTCTTCATAACTGACTGAGTTTTTATGCAGAGGTGATAATGCAATTAGCCGCACTCCCCCTAAATGTGTGCCAGATCGTGCTTGGGTTTCAAAGCGTCGCAGGAAATACTATCTTGCTTCAATTTCAGGGGACCTGTGCTTAATTTGGCCTCCTTTATCTAATAGAGCTTTCCTTCTTCTGGCTCCATGTGGTTTGCTGTTGGCTCAATCTAAATAACGGAACCACAATGGTCAGCCGCAAGAGCCGAGAGACTGATGTTCTATCCGCGATATTGCCACATTTTTATCTCTCACTTTAACAAATTTAAACTTGAGAATCCCCACTGCTGCAGAGACCATTATCAGCGTTTCAGATGTGAGTATAAAGAGAGTCGCCTTAGCTGGAAGCAGGGGGGGTAGGGGGGGTTACAAAAATAGAAATGTGGCCTTTTAACGTACATTTTACCCATATAAGCTCCATATCTTGATTTTCAAGTATTCCTCTCAGCATAAATCCCCCCTGCAAGGAACGAATGCTGCAGAGGAGTGGAAGAAAGGCAGAAATAGGGGTAGGGGAGGTGTGTAGTGGTGATGATGGCGGTGGTGGTGGTGGTGGCCGCTGGAGAAAACGATGAGTTTGATCCTGTAAGCTGTCGCATGGCCTCAACCCTTTAACGTTTATCTCGCCGGCAATGGTGGCGAATCCGTCACCAATCGTTGGGACAGCCCGGCTCGCTCCGATTCCACTGCGCCCTGGAGGAAATAACATCACGTCGTGCAAATGCAATGAATGCGTGATTTCGATTCTACGCTGCTCGTAGATACAGATTTTTAAAGTCTTGTATAAAAGCAGTGCCAGTCTAACAAGCTAAGTCTTCTGCACTTTGCTTCTCGGACTTGAGTTTACAACCGAAAATCAATATGCTTCGGCTATTCAGAGCAAATGGTGCCTGTGTGGTTGATTTACACAGAGAATGGATGAGGGGGGGGGGGGGGGGGGGGGGGAGCATAGAAAGAGAGATTCCTCACAAATCCTCTGTTCTCTACCGACGTCTGTCCTGTTACAGCTTCGGAAGCAAATCTACAATCTCTTGTCTCCACGCTGTTAAATTGTTACCCACCCATTACACTAAGCACAGATGCCCCTTTCCAATCGGCAGCTGGCGCGCTGTATATTTCCGTTAATATTTCACATTAGCCCGTGGCACTACATAATGCCAGATGATTGCTTGTCTGTTATGGTATATGATGAGAAGTGTTCGGGGCTGCTAATGTGAGACGTCTCTGTTTACCACTTTGATGGATGGCCTCCCTGATAGGACCTGAGTTACATTCAAGGGGTGTCACAGGGAAAAAGATGACAGATGGGCCCAGCTGCCGAAGATATCGACACTTTGACCAGACCATGAAGACATTAATCACAGCACGGCTAACCAGCACTGAGGGAGAACGGGCGACTTCTCTTATTAAGACACAAGTTGTGACTGGGGAGCGTGCAGTGTAATGGGCCGTTTAGCGATCAGAAGTTATATAAATGTTATACGCCGAAAGACAAACGAAGACAAGAAAGCTGCAAAGAACTGAGGAGACCCAAAGAACTTGTAACGTGATTAACTGTCACAAGAGATTAGGAGCCAGTAATAAAGATAAACGGGGGGGTTGTTGATGCTGTAATATAATATTAAGTGATGGCAGATATCCAGAAGTCGGTGTCAGAATGAAAAAGAGGACACTAATGGCTCTTTGGGATCTTCAGTATCAGTCACACCAGGCTGTCATGCTGATAAGACACAAGTGGTGGTCACAGTGAACGGGTGTCGCCATGTTCTATCTATGTGGTACATTGTGATTAAATATTTATCCACCCGGACGGAATCACCACAACTTGTTTATAATCAGATTTATTTTGGTTTGTTTCAATTCTTTGATTTTCTTCTTTTTGTTTTTTTACACAGATTGTCGAACAAAGTAATTCATGAGTGAGTGTACAAAAAAAGTGTTTCTATAATTGCTGCAACTGTCTCTAAGTCCAACCGACCAGCTGCATGTTAGTGGTTCTGTCGCTGAGTACAAAATCATAAGAGCTGGAGGAAGTGGATGATGATGTCTTAATAAATCCTAATCAAGACTAGGAAGTGAAAATGTGGACCAAGTCTTGCGTTAAAGATTGATTACATGATTAGTGTTTGTCAGGGTTGGGTATTTTGGCGGGTTATTCCTATGCCAATGCTAAATCAATACTTTAATATTAATATTAATATATTAAAACAGTACCGGTGAGAACACGGTGGCAGAGCTGTTACTTTAAAACCCCCCAAAAAGATGGCCGCCCAAAAAAAGACGCGCTACAAAAAAAAAGTTTATTTTATAAGGCAAATTGAACCTTGAAATTTAACATATTAATTGTTTAAAGAATACTTAACTAAAACATACAAATGTAAATGAGTGCATAACTCTTAATAAATTTACATAAAAAATATTGTCATCTTCATCTTCACCAATTATCTCCACACCATCGGGTCCAGGGCTGCCCACGCTGCTAGGTGATGTGGGATCACACAAAAAGTCATATATTCAAATTTATCCCCTGCATGGAATTGTTTTCGAACGCTTGCTGCAGATTCCTGTATCAAAATCCTTTCACGTGAAATCCAGCCACACTTTCGACCGTTCGGTTTCAGGCGTTTGGTTGTCGCACAGACTCGATTTGGAGGTTGCTGCTAGCTTACTGCTACATGCTGCCAGAGCCATGTAGAGAGTGTGTTGCCACCAGAGTTGAGTGTAATGTTAACTGAGGCATGCGAGGGGATGTTTGTGTTGCCTGTAAGCAGAGAATTATTCAGTACAGAGCTCAAGCACGGAAATCTGTGTTGTTATACAGCCCCAGACGTACCAACCGTAAAGGAACTGGTGTCTGAGTGGAACCCTAGTTTTTATACATTCATATTTTCTAGTCCCAGAGTTATTTGATGTCGTACAATCCCACCTTTTCTCACAAAAAGTCTCCCCATAATTTTTGGGGATTATTACGGCAAGCCCTCAGCTTTCCCTGAAAGAGTGATGGACCAGACAACACCAGTCGAGCCGACAAATTAGACTTGAATTAACATAATGTCAGGAAGTTCATTAATAACAGCGTTCTTAATTATTCATGCTCTTGTTTCACCAGATACAGCAATTTTCCTCCTGCCGGGCTACATATCTCAATCGGCTAAGGAAGATTTTGAGAAAAAGGGGAAGGAGAGAAAACAGGGAAAAAAAGAAAAGAAAAAAGAAGAAAAGGGAGAGAGAGCGAGAGAGAGAGATCACAACGCACACAAAGATGGGTCATTATTTCAGCACCGCAGGGGAGACAGTTAAACACCACTTTGTTCTGTTCAATTTGACTCAGTGCAACATAACGTGCAACCATCTGGGTGTAAACCAGCTTATACCTTATTTCAAGCAATTTTATGCATCTCATAAGTACGACTGTTTGACTACCCATGGAGCTGTGTATTCGCGGCACAGCTTGGTATTCTATGGAGATCCCAGCACTGTTATCAAAGTCACAGTGGCCAACATTCATGACAAATGCCTTCTCCCACCAGCTGTACAACAGACTCCAACGCTCCGAACTTAGAAAACACTCTCTGGTTCAATTTGTGCGAGGTCACTCTCTGTAAACCGAGAGTTTCTTCATTTCTATTTGCTGAATTCATCTTGAAACGTTTTTTTATTTCTCTGACACATCTGCTGTAATAACTGTTGCACCGAGGGAAAAATACAAAACTATATACGCGTGCTGTTCTTTCATGTCTTGCCAAACTCAACACGGCTTCATTGAGGTCACAGGAAACACAAAGACTCCTCCTCCTTATGTTGAATGCCAGAGGAGCTCTCCCTTTGTTTATTATGAATATTAATATCTCTGGTAAATACAATCCGAGGACAATAATTTGGTCGGACGTGTCTACCTCTCTCCGCCCCGACATCATGAGGTTTGGCGATTGCCCACTGTGGCATACCTGCACAGATGAAACTCATCGCGTATTCGAAATGCTAAGTGGTTTCATCCAGCAGTGAGGAATGGAATAAATATCCGGATGGCTTCTCCCTCACTCAAATATATTCTCGCACACGATTGCTTGCGCCGGGTGCTTAGCAACGTGGAAGCCGAGCATGATCAAAAGGGAACGAGGGAGAAAGCAGCGAGACAGAGAGAAATCCTCGCTGACAGTTGCTTTCTCCATGTTTCGGTTTGTTGTAAAGATGTTCCCCTCGCGACTGTGCTCCAGACAACTGACCCTTTGTCCCCGGTGTAATTAAAGAGACCACAGGTGAAGCCTCGGGGGAGCACTCCTCACTCGTTCGGCACCGGGGCCACTGTATCAAAAGGGTCAGTGTGTCAAAGCCTGCGATGGTAGAGTCCACATCTCGCAATATTTTTCAAAAAATGAAAGCCTCCCTCCCTTCATGTGTCTTTTTAATCAACTCGCTGATCTATTCGTGTTAATGCATGAAACATTTTTTAATAAGAGCCTATAAGTGCATTTGTTACATCCTGAAATATATTAAGAACAAACACTTCAAAGTAGATTTTTATAAATCGTATCAATAAATTCAGATTTTCTCCCTTGAATTAGGCTCGTCCACGGTTCGAAGCAGCTCAGAGCTTTCGCCATTTTGATGAACAATGAGCTGCAGGGACAACTCACGAATGTGCACGGTGACGAATGACTGTTTTCAATTGAATTTCTTCTATTATATTAAAGGCAGTGTTCGGTCATTTATCTGATGAATTCGTTCGACTGTATCGCGGCGCGGTTGCAGCACATTTCAGCGTCTGCGGTCACATCCCCTCTCTCCAGCCTACAGCTGCTGCAAATCCAGCATGAAGAGCTGAAGACAGGCTCTCGCGACAGTGTCAAGCAATATACGTGCAATCCCATTTATCTGTGTGGAGAATTCCCACATATTGAGTTTTTTTGAAAAACAGGGTCTATGTTCCCTCGGAGAAATGTCCCCATTCTGTTTGCCAGATAATGACCAGTCTGACTTCAAAAACAGTCCAGTCTAATTAAAATCCTGGTCCGAGGCGAAAGCGCATTCCAAAGGCAGCAATCTGATGGAGCGCACGGATTCACATGAAACACGCAGCATTACAACAGACTTTGATTACTGAGGTAATCATCGGGTGTCAATCATTCAGCATACCTGGCTGAGATATTTGATATTTCTGATGTTTTGCAATATCCATTAGCAGCATGTGAAACACTAAGTAAGAAACGTACAGATAACAGTATTTTCTGAGAGACGGCAATGCTCTGGATAATTGGGCTTCACCCGAAGAGAAAGCTGTTTTCATTGGGAACAGTCAAACGAAATATATATCATCATGCTTTGGACTTGGAAACCGCTTGGTTTGAGAAACGACATATTCCTGCCACTCTGTTAATACGGGTTATGAAGTCTTTTGCAGCCCAGGTGGTGAGATGAAGGGTCGGACAGACAGGAGATGAGTGTTTCTCAGAGTTGCTGGTAGGTACGAGGCAACCCTCTGAGATTTCACAGAAAACATTAGAGTCGAAGAAAAATTTCCCTGAACCCAGAGTACATTTACCGAGGTGAATATTTTTTTTGCGTGAGTCTGTTTTATGGATACCAGAATTTCCTCGACGAATATCTCACCTATTGTAATGGAATCAGCAGGAGATTGGTCGCGGGCCAAGCCTTTGGTAAAAATCCAGACTGCATAACACCAACAGAGTGGCCATTTATAAGATACTTTACACTTTGGCTCATAACTATCGAGTTTCAAAGAAGAGAACTGCACAATGCGATGGCAAGTTGCCAATGAGAGGCCATAGCAACGTGATGAATGGACAAATATGAGCGTTACCTTACTTACTTAAAAATTCATTCCGGTGCTGTTCACAGACAGGATTTACACAAAGGTAAATAAACTAATCATACACTCAAGCATTTAATAAAGTGTGTTTTTTTAATGGATCTGGATCCAAAGGCAGTTCCTACATTTCCTACGGGATCAATAAAGTGTCTCTCTATCCATCTATCTATCATTACATTTTATAAACCTGTTATTCATGTCAATCAATTTAATTTGCTTAGCACATTCTATACAGGGGTTGTCTTGATGTGCTTCACAGTAAAACGTAGAAAACACATATAGACACAAACACTCACAGCCACCAATACAGAAAACAGACACATATAGAACTTACAATATATTAGAAGAATATATATATGATTTAAAAAAAAGCTTTCTTAGAGGTCGGTGCTTCCTGAGTGAATTCTACTTCCTACGCCGGGTTCGTCCTTCAAATGTAAACTTTGAGCTTTAGTACAGGCAAGGTAGTGCTGCTTAAAACTCATTACCTGCCCTCGCAGTATCTGCAGACACAGTCGTAACCTTCTCTTTGTAAAGTCTTTACAGTCTCAAGTTCATCACACCGGCTTCACAGCAGAGCTAAACAGCAGCTGCACAAACCGGCGTGCATGGCTCCCAACTGTTTAGCCTACATACTATGGTGATTTGTGTAATCAAAGAATACAAGTAAATTGGTGTTTTTATGGCCTGTCTCCTCTTCCAGTTGAAATGAAATAACCTGCTGTGAGCCATCATCAACAAAGTGGTGCCAGAGCCGCTCTGACCAGCACATGAAATACTGCAGCTCGCAGAGAGATCCTCGGCTCCGCTCGCTGGAAACACAAATGTCAGCGAGCGACGCACAATTTACTGAATGATAAAAAGAAAATATAGGTTTCTGGAAATGTAGTGAACTTTAAGTATCCATTAGGACGCTGTTTGTTTCTTCTGGGAGTTGGAAGGTATGTTTGAATTGTCAGAGTGTAAAAAATGAACATCACGACTTAAATATGTTTTGTTGATTTTCCATGAATCAAGCAGCTGGGCCTTAGCGGCAAACTCTCCCACACGCCACACGGCTGTTACAAGGTGGGCAATACTTCAGCGTGCTGTGATTAGCCCATGAATCAAAAATTACAACTCACCTAACTAACCGTACACGTTGGACGGAAACAGGAGAACTGGCCAAAGAGCGCTGCTGGCACACATTCATGACAACTGCTGTAAATTTCATGTTCATTTTAGAACACACTTCTGCAAACATGTCTCCAAGTTCAGTTTATATACCGAGTACTTTTCTACTTTCTTGCACGTTTTGTTCTTGCACCAGAAGTATTGGGGGAAGTGGAATGTGGATGTGTAATAAAAACACTTGGCTTTGTCACCAGAGTCTGTGCCTGGAAAGTTCAGGATACAAAAAACACTTTGGTTAAGGTTAGAAAAGCTGCTGGTTCCAGTTTAATGTTTTACAAACACATCATACATTGCTCTTCAAGGCAGCTTTGGTTTGATGTTTCTAAACCTTAAAGAGTCTGGAGTTGTGTAAAATGATAAAATGATTTAATAAGGTCCATTTTGCCATTATCTACATCGTTTATTCTATGCACCGTGGGTCGCAAAAGGTGCTGGAGCCATCCCAGCTGACATTGGACGAAAAACAGCCCAAGATAAGAGACTGACAACCATTCAAACTCTTATGGTCAATTTAGAGCCTCCAATGAACTTAACCCCAATCTGCATCTGTTTGCAGAAAGACCCTGGGCGACCTGGGATTCAAACCGAGAACCTTCCTGCTGTGAGTCAACAGTGCTAAAAGTGCTTAAAGAATCAATGAATCACAACTGAGCCACCTTATCATAATCGACTACCTCAAGGGATTGTGTAGCTTAAACTCAAACACGTCATCACTGTGAGTGTTGTCCTCCCCTGTGTTACTTTGTAATCGCTGAGTCACCGACATGTTGTCGAATGTACAGATTCTAGTGTTTTGACTGATGATGTCTCTGGGGACTTTTCCTTTGTCTTCACTTGTGTCTTACATTCTGAACAAAGAGCTGAACTTTGACACCAGGAAATCTGTTTTTTGTCTCTTTTCTTTTAAGGTTTAGACAAAAACACTTTGATAAGCGACATCTTGTGGTTTTGGTGATATATTAATAATCAGGCCATTTCTCCTGCTTCATGTCTCTGCAGACTTGTTGTACTTTCTTATTTCTAACTTAATTAATGCTGTTATTTAGGAAAAAAATAATTATGTAAATAAAATATATTGTCGGTGAACATAATAATATAGTCATTATGTGCGATTCACCATATTGTTAATTGAACACATGGTCTTGTTATGTAACCAGAAAGTGTTGTCTGTCCAGCATTATGTTTCCTGCCAAATCTATTTGGTTGTTTAAAATGAGTTAGTGAGTCAGCGTGTTTCCGGGAGAGTTGGTGGGAATTAAAACTGATGGGAACAGCTGATGGGCTAAACACCCGATCACCAAACTGGTTCCACAGAGGACACACAGATTATTTATCAATATGACCAAATGTTCATGTGTTACCACGTAATTATCAAGTACATTCCAGGATTTTCACCTTTTACCCTTTGGGTTGACATTCAAAACCAACATGTGAATATTCCTGAGTGCATTTATTCAAAGGTCAAATTTTGTGATAGAAATTTTATGGATGTTTACCAGACGTTAATATACGAGATGGCACAGCCTTAAGTATTTTAATCGAGACTTATCAGTGAGTAAAGTGTGAAAAGCATTGGGGTTCCTGGGTTGTTATTGATTTTGCTAAATGCAAATAGAACCATAGTGTGAAACATCTTCCCCAGCACACGCCGCCTCCCATTGGAAAATACTTCATTGGCACTGTCTGCTGGTGCCACCTGGCAAGCCCCAGTAGATTTCTGTATGGCACCGCCACTCCAACCGCAGCACACGTGCCATACAGATGGATACAGTCTATTAATAAAACTAATGAACACTTGCTTCACACTCATTGGGCCTTCTCCGTTTGGCGAGTAACCACTCGGTGTAATGTTTGTTCAGGTGTTAATGAAATCTCCAGTTACTGCCCGGACTCCACAGAAACACGCTGCCACCGGGACTGATCTGAAATAACACCATGTGCACTGTTTCTGCAAAGGTTCCTAATATCAGCAGGTAATAGACTTTAGTTACACACTTCATTATTTTCTAATAATCCCCACCTTTTACAGTCCGTTAGAAGCACATGTACCAGATGTATGTGTTGAACTTTAGTGCGACAGATCGTGGCCCGGTGCACACAAGTGGATTTTCAACTCTTACAATTTCAAAAATGTGGGAGACCAGAGACATGGTGTCAGATTGAACAGATTTTTAACATTAGAGTCTTCAGAACACACACACTGGAAGATTTCTCCAGAACGTAAAACAACAGACTCTCGCTCTTTGTAAGAAACGATGTCACAGTGACGATTTCAAACATGAAGGAGCATCGGTGTGGGTTCTTAAGTTTGGCTCGTTCTTTGAGGAGGGTGAGCTGGAGGCGAGTTGGAAATCGGGGAGGCTCCGACACAATCGGTCACATTCTGATTATTTTGCAAACCCCTCACAGTTCAGGATTCCTCGGGCAGATAAGAGGCTTCGACAGCCCTAACGTGACCGTCTTTACACTGAAGGTCATTGTGTCTTATGTTAATTGAAGAATATTAACGATTTCAGTCTATCAACCTTCATTGCAAAGTTAACGTTGATCAACTAGAGATTGAGCCACTGGACCTCCACAAGCCTCATTCAGTGTGGCTGGATTTGCTTCACAGTAACAAGAGCACATCCAGACCGACGCTAATGTCTTTGTTACTTTGTTTTCATCAGATCCTGAAGGTTTTGGTTTCACATTATGATTCAGGGAGCGGACTAGAGACTTCTGTATGACACTTGTACATCCTGTCGTCACTACCTACGTGATCTACCTCTACTTGACATGGATTGGTTTGTAAATGGACAGACACCACCTCATTTGGTTTTACCGAATTTTGCTCTGGACCAGTGTAGCATAGCATTTTAGGTGAAATATGCCAGATATTGATGTTTGTGAACATTTAAATTGCCGAGGTAGCACATCGGTATTGTCTTGTCGCTATGCCACAATTGGTTTTTGGTATTTAGCGACTGGTGGTCATTTTTATAGCACAAAGCTCTTTACAGCTTTGCCCACTTAGCGCCTGGCAGCACGTCACCGCGCAGAGCACTGGTCTCACCATTGGGTGAAGCTCAGCGTCTTGGTAACAGACACTTCAAGAAGGGTTCACATGCCAATTCAATTCAACCCCCTGCTTAGCCACAGCCATTTCCAAATAGAGCAGGAAATTCTTTGTACGGGTGAAATCTTGGGGGCAGCTGTGGCTCAGAGGGTAGAGCAGGTCGCCCACTAACTTCGAGGTAATTGGTTTGATCCCCCAGCTCTTCCACTCTCACTCTGCATGTTGAAGTTCCATTGGGTAAGATACTGAACCCCCGGATCGCCCCTGACGGTTGCACCAGCGTTGAGTGCGAGTGTGAAACGGGTGAATAGCTCTTCGAGTGGCCGATTAAACTGAACAGCGCCACCACAAGTGCCGTCCATTTAACGAACACGGCATTTAGGTCTTCGAATCAAGCGTCACGTTTAAAAGTAACAGCATCTCTAAACATTTATCTTCAAAAAGCAGCATCTGTGCGCTGCGAGGGAGTCGCCTGTGAAAACCAATAATGCGTCTGCTGTTGTGTGTCTGGGCTAAAGAGGTGAGGGCAGTGGAACCAGTGGATCCACCACCTCAGGGAGCGAGCTGTCATCGTCTGAGGGGTCTGTGCAGCACTGACGAGCGCGGGGTGTTTTAACAGACCGTACAGTGGGACGTATGCATCCGACAGATAGCGCATCACAGACAGGTCCCTGTGGTGTTAACTGGAGCGTGTCCGCCAGACCAACAGCCGTCCCTTATATTGGGAAAGGCTTTTTAAATAGGGCCGGAGCTACAAAAGAACAGCTACGTATACAGTCTAATCAGGTTCCCAGTTTTCTCATGCCTTCTGCTTCCACATTGTTTACTGCATTGTTGCCAGGAAGATGATGAAATGAATTACTCTTCGTTTTTGGCCCTGTAAAGTTAAGCAGCTTAGTTTTCATGTTTTTTTTGGTCCAACCCTATACTTTCGAACCCCCCCCCCCCCCCCCCCCCCCCCAGGTAGACGTCTCTCTACTGTTGACCTCTCCTGAATATGAAAAATCTTCCTGTATACAGACCTGTTTATGCAAACACAGAATCTGCTCCACAAATGGGAGATAGCTTGAACCTGCATAATTTCCCGAATATGTTTTTTTTCTTGTGTGTGTTTGGATGATGAATAGGGAAACATGTTGTTGCTCATACCTGCCCAACTGTAGCTCATCCTTCTTCCTGTTACCTTGGGCCTAATTTAATAACCTGAGACTCACTCAGCCAACTGTGATCCTACTGTGCACCCTGATGGCAGAAATATGTGTAAACACCTGCACTAATTACCTTCCCTGGCAGAATATTTATGAAATGAGTTAAAGCTCGAGTAAAACGATTCACTGGTCAGAACACGGGGGCAATCTTTCACTCGGCCGTCCGAATATCCCGCAGCCCGAGGGAAGCCCGGCCGCGTTCCCACCGAAACTAAACAGCGCTATCTCCCCGTGACTATTCATTTTCAGGACTGTTTGTTGCAACCAGACTAAACAAGATTATCAAACAGGCAAAGATGAGCATTGCTCTGCTCTCTAAATCAGGCAGCGCTGATTGTTTACGTTTGATGTAATCTGCTGAATGTGTTTATCGTCCCGCGGAACATTTCTCATTTTTTTTCGTGAATTTCCTCAAACAGAATGATGACAATACCCATTCCTGGAAATAGAATCTCTCTCGTGAAATAAAGCCAATCCAAGAGTTGCCTCGTAAACACCTTCTTGAAGTTCGAAAGTTGCTCTGCAGGTACCGTGGAGGACAGAACACTCGGCCTGGAGTGTTTAAGGTCTCGTTGAGCTGAAACTTCTCCTGAGATTTCTCTGATTAAATTACATCAGTGGAATAATCTTGTCCAACACGTGTGCCGGTGCTGGAATGACAATGAGCGAGACAATCGTCCGGCGTGATTAACAGTGGTTAATGATTTCTCATAGCCACTAATTGTCCACGTTTGGTTATCTTGTACCAGAAGTTAGTGCGAGCGAGATAAATTGATCACGGAAATCATTTTCAATCCCAATGATGATTGGATCTAATTTGAAGAGTCAAGTCAAATCCATTTCTATCTCATCAGTGAAAATGACAAGAGATAATAGATACTCAGTTCTCGTTCAGCTGCTGCAACGCTTTATACACTTGATACTTGATAATGAATTTCATTGATGGACTTTTTTTTTTTTCCATACAGATACAGAACAGTAACAAACTGTTGCATCACGCCCGATAAAAAATGTAAGAGTGAGTAAGAGTTTTTTTCTATTTAAACATGTTTCATTTAATCATCTCAACAAATGACCCCAACTCGAGTTTTCACTTTGTTTACCTTTGTTCAAATTTTGAATTCATATTCAACGACTGTAGATCTAAAACTCAGACAAACACTTTGTGTTTTCATCTGTGTTTGTTTGTTTGCTTGTTTGTTTGTTTCTTGTTAGCAGCATTACACAAAAACCACCAGACTGATTTCCACAAAATTTGGTTGAAGGATGTAGTGTGGGTCAGGGTGTAGATCCAGATCAGGCGGCGGTTACAGAAAAACCTCTTTCACTTTCTTTAACTTGATGTTTTGGCCGATTTCCCAGACAATAATTCATGGTTTTTTATGCAACATACTGAGGATACTGAAATCTATGAGTTTGTCCAATTTGGTCCAGTCTGATTGGTTAAGGTGACTTTTGGGCCTTGGTGGGAGGTTTGTGCTCGACTGAGTGGGATTCTAGTTTCACATTGAATTCCCAATGCACAATGAATAGGAGGGGAAATCCCCCTGTGCAGCAGAAAAACCTTACGGTGCATATCTTTGCACTTTTGTAGAACAAGACAGGAAATGATTCCATCAAAAATGGCCCATGAAAGCGAAAATGGTCAGTCAGCTTATTCACATAAAATCAAGAAAAGTCGAGACATTGAACGATTGAAAGATCTGAGATGAACTGATCCAATCTTTTGTTTAACCCAAAGTATCGGTCCAATCTCTTTGCTCCGTGTTTGCCAGCTGTGAAAAAGGTACTGGTTGCTCCCCCTCAATCCACTGGAACCACACATAGCGCTGTGAGCCAGTGAACTGCAGAGCACACAAACACAAACTAACATTAGCCAGCAGTTTCAGTTTGTTATATGACAGCAGTGTAAGTTACAAACAATCAACAGCAATTTTTTTTACATTTGATTTAAAATTATTTTTTTCTTCAAGTTGAGGTTGAAGAAAGGTCATTATAATAATAATAATAATAATAATAATGATAATAATAATTGTAATTGTAATTATAATTATAATTATAATTATATAAATACAAAATAATAATAAGAAAGGTTGTTATAATATACAAAATTGCTTTACAAATATTTATGTTGTCAATTTTGTTTGTAATTGTTGTATAAAAGACTGAACATATATTCCTTAAGAACTGGATGAATGTTGGCGTTGGAGCTGTAAGATGAAGGACAAGGATTGGGGATCAGAACAGGAAGTGGATAGACTCCTCGAATCAATGTCATGCTAAAGAGAGCGGCCCAGGAATGTATGCAGGCGCCTGGTTATTTACTATCTGAACATTGCTGGATCTGAAAGTCACATTTCCTGCTAAGGGCAGCAGTTACTGTCCTGCAAATCACCAAGCCTGCGCATGCTTTGACTGTGCATTCATTAGCCGGGTAGAGCCACGCTCCAGCAGGTGACAGGCAGTCAGATGTGACAGAGTGCAATATTATCCCTCAGACACAGTCTCACCCGTTTCAGACAGCTACATCATGAGAGGATGATGTGTTTGAATTATTGATACGTTCTCAAGGTTGAGTGCATCATGCTTTTTGAGGGGCTGCGAATGCCTTGAAAAGGGTTTTTAAAAGACAAGGAGTGCATTCAAGTCTGAAATCCCACAATTAGAGCGATGTAAGTACACTAGAGCTATAAAATGATAACCCCCCCCCCCCACACACACACACACCCCCCGCCACCACCCATCCGTCTGAGCACGAGATGCAGCTCTCAATGACCACGCATGGGTTTTAGGGTTTCTGAGGACTTGTGACAGGTGCTTCTGTCATTCCGGTGCAGTTGGAACATTTTATCCACGAGCACCGCGGATCACCGAGAGGGAATTTGTTATAATTAACAATAAGAAGTGAATGCATCCTACGGAGATTATAGTAATTACTTGAGCTATCTAGGAGGTTCACTATAGGATCAGAGCGTTCTCTGCGTGTGTGTGCTTCTGTGTCGTGCGGGGATCTCGGAGAAAGAAAAACAAAGAACCTTGTTTCTTTAATATTAGATTGATCTCCGGGATGGGAAACGCGAGCCTTCAACAAAGGCTCCACGAGTTCAACATGAGCATTTACGGGGTAAAGTTCATTATTGATTGTATCTTAATCTTTAATAACGAGGTCTCTGGTCAGCCATTATTCCAAAACATACATTTACAGTCCTCAGACTTTCGTCCCTCTGCAGCTTTAAAATTAGTGACTCGCTCTGATTCTCTCCCTCCCTCACAATCCGCCCCGTGCGTTTGAGGACTTGAAACCCGCGGGCCGCTCCCGGCTCACCTGCCCCGCTGACTCGCCCGCAGGCAAGAAGCCATTTGGAAATTTGTGAACTTATCCTTGAAAGTGACTCTTCATATCGAGCCCACGACAACTCAAAGTTGCGAGCATAATGTGTCTGTGTTGTCAGCCATATTAACAGAGTGAACACACCATTAAACAATGTCATTAACCGCCGACTCATGCTAATGTCTTCCTTTAACTATCAATGACGCTTAGCTTACTGGTCTGAAAGGGAAATCTGTTTTCTGGATTATTAGTCCAAAATAGGAGGAGTCACTGAGCACTCGGGGGGGGGGGGGGGGGGGGGGGGGGCGACACTGCAGTTAACTTGAATTGAAATAATTCAGATGGCAAGGATGGGCAGCGCAGGACTGCTCCTGATTGTTTTCATTGATGCACTTGTGAGTGGTAAGCACAGAGTCAATGAATTGGGTGTTGCTTTTATATTGTGTCCTGTGCAATATCCCATTTAGCATGCCCATCTAAATGCTAATAAGATGAAAGCTGTTTTAAAATTGCTCAGTATAACCGATGTGGTTAATTCACTGATTGCTAACTAACTGTAACTTTTCTGGCAACTTCAATTCAGTGTGACACCTGGAAGTGTCACAAAACTACTTTGCTAGTGCTGAGCGACTCACTTCTCCCCCCCCCCAAAAAATAAAAAAATAAAAAAAACGGCGAACACCTCCTCTCTGTTTTTGTTTTCCTCTCTTTTTTCCATTCCGACCAACATTTGTTCATTTCCCTCCAGATCGACTCCTCACACCTCTCACTGCCGGGCTGCACGGCTCTCAAAAAGCATCCAGTGAAGGCGGAGGGATTCTCAACCGATTTGACCCTGAGAGCACCCGCAGCGTTTTGCTTTGCTCACTCTGTAATGAGACATGACAGTGTGACCCCCAGTCATGACTCTCCTGTACGTTTTCTGATGCCGCACCTCGGTGAGGGATCGACAACAGAAGGCTGGCGTGAGGCTTTCAAATCCTTCAACGAGCCGGAGAAATATTGGTTGGTTGGTGCCTGTGACTTTAGCTCCTGTGTGACACTCTTGTTCCGTGGCTATATTAATCAGCCTCTGCCCGTGGGCGCCACCATATGGCTTTGATAACTTGCTTAGAGCAGTCCAAAAAACTCCACAGATAGCGGGTACAGTAAACTAGACATCCATCTTTGGCTCTATTTGTTCCATTCCCCATGCAAACAGAGTCATTATGCACTTGGCTTGGGGGAGAGATTCCCTGTCACGCAGCCTAAACCTCTCCTCTCCAGCGTTTGGATCCGTGTCATCTGTATTTCTTTAAACTAGTCAATTCACATGAATATTAAGTGAGTGTTACTGGTCCGGGCCACCTCGAACAATCTG
Organism: Pleuronectes platessa; assembly: GCF_947347685.1. NCBI lineage: Eukaryota > Metazoa > Chordata > Actinopteri > Pleuronectiformes > Pleuronectidae > Pleuronectes > Pleuronectes platessa. The sequence continues at coordinate 17,118,380 of NC_070634.1, forward strand.
GCATTTCACAGGACATTTCTTTTTTTCACGTGGAGGCCTTTTGAAACCACTCTGACATGGTGCCTTTCTCTAAAATAAGGCACACCTCCTTTCTTAAATTTTTTTTATAACAGACCCATTTACCTTTTTGAAAATTACCACAATGCAATTCATTAAAAAATATAAGCAGAAATGATTCAAAGCATTAATGATATTTGCCAAAAACAAAAGCAAGCATGATTATTTTAAGGCAAAATACTCAAGAGTGTAGGTTCTTTCCACGTCCGTTGGCCTAAGTTGAGGCACAGACGATGAGATACTGTCACTGCAGCCGGTTTTATCGTTAATGTTTATTTTGCACGTGTAGTCGAATATTTCTTTACACTTGGAAAAGGAGGTCAAGTGACCTTTATGTGCTACTGACGCTTATTTCTTTGGATTTCAAATGATAACGTGAGAGCACAGACAGCAATTGCACATTTAAAGCACTCTTGATAGGTGAGTGTGAGCGTTTCAAGGTGACTCAAGTATTTCACTCATAATATCGTTAGCGTAACTTCCAAATAACTGAAATGTACGCAGCGATTTAAAGTCTGCAACCTGGAGTACATCTTGTTTTCAGGTGGCCCCATTAGCACATCTTTGCATTTCAATGAGCACAGAGCAGCTCGCTATGAAATGCTCAATTTATGCCATTCTTCTCCACGCCTGGAGAACTGGTGAAGGTAAAGAAATCAGGGAAATCGTGTAGCTCAATCAACACGTGGTAGGCTGTGATACTCCGGCTCCAGCCAGACCGACCAGACGTGCGTCAGCCTCCATATGTTTTCAATGCAGTGTTCGTTCAAACTGTCATGTCACATCTCTGCACTTTTACTCAGTCGTTAGAAACTGATAATCAGACCGAAATGCTCGATTGGAAATGTGGGCAGTGATTCAGCAGTCTGGAGCCGTGCTGCAGGATGGTGCGGGTCACTATTAGATCCATAGTATACACTGAGCTTACAACCCCTTGATATGTAGGTTAAGAGTCAAAGATCCAGCTCCAGGTCTGTTCACACCCGCCACTGCTTCCTTTTGTCCTACGCTCGCATCCTTTGTCAAATTTCGAACAGATTCACTCCATTCCGCTGCCACCACATCCAATCGTAATCATTGAAAAAAATCCTAACAAACATAAAAACCTCTGACAAGAACGTATAATTCATTTACTTGGTTTCTTCTCACTAAACAACACTTCTGTCCTACTTTGTTTGTGTGTCCTCTGATTCCCGTAAAGCTCTCTGCAACAAACCTGTTTGCCAACAAACACGCTCCATAAATAAATGTGGCTGAACTTCGGCTGACCTGAGAAAAGTCTGGAAATACAGATTTGGCGTGTGGCGTGATCAAGTGTTCGCCCTGCCCCAAAATTCTATACGACAGGAGTGATGGTGAAATTAATAGATTACAGAAAATCAATACGGTATTAAGGATACTGAGCTCCAGCATTCGGCTTCAGTAGAGCTGAAATTAAAGGAGTTTCAAGAGCCAGGCTTTAAAAAAAGATATGTACGTCAAACAAATACATGCATGGTCACCCCCGCAGCAGATAGCTTTAATTAAAACACGCCAATCAAAGAAGTATTGTTTTACTTTACTATTTTCTGTGATTGGTTAACTGTCACATATCAAAGAGAAGTATGGATTAGTTATCTTGGCCAAATGTGATAAAAAGTGCAATATATGAGGGAGAGAGAGTTTTTATATTAACTACAGAGAAAAGCCAACAGTTAGAAAATATAGCACAAGGAGGGTAGACGGGGAAATACAGTGAAATACAAAGAGATAACGGAAATTATCAAACTTCTTTGCAAATAAACTATATCATGCAGGCAAGAGAAATAAATGAATTAGTTTATACACTGACTGTGTTTTGTGTGTGTGTGTGTGTGTGTGTGTGTGTGTGTGTGTGTGTGTGTGTGTGTGTGTGTGTGTGTGTGTGTGTGTGAGTGTGTGTGTGTGTGTGTTATCCTACTGATCCACACTAAATAAATTCAGAAATATACTCGCAAACGGTCATAAAAATAAAATGCATTCTTCTATTCAAACACTGGGGGGCACATGTTTTTTAAATCTGCCTTCCTCCACCTAGCGTATAAATCAGCTCTGGATTCTCGGTAAAACACTGTTACAATGACTTGATGCCAGTGGAATCACACTCAGACTTGTCGGAGGAGCCAAAAGCCACAAGAGTGACTGTTCAGTGATTTCCGTGGTTTGACTTCCTTGATTACAAGTCAAACATTCAAAATCTGGCTCCGCTCCTTTATAAGCAAATCCCCATTTTTCTGAGTTCAGGGTTACAGTTAGGCCCAGCTACACACCCATATAACACAACTGCAGCTACACCCGTTTATTATAATATTTTACGACCGAAATATAGTTTTGCATTGCCAAATCCGTGGCTATAAGGCAAGTATTCAAATGAGGCATTTGGCAAAAAAAAATTTCTATCATAAGACATTACCGCCGTGTTTTAGCTCAGACATTACTATATACAACTATTCCGAGCACAAATGGGACCCGGCTTTGTGGATTCCAGTAAACTGGGCAGGGAGTGAATGGTGGGCAGATGGGCAGTGGATAAAGTCTTTTATTTCCACCATTGAGCAGCTCCACACCTTGGATAATAGGAGCCAATTCAGTTCAGCCCATAAAGAGCTTTATCAGGTCCTGTCAGCAAGCCTTGCAGGGGTGAGCCGACAAATAACAAGGTAGTGAGAAAGAAAAGTGGTGGGAGTCCGGCTCCCTAACCTGTCCCCCCCCCCCCATCTCCTGCCAGTGGCCATCTGCATTTTCAAAAGAAACACTCATTTCCGCCTGATACTTCAGATAGGAGATGCCGGGGCTGAAAGTCTTGTTTCGGCACCACGAGAGAGAGAGAGAGAGAGAGAGAGAGAGAGAGAGAGAGAGAGAGAGAGAGAGAGAGAGAGAGAGAGAGAGAGAGAGAGAGAGAGAGAGAGAGAGAGAGAGAGAGAGAGAAAAAAGGAAGTCGGAGGATTCAAAGACGCTCCGTGCATCTCAGACACGTCACAAAAGGCTCTGCACAGGAAGCCTGGTGCACGGCGACGCCACCCTACACCTCCACACCTCACAAGATAGCTCATTCCTAAAATATGCAAACATCAGCTGGATCGTTCCTCAGAATTTCAGCAATAATAACACAATCTTTTTGTATCAGGATTAATAATTTTTCAATCGCTCTAGAATTGGTGTGTTTAGAATGTTTCATATGCAGTTGATTTGAGGTCAGCGCGTCTCAACTATTTCAGGAAGTCAATTTCTGGGAAAAGACCCTATTTAAGTGGTAAAAGATGAATAATCCATGTCAAATTACAGCCCTCAGCCTGATTCGATGGGCTTGTCAAATCCAAACTACATTTCTGTCTCCCACCTGACAATATATATATATATTTTTTTTAAAGGAAAATGACTGTACATCCCTTATAAAGCCTGTGGAGTTGCTGTCAAAATAATAAGCTGTGTTGTTGCAAATGTTCCACTATATTCCACGTGTGCTGGACCATATTTGAGGAAGTGCTTTACTTTTTCGATTTAAAAACAGGCAGATTTTTGTCCGCCATCATTCAACTTTCATCTGAGCTGGCTTCACAGATATTTGATGGGGAGGAGGAGGAGGAGGAGGAGGAGGAGCAGTAAAACATGCGATGATGATCACGACACATTCTGGTGCACACCCATCCTGTGCAGAGCTGAAACCTGCATCACAGAGGGTAATGCCATTTTTCCACATGTAAAACAGTAATGTGGGAATATGTCATAAATATAATAATAGTAAAATTAATAGTAATGATTATAATAATAATTACGACAATGATAATGGGAGTGGAGTTAAATGGGAATTTCTGAATAATTACTTTCTGGAGGCCTGGAACTACACATTAAAATGTGTATTTTTCCAAAATCTAAAATAAAACTTTAAAGATAAATATCAGTGTAATATATTTATTTACTTAATATTTCAATTTAAATGTATATGTGTATGTATAAGTACATTTTTCTTCTGCCCTCTCCTTCTTCTCTTTGGAAAGAGTTGGAGGCACACAGTCGTGAGAGCTCTTCCATCCAGTTTGCCTCATGCTTGCCGGAATAAATTGGTACCATATGGCGTGATGACAGGATCACTCAATCTTCTGTGTACCTGAACACCACATTAATCATTTTTGGGGGATATTCTTTCCCTTTCATCACACAGGAATTTCCAAATAGCCGCTGCCTTTATTTCTCTCACACATGTAGTGAATTTACATACACAGGCTGCCACACTCTGCCCTTGTTAGGAGCCAGACCGTTTGACCAAGTTCAAGCTGGAGCAAAACAAAATGTTGAGGTTACGTGTCAGGTGAGACTTCCTTCCTGCCCTACATGGTAACTCACATTCAGCCTAATGTGGTTAAGAACTGGGCACATGTTTCGAATTAACTTTTTAAATGAATATATATATATATATATTTTTTTTTTTTACATGATAGCCACACTATTGTTTTTGTGTAAATGGAACCAGTCTGTATTAATAATGATATCATTATAATCTATTATAATAATAGAAATAGAAAATAAATGTTTTCTCCAACGACTTCCTGCGCCAAAACGCCACTTAATTAATAAATTAAAGAAATAACAACTATATTATATTAAACGTCTATATGAATTATATTTGCACCTACCTTGGTTAAATGTCTATGCTGTAATTCCAGTGGTTTGTGTATGGTCTTACTGCTCCTTCCACTATTTAAGAGTTTTAATAGAAAGGTGAAGCGAGTAAAATAGACTGAAGTGGCCCAGAGGTGAGTGAGAGAGAGAGAGAGAGAGAGAGAGAGAGAGAGAGAGAGAATAGGACAAAGGAGAAAGAGTGGTCTTTATAGCAATGTCCGCTTGATGATTCAGACATGTCTTATTTGTTGGCTGCACTGCAGGGGAATTTGCATTGATTATTTTCCCCTCAACAGATACATTTAAATCAATGTGGCACAGCGCGGCTAGAAAAGTGTGAGAAAATGTACAAGGCACCGAGAGCATGAGAGAGAGAGCGACAGAGAGAGAGAGAGAGAGAGAGAGAGAGAGAGAGAGAGAGAGAGAGAGAGAGAGAGAGCATCCCGGTGCTGTAACCTCGGTTGGACAGGAGGAGCCACAGCTCCCCCTTCATGCCGAACAGATGAGATCAGGACGACAAGCAGCTCTGAGGACAGCAGCAGCTCGGATCTCCCTGTGATGAGAGAGTGGGAAAATAAAAAAAGAAAAGAAAACAATCTCCTCCCTGCTCCCATGAAAACATTTCTCCGTGCTAATATGTCTTCATTACACTGCAATTTTTCATACGCTGTTCTGCCAAGTGGTGTTTTCTGCTGGTTTTATAAGAGGGGGGTGCTTTGTGTTTCACAGTTTGCTTCTGTTTTTCTTTGAAAGAGTTTTTTATTGTTTCATCTGTCTTTAGTTGTTCTGAGGATCTACAGCTGTAGGAGAGTTTCATTTTTTTTTAAAGTAGGTTAATCTTAATCCATTCTAAGCAATTTTAACATAGACAAAGAAGTTGCTTTGGCCTGATGTCTTAATTTTAATATAAATTTGAGGAACATAACCCCCTTAGTTTTACAACCTGTCATATAAATGTAGTTTGACGAAATAGTTTTATGATTTTTTTCTTTTATGTGCTTGTTTGTTTTATTGTACAACTAAACAGATTTCCATGGAACGTGGTGGAACAATGCAGTGAGGCTCAGTGAGGAACCATTTTGGTGCAGATGCGGTCAGGGGCGGATGCAGGATTTTTTAAATTTAATTCTTTTAAATTGCGAAACAAGCCGTCTTTCTATCATTTTTGTGAATTTCTCATGAAAAAAATTCCATCTTGATTAATTTTTAGAAATACATTAAGGGGATTGATCTATAGGTTTGTGAAGTCGTGTGCAGCTTGATTGAAATTAAAGGGACTATTGGGCCTTGGTGCTGGTGTGCAGCCTACTGAGTTTTAATATGAATTTGAGAAATGTATATCACAAGGAATCACAAAAATATAGTTTGACAAAACTCTCTCTATAGGTATTTTTTCTGCGGCTTTTATTTTACTTTTGAAATCTATTTTTGCATTTTACATTCCATCTACATCATCTGTTTGTTTGAATGGAATACAGCACTGGAGGCCATTACTTTTTTTAAATCTGCCAACAGTGGTTTAAATACATTGTCAAAAATGTCTTAAATTTGTGTAAATGGGCCACTCGGAGACAAAAAACTAACCGGGTTCGTTTTTTATGAATAAATAAACAAGAATAACATCATGACTTCACCACCCTTTGATGACAGATACAGTGTTGATCAGTAGAAACATGTTTGATCATCTGATATTTACCAGTGAGAAGTGGGTTAGGTCATTACTGTGATGTGGAGCTGGACTCATCGCAGGGCTCACACTGAATGAAGCGTCCACAGATGTTGAGCTGTTAGAGGGATTCTTGTCCTGCACTGCCCCCGCTGCAAACACTGAGCGGGAGCTTCTGCAGGGGACACGACATTTATGAATTTATTTATAACTTGCAATGGAAGAAACTTTTATAGTATATTTATAATTTTAGAGCAAATTTTAACTTTTTCATAAATGTCGTGATACTTTTTTTTTTTTGCTGTTGGACCTAAATGATAAAAATATCACTTTCTAATTGGCTGGACGATTTGTAACACACACACGCTCAGACGTGCACACTCTCATACAGACACACACACACGCTTCCAACTCACTCTCTTTTCCTGTCTCTCTCTCTGTCTTTCCACATCTCATTGATAATTTCTCCTGGAGCTTCAGCCTCTCACAGTGAGATCAAAGTGACTGTCACACACACACTGTCTCACACACACACACACACACACACACACACACACACTCACACACTCACACACAAACACACACACACAGACACACACACACACACACACACTCACACAAAAACACACACACTCACACACACAGACACACACTGCTAGTGGAGGACGGCTCGGGAGCATCTCCCTACAATACACTATTCGTCTATGGATGATGAAAGAGTGTATACCGGGGAGGGGGATGACGCTGTTACGAGGCAAATGCAGTAGGGGGCGTTGCATCAGGCGCACCTCACATGGGATTGGTTTGCTGGATGCCATGAGTAACAAATGGGTTAAGTTAGGACTTGTCCTACAAACCAATCCACTCCAGGGCTGACTCTGGCAACAAGACTCTGAAGTCAAATTAACCTTTTGTCATGGTTGTGTTGGTGGCACGGCATTAAACTGAAATTTACTGTATCAACACACACACACACACACACACACACTTCTATGATAAGTGTGTAATCTCTGAGAAAACAACAGTGATTAGCACAATTGTAAAATAATTTCAACCACAAACTGTCCCCTTGTTGCAAATGGCATAAAAAGGGCGAAAGGCTTATGTGAAGTTTGCACACTTCCATCCTTTGTATGTGCTCGTCTTCTCGCTGCACAGAGAGGAGGAGCAGAGAGGCTTTCCGATATATCTCCTGACTGTCTCTCTTTTCTCTGAGAGGCACATCTTAAGTCTGACTAAAGCGCACACTCGTCTCTCCCCTAGGGTGCGGTGGCAGTGGTGCAGAAAAAGTGAACTGCCGAGGACCCCACTGTTTAGCAAACACTCCTACTGAGGGGAGGAATTAATTATTCAGAGCCAAGGACCACGGCAGCCCCATTTGATTGCACCACAAAAGAAAGGTCAGAGCTTTTCATATGAGGAACCTCCTGGTTCTGCACCCTGTCAGCTGAGGGCATGTGTACAGTGCACGGGGCTGAATGGCAGTCTGGCTAACAGCTCTATTAGCGCCAGGATGTCTCGGCGAAGATGTGTTCGCGAGACATGTGGCAAACAGCGAGTGCAACATGGTCGCACTAATAAACATGCTCGGCAGTGGCAGAGGAACTGGTGAGCGGTGGAAGTGATTTCTCCGGCTCCACGTGGAGCTGGAGGTATTTTTATCATGAGGGAAGCTGAAGATTCAGCTGGTGCCACTGAAATTAGATCCACTGAAAACAGACTTCATTCCAATCTGACCATCTCAAGTGAGCAAATGATGCATTACCAGATTAACAATTAATATCTGTTTAAGCTACAGCAAAACAGCTCATTAAAGATTGACTCATTCTGGCTGAATTCCGCAGATACAGTTTGGACTTCTGTGGCAATTAAGAGACTTGGAGAAAGTTTGGTGTCAGGCTTCATTCCCACAGTGAGATCATCTGCATAATCCTATCAAACCTCACTGGAAAAGGCCAAAGCCAACCACGGTGTAAAATGCCAGATTTACATCAAATGCCTTCTCCCGGCTCCGAGCTCACAATGCCAACTTCACAGAACAGACCATGAACACAAAGTGGCAGCGCTAACCAAATCCCAGCTACAAGATCCTCGGGTTTTATGGCGTAAATCTGCCGTTAAAGCAGAATCCTGCTGAGGCCTCGCGGCATTGTTGTCCGGCACTGCAGGTCATAATCTCTCAAAACTGTGGACCGGCAAAACCCAGCGGGGATGAAAACGGAGCCAGGAGGAGAGCAAATTCTACAACCGTGCAACAGGGGGTAGCTCTTCGATTCCTATTGGTGTGTGTGTGCACTCAACACATAAAGCCCGGAGTTTCTATTGGCTCCTTCCATTGCTCTCTCAGCCAATCGTCTGCGTCCCAGCTCTACCACTCCATGGAAACCAGGCCTGCACCAGTAATGACATCCACTCCAGTCTTCTCCCAGTAACGGGCACTACAGTACACAGCATGTTTATAAACAAGGTTGAGAAAGTTTAATGCCAAACAAGAGGGGGGGAAATAAATCAAAACAGGTGGAACATAGATTTCTAATTCCACGCAGTAATCATACGTATAAATTACAAAGTAAAACCATCATAACAGATCTAAAAACATAACTCCTACCGAACTATAATTGCATGCAATCAATCAGGAGGTGGTGTTTGCTAAGTGTGGTGTCTTCACCTTACCAGTATGAATTAGCCCACTGATTTATGCTCCTGGCGCATTATGGCTGAATAGACAGATACAGATAGGAAAAGGGGGGATCGCTCCTTTCTGGGATGATTTCTTGCAGATGGTTGAGCCATCGCATCTTAGCTCTCTCGCAGATCATTAATTTCCCAGGTAATAAAGCCCCGTGTTGTTAGCGGCGCCCCTTCCCCCCCTGACGCCCCGTGCAGGAGGATGCAGCTGGGTGTAGCCGGTGAGTTGTTGCCAAACGGAGATGACAGTTTGCTCCACTGTTCATCAGTGAAACCACGGAGCCATGCTGAGTCTACGGCACATGGATGAAAAATTAAACCCGGCATCAAAAAATTAATGTGTTGTAATACAGTCTGCTATTTGTCCCCAAAGAGGTTTGTATCACGGCTTCAGGTCTGCTTCCAACGCATCAATTAAGACTTGACAGATATGAGCTTTTTGCAGACGTATTTAAATTGAGGCTCATGATTGACAATATCATGGTGGAAATTGATGCAGAAGCAATTAGACCCCGGACACCGAAATTCTCCATTCCCCTTTTATTGAAATGTTCTTATTTAAAGTCGATCAAGCGCTGACAAGTGAGCTTTCTCAATTTGCGGATAATAATAATAATAATAATATTTTAAGTTGCAGTTAAAAGCTCCAAAATAAAGCTACTAAATGGAGCTTGTGTTAGTTTTATTTGTTTATTTTGTCGAGGGTGAACATCTGTGCTCGACATCCTGAAATAGTTTTAAATGTAGAAATAAATGCAAAACAAATGAGTTTTAGATGAAACAACATGAATCAATGAATGTTATGGTTTACAAGGTGAAGTTGAAACAAAAACAAATCTTAATTAAAGGAAAAATACATAAATACATTTTGAATGAACTGAAAATCCTTTGTGCGTCACAGGATTCCAATGGTCCCAAGTTCATCCAAATGCTGCACAAATCTTCACCAAATTTCCATAAACTTGTAAAAAGTAACACAAACTAAGCTGCATTTTCATCCTACTACGCTGTTGTGTGAATACTATGTTAGCCGGGAGGATCAAAGTAAATAAACAGTTGGTAGCTGGTAACTCTCCAGTTGTCGCCATCAAACCATTGCAGAAGTAGAGAGCGCCGTGTACTCTGTGTAATTAAAAGAACGTCTGTCGAAACTCAAATGAAGAAAAAGCGAAGTGGAAAACACGATGGAAATGAGCCATTCACTCTCGTTTCATGTGACTTTGAGGAACGTTACAGTTTCCTCAGCGCTGCTCACAGATCGGATGTTTTGAAGCTTCGGTAGATGTTCGCATTTTGCTTTTACACCGAGGCCAAGTATTTTAATTCAATTTAATTTTATGAATTCTTTGTGACACTATTCAGATTTGTTTTATTACAGTGGAGGAAAAAAAAAAGCACTTGATGTTAAGTCATGGGCTCACTAACCTCTGTGTATGCAACTCTAAACACAAGTGCTGTATTGAAAAGCATTATATTTCTCCACTGGAGCCGAACTGATACAGGTCATGTTCTCTTCAGACGGATGTGGCGCGGCAGAGAGTGAGAATTTATTCCGGATAGTCAAGGTATTATCTGCAATCGTGTGGTGAGTGCAGCCATCATCAACTCTGAAGTCAGGCAAAATGCACGAGTGTGTGGAAATACAGAAGCTTGACTTTCTGATAGCACAAGCATTTCATCACATCTCACATCAGAATACAGAACTGCCGGCCACTCACAGTGCTCCGGCAATCCAAAGGCTATCTGCCGTGCGGGAAGAAGAAGAAAAAAGGAGAGCGGGAAAAAAAAAACAATCTAACCTTGATTGTCAAACACTTCAGTGCAGTGCCAGCCTCATGAACCTCTATGAGGCAAAACAGCAACACAATCTTCCCACTCATAACATATGCGAGGATCTCTGGAGCAATAAACTGATTCTGAGAGCTCTCATCAATCTTTAATCCCTCCTCAGGCTCCGTGGGGCCGCAGTGAGTAAAAACCTCCCTGCAAAACCAGAGCGAGGCTGGAATCCAGCGCTTTCAAAGTTCAAGCAAAGGCCTAGATGACTTGTTGACAGCTGATGGGACCAAATCAGCCGGGGAGCACTTTTAACCCTTTCCACCTGATTCTCTGAGGCGCGTGCCAGGAACCATTCTCTGTCTAGACCAAAGGTTTTTTATTTTATTTTGTGTGACTCCTCAGACCTTTGTAGCAGATGATAGAAAAAAATATACAGCACATATATTTCAGGACACAACTATGTTGACTGTGTTTAGCCGCGGTTGTGTTCTGGAAAAAAAAAATAAAAATAAACAGTGGGATCATGTATATTCAGGTATTCAAGCCATTTCACTGGATACATTTATTATCAGTTCATCTAATCAGAGGTTTTTTTGTCAAAATCCTTTTGGACAATTCCTGGGAAGTTATTTAAAAAATAACAGGACCAGGCATGCTAGCTGAATGAAAGTGAAGAGAGTCACAGCTGCATTTCAATTTATTCACTGGCACATAATGTAAATTCTTCATGTATGGAATCATGACTTCCACAAGTTAGACTTCAGTTACTCGTGCACCAGGTTCCACAGCAGCAACCTCTTCCACAGCTCAGTCCAGAGGAGGATAATCAGATTTTTAATACATTTTTGATTTATTGGAAGTTTGTCATGTACCTGCTGCCACTATCAGTTCAAAACAGTGGTGAACTTAATCTGTTTGTCTTTGGTGTTAGAAGTTATTTTATTCAGGTTTCTTTAAATGCACAGTGGGTAACTTTGGTCCCTAGGGTCTCTCAATAAGAAAAACAATAACAAAATACCTAGTTTTATGACCTTTGCGAAAAAGCATGGTATCATGGGATTTGTTGTCCTCACCACCATAGCCGATGTAAAGCGACCTGACGCAACTCAGGCGCAAAACCAGTTCAAGGATGAGGTGATGAATCCTGAGCCATTACAAGAAACCATTAGAAAAACATTGGAAAGGAAAAACAGCTGACTGGTGAACTGGCTAGCCGTAGGTTTTTCCGTCATACGCCGTTTCCCCAGTAAGTTATAGTAGAGTAAAAACACGACACGAAAATGAAAGGTCCCGTTACCTTGAATAAATTTGGGGATTTCTCTGGATTTGAACATTGTAGGATCATGTAAGTACACAAGTCAATTAAATATATAACATTGGTCTAGTTTTTTTTTCACCTTTTAATGTGAAAAATTGTTTAATATTCTATCTTTGAAAGGTTTGCCATCTCCCTGGTTTTGACAATTTGTTGGACATTCATTTTTTTTCAAACTTGTCACCACACGTTGGACTTGAGTACCTGTGCTGCCAACAGCTAGGAATTATTTGGAGGGAGTTTTAAGCGTGAAGCTTCCCGGTGTTGTGTGGGCTTTGGCACTTTTTCACGGTAACCAAGAGTCAAGGACACGGGCCGAGCTGATATGACAGAGGACAATATAAATAACTATCTGTGTCATCGTGCCGAAGCCACACTCACAGCAGCTGGGTGTAGCCTGTGAGTCGTTGCCAAATGGATGTGACACTTTGCGCCACTGTAGATCAGTGAAACCACGGCACATCACCGAGACTGAAGCAGAATGATGAAAAATTAATTCAGACACAAAAAAAAACTAAGTGCCTCTGGAACAGTGTGCGGCCCGTCCCCAGAGGTCGCTCCCCCCCCCCCCCCCCCGCATTGAGGTCTGCTTTAAATGTGTGTCCTCCGAGTGGAACCCGGCAGCTTGTAATGCGACCTAAGTGACTGTCTGCTGACTGCGAGCCGGAGCTTCAGAACCACCATATGTCCTCTTCTCAATGGCGTATCGCAGCTCAGGAGATTCAGGTGCCTGATTATGGAGCAAACAAAGAGCAGCAAGGTGGCCTGGGAGAGCGATGGGAGCGGCTCGGGGGGGGGGGGGGGGGGGGTTATGAAATGCGTGCATGTATATCTGTCTCAGAGGAAAAGCACTAAGAAAGAGATGATTGTCCTGTTTACACTGGCTGCGGTCGATGAGAAGCGCTAAAGAAGAACAACGTTGGTTGGACGGTGCTTTAAAAGTAAGGCTTCTCACTGTGTGGGCTTTGGCACCAGAATCCCTCCGACAAGGACACGGCCGAGGAGGATACGACGGGGGCCAGTCCAACCATCTGCATGATCACGCTCGAGCCGCAAACAAACATTATCTGTTTACTTTTAATATTAGACCAAACCACTGAACCCGCTGGAGTGAAGCCAGACAACCTCCGGCGGCCTCTTCGGCTAATTTGTATCAGAGCTCAACTTGCCCCCCCTGAGTTGATTCTTGGTGTTATGAAGATATAACAAGTTGGGCTAGGGGACGCAGAAGTGGTGGTGGTGGTGTGTGTGTGTGTGGGGGGGGGGGTCTGCTTGAGTTTACCCGCTGCAGAAGCAAAGCAGGTGGCCAGGTTGATGACAATGAACAGACAGCGTTGGTGGCCTAATTTCTTCATGTCAGACAACACCATATGGCTCCCCTGCTCCCCTCTACCTATTTAGAAACTGCATCCACATATGCAGGTATCGGAGTCTTCAGGATTAATTAAAACGGGGGGGCAACAGGATGCACTTCAGTCTATATACTGGAAACGATGTACTATTAAAGGAGAAAAAACACGTATACCCACGGGTATTTAGGTGATATGTATGGCTCGTCCTTGAAGCAGCAAGGTTTCAACAGAGAGCGCGCTTTCTTTTTCTTTTTTTTATTTTTCTTCCCAATACATCCTCAACTTTGGCATAAATTGGTGATAAGGCCTCTCACTGATGTGGAGCACTCACGTAGAAAAGTGGAATATATTCAATTAATCTTTCTGACCTTTTAGTGAATGTTTTCCCCGGATGACACAAAGAGCCTTGCTTACCCGGGCTCGCTCCGCCCAACTGGATATCAGCGCACGCACAAGGTGCAAAACAATATGAAATCCCCACAACGGCTATTAACTTTCAAAGACAAGCCGATACCGTGATGCATTTGTTGTGCCTGACACGGTAAATAACAATAATGATGCATAAATGCTACGAGGAAGAGCTTTGTAAAAAGTCTCGGCCCAATGATTGTTTCCCAAACTGAAAGTCAAAGTGTTTCCCTGACAGCTTCGCCCGCACACCACCAGGACGAGTGGAAGTCTCAAAGTGTTACCACCGGCAGGATTTATTCAGAACCATGTGACTCGTGACAGTGACGGCTGACACCGAGTCTCTCAAAGCTGAGGTGGTGACAGGTAACAGGGTAAACTATGTGCGCCATGGAGACAGGCCAGTCCCTTATGTGCCAGCGACAGAGCACGGCTCCATATGGCTCATACGTTGCACATGGCTTCGGAAAGTAGAGCACATGATTTATTGCTGTTCGCCTTCAGTGCAAGTATATTCAAATGTAATATGTTTATGCTTTTTTTTTTTTTCTAGGTCACATCGATTATAAATTCACAACATGAAGTGTTAAAAACAAGTCAGTTTCCTTAAGAGTGTTTTTTAACAGAGATTACTGTCTTTGTGAAACACTTTGTTAATAACTCCATTTACAGCTTCAGTCCCAAAACATGTTCCTTTATTCAGAGCATGGTGTTAAAAAAAAGTGAAAATTAAAGGAGGGACATGATCAAAACATACTTAAAGTTGTAATAGTTATTATGCCTGTTGTGATTATAGCATTTAATCCTGTTAATTTGAATTCCATTTATGTCCAATCCCCAGGGATTATTCCCAGGTGTCATCTTAACACAGAAATAAGGCCGTAGACAAAAGCATAAAGTTTTCAGTGAGAAAGTGGTGAAGGGCTCTTGTCACCCCCCCATGGGTTCCCAGCAACATCGTGCAGCGGGGGACGAATAAAGCAGAAAATGGGTTTTGTGCGGCGCACAAAGGAACGCAGATAACAAGAAGGACATGCATTGAAAATGTCCTATAGGGACGAGTTTGCAGAAATGCCTTGTTTCTGTGAGAGCGTGCAACGCCGAGCTCTTAATGGCGCACTAGCGGGGGTCACCATTAAGTGACAAAACAATATCAGTGGGGAAACATTTGCATCGCGGCGTACAAATACGCAAGTTGTCAGGCATAGCAAGCCTGGCCTTTTCAACGTGACAGCAATCCCTTTAGGTGCGAGGCGAGTGCAGCTCAGTGGCGCAGGGGACGGCAAGAGATTTGGTGGTGGGGCGCCGGGGGGGCTGCGGAAGTTGCATGCAGTGAGGTGTGTGTCAGGGCACCAGAGACAAAGCAATGATTACACACAATGAGAGAGCAGAGCGCACGCTGACACTAATGCAGTCCGAGGGGAGACACAACACAGAGCACTTGTGACAACTGTGAGAGGGCGTCACTCCTCTGACAGACACCATTAAGGGTTTCATGGTTTCTTCTTCTTCTTCTTCTTAACACACTGGGATATATTAAGTAAACAGGGAGCAACACAGAAATGTGAGCAAATAGCTAGAATAATAATAAAAAAATGTAATCATTAAAGTTTGTTTTTATTACGTTGATGCAGCAGAAGCAAAGAGAAGGGTTAGTTTAACTCTATTAAAACTGAGCAACCTAAAATTAAATTAAAGTTTGACAAAATAAAAACAAATAGTAAAGAAAAAAAGTATAAACATCAAATCTTAACTGAGAAATTTAATTGTTAATGAATTCTTATTTTTCATGGTGCTAGAAACCGACATTTATAGAAAACTAGAAGACCATTCAGATGAGCACCTCGTCAAACGGTGGACTTAAACTCAATCAAGCTGCACCAACTTTCACTCATAGATATCAGAACCCTAAATATGCCAGATTTTGTTTGATCAACTTGAAATACTTAGCTGGGAAATTTGTGAAAACGCCAAAACTGCCTTAAGTAACGTGGCGTTAATCCCAGTGTCCGGTCATAAAGCGAGAACAATTATTGGATCTGCTCCCTCATCTGAATCTACGCCAAAATATAAAGGATATGTAAAGGAGCAGTTTGTAGAATTTCTAAGGATCTCTTGGCAAAAATTTGATATAATTCTCATATTTAACTAATATTAACTGCGTAGTGAGTATTTATTGTTACGGTAGAATGAGACGTATCTGTTTTTCTTGTTGCATATTGCTCCAGTTGGCCGGAGAGGACAAACCTTTCGTATTTGATGCAGCAGCATTCTACAGATGAAGGACAAACGCGCCTGATGACAAAAAAAAGAACAAGTCGAACCCGGAGGTCGTTTTGAAAGAAATTACGTTGAATGGAGAATAGAAATTTACCACATAAAATACAAAGGAGCGAGTACCAACATTGTAGAAGGAGCAAAAAACACAGCGTGGTGAAAACAATATAAGCTTCACTAAAGGCTCGACACCTTAATGGCTTCTTCCTTGTGTCTTGGGTTAGCTAAGCCAAAACCAACCCAGCAGAAAATGTCATGGAACTCGGTTAAGTGTAATCCTGCAATCTAATAAATAAACTAGCAATGAAAACAGAACCTCCACAGGGGTTAAATATATATATGTAGGTAAATGTAGGTAAATAAGACTCGTAGGGAGAGTTGGTGCGATGAGCCAAAAGGCCCAGAAACTAATTCAGATGCAACTGGATTTTCTCCTTGTCTAGTTTCTAGGAGTATAAACACAGTCGTTGTTGCCTGAAACAGCTCTGGACACTTTCACAGGGAGGACCAGTATCCTGATAAGGAATTCCTCACCATGCTTGACCATCACTCTGCTTAATCTAATCCACCAGGATCTGGACGAAACGTGTTGATGGTTCAATTTACATCACGAAGCAGCTTGTTTTAACAGAAGATGGGTTTTTACCTTTTCACATGTATTTATTTATGTGTTTCCCAGATATTTAGTCGCTGGTATACTTGTTCTGTAAAACTCTGATTGACTTGTACCTGAATGAGGGATCCTTCACTGGAATGATAAGCCACCACTGTATTCAAACACACATATTGTGTTTAAGACATATAAAAACAGACACAACTTGGCTACTGCTCGCTCAGAGGTAGTGTGTCATGAAGCCATTACAACTTCTAATTAAATTTGATTGGGGAGTCTTACAGCACATTACACATGCATAGGAAGCGCTGTTATTGATTTTCACTGAGTCTACCTGTGTGGGTTCCTGTGAGCCATGCAGCCTCCATCTCCTGCTGACAGATGGGAGTCCTGATGCCGTACTGACTGCATCTCACTTAAGGGATGGGCTTCTGGCACATGCAGTTTGTTAAAACAACACCTGTCTGCAACTCTCAGCTGTGTGTGAAATATTTAAGTGATTCTGCACAAACACCCATCACCATATGTAGTAGCGTGGAAACTTAAGTAATTTTCACTTCCAAACAGTCACTTCATTTACTTTTCAATCACACGGCTTCGACATGATGTGTGTGCAACATACAGGAGCTGGAATATAAACACAAACAAGTATTTGGAGACGGTATTCAGATTAGAGATATCTACTGTAGCAGTGACCTGAATAATGAGCCTAACGATGAATTCATCACATTGTTAATAATTAAGAAAACTGTCATTTGCACATCAAACGTGCTGCAAACACACAGACATCATCTAGCATTAAATATCTGATCACACAATGTCGAATATGAAAGGTTTATACGATCTGGTTTATACACTGTAGCTTTGCAGCAGTGCTAATTTACCGTTAATGTTCACGAAAACCTGACTAAATGTGTTTGTTAATGACTCTTTCGTGGAAAAAAAAACCAAATCACAGAACAATAACTGCGACTACATCGACATGCAGCATTCAATAATCTCATTTTCTGTTTGTTCAAACACAGTTGTATCCAAATGGCCTCTTTCTGAATGGTTGTGCTGCTCATCTTGGGCTCTCCAATCATCTTCCTGGTGAGACTGCCCGACAACAAGTGCACTTGGAACAGTGCAACACTGGACCTTCTGCAATTGACTTACATGTTATGGCTACTGGAGAATCGGGATAATGAACAGTGAAGGGAAGAGAACATGAAGGCAGAGAAAATAGGTTCACATTTGGATTCACTTCAAGTGTAATACCACCGAGCAAATAGCTGGTTTTGTCAGGAGATGAAACTGGTGTCATGAAAAACCAAAAACCTGAGGAGACACCTTAACGCACAACACGCAGAAAGTTAGCTGTTATTGAGTTGTGTAACATTCATTTACATTTATAGCCACAATAAACCAACAACTACATTCAGTGGTGTTCGAGTAAATATGAAGATTAAGTCGTAATGAACGTCAATCAGCTCTGTTGGCTGTTTATGTTTACATGGAACAAACTTGTTTTAGTGCATCAGAAATAAATAAATAACAAAGCACACACAACTTGTAACCACGCTGTGTAATCTCAGTAATGATCTCAAGACAGATAAATGTCCATTTGCCAAATCTATGGTTGATAAAATGCAGAGAACATAATGAAGGTTGTAAGTAGCCATTTCGTGCTTGTATCTTTTTATGTGTGAAGACCGGTTCCAGAAATAGTTTAACCCGTTCCTTTACCGTGTAACTAGAGCATCACTAACCCTCAGGCGTGAAACATCACAAAATACAATCAACACCTTCCTGCCACAGTCCTGCTGCAGAGAGTCCCAGAGGATGTGCAAATGTAGTGGCACCTTTTCAGACTTACTCTTAAAAATCAGCTGGATAAAAGACTTTTAAATATTATTATGGGTCTGAACGTAAAGTAGACTTATATGCTCATTTGTTGGTTTGTCTTTTACTTAGACATCACAAATTTGTACAAAGTTTATTTTATTAAAAATGGACTAAAAGTCACAAAAAATTAGCTTTTTTTAAATCTTGGAAGTAGAATTTTGATCTAAGAATATCTTTAAAAATCAACACTACTTTGCAGTGAGATGCTCCAGAGACTGGAGTGGCCACAGAAGAATGTGTTGAGCTAAACTTCTCCAGGCTTGTTGGTCGCTACACCAACAGATATTTTTTTTAAAACAGACGATCAAAGCTATTTCTGTTCTTTTCCTCTGTGTTGAACACATAGAAAACTGCCACCGGCAATGACACTGATGCCTCAGCTCAGTAAAAACCTTATTAAATCCAATAAAACGCACACGCAGGGGCCAAAAACGCATCTGGATTCTTAAAACAAAGCTCCGAGTCACACTTTGTTGTTGCCGAAATGTAATGATCATCACAATATTCACAACCCTCAGGTTCCAGGTGTAACTCTCCCTTCACGTTTCAAACAAGCACCGTGAACAGCTCGGGTCCTCTCTTCCATACACGGAACTATTGCCTCGGTTACTGAACGCCTACCCTATTCCTAAAGGGAGGTTTAATCTGTTTACAAATACTGTCATACAGTAAACCCAGAGGCAACAGTGTAACGTGGAGAGGAGGAATCACCTCGGTAAATGACAGAGAGCTGCTATCAAACACATAATGATATTCTGTATTTTAACACTTTGGAATGGACCAGCGCCTCCCGACTGTCACCGTAAGCTCTGCTCTCTCATGACTCCTGACTGGGAGACACTTTTGGGAAAAAATCAACAAAGGAGAACTCTTCATCATCTTGGCAGGCGGGTTTCTTCACAAATTACCTTTTCCCCTCCATCCGTCACACACAGGGGAGTTCACCTGCTCCTGTAGCACAATGCTCTGCTCTGCTCACTTCCCCTCAAATCGCACCTCTCCGCGGCTCATCTCATAAAATATTTCTTCATTACGACTTGAAAGAATGTCACAAATGATGTGAATTTCAAGTCATGTGCATAAAAAAAATAAAAAAAGAGACTGACAGACACTTAAAACTGTCACTGGGGAGAACATTTGATTAGTTCTCCTGCTGGCTTTAGAGTTATTAATATAACCAATGTTACGCCAACAGCATTAATGTTCTTTACAGGGTTTTCCTAAATATTGCACCAAACCAGTGACCTACAAAATTGCGGGACCACGTTTTGACAGATTCTCAAAGCAGCTGCCGAAGTTACCACAGGTTACCATCCCTTTGGTTTCATTTGCATTTGAAAGGAGGCCTGTGTCAGCCCTCTGCCAGGTTGCTCTGCACCTCGTTCACGTACTGCATCCGATGATTAATCCAACGTGAAACACTAATAAGCAGCAAGCATCACCCCGTGGACTGGGCCTAATTGGGTCAATCAAAGATGCGCTACGGAGAATCGCAGAAGGGGGAGGGAGAGGGAGAGAGAGAGAGAGAGAGAGAGAGAGAGAGAGAGAGAGAGAGCGCTCTCGGTACGCCAGCAGCTTTGCAACTCTAAGCGCAGGCCCCTGCAAATGAACAGGCAGAGGCTTGTGGACATGATGACGGGGGGCCTTTGATTAGAAAGAGTCTCCTGATACACTCGCGGTGACATTGCACATCTCGCCTGCCCATCTATGGATCTGACATCTCACTACGCAATTCCCACTCTTCCCCGCGCTCCGAGAGAAGGGAACGGTTTGGTTAGAATGTGAGAAAGGTACTTGCATGTCCTCCTCCCTCCTGCGCCGGAGTCCCAGAAGACTTGTGATGCCGGAGCCTCTTGTCCGGTGCTTTGCATACTGATGGACCGAGTGTGGAGGCGTGCAGCTGCCGTTCGGAGCAGCGCAGTATACAGTGATGCATTCATTTTTCATTAGGCTTTATCTGTCCTCTGCAAGATGAAATATTGCATCAGGATTTCACTCGCACTTTTATTTTTAAAACCTTTCCTGCCGTTTACAATTGACCTCCATAGACTTCAACGGCAGCCCCCGAGGCGGCGGCCTGGTGTCAGCGAGCGCATGATGAATATAAGATTACAGAAATTACTGTTTGGTGATTTAAATATCTGAGCCTCATCTGTATTGAGTCTAATTGGCGGGGGTTAATTTGCCCCTGCTGTGGCAGGCCAGCAGCATTTTAGATTAAAACTCAATTGTGTTATATGAAGCGCACTTGTAAACAGAATAAGAGTCAAGTTATTAAGTGCTCACCCCGGCCCTGAGATTTTAATACAGTATAATGTGGCTTTTTTGGGACCTGTTTAAAAGACACAAACAGAAAAATGAAAAGATGAAGTAAGGATGCAATTATTCAGTCCTTTGAAAAACCTTAGGCTGAAATAACAAGGTTTTTAAATGGCAAACGTAATTCATCTGTATTTATATAGAGCTTTTCTAGGCTTGATGACTGAAAATGCTTTAGAGTAGAGTTTTGCCATTCAGTCATTCAGTACATCGATGTTCTATTTGGCCAAGGAATGTGGGATCGAACTGCCAACCTTTTGATTGCTGGACCCGCTTTACCCCCTAAGCCACAGCCGCCCACACAGACGATTCAGAAAATCTTTGTGAAGAAGTGTGTATCAGCTTTGGAAATCCAGACCTGTAAGAAACCAGCAAATTTTCAAGTTCTGCCACAGACTGTTCACAGGGTTAAGGTCTGCACTTTTTCCTCCTGTGGGATTTCTCTGTATTTTGTAGAATCCATGTTCCCCTTTACCTTGGCAACCCTTCCAGGGCCTGCTGCCGTGTGGAATCCATCAGGCAAGATCCACCACAGCATGGTGCTCTCACCGCTAAATGCCACAAGGCGAAAAAACGCCGCTACACATGTTTTATATGAGTTAAACACGAAGGACACAGATTGATTTGGCTACGAGGCCTCGCAATCTGGAAAACAGACATCCGATCTAATGTGAGGTCACGTGAGAGCTCACCTCGGAGAAGAAGCCGAGTGTTCGAGATGAAAACAGACAACAGACGAGCTCGGCAATCGCATCCAGCTCGGGCCAAGTTTAGAAACATTGTGCAACTGAAGCACTGGTGTCATCTGTAAAAAAACTGACAACACAGATGGTCCTGCTGTCCACAGGGGAAACATCATACAGACTGCTGGGGGTTTAAATATAGCATGGGAGATTATATTGGAAAAAGTAGCGATTAATTACTCCCGCGCTGCATGAAGAAGGCTACATTTCATTTTAAGAAAAGCCAAGCTCATAATGATTTAATCCCCTCATGGCCAAAGACATCCATTTTATTTTTAGAATCAGATAGACAAATGAAATCCTCACTTAAAAACAGGTTAAACCTTGAAAATATAGTTGTTGATACAGAATCACATCCGTCAAAAATCCTGACACTAGTGATATGAGATTTAACAACACGCTGAGGTGTCCTTGAACATACCAATAAGGAGGTAAGTCTAAAATCAATAACAATTGAACATATATGAAACTAATGGATGCAAATAGTTAATGGTTGAAAACAAGTACAAAAACCAGTGAGGGTTCAGGAAATCTGTCCACAAAAAGAAGCTGAAACACAAAGATGCAAAGTCATGTTTACCTGTGCTGCAACAAAGAGGTAACATTTTAACCTCAGTGTTTTGAAATGGGAGGTTATACAATTTTTCAACACCGAAAATTTCCTTAAATTCAATCAAGCTGAAAAATGTATTCCTGGATCAGCATCATGATCGGTTTCAAAACTTGATGGGTTCATCAACACTGATCTGGTGCATAAAGCAGTTACGTCCAATGTCTAGATTTCCAATACAACCTGCGGTAATGTTCAAGTTTATATTTTGCAAATCATCAGTGAATTATTGAACTTATTCTGAGGGTCATGGTAAAAGTTGGGCACTGAAACTAAACAGAATTGAAGGCATCAGTTTAAGAAGCCAGTGATTCTGCTGACCCAGTTTTTTTTTTACCACTGAATTAGAAAAACAATAAATAAGACAACGTTTTGTAATACATGCACGCTGGCTTAAAATCATCAGCAAGACCAATGGAGAGTGTGTTGTGTAAAAGTGTCTTCATTGCTTTGCTCTGTGACTGATTGAAAAAGCAGCTTCTCTTCTGCCGGATTGTGTTTCAGTTATGACAGAAAGATGACAGTTGATGATACTGATCCTCTAAACACAAAAACCTGTTTTTTTATAGTATTTGTTGTTGTATTGTGTTACGTTGTAGTGTAGATAGGGATAAACACTGTTTGTAAATCCCGTGTGGACACAACAGCACAGGCCGCCTGTGTATGCAGCAGGGATTGAACCGTCTCGACATGTGACCACCGCAGTCAGCCACAAGGCCATTAAATTTTTAACCAAACCTTTTGTAGTCACAGTTAAAAATGTATCACTGCTCAACATGACAAAATTTCTCTTTTTCTTGATGTGTGTGTGCGTGTGTGTGTGTGTGTGTGTGTGTGTTTGGATGTGGCCGTTAATGGTGCATTCCCTGCTCTTGACTTTTCTTTCCATTTGCCTGCAGGACAGATGTGTTTAGAACAGACTCGTGAGCACAGCAGCATGGCTAACATGTAATCTATCTAATTAGGACAGGGGAGGGGTTCCCCTGTAAAATATTAAAGAGCCTCCATAACCTTGGTTTCACCCTCTCTGTGTACACGCTCCTGAAACACACGCACTCTTTGCCTGTTAGCTCCGTGTCCTAAAGCTTCACTGGGAACTCCAGCACTGGTTTTACACCAGTGTCTTTTCAAAATAACTTTTAAACAGAATAGCTAAAAGATAAAAGTGAATGGAAAAAACGTTCTTCAATAAACAGATTGTTGTGTGAAAGAAACACAGATTTAACTCTGACATTTAAGTATTTACACGTTTTGTTGTCATTTTACTATATCACATTTTGATGAGTTGCTGTGATTCTGGCCTTGAGGGCTGAATAAACTTATCTGATGGTTCTCTACATTAGAAAATAAAATCTGACATCTGAAAATATGAATTTTACAAAGTTAGAACCTATAGTGGTGACTCATCATATTCAATTATTATGACAATTTGCTTGATATTTGTGATTTCCACATTTTTGTTTATGTATGTATGTACCAACTCTATTATTTTCTAATTTCACAAGTAAAACTATAACATGTGTAAATAACAAAATTACCTTTGATCTATTTAAAATTTGGCCAATCTTTATATTGTATAATTATTGCAAACTTGCACCTTTTTTATCATCTTCTGACTGCATTGGTCACATGACTATTTCGGTCCAATCATGCTCCAGTGATCAGACCTGCAGTAAAAGATGGACATTAACCCGAGAGATAAAATAATAACGAGATTTCAACCCCATTGACCCATTCTAGTCGGCAGAGTGAGAAATAAAAAATGAACCAAACATTGGATTTGAAGAATGATTACAATTCTCTTTGCGTTTGTAGTCTTAAAAAAAACATAGTTCTTAAACAAGGTGCTGCATTTCTAATATAAGTACATAAAAAATGTTCACATGCACAAACTACAAATAAGATGTATAATCCTACTTTTGAAACAAGCAACAGATTGATCCCGCTGACACAGAATCGCATTGGAACAAATAATCGTAGCAATCAACATAAATCATTTAACTTCAACCATTATTGAAGTTTGTTAGCTCGACATTTTATCGCACAACAATAACTTAACACTCAGAAAGCACTGAGATACCAGAGTAAACACCCAGAGCTGAGTAATATTTCCAGGAAAAATCAGCAGGCAGTGGCAGCAGCAATTTACTTTGAATAAAATTAGATCAAATGTGGTAAACAGCAATAAAGAAGGTGCATGAAGTGTTGGTGCCGTGTTTCCTCCAGCTCAGCCACCTGTGATGTCTAATCACTTTTAAAAAAGGAAACAGTTTGCTTTCCCTGCAGCTGTATCAGGTAAACTGCTGGGGAGATGTAGTGTCACTGTTCTAATATGACTTTTTAACAAGATACAATAGTTTTGATATTTTCTGTCTGATTGCATGTGACGTGTTTTCTGTTTTACCCCAACAGTTTCTGTATGGTGTTATCCTGCAGGATGTCCCAGCTATTTCTCCTCATATGGGGGAGGAGGAGCAGGTTTGGGGTGAGGGATGGGGGATGGGGGAGGAGGAGCAGGGTTTCTGGCTGAGGGGTGGGGGAGTTTCTGGGGGGAGTGCCGGGGATGAGAGGGTCCAGGTGTAAGTATTTGACCGCTCACATGGGGAGTCCTCCTCCCGGAGATAAATGGAGAAACGTGGTATCAGCAGGTCATGTGTAATAAGCGTTCATGATTAATGTCTTTAAAGACGAATCACCTGAGGGACACTTCAATCAGGAAGCCATGCTGTGATATGATAAATGTGCACTTCTGAGTTAAAACACACACACAGGAGAAAACTTTCTCACTGGCCTAATTGCCTCGGCACATGAAGAGGATTCATTTGATCTTCCAGATTTGTTTTTCCAAAGGGAACATTTCTACACATTTTAAATAAACTTTGAGCTCAATGTTTAATGCCGTTTGACCAATATTGATATCGTGCTTCTGCTGAAAACCGAGGGACGAGTATGTGTGAGCTGCTTTGCACCATTTGAGATACACAACATGTCGATTTTGTGTGCCAGGAAATTACAAATAAGCAACAAAAAGCAGCAATTACTTCTGGCAAACTCTGTTTTTTCTCTCTCTTTGTATATAAACCACAACGGCTCATTCATTCCTCAGGCTCAGTGTAGCATAACATAAACACACACGTCATCCACAGAGTTCAGCCGCCCTTTGGTGCTGCACCTTTGATAATGAGCAAAACTCCTGTTTGCCACACACTGTTCAGTGACAACCTGATGAATGGACAGCTGTGTACCGACCCTTTGTACTAATATTGTACACAAACAAGAAACAATATGGCCGATTGAAGTTGTACCGACCAAACATCCAACTCAGCCACCAAACATCCATCCAACGACCAACATACCTCTTAGCATGTAAAAATAAAATATAGCACGTTATCAGCCGTAGCCCATTATCTTAATTTGCCTTAATTAATTATAATCCAACATATTGAATTAAGCCAATTCAGATTTTTACACTCATATCATCAGCCTTTAGTGCAAACATTACGATTAACAGAACATCCAAACACAGCAAAGGTTATCTCACCATTTCAGATGAGAATCCATGTTGCTGTGATGTGTAAACTGCAGTTCACTAACTTGACACTTTCTGGTCACGAGATGCAGCATACACTGACAACCTGTTTGACACGGTTTCAATTGTTTTGGAGCCGACTCCAGGTAAACTTTTAGTAAACATTAATCAAGTTATAGACCTAGCAGTCTCCATTAGGTTGGGTCAGGCCAAAATTGCAAAAGTACGGGGTCGGGGCTTGTTTTTCAAAACACCCCACAGCCCTTACAGGAAGCCTGTCTCTTCTGATGCCAAAATAATTGATTAACCTCAGAAATGCATTGATGTATTGCTTTTCTTCTTGTGAACACAAGAATGAGAATATGGTCGGACGAGAGCATATTGAACAATCCATCAACCGGTTGAAAAGGAGAGGGAACAGCCCGACTGAAAAACACGAAAACACCATGGAAACATGTGGTATAGATCAAATCATATTCAAAGAGGTAGTTATAGTTGGGATTAGACTTTAAAATGTGCCGGTGACTAAGTGTAACCAGTTTCTGAAGAATTGTGCAAAACAAATCCCTGACAAACGGGTTGAAAGATGGTTTTCCCTGCAGAAGCTCACTGAGAAACAAATCTCCAGCAATTGTGGGTGTTTGGGATGAAGAGGGGCTCAGAGAGGAAGAAAGTTTGAAAAATGCAGACAGCGAGGGAGCATTATTCTGACCACTTCATATTCCAAACGGCGACAGATAGACAGATACTTTATTTGTCCCCGTGGGGAAAAATTGGTTTGCAGCAAGGTGTTTCATCACAACATCACAGAGCCACGATCACAGAGTCACCAATGGCATCCTCATAAATCCTCCAACACACAGGGAGCCAGTGATGTACACACATGCCAGTGCTCCTGTGTGGGGGAGTATGTAACTGATAAGCTACAAAATGTATGTTCTGCTGGAGTATTGAATGTTTTAGAAGGAAAAGGCTTCCAGAATGGGAACGATTTTCTCCTCGGACCAGTCGCATTAAGCAGGACCTTTGTGTGTTGTCCCTTCAAAGGGTCAAAGTGATACCTTCAGAATAAACAAAGTTTCTGTCTCATAATGGAGGTGGTCCTATTGTTTAGCCAATGTGGTTCTGGGAGATAAGGAATCCTACCCTGGTTGCATTTTTTATGGATCATGGAAAAGGATTTTGCACGTCAGAAAAAGCTCCATGCTGTCCTGATTGATTGTTTCATGGTGATGGTAAGACACTCGGTTAAGGCTAGAAATTCTAAAAGCCAAAATAGCAATCTTTCCCCAACCTTAATGGTTAACTATTAACTATACGTGATCTAGAAACCTAAACTTGAATATACACCCACCATTCAAATATTCTGTGTAGAACGATAACATCGTATAACCTGGGAAAAGTGTTATTACAGTTAGTTTATTTACAAATTCACAAATTTGTAGAATATAAGGGTCATTCAAAGAAGACAAGGTTGAATACTTAGAAATATAGCTTTGACTTGTGTTGAACCATTATCACTGCCTCCCTAGTGCACAAACATGGCAGATTGTGTAACATGTACTGCATTGAAGTCTAATCTTTCTCTCTCTCCCTCGGAATAACATGAAAAATAGAAAAAACAAGACGTATTGTTTGCTCATCTATTTCCATTTCTCAAAACGCCCGGCCTCCTGTTGGTTTTTGTATCTGGGGTTCTTTGACCATTGCCGTGGCTGCAATTCCTCCCACACAGGAGAGAATGGCATGACATTTACCAGAGCTGCAAGGCGGTAATACATTTTTTTTTATTTTTGCGGAATGGCAGGACTGGAATATAGAGGGCTGAAAGGACCCACGCTGGGCCCCACTGGGACTCCTTCACACTGGCACGCTAAGCTCATTCAGATGGGGGCAGTAATTACAGGCATAGAGGCAAAGCTGAACTAATGCATACAAGGTGTAACGGGCTCACAGACCAACTGTCTGTCAGTTGGCTGCTGGAACACCCGTTGGACTTAACCATAACCATTATGACAGATGTTTGTGACAGCTCCGGTGATTTACAGTGGCCACAGTGTCCTCGCTGTTCAGAGTGATCAATCTCAAGATGACTTCATCACCGCAGATTTAATTGGAGGTGATTAATTACACACTCATATTTACATGTAATGCCACAGATCCCTGCAACAAAGTCAATCACTGACCACACTGGGAACCACTCGTGTAGCTGCGGACTCGTACTTTCATTCCCACTGGCCATTGAACACAGCTTTACTATTTGAGAGTATAAAAAGCTTTGCCAGCTCATCTCTGCTGTGCCACAAAATGGACACATCCCCACCTGTAATTGTGCTCTGGTCCTTTTTTTAATCAAAGCATCAAGTAGTTAAGAAAGCAAACTGTACAACCGCAGAACACACTGGAGTGGAAAAATCCTGCACGGAGTTGCAATGAGGCTTGCCGTTATTTTAGAGTCACACACACACGTCCACTGGATTTGCTTAACACAGTAAAGTGTATTTATTTCCATCGACAGACATTTGTCCGTGAAAATAAACCAGTGGGAGCAGTAACCTCCGGCTCAAAGGCCATATTTTCTGATTTTAATTGGGTGTCTTCACGGTCGCATTGAGAGAGGTCTCTGTTGCAACACAAAGGGGGAAACTAAGAATACCCACTGCCCTTTCATTATTCCCATAAACACTGCGATTGCTCTACAGTGAAATGAGAACTTTTGTAAACTCAGAACATGCACTTGTTAACTTCCTATTGAAAGTTAACTAATTAAGAGGTTGGTTTTAGTTTGTTTGTCTGCTCGGCTGACGCTCTGCCTCTTTGTCGGTTCGTTTTGTTGTCAAAGCAATTTCAAACGTCTGAGGCAGCAACCGACAACATCATCTCAGTAGGGTGGCACTGGAGCAGTCATAATCAAAATCACATCTCAGCATCTTTGATATGAAAGCTGACCCCCCCGTGAACATGAATATCAATCTCTTTGACTGGCACTGAGCTTTTTTTTCTTCCTAATACACAAGTGAAGAGACATTGAATTATTTTCAAAAAGACGTTCTACTGTTCTCACATTTTCTAAATTTGAATTAATTAAATTTTCAGGGTTATTTAAAATGTATCTGTATCCCTGAAAAACCACAGTTTGCTAGTTGTTGTCTGCAGAGACCGCTCTTTAATTTGCGGATGGTCTGCGAACAGAGAGGCCAGACCTAGAAATGCAAATGACTGAAGCTGTTTTACGACATGCACCGAACTCCAGGGGCTGCTTGTGGGAGCGAAAATGTCAGAGTGAGCGGCTCCAGACATTTTCCGAAGTTTCTCCTGCCAATGTCCAAATGAGCCCGCATGAGAAAGTGGCAGGAGATCCTCAGGAGGATTCACTGAGAGCGAGTGGGTGTGTTGATGAGGTTTCTAACACGCGCCGCTGATAAAGTTACAGGATTGGTTGGCCGGCCTAATGTTGGAATCTTTCCATTGGCTGAGGAGATAAGTTAGCCAAATGTTCTGGGAGCTTTGGAGAAAAAGCAATTACAATTAGTCCATTTGTTTGACACTGCATGATTATCAGTGTTGGGAAGAAATAGCCAATGGCCAATCACAGAGTAAGCCACTGCCACATCGCAGCAAAGAGGGTCAGCCACCAAAACTTGGCAGTGGTCGTTCATGTAGAAAGATTGCAGGTTGCCGGTAAATGAGACATTAAAAGCAATTTAAGGTTGTATTGCAAATAGTTAAAGCCAACACCCTGAGTCATGGTTACATTACAGTTGAGAAAGTGCTGAACACAAACCTGACACAGCAGAGAGAGGAGCCAGAAACCATGTCCACTGGCGACTAAGTAATTCCCTCCGGTACTGCAGGATGCATCACAGCAAAAATAACAAACTGTGCTATCAGACGAAGGTGTAGCTATGGTTCAGGTCGTTGGGCGGGAACGTGAGTGGGTCAAAATGCTGGAGTTACACAACTACTGCATCAGGACGACTGTTCGTAAACTCGCCCAAAGATCGACACTTGCTACCAGAGATACTTGCTGTTACCAACAATTTCATATACAACAAGAATCCCCCTATAATAATGCAAAGACTAAATGAAATCTAAATTGAAATCCACAACAATCTGCTGAATCTGACTCAACTACTGTCTGCACACTAGCTGCTGCTGGAGCAGGCAGTTGAGAGCCTTGGGCTGCTTTGCTCTTGGAGCTGCATGAGGAGGTAACTGGAGGAGACTGATCGGGAGCTGCACCTCCAAACCTACATGTCATAATGCTGTGTGTTCAGACATGCTGACTGACATCTTGGTTGTGCTGACCTGCATGAACCACATGTTCCAAATAGATTGTGTTAACGATTCAAAATGATGGTGAACGTCCGACCTGTCCTGAACGTGACCCTCACTTGCCTAAAGGACCAGTTGAAGATACTCATCATACTGCCTATGATCCTCTGCTGTAGATTTCACTAGCCATCATTGGATCATGTATTTTAAATGAGCTCAATCTACATCAGTAAAATATGACACACACATTAATGCAACAGACATACCGGTATTAATCTGAAAACATTATATGTAATAATAAAACTATATACTATATTTTCACCTAGATTATTTTCACAGGGATGCTGCCTCTTTTATGGTAAAACATGAATAGAAATATCCATTTCCACCAGTGCATTAAAGCATTAAAAGATCCCACTCCTAAAGGCTGCAGCAGACATTTTGCCTTGTGCACACAGAATGCATCACAGAGGTGACTAAGCATGGAGCATGTGGGCATCATTGCCGACCTAAACACATTACTCAATGCTTTTAACTATGCAGATGCTGAAAGCTCTCTGAAGAGCTACAGGCTGGAGGCTTTCGAATGCGTATACAACCACTTCGGGTCACAGAGGGGTGTAGCAGCGCCGCTGGTACAGAAGAAGTGCTACTTCCTCCCAGTGAGAGTGCTCACAGGATCAGGAAATCCCTCCTTGGGAGAGTTTTGCTGACTTCTGATCACTTCCCTTGGAGAAATATTGCCCGACTTCACGTCTCTGGCCGTGGTAATCCCTGGTGTTGCAGCAGAAGGTGGGTTCAGCTTTCAGAACAAAGCCAAGCAACAGAGGAAAAGATGCTAGACCAACAAAAAAAATACACTTGTACTGGAATCTCCCCCGAAGCGTTTCTTCACAAGAAATCAACCGCTTTAAGTCAATGAACTGCAGGAAGAGGGTAAATGTGTTTAATATTGGTTTTGTTCAGATCTTATTTGGGTAATTCTCTACTGTTGCAATTATTATAAATAGTTCTATTTTGGCGCTGCAGGAAAACAATATAATTATTTCCAAGTCAAAATGTAAAAGAATCTTATTAATTTCACAAATCAAATCATCCAACCATCTGCTTTGTGTGTTGTTGACTTAGCATTAAATGTCACATTGAAAATCTCTTTTTATACCCTGTCTGAAAATATGACTAAAAATAAAAAAGAACACATGCTCTGCCTTTAAAGGTCATATTTTAAAGTCCACCTATTAAATCTGCCCGTGTGAGAGTTTGAAGAAAAAGAAAGTCCAAATTTGACATAATACCGGAAATTCGAGCCGAGCCAAACCCTGACACTGATCCTCTGCTGACAAATATAATCCTATCAAGTTCATTGAGTGGAGGTGTTGTCGTTGCTAAGTTATGCACTTAATGGATCTGGTGTCGAGTTTCAGGTTCCTGTTGTAGCGGAGGTTGGAGGCCTTTAAAAGCCACCGTGAGCCAGTTACTCAGTACGGATCTCCTTCCTGGCTGTAATGAATCTTACCGTCGGGTTTCTGTGGAAAGTAACCCAAAGAGTGACGGCTTCATATGGAAAAGGGACAGAAAGGTCTTGGGCATACAGAAAGATCAATGTCTTGTTTAAACAGAGTGACTGAAAGTGAGATACTGGCGAGGATATTGAGCATGTATATTTATTTATATGTATATTTGATTAAAAAACTGCTGAACACTTCAGTTCTCTCTACAATGGAAATCAATACTGTTAATACAGTTTGTCCCAAAGTTCCCACAAATGTGTTGCCCTTAATCCCAATCAAAACCTGAGCCCTCACCTTAACCAATATGAAATTGAATCACCTCACCCCAACCCATTGGATCTAGGTCTTAAACCTACACAACATTAACCTCCATCTTTAACCTTAAGTCCTGTATTTACAGCTTGTTAGAGCTCTTACAGCTGAATCCAAAAGTCAACCTTTTAATAATTTATCTTAACTCCTTACATTACTGGCACTTAGCTGCAACTCAACCTTGAATTGGACCAGGGCTTCAAATCCTAAACTCAACAAATTAAACATTTTCATCACTTAACATTAACTCTGACCAAACCTAATTCCATAGGCCTTACCAAAGCTAGGTGACACATGTCAAACCTAGGAAAACTCTTCCCAACCAATCGAGATAGATTCCTCAAAGTAAATTTTGACCTGTACTTAAACTGATTTCAGATTAATCTAGAATAATAAAGTTGTTCTAAAAACATTTGACTGTAAATAATTTTAGGCAATATATTGTCCACTAAGCTGCAAAAAGAAGATGCAGCAACAAAGAGACCTGTGATCACCTCAACAATGTGGGACTCAGGTACTAGTTCTTTTTAGCAATGCCTTTATATTTAATACTCCATGAATACAACCATTAAAAAGTGTTTAAAAATGCTGCCGACTCGTTTCCTAAAGGGAAATACACAATGCAATGCAATTGGTAATTCAACACATGGCTCCCATTCAGACATCCCAAGCTTCAGAAAAATGCACGGGGCCACAATCACCTTTATTTCTTCTGAGTTGGCCGCTGACAGAAAAACACCTTCAATTTGAATTAAGCTTGTATAATCAAACGCCGGATAGCGCCATAATCAGGATTAAGAGAGAGAGAGAGTGTGGTTTATGGGTCCATTTGGATGTTACATGATCTAGTGAAACACAGAATAGAGTATAATGAGCAGTAAAAAATTTATTCAGTGAGAAAAAATCTTCCAGCATTACGACGAGAAGTGCAGCATAAGAAAATCCATAAAAACATATGCAATGTTAATAGATTTTAATGATTGATTCAAAGATAATTGGAACGTCAGGAATGAATAAGTGCACGGGGGCAGAGATATGCTGGAGAGTAATGGTGTAGCTGGTGGCAGAGATTCAATCATATAACAGCCGCTGCAACCTTGATGCAAAAACTGACTCGTCTCCAAAACACCCAGACGATGAAAACCTGAAAAAGTTAAGTGCAATTCAGTTCAGCTCAATTTAATTTCTTTGTCCTGGAGCAGATAGATGGAGAAAAAAAAAGTCAATGATCAGATATTGGATGCTGGTTTTGTAAATGCCATTTAAAATGGATGTTAGCAACTTTGACTCAAGTTTCAAACATTTAAATAGATATTTTGCAGTGAAGTAATAAAACTCCTTATTAGTACTTGGAGGGCTGCTCTTAACTATGAGATGTGCAGTATCTGGATAATGAGAATGCTCTTATTCCCATAATTTTGGTTACAAATGCAAATAATCACTTCTAATGTGAAATAATACTTGACACAGTATAATGAGTGGACTTGAGTGGTTGTGCTTCATGCGCCTCCCGACCCGACCATGACCACGGACAGTGAAGATGTTTCCTTGACAACAAAGAGCCACGGCTACCAAAGACCTCGGCAACAGCCGGGGGTGAAAGAAACATCAGCTCGCTAATATTTAAAGTGGCCTCACTCCCCAGTCATTTGAATGCAATGAGTAGGTCATGTGAAAGTCAATTGATCGGGACGATCCCATTGGTCATACAAAGAAACTGGGAATAAATCCACTTTTCAAAGGAATTTGGCGATAATCTATACCTGCAAGCTTTAATTTGTGATCTGATGTAGAGCAGGGCGTATGATTTCAAACTATGGGAATGAATTGATTGGTCGATTGATCAGGAAACAATCATCTTCCCCCATAATGCCGACTCACCTCAACCTCTTCTGGACCTGAACACCCATTTTTCTCAATCTGATCAAATTATAACACAGAAGTTTCGTTTCTTCTAAAAAAACTCAATCAGTTTAGTGTCAGTAAACATGTCTTGCACAAGCTGTTCTGCTTGTCTTTCCACTTTTCCTCCTCCCACTCCATCAACACATGAAGAAGAGAAGACACAAGCTGACCTGAAGAAATTCCTCTTGAAACTTAGATGCCCCAGAAAGCATGTCCAAAAACACGCTGTAAGAAGTTTCAGTACATCACAGAGCAACATACTTCCTTGAGCAGATTGCTATTCTTTCCACGTCACACTCCTGTACAATACAATAACACTGCCGAGCAGAACGGCAGCCTGCACAGAGGTGTCCTACTTTAATAAATGAGCTGTAGCTCATGTAGCTGGCAAAGAAATCAGATCATCAGAACTGAAAATGTGCAGCACAATGTTGTGACAAAGTACATTGAGGCACATTAGAGGTTTAAAGTAATGAAATTGCTGCTTTTATGAAGAATCACTTTTGAATTTGCATTGTATTCCCTGTGTATATACTCTCGGGTACGACTCGGTTGTTTTCAGGTGTTTTACCAACGTCAGCTCCTGTACACGAGTGATTTAATCAAATTAGGAAGAACATATCTAACTGTAACTGGGAGATTATCATTCCCAGATGAATGTTATTGGCTGCCTCTCTATATCTAAATTGATTTAATGACGTTTATATGAATCAATAATGTGTAAAAGGCAACCTGCTCATGGTCTGATGGAAATTGGCTGTAGGAGTCATTAGCGACGATGCCGTGTGTCATCAGAAGAGCTAGAGAGACGCACAAGAGGCCTCCTAGAAACCACACGTGGCAGGAATCTACCGTGAGCCTGTATATGAAATCATTGATATGTGGTGACTGTCAGTTCAGATCTCTGATAGTATGATCAGTGCTGGTTGTTGAGCAGTATTTTCACCAGCACAGAAACTATTAGAGTCATTATCGGCGCGTGTGTAGTATATCCTGAGGGTGACCATTTGGGAATTACAAGAACACAACTAAGCTGTGAAATTACCTTCCGTGCGTGCTCCGATCTCGTCTTGATTCCGAGTTGAATTGCTTTGTGGACGAGTTTTCCACCGACAATCACAATTAGTTTTTACAGTTGAGCTGTTTAGAGATTTGTTGTTATGTTGTCTTGACTGTTTTAAAGACTTCACTTGTTGTTATGGCTCCATTCAGGAGACATTGGCTTGAAGGACTTTATGGCCCTCTAAGCAAACAATCGTTTAAATTCAATTAAGGCCATGAAACACCGCTGAAAACTGTCTTTTTAAAGCTTTGTTTTTGTGCAGTCTTGACCCATGTGCAGCGACTGTATCCAGCCTGGTCTGTGTGCCGCACACGACACTAGGTAAACTCTCGCGAATGTGCTGTGAATAAAATAGAATCATTAGCACAAAGCTCAGCATAATGAGGAATAAACAATAATGGGATGAACCCACTGTGCTTCTGCCCATCAGAGAATTTCATAATTAGCAATTAGTGGCCATTGTATCACGGTTGGTGCAACTCGAATCTGGCTGAAGTGTCGACATTCACTTACCTATCCGGAGGCATTTGAGAATAAAATATCCCACTGGATTCGGACGTGATTAATGTCTGTCACAAGGAGGGCTGCAATGGCAGATTAGGCATGATTATGAGTGGGCTCATTTATTTCCAACATGTCATTATCTTTGACAACATTGACGAAGCAAACGGCCAGACTGTGTTTGTGAGTGCTAGTGGAAGCAGTGTTTTCCTGATCATTAATAGTTTGCATGGAAAAAATAATTAAATAAAGTAGAGGAGGAGCAATGAAACAGTAAGGGACTAATTACATTCCACAAATGTGCATTAGGGTATAAATCAAAATATAGAAAATTTAATTCAAACGTCATTTGGAAGCAAAGGTTTTGATAGTGAAAAAAATATACTTTATGGTGAAAGGAAAAATTGAAAACGATCAGCCCTTCCAACACTGGTGCTGTCTAACATGTCAGTTTAGATATTTACCTTTTCAAAATTGTAAACTAAAAAATACAATTTATGTTGAGAACTATGTACACAAATAAAAAGTTATTGTCATCACAATGATATACTTACTATACTCAATTTAATCAAGCTGCACCAAATTACAGAAACTCATACATATTAGTTCCCTGAATGTGTCCAACTCTCTTCAAGATCCGTGAACTGTTTCCTTGGAAATAAGTGAAAATGTTGAAAAGTAGGATCGACCCCCTGATCTGGATTCACAGTTAAATTAATTGGATTCTACCCGGATCGATACCACATCCCTCCTCCAGGTTCTGTGGTAAGTTTTTGTCAATCCTGCTGATCAACAGACGAACACAGTTGGAAACAATAACCTCCTGGGTGAAGGTAAATATGCCAGAAAGTAAACTTCTGTACACAGAGATGCCTCTCTTCACCTCGACTACTCACTACTGTTCCTCCTCGTTCATTTCACCCAGATTCGACCCCATCAGACATCTTGTATCGTGTCCTCATTAATTCTCTTGTTTTCACCTCGTTCTCAAAAATCTAATTATGAAAACCCAAAATGTCTGACAACTTTTTTTTTCTTTTTTTTAACCAGGTTTCTTGTCATTTGACCGTTCATGATACATTTTGATGAGCAAAATGTGAATAATTAATCGCTGTTTTCTCCGATGACTTGATTGCCACAAACCAAGATAAATACAGTTGGAATAGAATCATAAAATATTCACGTGTGTCGTGAACATTATTAACTCCAATGTCATTTGTACATAGGTGCACGTGTCCTCGTCCACACAGCTCGACCGTGAACTCTGAGGTAACTGATAACAAATAATCACTGTACTCAACGAATGTCAACCAGATATCATCACACGGGAGAAACTCTGACCTAAAGCCCCGGGGTCAAGGTTCAAAGAGCGTTATCTGCAGCCAACACAGATCTCCGCCGTGTCCCTGACATTTCTTCCAGTCGGTGCGGCAACATGTTTTACAGCGATTGTGTTCGGGTGTAGTGTGCGACCACTTCTGCGGCCCCTCTAGTGAGCGTCTCACACTCGACAAAACGCAGCAACACAATCGATGACCTTTCAGCTCCAATAAACGTCAGACACATCATCGGCACGCGCGCTGCCAAACTCCGTGTGTAACTGATCTGATTACAGAATACTCTGTTTGTCTTTGCACTGGTATTTAATGGCTTTCCTTCTAAATGTAAAATTTAAAAAAATGTAGTAAGATTATTCCGTCACATTGATATGGACGGTGAGATATTTCTTATTGTTCTCGTTCCCTCCATAACCAAATTATTCAGGGGGCGACTGGACTCAAAATAAGAGTTGAGTTTAATCTGAGCCTTTACATCACGATGACTTGGTGCCATCTACTGTTAATACAGAGATCATCTGATGCTGGGGGATGTGGTGCATTAGAAAAGCCA
This sequence comes from Pleuronectes platessa, assembly GCF_947347685.1. Taxonomy (NCBI): domain Eukaryota; kingdom Metazoa; phylum Chordata; class Actinopteri; order Pleuronectiformes; family Pleuronectidae; genus Pleuronectes; species Pleuronectes platessa. The sequence continues at coordinate 17,155,718 of NC_070634.1, forward strand.
CTGAGATCAGGGCAGCTCAGATTTGAGATAAATGCAGTCTCTGTTTGGATTTATTGTGTTGAATGTGAACCTCTAAATTTCCTATTTCATTATTATCCGAATTTTTAAGAAAGATAAGAAAAATACACCATTTTTTGCTGAGGAATTTTTTGAGAAAATAAAAAAAATAAAAGAACATGAATGTGACACCAGCTCATTTCTCATTAGAATAACTTGTAGAACCACAGGCTTGATGTTTGTATTATTATGTAGGAAGACTCCCAGACAAAAAGCCTCTCCTCATGTTCGCCACAAACAACTCAAACCAACACATGCTTCACAATATTCACACAATTTGTGAGGACGATCTTTCCCCAGAATTTCAACATGGCGCCTTCTTCCACGGGTAGTGTGTTGCCACAGCCGTGGACAAGTTGGATTGTGGGAGTTAGGTATTAATTAGCATATCACTGACACAGATTAACATACATTTACATATATTACGGCTGAATTAATCATGGCATGTAGTAGAACTTGGAGAGGCATCTGAAAACAGTCTGCTCTGAAGTCGATTCAAGGAAGAGAGCTCACTGTTCTTGCATAGTAATCTCATGCAGCTCCAATAAGCCCATCCAGCGTGTACAATAGCAGCCTCTGATAACCGGGCTCTCGCATACATGGTATTGATTGATTTTTCAAATTCAGCATCTTCCGTTTTCTTGGTGCGGCTGCGTTTCTCATTAGTAAAGGATTTGGTTGTAATGTTTTTCTCAACATATTTTTTTATGGAGTTGTTTTACAATGATTCGGCTATAAGCTTCAAATGTGGCTGCTTCATGTTGAGCTTATAGGACACAAGCCGCTAAGTTGTAACCCACAACAAAGTTATCAATGCTTAAGAGAAACCAGGAGCTTTGAATACTTCATCTTCACGGGAAAGAGCGCAACTCTGAAACAGCCGATTATCTCCAACAATAGATTCTTTCTGTGTATTTGTTTGTTTGTTTGTTTATTTCTTACAAACACTACAGAAGACAGTAACCCAAAACTTGGTGGAAGTTCTATGGCCTAAAAATAACCCATTAAATTTTGGCACGGAACTTGATAAAAGTGGTAAATTCAGATTTGAAAATAAAATAATTTCTTCATTTTCTGAGTTTAAATTTTTTTTTTTTCACCTTTCCCCCCCCAGGAAATAGCCCATTATATCTTTGTGTTTGAGGAATTTGGTGCAGCTTGATTAATGTAAAGGAACCGTTTGGACTCTGCGGTGGTATATGCGCTCCACTGGGAGCCGTTATGGATGACACTGTTTATTTAGCTCTCCTTGGTTCCTGACTCGACCTTGGGGTCAACTCACCATGTGGGCTCACTTCATTAGTCAACAGAGACATTTCTGAAATCACAAATCTTTTTGAAATATTCTAAATATTATTTAGCTTTAATATATTTCCATGAATTTGAATATTTCTTCGAGCTCTTGAGGATAGAAGATGTGTAATGCTCAGTTGGTGAGTGGAATGTACTATTTTTGGAGGTATATTATGTGAAGTGTGTGTATGTTGCGCTTATGACTCTGCATTACTCTTAAAACATGACATTTATATTTTTTAGGATGAATTTTAAACATCTCTTTCTTTTTAACTTGTGTCCCAATTGTCACACATGTTAAGCGTCCCTTGGGTTTCTTGGAAGGCGCTATATCAATTCAAGACCCTGAAAATTGGGTCAAAGGTCAAAATTTACAGACGCAAGAAATCGTTTCTTTATTCGCAGTTGGTCATAAATTGTAAATAAAAGGGCCAAAATATCAATTTCAGTCTCTGTACAAGTTGAAACCGGACGTGTGTCATGTGAAAAACATATGAATCAACCCAAAGTCCTCTTTCAGCCACAAATCCCTCCCCCTCTCAGCCGAGGCGAAGCAAAGCCACAAAATAAAATTGATAAAAATAAAGTGAGTGAGTCTCAAAGTGGAGGGATTAAACTAACACATCAAATGTCACAGATTCCATTATCAGCATTTTGGTCATGGCTACTTTTGTGGTTTGCTATCTCGGCGGAACACGCAGCGAGGGTCCTATCTGGGTATGAACACAGATCCTGCCTCTGGCCCAGGTAGCACATAATGTGGCAGCGCTCTCAGAGATGAACACTAAGCAGATAATGGGGTTCCTCCCAATACTCATCATTAACTCCTGACTGCCAGGCATTTTGTCGCCGGCCATATTGAGCCGAGACCATATCATTGGTAGTATGACTCGGGTCCTGACCGCCTGTTCCACCCAGTTAAGAGTAATACGAATGGGTTCCTTTTTAAACACTACTTAAACAGCCCTCTATGTGTTCTTCAAATTGTAATGTAATGAAAGTGCCATGCATGAAACTGGAATGCAAGTGCAGGAGCGGCCGGTATCACTTGAAAAGGGGCCATTAGGAAGGCAACCTGCAGGACGTGATGGACAGCTTCTTCTCTACGTTGCAACTCGGGAAAGGGCTGACAACTTGAATTATATGGTCACTGCAGCGGTGCGTATTGGCTTTGTAGACCTGCTGACACCTTCACAATCAACGTGACCCATCACACACCGAGCCCTTCAGTGGGTGCGATGAAAAGCAACTCCTATTTTACGTTACTCTGAGTATATGTAGGTACGGCAAGGTTCCAAACAAGGTTTCAAACGAAGAAAAGCACAGGAGCATGTAAAGAGGAAATTATTGTTTTAACTCTGGAAATGTCAGGTTATAAAACATAAGAGATACAATATAGCGTAAGTGTATTCATTTAATAAAAATTATGACCTGAAGGGCCGCGTTTTACACAAAGTGAAAAAATAAAATAGTTGGAATACATAAATAAAAACTATTGGTAACACAAGAGTTTTAAAATCCTTTAAATATAAGTTGACAATTGTGTGTGTTAATGTAACTTTAAGTTGGAGAACGTTTTGTTACTTTGTGTGTTACCAATGGAATTTGTTTTTAAGACTATTTGTATTTTCATCCGGCCTGATTGTGACGAAGCATTTAAAACTTCAAACAAATAATCTCGTAACCTCACATTCACCTTTAAAACATTATCCAGAGTCATGACTTTATCATTACCATTTTAAATACAGAATATAAATCTGTGCAATCATTTCCATAAACATGAAAATCTCCTCTAAGAAAAACATTGTTCTTTAAAAGATAAATACAACAGATTACTTTATTTATTTATTCTGGAAAGAAGCTGCAACTCATTGCATGACTTGACCTGAGGTGATGTTTTTTCTCTTTTTCTTTCTTTACCAAAGCAGATAAAGACATTTTAGAAGAGAGATGTTTGTTTCATTATTCAGATCAAGATGTAGATAAAGAGAAAGAACAGCTAATCAGATGCATACAGAGAATAAGAGCATCCATGTGTGTGCTGATGTACACTGTTGTTTAAAATGGGGGAAAAAACCTCTGTGAGGGGATTTCCTGGTTGTTTTATTGAAGCTGTTGCCCCTTCAGTCGTCTCTGTATGTCCCTGCTGAGCTCGGCTTATTAGTTTTACTTTGGGCCTCATGTGTACTGACCGAAGCCTCAATACTACATATTATTATATACATTATTCATGTTATATTACAAACAATACAGGCAGTGTGTCAGTGAAGTGTCTGAAAACGCAGACGCTGCACTTTTACAGTCATTCATGCATAGTAGACAAAAGGATTCGACGACTGACATTAAGAGGATGTACCCAGAAAATAGGTGAAGTTCTACTGCTCTACTTTTGTTTGTGCAACAGCGATTTTATATTTATCACTAAAAAGTGTGTCACTTTCGAGGGTTTTACTTCCACTGCTGGTATCGAGAAAGACTGATTCGCTTTTCTGCGATTATTCTTCAACAACGCCAATACCCACCTCGATACGTCTCGGCAGATCCTCTCGTAAGATATTGTAAAATATGCCTTTTGGTATAGCCTGACGCTTTCACGTCTAACATGGTGGACGGGCTCCGTGGTGTTTTGAGTAACTCCACTTCCTTAGGGGAACGATTTATACATCACACAATGCCGGAGCCAGGAGAAGGCCTGACAGCCTGAGAAATGGGAATGTCAAATATCTGACTTGAGGTTTTTTATGGCAGTTTTTCCGTTTGTACCGAGTTGTGTGGTCCGGGCCTGGGAATACTGAGGCCTCAGAGAGATTCGATACAGACGTTCTGTTGATGCTCTCAGAGATGGTCCGTTTGACATTTTGACACCACTTCTATTAGGTTTGTCTATTTCCACCACTGGCTTGTCAGTCAAAATGAGAGACATACTGGAACCTCTGCTGTGAATACTCAAAACCAGTCGACTAATCATGCGTGAAGGTCCGTCAATTAATCAACAGGACATGGACCTTTATAAAATCACCAATTCAACAGAAAAATGCAAGACCGTTATGAATTATTTTTACACGATAGCCATGTTAATTTCTATATATGACATTTAGATTTGGCTAAACAGTCTCAGAGAATTAAGCAATGGAAAATAAGTGGTAAGCGTGGATTGTTTTTTGCAATCTTTGACGCAAGACTTTGACATTATGATAAAGCTGTGTAGTGTACGGTGGCCCTGAAGTGCAAAACACAATGGCGACCCACAAAACAAAAGAACGAATCATAAAACACAACGCTAAATAAGAAGAAATGCAACAAAATGAATTCCTAACAGCAAAGACAGTCGCTTCCATCAACGAGGCGTGTCTCCGATTGGACGTTTGCATTGTCCTTCTTTTTAACATGCTGACAAAATGTTTTTGTGATTTGTCTTTTTATTTGCCGTAAAGACTTTCACTTCTTACGTAGAGATGATAAAACATTCTTAAGGGAATTGTTGACAAAAAATTTAGATGTACAAAGATAAAACCAGTACAAATACACACTTCCTGTCTAAATATTAATATTAATAATTTCAGATATAGTGATCTACCAGCTGCAGATTCTTCTAAACATCTCCACATAACTTCAGGACATTCCTGCTCTTTGTTATTCCACCCTAGCACATGCCTCCTCAGAACAATATTCCAGTACTGCCCGGGATGGGGGGAAGGTTACCATGATCATGCCATGCTTGCTGAAATCACATGCAAGGCCACCATTTTGAGGCGTCTAACAAAAGGGCCCTCCGGTGGCGTAGCGTGGCATCGGAACGACAGTCTTGCCCTCGCATTGTTTGACACGTCACACGACGGCAACGCAGTGGCTCTTTAGCTCCTAGAGGTCACGGCGGATGGATGCGCCACTAATCTCTGACACTCACTGTGGGACGGCGGGGGAAATCAACGCAAACTGGGGCTTTAGATAACTTCGCCATCCACCAGCGACCTCAAATGCAGACACATCTCGGGGCGCGCTGTGCTCCGTCGACCAAATCCCTCTTACTGCTCAGTGACTTGAGACAAGGAGCCGGCGCCCGCCCCACAAGGATAAATCCCAGCAGAGGAAAAGACTATATATTAATCTGATATTGTTGTTTTATTGTTTGGGGAATCATGCAGTGCGAAGGGATGATTGATCGGAGGGCTTGGGAGACTTTTATATTGTCAGATTGGTCCATTTAGGGATCTGTGGATGTTTCTCCAGGGGAATTGATCTCACCAGTCCAAAGATACATAAGTAGCATCGTGTACAAGTGTTTCCTCTCAGTACAAAAGAAAAGGAACTTAAATACCTTCTTACTAACTAGTACTGGATTATAAACTATTCCATTAAATAAATACTTTGTCTCAGTTTTGGTATAGGCAGATTTAGGAATCGGGTCATTAGGTACAGTTTCCAAACTGAGCCTATATTTGTCTCCGGTACAAGTCGACTCACTCTACTCTGGATGGATAAAGAGTGACTGTATCCTCCTCTGTGCCCCAAGAGGGAATATTATCAGGAAGGTTTGTGGTTTCATTGATTTCTAGGCTGCAATCATTCCCATCTGATGTAGTGGGCTGAGTGAGGATAAGTGAAGCTCTGCAGTCCGTGGACCGGCTCGTTTCGACAGAGAGACAAGTTCAGAGATAACTTCAACAAAAACAATCCACTCTCTACACGGGTCTGAGAGGTTATATCCTGTAACCGCCCGGTGCCAAAGCATCGCCACTCTATTCAGTAAATGTTTAATTACACCACCAGGGATAGAAAAACCTGCCCTCTAGATGCCCTGGTCCTTTTTTGTCCTTTAAACTTGAAATGTATGTATTTTCTTTCACTTGGGTTTCTAAAATTGGTGGTTTCTGTAATTAGTATTCTGGTTGGAAATGGTTCGTGTTCCTTTTTCCACTTTTCTCCGACATAGCACATTCATAGGATGACCCTATTTCAATATAGTAAAAAAATAAATAAAGCACAAAGTACAAAACACCTCTAATGGCCCTCTTTGGATATCTCTGTACAACTCTCTAATGGTGTTGTCAGAGTGAGTTTCAAACCATTTAGCAATTTGCGGTGAATCACGGAACACGGAAAAAAATAAAAAAGTTGAATTCACAGTTGCTGCGGTTGAAACATCAAGACAGATGGAGGAAAATGTGCTTGCACAGGTTTCTCTGAAAGAATAGGGAAACAGGGAAAACCCAACGCAACACCATACTTGGTTTTATAAAGGTCTAATAAATAATGACGTTAACTTCAACACCCTCTCATCACCATTGGAGCCTCCATCGGTTCCCAATCCCTTATTTATCACATACTTATTTTGGTTTTAGGTCAAATTTTATTCTGAAAATATGGCACAGAAGCCCTCAAAACCTGTCATGCCTACACATCTATATGATTCCACACTCACACACACACATTATATATATATATATATATATATGTGGATTACTGATATCCACCATGAAAATAAACATAATGAATTAATCAGTTGGCTATGTATTTACGGAACTGGCTTCCAGAGCTCCTTGTGTGCTGCATCGTTTTACTGCTCTATCCAAAAAGCTTGTGGGAGCAGCAGCAGGGAGGATCCCCTTTGTGTCCTCTGGCATTTTCCATCACTGTTCTTTACTGTCAGTCAGGGGCACAAAGACAAGGCACTCTGGGCCTCATTTTGAAGAGGTAACTAATTTTCAGCCAGGAAAATAACTAGATTAAATATTACGAACATTTTAAATATTACAACCACTCAAAATAGTAATTTTAAGTAATGAATTTGCATTTCCTGGAGCACCATTTTAATGGATTAATTTCCCCTCCAGTTGAGGGATCTATGAATATCATGTTTTTTTTAATCAGTGCTTAACCTTTTTCTCAGATGTCAAATTAAATTTTTTAAATATATCAATAAACGAAAGACCCAACTAAAATTCCATAGTTTCATTTGATCAAAACAAAAATGCATACAATGAATTAAATCCTTAAATGTGCCTTTTTAAAGGTAATTAGGAAAAATTCTTCCATTATATTTAAAACATTAAAACAAATATTAGAAATTTGAGGCCAATTTTTTCTGAAAATCAGACAACCAACATCAGCAAAGCAAAGATTAAAGTGTCAAACCTAAGTCAATGAAATCCGCTTCTCGTTGTCTTAATCAATCTGTTTGCAAAACATAACATAAAAATGTATATCAGAACTTAAACACTTGAAACAAAATGAATGTAATATTCTGATGTCAAAGTGCCCATCCCTCTGCCGACATCACATGCACGCTCACGTCAGCAGAGCAGCACGGCTTGCCAGCCGCCACATTTAACAACACAACAGTACAGTGAGAGGAGCCTAAAGGTCCAGACTGCCTTGTACTTCCCTGGTAAAGACCCAGCGAGCAGCTCTTCAATAGTAATGAACTTCTGAATGTAACAGTCATCACCCAGCTTGGCGACAATATCACCAGTCCACACAAACTATCAATCGCCTCCGCTGCAATAACATTATCAGGAAGTGCCTCCAATATATCTTTATTAAATCAATAGGGATGTGATAGCCTTACCTGCAGTGGAGAGCTCGGCCCGGCGTTGGAGCCGTGAGTGTCTGGTGCATTGGGGACCGGGGGGGAGATCTCTGGTTCACTTGTTGTTGGTCGGGGGCCCGGGTAGTTTGCTGTGTGGCTGGAAGCGACACTCCTGAGGGCCCACTGTGAATAGAGGTCAGGATAATAGACACAGTCACACAACAAAGACTGATAATCCTGTCTCGCCCCACAGCTCCCGTGTTGCAATCAGACATTTTAAGAGCAGTTAAGTTGCAGTGAGGGGCAGCTGAATGAACTGCGGTTAGGAAAGACTCCCAAGGTCCCATTATGGACAGTAACCGGTGTCAATTCGCAGCAATTAGACCACTCAGATGTGTCAGTAGACAGGCCTCAAATTAATAAATAAATAACGCCGACCACAAGTGCACGCTGATATGGGCTTTGGAGTCATTTGAGTCTCCCAGCGGTGTATTTCAGAGCGGAACACTTAGTCCTTCAAAAAGTGACGAGGTGTACCTCCTCCTCTCCACTTATCCTGGGTGACCTTTGAGTGAAAATAGACCTTAGCGAGCAAGTTGCTTAAAATCTGCTTCCGCCGGCCATTAGCAACATTTGTTTAAAGTGGCCCGCGTCCTTTAACGCCGACTCACTATCAGCTCAAACTGCTGATGTGCACACAACGATAAGCAAGACCACTGCGTTCTTTACTCGTGGAAAGCACGAGTCAAAATCGGACATCAGCATTAGCCATAAGATGAGGAGGAATAAATTGTAATGATGCAGCTAATGAATAAATGAAGGCAGAGGATGCAGTTATCTCCCAGCTGATGTTGAACCGTTCAAATGTACAGAACCAAGGTTGTTGCCTTAGGCCTCGGAGTAGAGACAAGCAGAGGAGTAGCCCCGGGCTCACCACTGGGTTGTCTCTATGAAATTATATTTTTTTAGGATCATCACAGTCTGGGGGACGATTTGTGGTCTTGGAGTCGGGTATTATATCTGAAGTCCGGTAAAATCTACACTTTATGGAAAACTTATTTCTGTGAGGATTACATAATTTTGCCGATAATATATATATAAAAATGTTCATCTCCTCCTAAACAATTCTTTATATATATATATATATATATATTATATTGTGATAATGTTGAAGATACTTTTCTAAACACAGCTTGAAATATGATCTGAAAAGAAATGTACAGACACGACTTTATGGAGATGGCTACCTCCACCAAGGAGGTTATGGTTTCATCAGCGTTTGTCTGTTTCTGGACCCAGATGCAGATGATGGACTTGCAGACTTACAGTCACAGGAAGGCAGGTAAACAAAGTGCTATTCCAAAACTCCACAAAAGAGTGGAGTAGCGATGGAGAGTGAAACTGAAACAGTGGGAGCTCAAAATGAGAATCAGACGCCGACGACCTGAGACAAAGGGAAACATAGAGACTAAACACACAGAGGAAGCAGGTGAAACCCTTGAGGACAGGTGAAGACAAGAGCAGGAAACAGGAAGTAGACAGGAAGTAGGGCAATAAAGATGCATTTTCAAAACAAAACAGGAAATGAAAACCTCAAAGGGCAAACAACGAAAAATCCAAACACACGTAGACTTCAATTCATTACATTAAAAAGTCCAAACACGAAAATTCTCTCACGAATTCAAAACGATGCAGAATCATGTCAGTTTCTTTGTTATTAAGCTGGATTAGCAAAAAAAAAACATCTGATCTCCAAGAAAAATGGTGGAAGGATCCAATGTGGGTCAAAGAGGAACTGGTTGAGTTTTGGAGACAGGATTTTTTTTTTTTTACTTTCTCTAACATTGTTAACATTCTCACAGTTTCCCCAGCAAATAATTCATGGATTTTGATTTAAAAAATCTGGCCCATTTGAGAAAAATATGAGTGTGTGACATTTTGTGCAGTTTGAATGGATTGAACAGATGTATGTGCTCTACTGAGTGCCAGTCTACTCTCTGTTATTATATATATACTACAGAACTCGTCTCCTTCTTAACAGCTTTGTAGGAAAACATGGTAATAACTGTAAAGATCATTTTCTAAGCACGGTCACAAAATAAGGTCTGACTCTAAATGTATGGACATTACACTCAGAGAAGATGGCTCTCTATGGCGAAGAAGACACAACACGTTGAATGTTTTCTTTCTCCCGGGAGCTCTTGTCTCATGTTGTGGCCTTTAACAGGGAACAAAGCAAACGACCACAGAGCTGAGCCTCTGCGTTTGACTGGGAGCGCTCAATCAAGAAGAAGTCATTAGTTCAGAATATGGAGTAGCTTTGCTGGCCGACTTCAGCTGAACGCCTTTCACCTCTCAGCGATGCATGACTAATGCGCAGCGGCCTTTGATCTGATGGAGATGATCGCGTCACACGTGCACGGACACCTTCCACTGAGAGAGGAGACCTGTCCAAGTAAGTGCCAGCGAGCAGCCCTCTCACAGACGTGCACCGAGGAGGAACACGTGCACAGAGAGTTGGAGATGGGTAAAGGTTTAGGATGCCAGCAGAAAGAAAAACATGTTCACTGGGATCTCAGAATAGCAATTAAGATGGTGATGTGATAATGAAACCTGTGCACTTTTAGTTTAACAGGGCTGCAACCATTATCCTTCGTAATTAATCTGACAATTGTTTTCTTTTTTTTTTACTTATAAAATATAATATCAGAAAGAAAATTGAAAATTGAATGACAAATTCTCAAATTGAAATATAAAAAACTGTTCTATACGACCAACATTCGTGTTCAAACATATTCATAGATAGATAGATAGATAGATAGATAGATAGATAGATAGATAGATAGATAGATAGATAGATAGATAAATAGATAGATAGATAGATTGATATAGATGTTTCTCTGGAGGCTTATATCAATAAATGCTAATACTTAAATATAAGCTGAAAAAATAAACTCTGCTCACATGTTTAGGTGTTTTATGGAGGCAGTGCGATTTGTTGTCATACCCAAAAATGTATAATACTAAAAATGACTAATCCTTTGAAAGTAAGACTGGAATTTGAGGTTAGGTGTCAAGTTTTTTCCTCTCAGCAGAAATGAAATCACATTAATGACAGCTGTCAGCGGCTTTTCAGCGGCCGGAGTGGACACTTCAGTTTGTGATTCCCCCCAAGAAATCACAGGAGCCTGTAAAAGCCCTCTTCTGTGTCAGCAGGGCAGAGCCGGACGACTGTTCCTGGACAGGCAGACACACTGACACAGCTGAAAAGCTGGAGAAACAGAAATGGTAAAGCATAGCATACAGAGCTCTCCTCCGAGAGGTCAAAGCAAAGACAGGTCCCCCTTTCAGACTGAAAGAAAAATGAAAGGCTGAGTAACCTTCACCACTCCTGCTTTAACCAAAGGACCCAAACTGTGGGAAATGAATGGTCACTATGTAATAATGGTGATTTTTATAAAAACGTGACCATTGCCTCTCATTTCGATTCAAGATTCAAGCTGTTAAAATACCACCGGTAATGTCCTGGCCCTTGCTGCTGCGATTTATTTAATCCTTACCCACCGCTGTGAAGTGGTGAGGAAACATGGAGACTGCAAGAGGCAACACTGACGGCTCACATTCTGTATTTTTTGTATTTCATGTTATAAAATTTAAAAAAAGTCAGATACCAATGTAGCAGAATGTTTTGTACAACTCTTAGGAGCTGCAGCGAAACGTCAACAAGAGCAAACGCATCCTCAGTTCTCTGCATCTCACCGAGGACGAGGCTAGAAACAGGTTGGGTTGAACTGTGGGAATTTATCAGCAGAACCTCTGGTACCTCTGGGTGAACTTCCAGGGGAAAAGGCAGAGAGGCTTCTCTTCTTCTTCACACTTGGCTGTAACGCCATGAGCATCCTCTGCTTGTAAAGAGACACTTCAAACACCACAGCCCCTAATGAAACACGCCAGAGAGGAGCTAATTAAAACACAACCACATGAGTAACCCATATGTATATACCGCCTGTTCAATTTCACATTACAATCATATCTTACACTACAGAATACACTAACAAACACACACACATACACACCAGGGAAATGAACATAATGTAAGGATGTATGCAGATGACAGCATATACAATATTTCTCAAATTTTATGCGGTTTTGTGTATTTATTATTTCTGAATTATGAATGCAGAAAGCAGGGTACATACAGCCAAGCATAATGTACGAGCCCTGCGCCTTGGACGTGGTGATTGTGTAAATAAAGACGAGTTAGTATTGTTGTATCTCTGAGCTAGGTGAAAACCTTTAAATGTAAGTTTTCAATTTAGACTGAAACTAGCAAATGTTTTCATGATTGATCAAATCTGACAATTATTCTGTTTTCTGCTAGAAAAGAGTAAAACATGTCAGGAAAAGGCCAAAGTTTTGGAGCGAATGGCAGGCCAATATTACATTTTTTCCCCAAAATATCCGCGTAAATTTAGACTAATTAATTGTTTTGCCGTAGAATTATAAGCCACAAAAATACAGTATTTGTAAAATGGAGATTTCATCAAACACTGCCGAGGTGTGTAAGAATAATGCAGCAATGCCAGTAAACAAGAAAATCTCCTTCCATACAAACCAAATGTCTCGCCTGAGGGTCAGAAGAGGTTGAAAGCAGGAACACACTGCAGTTCTCACTCATTCTCAACCTGCAGCTCACAACGACTTTGTCCTAACCTTGCCAAAACACTACTGCCAAAAAAACACAAACCTACAATACTGTAAGAGAAACTTGTTGTTGGAATGTTTCATTTATAAAGGACGTCACAGAATTCTAAATTTTTAAAAAGAACCATAAATCAAAAACAACAGCGCTTGTGTGTGAGTTTTTTCCGTAGCCGTTACACATCCTGTATTTCCCAGATCCACGGCAGAAAAGCTGCTTAGGCCATGAATCAGATTGGTGGGCCCATGAAAAACCACCATGTGGGCACAATAATAACTCATTGTCCACAGATACACGGGCTGCAGTGGTAATCTGCAGATCTCCTCAGTGAGGAAATATAGATATTTGTAAAAGCGCTGAGGGGATTAGGCAGGGTTTTCTACCTCCTGCTGTACGCGGCCTGAGTCATGCTGAGAGAAGTTCTGTGGAAGTCTGTTAAAGGACGGAGAGGATTTGACCCAGCAGCTGCGTGACTCTGATATGACCCAAACAAAGCCACCAGCATGAGAGCGCAGTGCGGGTGTCGTCTGTCTCCGTGGCTCAGCCCCCGTCTTCACAAGGGAGGCCGACATGTCGACACAGAATGTAGAAAATCTCAGTTAAATGGAGACGCAGAACCAAGAGGAAGTGTTGATTTGTGAACGTTTGACGAATTATACATAAAATATAACAGCGGATCTGACTCTCACAGTGAGGGATTATTAAGAAAAACATACAGCAGTCTTTTAAAGAGGCTTCTCTCCAAGCTATTAGTCCACAATGCCGATGCAAATACGCAGCTATTAACCCTCTCAGTGATTCTCCCGAGTTGATTCCTGATGAAAAATAAATTGAGTTGCTCGCTACACTTTCATAACATTTCCTCCCTCGGAATAAATGGGCTCCTTTATGAGAAAAGACACACTGTTGTTAATGATTTTATAAGCAGGGAGCCCACCTGACATCCTGTTTTCTATTACTGTTCTTTATTCAATTTGGAGGCCGCGCTGCAGGTGACCTAACCTATAAAAGGGCACTCCAAACTAAATTATCAGGGCTGCTTGAAATTTTATAAATTCAGACTCGGCCTCACAGAGGGATCTCCAACCAGAAACTAATGGCTTCACCTTTAGCTTAGCATAAATCAATCACAGCAAAGGTTAGAAAACATCATGCCAGGACTTATCAATGCACTTTTTTAACATCATAACATGGAGTCATTTTGGGAGCGCAAATGGCCGACGCATGAGGTCATACATGAGAAACCATGTGTGCTTGTACACAGGGTTTCTAACATGTATGCACCCACACATTCATAATGAATAACTGTGCCTTTAAGACGGACTTGTGCAATAAAATAAAAAAAAAACATATTTAATTTGAATATCAGTGTAAAGCTATAATAGGAAAATGTTGTTTGAAAGGCAATTTCACTTATATACTGTATGTATCACATGTTTGCAAAGAATTATAATAAATAAAACAGCCTGAATGATTAGAATTTTATTAAAGCTCTACAATTTGAAATATATTTTAATGAAAATGAGACACCAAAACTGAATATATCTGTGCCTTGACTGTTAATCAAAAAATGAGCCATTCAAGACAATATTTAATAAGCTTTTTGAACTTATAATTGGCTTTTTTTCACACTTTTTTTAAGACTAAATATATAAAGTTGAAAAAAAAGTAAAAGTCGGCTGGAGCCTCACTTATTTATATATATATATACATACATAAAGGTGCCATTAATAGAGAATGTAAATGACATTCCAGAATGATTAGATGGGATCTACCTTGAGAAATCCCCTTTATAAAACAAGTGATACAGATTACCTTACATCGTTATTTAGCATTTATATCTATTGGAACACAGTTGTGAAACTTAGTTTAAAAAGCAACACTGATCATTTTATTTTGTACATTTGTCAAACAAGTGTCAGTTTAAAGCTTGGTCACCTCAGCAGGAATCTTCTTTATCCTTGAAAGAGCACGAGTCGTTTTATTCCAGTTTGGAAACTAACAAGAGGCTGGTGGCACCAAGAAAAGGCCCAATCAGTAACACTTGTTGCTCCTGAGAACATGGAAATCTTTGGACTTCTGTATGTGAGAAAATGGAAAACAGTGTCTCATAAAGAAGGAATATGGATAGGATCATTGGACTGTGTTCAATCTGAGTCAGGACAACTTTCATGAGGCAGTCGAGCGTGAAGGAAATTCTTTTGTAAATGTCACATCCAAAGCCTGAGCTATATCGCCTCATGTTGACATTATGTTTTATATATGTCCTATTTCCTGAACACCTTCAGTAAGATCCATTGAGTCATGCTGAGTATGTCACTCTAGATTGGTCTGACTACAACATAAAAACAACATCATGTAGAATTTCATCCACAACGATAAGGACAATCGGTAAAATAAGTGAAATTGCAGTTTATCGGTAATAGAGTGAAGCAGCATTGAGAACAAAGAGCGGTGTGCCACGAGCTCTTCACCAGGTCTGGTTAATTTAATGTAAAACGGCTCAGGCTGATTAAAATGATATTCATCACCTTCGGTCAATACCCTAGTTACCTCATTAGATGGTAAACTCCTCCCACAGCATTAGACCTGTCAGGCAGGTAAGTGGCTGCCTATCAAGCCTCCTGTAATCCCATCAAGAGGTCGTGTACAAACATGTTGAACCTTAAAGAGAAAATAGTGATGCATTGATTATTCTTCCACTCCTAATTAAGAGGGGGGGGGGGCAGGCATTCCCTTTATTCGCCCCTCACCCATGAGAATTACCTGACTGCAATGGTGCGAAGGTGTACAAATCGCCTTATAGCTTTTACATCACAGAGTTGACCCCTAATTCCTTTTAACTGTTCTGCAGAGCCCTAAAGATTCTGCAGAATTGATATGATACTTTCCTGGATTGATTTACACAAGATCCAATGCTTCGCCAAAAGATTTGCGGGTAGCTGAATATTTTATGTCCATTAGATATAAATAAAGCAATAAACAACAAACCGGGGGAAAGCATAGCTAAAAGATAAACAAATAAAGTATTGAGAGTAATAGTCTTTGCCTGACTTTGTAGTTGAAAAGCCAACAACTGTGATTTAACCTAAACTGATTTGCATGTGAGCTTGTCAAACTAATATAAGTCAGGATGCACGATTGAGCCTCTTTCTTTTTTTATTTCTTTTATATTTCTTTCTGAAGTTTTAAGGCGAAACAAAGCAGCTTTCTATTTCCTACTTTAAGTCGGGTCACTTTGAAAGAAAACCACGTGTTCACACCTTAGACACAGACAACTGACCTCATTTCAATTCAATCCAACCCAATCTCATTTGTACAGCGCCAAATCCTAATATTCATCTCAAGGCTCTTTACATTCAATTCATAATCATACACAGGAACTATGATGTAGCGACCCACTTCATTATTTTTTTTACATTTACAGCACATGGTTTCAAATGTGTTATTAAAAACCTGTCAGATATTTCCAGGGACAATTTAGCAACTAGTAACTTCAATGCAGTCTTAAGTGCTCCTGTATAACAAATGGAAAATACACAGCCTTGAAAATCTTGCATCACTCAAACATAATTTGACCGAAGAATCACTCTTTGACTGGTTAGCTTTTTCATATTAGTCTGTGAATAGCATGCTGACCTTCTGCCAGCTGTGAGTCATAATGTGTCTAATAATTACAATTTTCAAAGTCCTCGTACGGCACTTTGGTGAATTTCAGAAGTTTGACTTTATTCATTCTCCAAACACTGTATGTACTGCTCCACTTCTCCTCAAGTGTTTCTGACCTACCTTTATTGTGACGTTTAAACCAAGGGTGTTTTAACCTGAACTTGTTCATCAGGGTTAAAAGACTGTGAATCGGAGATATTGAATATGTGTTTAATAACCGTATTGGCATGGCATGTGAGAGGGAGGAGCCTCGGACCACCAGGCAGCAACTTGAACAGAGCCAAACCCCAGACTTGCTGCTGTATCTCTGAATATGTGGGAAAAACAGTGTGTGGCTGGTGAAGACACTTATGGCCAAACACACTTTACTTTTCACAACTGTACTGTGCATTGTTTCTGCTTTCATATCTACAGCAGTGAACAAGCTTAACTAAACGTAACATCAAACTTTGAAGATCTACAAAGTTTGATGTAGAACAGGTCGTCCTCTCACCAGAAAGTTGGTTGAGAAATTAAATGGATTAAAATGTAGTAAAAACATAAAAAATAAGATTCAAAACATAAAATAAATGAATGATTTAACACAGACACAATTATAAGACAAAGTTAGACCTGACCTTAGTGAAATCAAACTAAAATAATCAATTCGGTTGAAAGTTATTAAACGTGGGATGTCTACAGTTTCAGGGACACAGAGAAAATCTGGTCCCTTTTAGCTTTAAGGCATGAGGTTGGACTGAAATAAGCTATTGTGACTCAAGTGACCAGAGAAGGAGAAGATTGGTAAGAAACAATGGGGGTAAACACTTGTGAGCTTTAAAAACAGTGAGACATTTTAAATGTATGCCCCCATAATCAGACTAATGGCTAAAATTGGGATTTATTTGCTACTTCTCTTTCACTATTGCGCGATATTAAATGAAACAGAATAAGGAATGTCTTTAATATCCTATTAGTGGAAACTTGATGGAAACCTGGCCAGTGTTCTGTGTGAAGAGGGAACATTGGTGAAGATTCATGTTCGCATCCCATTTTACCAGTCACATTGTTTACCCCCTGATCTGAGGTAACGTGTGTTTATTACAGTGTTGACAGTCTCCAAAAGTGAAGTTTGAAACACCTACGCTGACACAAATGGATTGTGTCCGGTCAGTATGGGTCGGCCCAATAATAAATCAAGTGTTGACTTCATAAGAGGATATTCCTGATCCTCTTATCTTCCGCTGACCAAACGCTGACGAGCAAAAATAACCGAAATTGAAGTTGACTGCCTTTTACTCTTGTGGCACCTGACAAGAGTTTTTATTTCATTTATTCCCTTTAAACGAAGTGAGGTGTGTTTTGTAAAAAGCAGAAGCACCACCTATACTAAGTAGATGTTGCGGGGTAGATCTCCACACACACAGAGAGCAGCTGGCTTCTCGGAACCAGAGCAGAAAGCAAACTCTACCTTTGTGCACTGAAATATTCAAGAGCTCCAAGTTTATGAGACAGTTACTGCCATCTGTGCCCCAGCGCTCAGTCCTCCCGTCATGGCGGAACATAAGGCCCAGCATCAGAACTGATATGTGTGAGAAGTGTCACATAGATTCTCTGGTGTCGCCCCGCGCTGCAAATCTCAATATCACCTGAATGGCACAAACAACACTCTTCATTTGCCTCCACACACACGGACACACACACACAACCCCACGCAGAACTCCAGTGCCGAGTCAAAATTTCCATATCCATGAGCGAGGGAAGGAAAAGAGGAAACATTTACACAAGACTGCCTCCACACACTCGCAGAGGGCTTTTCTCCTAGGTGTCTTTTTTCCCCGTGTAATGTCATTGTGGAGAAAGCAAGCTCCTGCAAGAGCTTTACGAATCTCTCCCTAAATGAGAGATTTCCTGAGACAAAAAGGCGGAGGAGGAAGGGTGCAATCAGACCAGGTTTGTTCGAGACAACATGGCTTCCTTCCTCACCGTTAGGCGAGTGTGTCAGAGCGAGACATTCAGATGTGGGCCTTTTATTTATTTTTTCCACCGAGCACTTTCCCAGGACAGTAATGCAGAGCAGTTCTAATGGTGTCATTCAAAGCAGCTGCCTTTCTCCAGCGATAAACTGAACGCCCTGCCTAAGCAATTCCAACCGCCTCCACAGATTGCAATACAGTCAACAAAGAACTTATCTTCCAAGTGGAACTATTCATCAATGAATGTGTTTGTGTGCCACGAAGGAGAAGGTAATTTGAAAAGATCTCCGCCGCACCTGAATGGCCACTTCTCTTCATTCCACTTTTGTCTTTTTTGTCACATTTGAAATCATCTGTTTCTCTGCTGCCGCTGCTGGTTGCAGTGGCTTCTAGTAAAAAAACTGCAACTTTAGGTGTTTCTCTCAGCATTGTTTTGTGTGGGTCAGTAGCACGCCAACACAACCATAAAACCCAGCCCTGCTCATTTCCCGCACACAGAACGGGGGGGTCATTAGTCCAGTGCGAGAAGTCGACGTGCCAAAAATAAGAAGTGTTGTTTTATTGCTTATCTTCAAAAGGCACCCTGAGCACATGAGAGCCGCACAGCCCTATGTTTCTGTTCATACAGGCATGTTTATACAACACAGCTATTACTTAGTCCGCGCTGATGGAAATACAATGTGCTTTGAAATGTGAACAATGGCAAACTGCACCATAATTCACCAACATAAAAATTGGCACATGTGCAAGAGCAAAGGGAAAGAGCAGAAAATGGAACCTTTGTGTAGATTTGGCTATTGATCCATCTGTCCTTTCTTTCATCCATCCATCCATCAATTTTCTTGCTCTTCTCTGTGGCTGGGTCACAGTGGCAGCAGGCCTAGCAATGTGTTCCCTGCTAAGGCTGCAACTTTCTGTCCGAGCTCAACCCGAACCCAACAGGGATTCTCTTTTGTGTTCGAAACCCAACCTGAGCCCAATGTTTTACCTGATTACAGACACATGCAGTGGTAAAATCAAGCAGATAGCCTGGCCCACGTCACCAAACCCTCACCACACACATATCATTTCATATCCGAACCCGGCCCGACCTGTCAAAGCCCGTCGTGCTCTGGTATCCACCCACGTCTCTCTCCCCAGCCGTGCCTTTGCCCTCCTCCTGGGAGTTCTCGATCCGTTTCCCAGGCCAGATTGAATATGAAGTCCCTCCAGCAAGTTTAGTTAAGACTACATCTGCATACATAAATATTTCTTTCCACTTTGTTTTCTTTTATTTCAAACAAACGTGTGATTCATAGACAATCGATGTAGCTAGATAAGGCAAGAATTTAGTTGTTTATGGCAGGAGAAGCCGGTGAGTGACCCGACATACATCAAACACTCCACAAAAGAATCTGCATCACGCGGTTCTGTATATAAACTGAAAGTGTATCCACAGTTTCAGTCTGGAAGGATTACAGCTGTATAAACCTTTGTCTGAAGAACAGTGAGATGGTCAGTGGAAGATACACACACACACAGACACACACACACGCACAGCATTGGAATGTGTGTGTGGATTTGTGTACCGTCCTCTGCGGAAGGGAGGGGGTCGTCCTTCAGTTGAAGCTAGTGTGTGCTGTTTTGGCCTGTTTCACTCAGCCCACTGTTCGAGTTCGAGCTAGAACAATGGCACTGAGGCCTCAAAATAGCATCACATAAGTCACAGTATCAACACACACAAAAAAAACCAAAAGGCTGCTTAAACTCTTCTTATATGAAGTGTAGAGCCAATTGAGGAAAGTGTGATGGGTGAGAGCGGCTGGTGAAGGGACCAGGCCGCATGTTTGTGAAAGCAGATTAAAGAGCAGCACAGGAAGGGCCAGGTTTAGGGAAACAGGAAAACTGATGCAAGGAAGTGGAGTACGTCAGCAGCCGGCCCACCAGCCTCCGGTGCTAAAAGTAAAATCGGACCGAGGGCGAGCATGGAGTCTTCGCTCAGGTCACCAATGAAACTTGTACTTTTGACAGGTACGTGAGCTTATCTCTTCTACATCATGGGCAGGCGTCTCACACAGACACAGCTACACATGTGTTTGTATTTATCTCGTCTCCTTTTTTACCTAGTTTGGCTTTAGATTTGAGGCTGAATGTAATAATTCTTTAAGCCTATAATTGTTGTATTTTGTGATGTTTCCATGTACAATATATTTTTGGATTGAGACAAGGGAGTTCTAAACTTGTATATACAGTGGTTCATTTCTTAATGTCCCTCAACGCTGCCTCTGTGTGCTGTGCGCGTAGCAGGTAAACACAGTCAGAGATATAGATGTGGAATAAGTGAACAATTTTATACGACAGTTCGGGGGGGAAAAGGAGCAGTTGCATCACAAAATGGTCTGGAATATAATTGTCATGGTTTGTGCTGAACTTACACACGTTCACTGCCTCCCCACGCAGCATGGCTCTCCAGTCTGATGGACCCATGCAGTCCCTCTGACATTTGTAATGCTTGTCACCGACTTTCAACATGCAAGAACCACGGCTGCTTCTGTAAGCAGGGATACACCGGAGACGGAACCTCCTTTTGCAACGGTGACTGCAGACACACAAAATCCACTTAGAGTATTAACATCCATGCAGGAACGCAGACAGTTGTGTGTGTGTGTGTGTGTGTGTGTGTGTGTGTGTGTGTTTGTGTTTGTGTAGCTGCTGTTGAGGAAGTATTTTTGTTTGTGACTGATCATCATGGGCAGACAGAAAAACATTAGAGCAGCATTTGTACACATGTAGGTTAGGGTAGAACTGTTGTTGACTGAGCAGAGCAAAATTACAAAGATGGAGGCCACCAAAAACAAAGCATTTGTTTAAGCTTTTGAGGAGGCCTGTTAATAACTAGAGCAGCTTAATTAATATGAATCAGATTTTTTCTCTCTAAAGGGATAAAGAGATACCATAACATAGATAACATTTCTTATTCAAAAGAAAATCAACGAAATGATTGTTGCATGCGAGTAAACGTGATTTTCATTCTTGTGAGTGAGCTTTAAAATTATTTGGACAATTTCCAAGTGTGTGAATAAGTGAAATAAAGATCCATATCCGTAGCTTGACTAGCTTCGTCTCTACCGAGATGTTTTTGGGACACAGACACAAAGATATCTCCATGATGCAGCTTCATTATTTCATTTTAATGGCCTCTCAGCCTGCATTGTTACTCCAGTTATGGTTCTGGGCCTTTTAGAATTCCTGGAACCCATTTTGTTTCCTGACCTGAAGTCCGATCACAATCACAGCGGAGCTTACATATTTCACGAGCCAAAAGTAGATCAGAATGCGAGTAATATAAACACGCCACAGAAGGATTTTAAAACAAAAATCGCACAATGAGGTTCAGGGTTAATGGAGTTCCTCTGGAGGAGCGGATTCCAAAATAAAGTTAGGAGAATGTGAAATGGATTTATAAAAGTAGAGCTATTAAAAGCATCATTTCAAAGATTGTGACTTAAATATTAAAAAATGGGTCAAGCTTCTTTACTTTGTTTGTGTAAAATCACTTATTTATTCAAGTATGTTTATTGAATTATGTAAATGTTATTCATAGATAAAGAGCTGATCCATAAAGTGTATTTTACATTTTCAAAGAACAAAGTAACAAAGGCCAGACACACAGTGTGTATAGTTCACTTTAGGAAAGCAAGGCATCAAAGTGCATCCTTAACTACGTGGTGTGAAGTGTTTGCCCAGCCATGATGGCTGAAGGGTCCCGTGTGTCACGGGGGTATTTCCTCTTTGAATAAAATCACCTCCTGTCATCCGAGTGGAGGATTTCCCCTCCAGGACAGCTTTTGTGCAGAAGGTACAGACGAGAGGAAGAGTGGAGCGTCCGTCCCAGCTGGACTAGTGAAAACAACAGTGGAAAGTCATAGCAGGTCATTTCCAGTAAACTGGGTGAGCTGAGACAAAAGGTGTGTTTGAAAAAGATAAAGCCGGAGCAGCACTTCGCTATGATGAGTGGACCAGGCTGCTCTGTATCTGCTGCCATGTGAACCTGGGCTGGAATTTTAAGTCGTTTGAGACACTTGTAATCCAACAACTGCTCAGGAGTTAGAAATGTAAATAATAGAAATGTCCACAGCTGAGAATAAACATGTTCACGTCTAACAGGAATGGTCCAACAAATACATGACGGTGTAGTGTTCATGTTCAGGAACCTTTTTCAAGATACCAGTCGGCAGCGGTTGGATGTAACAAAGTACATTTACTGATTACTTTATTTCCCAAGTATATTTTCCATTTGTCTGTACTTTACTTTGTAGATTTATTTTCAGGTACTTTTAGGACGATGTTTTTTATATTTTCAATAGTAGTCAATAACAATGGGGGAATCGGTCCATCGATCCAATCAGATCAGGCAGGTAACTCTAGGCCCCGCCTCCTGCAGCAGCAGCATCACTCATGAAGAGACACTGCCAAGGCTCTGTCATAATGATTTAGCCCAGTTGTAGTAACAGTAGTAGTGGTTTTAGGGAATAGGCTAAACATTTACTTTGAATTTGTTTAACTTACTACTTTTTTCTCTAATAGAAAAGTTAATGTGGTGCTTTTGCTTTCTATTTGAGTAACACAAGCAAGTCCAGTGGCCAATGTAAACTTGTTCAACTCCCAAAGATACAATTACCTGCTTGACTCAGAAGCTTCACAGAAATGTTATATACTTTTTTTTCTATTCATTTATGTTTAAGCATCTCCTCCGCCACTGCTGCTCAGTCTGTCATCCACTTCTTCAGTTTATCCGAGCAAGATCAAAAAGATTGGTCAAACTTCCACATGTAAAAAACTTTTCTTGTCTGTAACAGAAGTTATTTTTCTGTCCTCGTCTCCTTGCCCCAGATGACAATGAGTGCCATAACGTGACTAACATCTGCGGGGACAGGGGGACCTGCACCAACACAGAGGGCAGCTACTTCTGCACATGTGTCTCTGGATACAAATCAACGGGTCTTGACCAGTTCCAGCCCAACGATGGCACCGAGTGCCGCGGTAATGTCTGATTCCCTCTCAGTGTTTGTATAGGTCACATCATGATCAGTGCCATCAACTGTACTGACCGAGGGCCTCACATATATATCACATGTAGGAGTGCGAGTGAAAGTATTTACTGTATGGTAGTGAGGGTGTCAGGACTGTGTGTGTGTGTGTGTGTGTGTGTGTGTGTGTGTACTGTTTTCCCTTTCACTCTACTGAGGAGGATAAACACACAGGGGTGATTTTCCTTCCCTCGACCTTTCACTTGCTTCCCATCTGCTATTCTGAGAACCCGTCCCGAGATCTTCTGCTTCATTTGCACCAGAAGAACAACACAAAGTTGTGTGCGGTATAATATACCGTTCCTAGTGGAGAAGCTTATGGCTGATTTTAGATGCAGATGTATGGATATTCAGATGTGTAGCATGTAGGGATTGTATTGTCTCCCCTCCAAAGTCAATTATACAGTATATTATATACGCAGAGTGGGTTTTCTTATAGCAGAAGATACTTTAAAAACAGATGCTGTAAGTGGAGAAGTTTCTTCACTCTAAGAATTGAAGTTAACAGATGAAAAATGTATTCTATAATGTACAGGATCAGGGAACACAATATACACATAGGGGACAATTATTTACATTATACATATAATTATGCACAAGTTTTGATTCAGTAAAATGCACAATTAAATAATTCTTTATTCACTCTTAGATAGATAAACTCAAAAACTTTTTTTGATGGCTAGATGAAAAAAGTTCCCTGACCACTGAATCCTATCCTCTTGATCTCTATAGATCTTGAAATGTCTCTCCGTATTCTCTATTAAACAGTGACAATGCAAAACATTAAACCCACAAATTCTGAAATTGTTAGTAATTGACCATTATTTTTTAAATACTACTACAACAATACCACAGACCTAACAGGGACCAATAAGGTTTCAGCTGGGGCTGTTGCCCTCTAACCCCCCCCCCTGGATCCACCCCTGTACAATATATTTTTATTTAACAGATGATGTGTTAGGACTTAAAAATGTAATCTTACTGTCTTTAATTGGATGTGAACTCTGTCTTTCAGACATTGATGAGTGTTTAACGGGCCAGGTCTGTGGACCAAACTCAAACTGCCACAACACCATTGGATCTTTCTCCTGCACCTGTCAACGCGACTACGTCCAAACCGAGCACCATCCGGAGAGAGGAGTAAGATGTAAAGGTCAGTGCACAGCGACACACACATATCACACACGCACTAGTATGTAAATTCAAGAACATACACGTGTCTACTGCACACAACCAAACATGTTTTTTGGAGTAAAGGTAGCAATCTTAGATTTTCTGACGTTTCAGGAAACACTCGTGACGAAGATGTGTTATTATGCATGTGCTGTTCTGTGAAACTCTGACATAACTGAAATGTTCTCTGTGAATTCACTGGGAAAATAAACCAAAGTGATACTTGTGGTAATTGTTGTTTTTCAGAGCATCCCCAAAAACACTGCCATGACAACATCATGTGCATCATGCAGACGGTTAATAAGACACTAGAATATGTAAGTACCGCTCATCCAATAATGATGGAAATACATATTATGACTCTGAAGTAAACATGAGATGAAAAAGGCCTAAAATAACTAGTGCTGCGTCTCAGTTCTCATACTTCTTCTACACACGTGCTTGATTTTTCAGTGCAGAAGTGTGTTCACACTGACTAAGGCCTTGTGCAGCGTATTGGAGAGAGAAGGGACCACCAACCTATTTCTAAATGTATAAAAATGGTGGCCAAGTAGGGAGGACGTATGAGTAACTGTGGTTTCAGCAATGGTGGTGTTATTTTAATGCTGTATGACATCAGGGTACACATGAGAGAATAAATATTTTTTCAAGCCACAAACACGGTCACATGTTGCGATGATCATGTCCAATGAGCGCACAACGTCCTTGTTTGATGTGGGACAACACTACGCACCTCACCAGTATCCTGTGTACAATGCACTACATGTGTGTGTACTGACTAAAGTATCGCAGTACAGTTTGCCACCTACAGGCAAGAAAATGAACTGCGGCAAAATGTGGGATAGACACATTGATCTGGGCCATCTAGAGGCAAAGAAAGTAATAGCTAAGGAAAGTTGGATTAACAAGCCACCTGCAGGAAATTACTGGAATTGCTAGAACTTTTCTCTCCTGTAGGTGGCGGTATTCGGCACGTGTTGAATTGGTCTGAATGTCCCACCTCCTTTATAATTTAGCTGTTTCACAGTACCATAATTTATAATTATAACTAGATGAAGTATGAAAACACTGAAAAAACCCTTATACTCAAACACAAATGTTTATTTTTGTTTGTTTGTTTGTTTGTTTGTGTCCTAGATGAGCAACCTCACGGAGCCCCAGAGTTTACTGAAGGAAATCGCCGAGCAGACGTCCGGTGAACTCACTTCAGTGGAAGTCATCGCTTATGTCGAGGCCTTGAGTCGCTCTGGATTAACGCTGGCTGCTGGAGAAAAGGATTCCAATCTCAAACCATCAGTCATCAACTCAACTCTCTCAGTAAACCTTGTTTTCCATTCGTGTTTCTCATTCAGCATCTGGAGCTCTGCCTGAAACGCAGCTACGCTTTGAACTGGTTTAGGGAAAAAAACAATAATTGTATCAACCACGTTCCAGTTCGGTGAAAGACTTCAGTGGTTTTTCTACACAAGCTGCAAGTCATTGTTTTTTTTCTGCCAGTGTATAATATCTTTAGGTTTTTGGCAGCATTAGCACCATTAGCTTATCATATTTCACCAAACCTCTCGGCCGGCCTCTACCACGCACTCATAAGCTGTTATTTTAGGAAAGACAACATTTCTGACACATTAACTGTTCAGTTACCGTGTTCACAAAAACACGTCTGACACTTTGAAATCAATTAACTCTGCAAAGTCAACATGTTTTATCTCAGGTCTTTTTAGATCCACATCCTGTGCGGTAATGAATGAAAAAGTCCAAAGAGGCCAGCCAGTGCAAACACACGGTTCCAACTACAGAGGGAAAACATATTGCAGTACAAGTTTATATTATGGCTGCGTTTGAAATCACCCACTCACTCACCAACCCCTACACGTAGGGTCTTTTATACAGAGGAAGTGAGCTCATCGGCAAAGATAAAATATCCCTTTCAGACCCTACTCATCGCGTTTTCCCTTTGTCAGTTACTGCGTATTTGTTGCAGGTCTATGACGTACAACAAGAAGGTCAGCCTGTGGAAAATCCCACGATAGATTTTCAATATGTATTTAACACTTAGTTTTAATTGTTTAAGGTAAAAAAGTATGTTGAAAGAGCAACTTTAAATGTAAACATTTAAAGAGTTATACGACAGGTTGGTCTGTTCCTGCTGTCTTCGCTCCTCTCCTCTCTCCGCCACAAGCCCAATGCATGATGGTATATTAGTTAGTGACCATCGGTTGTAGAGTGCTTTTCATGATGCATTATGGGAAACAATGAGTCCACGATATTGGGTATAAAAAAAACTTCACTAAACATTCTAGCACCACTACAAGATGGCGAACTCACTATTTAGTGCATAACATCGAGAGTAGAGTGATCTGGACTCAGCTGAGATCAGACCCTGTTATAAACGTGTGTTGCACTGATAAAACTTCTTTTCAACAGAAATTGGTGGAAGCAGTGAACAACCTGGTGGAGAAGGATGAACTCGTGGCCTGGAGCAGAATCAAAGAAGATCGTAGGCAGCGCACCATCACCAAGCTGCTGCACACTGCTGAACAAAGTGCGCTGACATTGGCCAACAGCTACACAACTCCAACTGAGCTGGAAATCAAAGCTACCGAAATGGGTGAGACAACAGATATACACAGGAAGCTCTCACCTGCTCTCAAATGTAATAAATCCTCCTGCCCTTTATCTCCAAACTTTTAATTTCTTCATGATTTATTTTATCCTCAACTGCAGAATTGAAACTCGTTACTTTCGAAGCTCGTCACACAAAAGCCAAAGTGTCTGCTTCCATGGGAGGAGATCACATGGACCTGACTCGGAGACTGAGGCCGGAGGAGGACAGGAACGGTGAGAGAACCAGTTTCACAACAACAAAAAACCAGTAGAATGAAAAATGCATTTTCCCAGTCCTTTCCATCTGGCTGCTTCGCGGTGGTGGGAGTAACTGTTTTGCTTTGCGTTGCCATATGTCAGCCGTCTTAAAAGCTGCTGAACTAATGGCTTCACTAACACTGAACATCAGCAGAGACATCAGATCAAACTTGGAACAACTTCTAATGCGAAAACATGACAAAATCTCACAGAAAGTTGGGATTGAAAGTGTTTTTTATGGAGCTTTTAAGTTACAGTCAGTATATATTAGTACATCTGTTACACACTGGCATTTCATTATCCAAACGTCTCTCTGATCTGATCCAAAACACAAACAACGTGGTTATGAATCATATTTGACAATGAGGTTGACTCCCTTTCGTCTAGAAACTTTTGTTGTTGCTGTTGCATCTCAACAGGAAGCGTGTCGGTGGTGTTCCTGCGATATGACAGCGTCGGCGACATCCTGAAGCCGAGCAGCGACCCCGGTGTCACCGACTACTCGCGCTACGCGGGATCAGGGGAAATCACTGTCAACTCCCGGGTCGTGGCCGCCGCCATTAAACCTGCTGACGTTTACCAGCTTGACCATGTCACCTTCACTCTCAGGCACAATGAGGTAAAAGTCCACAGAGTGCTGAGGCCGGTTTTCTCTGCTGCGCTCTTTACGTCTTCCTTCAGACCGCGACACAGTGTCAATGTTTGTTTTCTATCGTGAACAATGTGAGTCTGTCGGAGCGGCCGGAGATTCGTCTTTCCTTTTTCTTTGGTGTATCCGGAGAGATTTGCTAAAACAAGTCCACGATCTCACTTTGGCTCTTTATCTCTGAATTTATTAAAAGTAGCATTTTGAAACAGTTATATATAATTATTTCCACACCGGGTTTTATTCATTGAATTTTTCCCTTTTAATCACAGATCCCAGCTAAATCTTTAAGACATTATTCTTCACTTAAATTGGAAATCTAGGTTCAGTTCTAATCACAAGTGTCTTAACATATACATGTGTGTTATTGTCAAACTGGAGCCATTACTGCGTTCTCCTTTATTGTGACGACTCAATCCAAAAATGAGTCTGGCAATAATTTGCTTCGATTTACACCAATTTACCCAGACTCACCTGGGAAGGAGGAGTTAGTGTTTTGTGTAAAGGTTTCATGAAATCTTAAGATTTGGCTCCACGTGGTCCTGCGGTGGCACGTCAGTTACAGGGAGACGGGGAGGGAAAGGTGAATAAATGATGGAAAAACGCGGGTGATGAGAGAAATTACCCTGAAATTTAATGTACTGGGATTTTCTTTTCAGATCATTTAAATGCCGGAGGGAGCAAAATCATTATTTTTGTTGGGCCCTTGAGGTTTGAACGATAAATGTGTTGATTTAGGTCTAGCAGTGAAAATTCCCTTGAAATTCACCTTAAAGGTCAACAAGCAATCATTTTGAATGCGATTTTCCCATAATGCACTGGGTTTCTCACTTGTCTTTGTTTTTTGCTTTTTTTTAAATATACCTCAAGGGAGAAATGTAATGATTTACCTAAAGTCTTAGAAGTTAAGAAACAGGTGACTATATTTCATTTTAAATATTGTTAATTATTTTTCCAATTGTAGTTGTTTAGTGGATAATTGTTATTGAAGAAATCTTGTTAACGTGAAATTTAGAAAAAAAACTGAAAGTAGGTGACGATAACATTGGTTGTCACTCTGGTGTCACTGTTCACGACTGCTTTTGATCAAATGTATTTACAAAACATTTTGTATCAGTAGCTCATAAAGTCATTAAGTTGTTTAATCAATTAGAAAACAGCAAAGTAAATATTAAACACAACAAACACCCAGGAAACCAACAGCTACAGAAATATCACAGAATTAAACCTTCTATTTGAGTTTTTCTGATGCGCTTTTCAAAAAACTTTGGATGAACAATAATTAAGTTCCACCAGGACTTTGATGAGGCCGGCAAAACCTGCCCCTGAACCCCTGGTGACGTGGCACCGCCAAGCAGCGCAGTGCAAGAACTAATAAAAAAGGTCCACAGTTAACAGCACCTTTGTCCCTCTCTATCCCCTGAAGCCCATAGACACTCAAGCTGATGTGACGAGCTGCGCCTTCTGGGAGTACGAGCCCGACAGCCTGCAGGGCCGCTGGGCCACACGCGGCTGCAAGACCGTCCACGTCGACAGCAACGCCACCAGCTGCTCCTGCAACCACCTCACACACTTCGCCATCCTCATGTCCTCAGGACGAGCCAACGTGAGTCACCCTGATGGGACACTTTCTACTTTATCTTTAGACCGTTATATTCAATGGTCTGTTCTCCAAGTTCAAGCATTGAACTTTCAGTTTGTCTAAAAAAAATCCAACATATCTGATAATTATTTATGAGGTGGTATCTGTTTTATTATTATAGAAATATAAAGTATAGTGAATGTTCTTGTGTTCTATATTTCCCATTTATTTAGATTCCTCATTATATAGATGTGGGACTATGATTGATGATTGATCATATTTGTTTTTAATTCTAATTGTATTATTTTATTTTGCATATTATTATATTTGTTTTTTGTTTTCTATAATAAATACATTTTATCACCTATTAAAAAGAAAAAAATATGATGCTCTGCTCAGAATAATCTCATTGATTTCTTTTGAGATGGTATTTTACAGAAAACAACCTGACACAAAACCATGCAGCCATGAGAAATGAAATATTTAACATAGATAAAGATAAAAACGTTTCCCTGACATTTTTATGCAATAATAAATATGAGTGGCTGATACGGGGTCAGGATCTTTACCCACTCTGTCTGCAAGCCAACTCACTCAAGTTCTATCAGATGGAAAACACAAGAGATGAGAACTTTAACATGACCCGAGCTGCGAATGAAACACCTCCCTTTTCATTTGCTTCCCAGCTGGTGGCCCACTACACCATCCTCACCCGGATCACCCAGCTGGGGATGATCATCTCGCTCATCTGTCTGTCCATGTGCATCTTCACCTTCTGGTTCTTCAGCGAGATCCAGAGCACCCGAACCACCATCCACAAGAACCTGTGCTGCAGCCTCTTCATGGCCGAGTTCATCTTCCTCATCGGGATCAACATGAACACGCACAAGGTGAGTTCATGGATGCACTTGAACCCAGTGAGACAAAGACGACTTCCTGTTTGCGTGTGTACGTGTTTGGGTGTGACCCCGTTTCGTGACGTCACATTTGATTTGAAAAACCTCCACATTTATATTTATTATATTTATATTTCAATCAAATGAACATTTCTAACATTTTAACAAATCATTTCAGTTCATTTAAAATCTTTTTTGACATGATAACAATGAAAGCAAAGTCATGTCTTTAATCAGGGTAAACAAAGAGAATCTTGATGACAGTTCCTGGAGCAAACTGACTGTGATCTTCATCAAATGATCAAATCTGTGTCTAACTTCCTGTTCTCTGCTCCTCGGCAGCTCTTCTGCTCCGTCATCGCGGGGCTGCTGCACTACTTCTTCCTCGCGGCCTTTGCCTGGATGTGCATCGAGGGCATCCACCTCTACTTGATAGTTGTTGGCGTCATCTACAACAAAGGCTTCCTGCACCGTAACTTTTACGTCTTTGGCTACGGGAGCCCGGCAGTGGTGGTGGCCATCTCTGCCACGTTGGGCTCCAAGTATTATGGCACGGATAAAGTGTAAGTACAGAGAGGTGGGGGTGTGGGGGGGGGGGGACAAAAGGCTTATGCTAAGACCTTCTTCTTTTTTTTCTTCTCTTCAAACTCATTCAGCATTTTTTCAGGAAAGACAGATAAACAAATTACATTAATTATAAAGACAAGGGGACACAGATTAAATTTGGCCTGCAGGGATTCAGAGGAAGTTGAAGTCGCTTCGACTGCCTGGAAGCAAGAGAGTTATTAAGAGAATTAAAAAAGAAGTGTGAGGTACCACAGAGACTTTGAATGGAAAGCTATAAATAAATATTATCCTGGTGTTTATTAATGCAAGGATATCAATATTAAAAGATCGAGGTTTTGCCAAAGATGTGCTGATTGTGTGTTTGTGAGAAGAGATCGTGTTTCCTACCAATTGTTTTTGTAGAGAAGAAGGTTCTGTAGAACATACAACATTGTCACAATTGAGATTATAAAGGATTATTACAGCACGTTCAGTGAATGCAATGTTAAAATACATGAGTGACTTTGTTTATTTGTATCACAGGTGTTGGCTGAGCACAGAAAACCATTTCATCTGGAGTTTCATTGGACCTGCGTGTTTGATCATTCTGGTGGGACCAGATTTCTTCTTAACCAAAAGGGACTGTTGTAATTGAAACAATCAAACAGAGATTGTTTCAAAGAGATAAATATTCATCGTATGCTCACGTTTTTTTTGTTGTTGTTGATTTCCTCTGAAGGTTAATCTCTTGGCGTTTGTCGTAATCATCTTCAAAGTGTGGCGGCACACCGCTGTGAAAAAGCCTGAAATCAGCCACTATCAGAACATCAGGTAGAGTAATCTGTACCTGTGCTGAGTGGGTCAAAGGAACATTAAAAATAAAACTGTTAATTCCTCATATGAGGGATTATTGAGGACTCGTGTGTCTGAGGTGGGTTTGGTCATCCCTCAGGTCGTGTGCCCGCGGTGCCTTGGCCCTGCTCTTCGTGCTGGGAGCCACCTGGACCTTCGGAGTGCTGCACATCCTCTACGAGACCACCCTCACCGCCTATCTGTTCACCTTCACCAACGCCTTCCAGGGCATGTTCATCTTCATCTTCCTCTGCGTGCTGTCCAGGAAGGTAGGACGCAGGACGCTCCCACTACTCTTCGTATCGATTCAGACTTGTTTATTTATTCAACAATCCTTCTGGGAGTGCAGGTGGAAAATCATCAAGAAGGTCAGATTTAAATGCCTTGCTAAAGAGTCTCTCAATAGGAGTTTGTTAATAGAACAGTTATATATTGTATCATATCATATCATATTATATTATGATTTATTATATTATATTATATTGCAAGTAATCGAGCTTATTCAATAAATTATTGAAATATTACCCAATATATTAAAATATAATATAAAGAG
Organism: Pleuronectes platessa; assembly: GCF_947347685.1. Lineage (NCBI taxonomy): Eukaryota > Metazoa > Chordata > Actinopteri > Pleuronectiformes > Pleuronectidae > Pleuronectes > Pleuronectes platessa. The sequence goes on from NC_070634.1 coordinate 17,188,102, forward strand.
CATTTTAATGAGGTTTCAAGCTAATTTTAGCCTATTTAAAAAGAATATGCATTTTTAAATATATATGAATCTAAAATCTAAACATACATACATAATATATCATATAATAAGTTATGATATATGATATGATATTATATCAAATGATATTATTTTATTAATTCTCCTTCTTGTATGTGTGGTTGCAGATTCAGGAGGAGTACTACAGGCTTTTCAAAAACGTGCCATGCTGCTTTGAATGCCTGAGATGAATGAATTTCCACCAAAGCCTGAACATCTGCACTTGTACATGTGACTCACACTTTCGTTGAAAAATGCAGAGGGAGGAGTAGTTTAGTTCGGATGTGAAATGAATGAGAACACATAGCACTTGTGCATTTCAAAACATTTAGTTTCCCAGAAATCCTGCATCATGTTATATTCAGGAGAGTTTTGTAGAATAAAAACATACAACTGTATCTAATACTCCACAAAATACATTCCTCTGAGAGTAATACTGCAACCAAACTACTTTTTGTTGTATATTTTTTTGTTAATTTAAAATCTTTTCAGCTATCAGATAACACGTAACAATAACCTGCAGTATCTGTTGTCTTCGTTTCTTTCTTGTGTTTGAAATTGATTTGTAAATTATTAAAATGAATGTGGCGCACAAACCCGTCTCTTCTTTTATGTGCAGAATCAATGGTCTTGTTTAATGCATTCTTTCACCTTGCCTCTGTGAACAACTAAGTGTACAGTGAATTAAACATGACACGTAGAGAAGACTGTCTCCATTTTCTCATACATGGAAGTCAGTCTGTATGGCAACAGCGCCATCTACTGGATTTAATGAAGACCTGCTAGGCACTGTGAGGCCTCACCTGAATTAATCAGATTTACCATCATTTACTTGCATGTACAAGTTATTAAAATCCTGGAAAGAAGGAAATTAAGTTTCACTGCAAATGTTACATCAACCCCGACAAATTACACCCCAGGAAACAAACAAGAGTCAGACAACAACAACTGTAACAAACTAGTGTATTTAAAAATGTGTCTTAATCCCATTTAACTAAACCAAGATAGTCTTGAATTGGACATGGTTTGATTAACAAATAAACATTTAGCTTGCAGAATAACTTTGTGTTTGTATTGATTTGTTTTTCATTTCTTTATTTACAACTAGGACTGCCTTAAACCTAACAAGTGTGTAAACAGCTCTGGAGGCCTAATAGCTTTTGAGTTAAAGAAAGGAAGAAGAAGTTTCATCATCATACTTTGAAAAGTAAACAGAACTTTAGAATTGACTCTGCTAGTTTTGGCCGATGAAGGTGACATGGCTGAATGCAACTCATCTGTTTCTATGGTATTTCACCCCTGTCTGTCTGTTTGTTTGTTTGCTTGTTTATTGGTTTCTATGTTTGTTAGTTGGCCAGTTTACACAAAACACTACTGAATGGTTCACCATGAAACTTGGTGTAAGGATGTGGTTTGGATCAGAGAAGAACCTGTTACATTTAGGTGCAGATCCGAACGGGGGGGCAGTCCAGGATTATTATTTATTTTCCACTTACTTTAACATTGTGTTATGGGACGTTTCCAACAACTTTGTAACAGTTTTTTAGGAAATAATTCCCAATGAAAAAATTGGGTGTGTTAAGACTAAATATTTATATAATGTTTGGTGCAGCTTTATTGAATTTAAAGGTGAATGTTGGACTTTAGTGCTGGTATGTGCTTTACTGAGTGCTATTCTTGTTTCTTTTATTTATTTTTGTTAACACCCAAAATACAAAAGTATATTTTAACAATTTTTTTGGCAGTTTATGCTTTTATTTTTACAGTTTCAAGTAAAGTAAATGCCTATATTGCATATGAGCTGTTGATAGACAGCATACATTATTATTCTCATATGTTTTACTGAGAGCCTCTCCAATTTGTCCTGAAATATTCCAGGCAATCCGAGTTTGTTAAATCAGGTTTAGTCCAGAGACGTGATGCTAGAGCCCTCTAGTGGCCATCACCGGCACGACAGGCTAAAGAGGCAGATGGTCAGGTGAATTGAGGCCTGAGGATGAGAGAGGTTTGACGGCTCAGTGAATCCTTGAGTACCAGCACACTCTTGTGCCGCCTGAACATAATAAAGCCGACAGAGAGAACAGACACAAGCTGATTGCTACTTGATGTCATCACCCTCAAACTGCACCCGCTCAAACAGGCCTGTTAGTGGAGGCCGAGGCACGTTTATTTTAAGAATAGGCACGAAGAGCAGCGATTGTGCACACTGTCTGACTCTGTTGTGCCCAGGAGGAGAGCTCAGTGTATAATAGACCTGTGGTTGTGCTCATATTCAAGAAGTAAAAGCTGCAAACATCGTCCTGGTGCCATGTGGCTGAGAGGCACTGAGGGAATAGATGCGGGTCCCAACGGGGCTTCTCCATTCAGCTGTGAACAACTTGTTTACTTCATTTTCTGGGCGACCGATAGTGAAATTCTTCGCTGTGAATTCTTCTGACGACTCAAAACGAGCCACCTTCTGTGAGATTATGTCAGAAACATAGATATATATATTAAAACTGATTTTATTTTTAGCAGAATCCATAAGAGTGAATGTTTGACGTATGCCTTCAAACAGGTGCTCGTGTTTTGTCCCTGGTAAACCTTCAGAGTGAGGCACTTATCTGTGTGTCACTCTGACAATGTCAGCGTCATTGTGGCTCCAGTTCAAACGATGTTTGTTTATCTAGAATCGGTCGCTGCCCAGTGAAAACCCACTCTGTTGGAAATATAAAGGACAAATGTGAAATGTTTGCTCTCCACTCCTCAGTTTCCACCATGTGGCAGCTCCTCCTCTGCTGCCTTGTGGCCCTGGCCAGTAAGTTCTCACTCCTTCATCCATATTATTTGTATATTCAAAAGCTTGATTCATATTATTTTGTGATTTTACAACAGTAACGGCTCAGTCCATGATTTACAAAATGTATTTAATTGGAGTTTCGGCGATTTTACAAACATCCTAATCCTTGATTTAACTGTTTATTTCTGATGCATAGAGCTATCATATGTTCCACTGTTCCGACAAGAGAACACATATTTACAATTGTATGATATCAATGTTTTTGTTGTTGATGAATCCGAAATTACCAGTAGCAAATTTAGGCAGGAATGACCAAAGCAAGGACTTTGAGAGTTGAATTGGGTCAATTGTTGGATTCAAGGTTCGGGTTATTAAAGCTAGCTGAGTTGCTGACTTGTTTCTGTTGTTAATATTTCAGTCGAAATAGATGTTTAAGGTTTACTGTTAAAAGTACTTTTGTGTCGGGCGTTGATCATGTAAGGAATGAGTTACTTGAATGAAAGAATGAGAAACATGTATTTCGTGCTCTTATATTCACAAACACTGACACTATGTTCAACATCTTGCAGCGTGCCAAACCGTCCACTATGGTAAGTCCTTTAAGTCTTCATTTTTAAAATATTGGTTTTATTTAAAGAACATGTGAGATTACATTTCATTATATAAAACATATTGCAGAGCTCAACCTGAATCCTCAGAAGACGTACGAGTACAGCTATGTGGGAGTTGTGAATTTTGGACTCGGGATGCCGAATCAGGCCGAGTCCGGAGTGAGGTTAACCTGCAAGGTCAAGATCGCTGGTGTGTCTGCACAAACCTTCGTGCTCAAGGTAAGAGGGAGAAAATAAATAGAAAAGTTAGGAATAATATGTGGTTTAAACCTGTTAAGAGGTTGTACAGGCTTTTGATTCCATTATATAATATACATAAAAAAGTGAGATTCTTCGTGACAGTGGTTAGATTAGAAATGATTTATTATCACAAAGAGCTGTTAATGCACTGTAATGAATGCATGTATGCATTAATTACATCCACCATCACCTTTTTTGTCTTTTATCAACAGATGCTGAAATCAAACTCTGTCTGAAACGTTATATAATCACATTAAAACGAGCTTTAATGTTAAAATCAATTGTTCTCTCCTGCTGGATTAAACATTTCACCTGTGTTTCATCTATAAACCTGATCTTACATGTTGATTCTGCCCAAACACTCACGAAAGGCTAAAATCTTCTTCTTTCTGTCTCCTGAACAAAGGTCTCAAATTTACTCTTCGAGGAGTTCAACGGCTTCCCGGGGAAAAACAGCTTCACCCCCTCCCCGAAGCTCACCCAACGTATCGCCGCCCAGCTCGCCAAGCCCTTCATGATCGACTACACCGGCGGACATGTTGGAGACATCCGGGCCTCTGCTGAGGTGTCCAACACTGTCGTCAACATCGTGAGGGGCATACTGGGCTTCTTCCAGGTCACTGTCAAAACCACACAGAAGATCTATGAACTGGAAGAGGTGAGTGGCTGACAGAAAAATAAACTGGGCTGAAATATGAGCAGTTCCTGGAGTCACTGAGAGACGCTCTGTTCACAATTAAGATACCTTTACTTAGATGTGTAGAAATGCACTTTCTTGAGAAAACCCCCTTGAGATTTATCATTTAAAACATTTCCAAATGTGACAAAGGATCGAGACCAAGAGAACAAAGTAAAGGCAGAAAAGATACAACCTCAGACATAGATACAATGAAATGAAAGAGAAACAAGATCAATCTGTGATAAATAAGGACTGAAGGAAATACAAGAAACCATGGAACAGTGACATTCCTACTTAAAATATACAAAAGACAGATTCCTTTAAGATGAAAGAGAACATTTTTGAATAAGTTAAATGTGGACAACGAGCGGTTATTTAACGTTAACTCACTGCAGCATCTTCATTCATTCTACACAACATCAATAAAGCTATATTTACAGATGTAAGTCATTGTGTTTATAGGTTGGGATCCACGGCAAGTGCCAGAGCAACTACGTAACTGAAAAGAACCTGGAGACCAAGGACCTGATCATCACTCAGGTGGTGGATGTGGATCACTGCAGGGAGAAAGCCGCCATGTACAGGGGGATGGCGACCGCCGTGCTCGACCAGGTCTCCAAACAGGTCCGTTAGCCTCGCCACAGATTCATCCGATCCCACAACACATCAATTAAAACACAGCAAAGTCAAAGGTGTTTGTGTGTCTGTGTCTCCTGCACCAGAGAGGGGACTCTGTGGCCTCCACAGTGAGATATGTTTACACGGTCAAACCCACAGCAGAGGGAGGTCTCATCACCAGGGCTCACGGCCTGGAGCGGCAGTTCTTCAGCCCCTTCAATGTGAAGGGCGGCAGTTTCAAGATGCAAGCAACGTAAGACAAAGAGAAACAGGTGGACGTTAAACCGGCTCATCCGCATAGAGTCTGTGATACAAATGCTTTGAATAACCTCTCGTCTCCTGCAGGAAGGAACTCGTGCTGCTCCATGCGAGCGACACTGAAAGAGCTGTCATGTTCGGGGCAGTGGAGAGCAAAGGGAACCTGGTTTTCAAGTTTGTCAATGCCCAAGCTAACGTCCCTGTAATGATGCAGAACCTGGACCACCCGGTTCCAAAGGTAATATTCACACATGCTGTGGTAGCACATGCAAGATTCACATTCAGCAAATCTATTTTTAAAGGATGCACTCAAATAGAAACAGCAAGTCAAATTAAAATAAATACAGAAATAGCCGGGGATGATTCATTTATAATGAATCAACATTTCCTTTTTGAAACCTGAAGCAAAACCGCTTTATTCTCTCTTATGTGTCGATTTCATTAAAAGAAATCGAAACACTTTTGTGTGTTAAGGACCAAGTGAGTGACATATATACGCTAATTAATTCTGGGAATGGAAAAACCTGCTCATGTTCTTTGCAGGCGTTGGAGTTGATCAAGCATCTGGCTGAGGCGAACAAATACCAGGTTGACAGCGCGACAACTGAAAACACCATCAAGGTCTATCAGCTGCTGCGAGTGATCCCCTACGAGGGGTTGGAGGAGATGTGGAAGCAATTAGCAGGAAATGTGGAATATAGGTGAGTATCGCAATCGTTCCTTCTATAGGAATAAAGATAATAACATTTAATTCAGCTACAGAATAAAAAATATACAAAATATTGAATCTGGCTAATTACATATATATACATGAAATGATGCCTCTCTGGGATGCATGTAGACATGCCCGGGATACTTTTGCATAGTTATCCCAACAGGAAATGAACCAACCAATCAACTTGTTTGATGTGTAGGTGTGCACTATTCCATGTTGCTCACATCAGCTTGTTTGTAAACGTTTGCAGCTGAAACAATCAGTTCAATCCCCCTTCAGTGTTGTTGGATATATATTTAATCACAGCAATCACAAAGAAAAGATATATATTACAAAGACTTACAATATTCTAATGTATGAATACAAATTTAAAAAAGAATCAAATTATCATTAATTAAAGACAACAGAAATAAAAATAAATTGCACAAATCCTATATCGCCCAGACACAAGTTACTGTATGAAGAGAACCTCATTGTTTCACCATTGCACTTCACACAAGAATAACTCAAAACTAAAGTGCACAACACCGATCATTATCCCGACCTTTCTTCTCGTCCTTTAGTGAGCTAGATTCCCCTGCTCCCCCCCCTCGCTGCCTTTCAGTGCAGAGACCTGAGGTCAGTGTTCCCCGCCCCCCTCCCCATCTCCTACTGCTGACTTTGAGATATACTCAGCAGGGATGGGCCTGTCTCGCTCACAAAGTAGAACCGGGGCGTGCACGTCAACAAGGTTAATTGACCCACACATTGACATGATATCATTGACGTGACGCTGAGCGATAGAAACCGCTTGTTTGTTTGCTTGTATTTTGGTGCCGCCCCCGGCAAGAGGACTCGGTGGGCAGCTGCCATGTCACCCATACCTAATCCACTACTGCCTACTGGTACCCATGACCCCCTACGCTCTGTAGTGTCTCAGCATTGTAACATTTGTTAATTAGCACCAAACACACAGTACTGCTGAAGCTCATGAAAATGTAAAGTTAGTTTTAGTATGGCAGTTGGGATAGTGTGTGTCTGTGTGTGTGTTTATGTGTGTTTGCATGTCTATCTATAGTTATGAGGGCCAATTTTTGTTCAATACCATTGTTAAAGGGACATTTTGGCTGATCCTCACAAATTCAAAGTCTTGTTTTAGGGTTAAGACTTGGTTTTAGAGTTTGGGTTAGAATTAGGTCGGGGTTAGGCATTTAGTTGTGATGGTTATGGTTAGGCCAAGGGACATGCATTATGCCAATGAGTGTCCTCACAACTATAGGTAAAACAAGTGTGTGTCTGTCTGTGTGTGTGTCAATAGTTGCCCCAGGCATGTGACCTTTCACAAAATTTTACTTTAGTTAAGTTGCAGAAGGTCGATTTAAATTAAACTAATTAAGTTATGAATAACATTTTTGAGAGTATCTTTGCACCCGCTGTGAACAGTGCACTCAAGAGCTGAACCTCCTCCACAGATAACCTTCAACCAAGCTTTTCATTATAGCATCATAAGACGACGAACAAAACGGTCCCAGGCCATCTCTAAAATCTCGTTCTGATCCACTCCCTCTGATTAGGTAATTGAAGAGTATCCTCCCACTTAGTTCAGGAAGGATTTAGTCTGGTACATTACCGCTGATGAATGATTTATTATCTTGGGAGGCACGATGACAGGGAGGTGATGAGTGAAAGACTGCGCTCTCTGCCCATTAGGATCCAGACAGCTTGTATTTCATATCGTGCAAGAGCAATTAAAAGAGACACCTGACCTTGTCTTCCACACCTTTACCTTTTCAATTTTTTCCTCTCTTTGCTTTATTTGAAGGCTGATAAGTGCTGTCTGATGAATCCAATTTCCCTCACTCCCTCTCTCACTATCATTAGACGCTGGTTTCTAGACATGGTCGTTGAGGTCGGCGATGCCAGAATCCTAAAGTTCCTGGAGATGAGGTTTCACGCCGGAGATGTGTCAGCAAGTGAAGGCCTGCAAACCTTACTGCTGTCTATGAACCACCTCAATCCCATTCCTGAGCTGGTGGAGATGGCTAAAGTGAGTAACAGGGAAGTCGTAAATGTGAAGAAGGACCTCATGCACACTTTCTTCTGGATATTCCACCTGGATGGGTGACGTCAATAATGTCTCTTCTGCAGATGTTCCTGAACCTTCCTTTTTGTAAATCCAACACCTACCTGTGGAACACTGTGGTGCTCGCCTATGGATCTCTGGTGTATAAGCACTGTGCATATTATATACCCTGCCCAGTAGCTGCTGTTCAGGTAAAGCCATTCCATCAGAAACACTTCAAGTCATAATTAGTTAAAGGATGTAATTTGACTCAGTGGCAGTGGCGATTCTAGAAAATTTTACATGGGGTGGCAGAAGGGTGGCAAGTTAAATTCAAGGGTGGCAAATCACACACACAAAGTCAAGTCAAGTCAAGTCTTTTTATTGTTGGAAACACACATGCCTGGTGTCTATATGTATTTATTTATACCAATCGCTAATGAAAACAGTTAACATATTTACATATCCAGCAGCAAAACAATTCAGTTTTATTTAATTTCACAAACAATTAATGTAGCCTATATTAAATTCTAAACAGCAGGTCAGGGAGCTAAAAAAGAACAATACGGCGGTTGCCATGTTCGACAGCAAATCGTCTCACAAACTCATCTAGATCAAGACCCTTAGCACGTGCTGACTCTATACTAAGTGTAGCTAGGCTTGACAACCTATTCTCAGCCATGGTAGAACGTAAGTGGTTCTTGACCAGCTTTAGAGTTGAGAAACTCCGCTCACATGAAGCACTGCTAACGGGTAAAACTACAGCTATTTTACATAAACGATGTAGTTCAAAGAAAACAGTCTTAATGGGATCCAAAAAAAGTAATAGTTCCATGAGACTAGTCGGTCTCTCCTTTTTTGCTGTTCTATCAAACAGTCTCTTAACCTGATGCAGTTCAAGCTTAACATCATCTGAATTTGTCCCATAGGAATTTGCCAACAAAAGAACAGCCTCCTCACTGAGAAAGCTAGGACTTGATGGATTGAAGGCCTGTATTCCTTTCATGATTTCGCAGTTAATTTTGGAAAAACGCCTTTCCATCTCTCCAATCATGCAATCTATTATGGAGTAATAGACTTTAACTCTGAAAGATTCTTTGTTATCTGGTTCTGTGTGCTGTCCTAGAGTGGATGTAACAACACTACTCTGTAGTGTTCTTGCTACCTGTCTTGCTCGTTTACAGGTGGGCTGTGATGTAGGGATGCTGTTACTTTGGCATATGTCGAGTACTTCACCCCAGACAGTCTCAAAAGAGGGCTCACTGCGATATTCCCTGAGAGTCTGTTGGAGTGTTTCTGCCAACTCAACAGCTTTTGTTAGGTCTATTTTTGTTGACTGGAGCATGTCTGACAAAAATTTTGATTCACCTAAAATCTTTCTAAACACCACAAGACATCCAATAAAATTGAGATCTATCTGATGCAGAATTCCTCTGGCCTCCACAGCTCTATCTGGGTTGTCCTCATGTGAAATGTCTTCAAGGACACACACAATAGCAGGCAACCTATCCATCACATTCCGACAAGCTACATACCTGCACGCCCATCTTGTATCACTAAGACGCTGAAGCTCCCTTGGTCCTTCACCTTTAAACATCTCTTGCTGCACCTTCAGCCATTTCTCATGAGCATACGAGCCTGACATAAATACATACAGACGTTCCAACAAAGAAAAAAACTTTCCTGCCTCAGATACAGATTTCACACTGTCCACTATCACTAGATTTAAACAGTGTGCACTGCAGTGTACATAAAAAGCATGACTGGCTACATCCCTTATTCTAGCCTGTACACCGGAGTGTTTCCCGCTCATAACGGCTGCTCCATCATAGCCTTGCCCGACTAAGTTTTCCTTGTAATTCAAGCCATGCCTCTCTAGACAGTCTATGATTTTTTCTGTTAAACCTGCAGCATCCAGCCTTTCTGCTTCCTGAAACTCTAAAAAGCTCTCGTGCACCATGCCGTTATAAAAGTACCTAAGAACAAAAGACATTTGTTCTTTTTTTTTTATATCTTTGGTTTCATCCACTATGACAGAAAATTGTTCACTTTCTTTGACCTCTTTAATAATCTCATCCCTGACCATCCCTGCTAAAATGCTTATCATTTCATTTTGAATATGGCTGCTGGTGTATTTGGCATTCTTGGCTTGATCTTCTAATCTTGTCCTAACTGACTGGTCATGTTTGCTTACGAGTTCTAAAATCTCAAGGAAATTGCCCCTGTTTTCTGAGTCAGAAGACTCTCTATGACCACGCTGGGCGATATTCTGGGTTGCTGTAAGACACAGTATTTCACCTAGTGTTTTGATGTATTTTTGATTGTCAGTTATCTTTTTCCTATTTTCTGCTTCCATCAATACTATCATTGATGTGTTGTTGTCCTTCCTTCTTTTATCTTCTTCCCATGCAAGCATTGCATTGACATGGTGCTCAGATTTAGCATGACGACAAAATCCACTATCCCTAAATGTTGCTTTTTTCCAATTACAGTAACCATCCACTGACGTAAAAACACTCTTGGGGACATTAGGTAGAGAAAAATGCCTACAAGGATAGCAATATGCTGCATCTTTAGAATGCGAGTACTCAAGCCATTGACGTTCTTGGTACCACTCTACGTGGAAACTTCTCCAAGCTCCACCCTGGAGAGTTCTGGGGAATCCCTGCCTGATTGGTTGACTTGGGCTGTCACCTCGATGCTTAGATATATCTGGAACAAGAGAAAACAGGTTAGAACTATGTTACAGTAAAAATAATTGACATGATTCCTCTACAGAAGTCATACTGATTACTTTGCTTAGGTATAATATGGGCAGGGTTAATACAAAAGGTGTTTTGTTTACATAAAAAAAATAAATGCAACCATATAAATAACTGTTTTATCTAATCTGAGACATACCATGTGGACCTGTTGGACTGGTTGTGTCCTCTGGGGGTTCTGGGCTGTCTTTCTGTGACTCCACCTCCACACTCTGACTGTCTTTCTGTGTCTCCACCTCCACACTCTGGCTGACTTTCTGTGTCTCCTCCTCCACACTCTGACTGTCTTTCTGTGTCTCCACCTCTTCTGTCTCCCTCTGGTTGACTGACCTTTTCTTGAAAAAAGTCCTGATATCTTGACCTTTTCGCTTCATTTTTGGGCCCTGAAACTGCAATATTACTAGTGGTTTAGTTTTAAAGAGGATCTGATATCTGAACAGTGCCATCAGTATGATTTACAACTGATTTAGTGCTTACTGGCATTTGGATGGTGAGTTAAATAGGCTATGGTGTAATGGAGCCCATTAGATGTGTGTTAACACTTACATTTTTATTTTATTTTTTTCAAGTCCAAGTCCAAGTCCAAGTCTCTAAAAAGAAAAGATAACTGCATTCAGAACCCACAGCACAAAATGTTCATGACATATTTCCCTTCATAATGACAAATACTTTTCTAAATGGCCAATTGAATTTCTAATGTATTAGGTTATTACATACACATGTACATATGTATTATGTATTAGGTTATTACATACAAAATCATGTTTACCAAAGCTAAACTAACTAGCTACCAAAAGATTCACTCGTTGTGAATGCTAACCGCGGCGCCATCCGTTTCAATGGGAATCGCGACTCTCCGTAATTTCAACATTAATTTTAACATATTTATAATTCGAAATTCGTCCCAGCCTTTATACCACATACACAATAGGGTCTATAGCATATAACCGAGTCATCCTCTCACATTTAAATGCAGCTGTATAGCGAGCTAGCTACTAGTCCTATCGACTTTTGCAAGCTAGCAATTAAATAAACGATTGAAATTACAACGGAATTGTCTATCACATATGACCACCCATCACATTTTCTTGATTCAAGTTTCAGCTGTACTGTACCTTTTTTCATCACTGCAAGCGTACAGTTGGCTTGTCTCCAGTTCTTTGGCTTTCAAACCGTTTCTGTCTTCATTTGAATGAAGCGGCAGATGCGCACGGTGAGAAGAGAGCAAATAGGATTCATGGACTCAACCATTTTACAGGGGAGGGGGGACATAAAGATTTTAGTTCTTAAACTTAAACAAGTTACCAATGAGATCAACAGCTTCAGTAGCAAAAAATATAATACCATTCAATAAATGTATATTGGAGACACTTCTAACAACCTGGGTGGCAAGTGGGGTGGCAAGCATTTTTTGGGGGGTGGCAGCTGCCACCCCTTGCCACCCCGGTAGTTTCGCCACTGCTCAGTGGGTAGCATCGACCAATTAGAATGTGTAAATGTATATTGCTGATATAAGCCACTGGATTATTGTTCCACTTCTGTTTCAGCCTCTGTTGGACATGGCCACGCAGGGTCTGAAGAATGGCAGTGAGACGGACATGGTCCTCGCCCTGAAAGCTCTGGGGAACGCAGGTCATCCAGGCAGCATTAAAACCATCATGCGCTTCCTCCCCGGTGTGGCCGCCACCCCCGTGAATGTGCCGCCCCGAGTGCTGAGCGCGGCCGTGCAGTCGATGAGACTCATAGCCACCAGAGACCCTCAGAGAGTGAGAACAAAATCTACTGAAAGACTGTTGTACCTCTACATTCAATCTACATTCATCAGATTAAAACGATATTTAATAATATGTCAGATTCATGCATAATCTTTATTGTTGTGGAGGCAAAAACTCATCTGTCCACAATCGTAATTATCTGCCTTGTGAGTTACAGCGTTTGTGAAGGAACAGAGCAGAGATGACTTCAGCTGCGGGGGGGGTTTGATGAGTCAGCGTTCTCTTGGGTTTTCAGGTCCAGGAAATCACCATGGCTCTGTTTGTGGAAAAGAACCTTCCCGTTGAGATCCGCATGCTGGCTTTCATGATCCTGTTTGACACCAAGCCGCCCATGGCTCTGGTGTCCACAGTAACCACACATCTCCAGATGGAAAAAGACCTCCATGTTGTCAGTTTTGCGTTTTCTTACCTGAAGAGTTTCGCCAGATCCAGTACTCCAGAGAACCAATATCTGTAAGTTTGAAGATTTTCGAAAATGAACCTTATATCGTTGTTTGTGTTGTTTGATACTGAATCTTATTTCCTCTGCAATAGCTCGACTGCCTGCAGCTTGGCTGTGAAAATCCTGGCGCCGAAATATGGCCGTGTCAGCTATCACTTCAGCAAAGCCATGCGCTTTGATTGGTTCAATGGTACGTTCCAAGAGAGAGTCCTGGATCCTGAGGTTTCCCTGAAAACAGTTATACAGGAATTTCCTATTCTCTCTCTATGCAGACGACTTCCTCATCGGCACAGCGGCTGAAGTCTTCATGCTCAGAAGTGCAACAAACATCTTCCCCACTGAAATCATGATGAAAGGGAAATTCTTTTTCATTGGAAGAATTCTGCAGGTCCTGGAGGTACAGTGCGACACTGTAAAACACAACCACTGACCCTGAAGTAACTTATCTTGTCAGGGGCGGCATGGTGGAGCGAGGAGAGAGTGGTTAGCAATGTCAGCTTGTAGCAACAAGTTCCCCCGGTTTGAATCCCTGTTTGGCATGAGGCCTCTTTTACATGGAGCCAAGTGCCAAGTAGCTTCAGAACAACTCTTGACTTATCCTATATTCATCAAAATACTTAAAATACTTATATGCAGCTGCAGGCCAATCAGCTGCAAGATCTGCTGGAGTCGACCAATCACCACCTTGTCCTGGCACAGACCTGTTTGCATGCATCACCCATTCAAAACTCAGACCAAGTATCGCCATGAGAAAACTAAACATATCCACCACAGACACAATCTAAAGACATGCTGATTGGGGTTATGTTAATTGGAGACTCTAATTTGCCCCTAGTTGTAAATGTGAGTTGTTGATGGTTGTTGTTCATGATCAGTTCTTTTCCTTTCTCCTCTGCAGCTTGGAATCCGTGCGGATGGAATTAAGGATTTGTTCAGCAATATAAACCCTGGATTTAACGGGGATGTAGATTTCAGCGACTACCGGTCCATTTTAAACCTGGTGAGTAGATCATTCTAATTTAAATGCAAAAAAAGATCACAGTTACACGACAGGGCATCTGCTGATGCGTTTGTCTGACCATCATTTTTCTGTTGTTCTCAGCTTCAAAACTGGGAGGTTATGCCCAATGATAAACCAGTTATCTCCGCCTATGCCCGCGCCTCCGGACAAGAGTGGTTCTTTGCCGACATGAGCAAACAGGTCCTTCAGAGTATCATCAAGGTGAGAGATTAATCGGACAAACCGCTACGATCGATCCATTAATGTCGAAGCCAGCGCAGTCAATAACAGTATCATTATGTTAAATGGTCTACAAAGCCTCCACATGCCCCCCCCCTGTTGTTCTGTGATCCTACTTGCAGGCTGTCAGTCCTGCTATAGGGAAAGGTAGCCCTCTGTGGGAGGTGGTTGAGAATCTACAGAAAGGAATCTCATGGCACACGACCAAGCCTTTCCTGATCTTCGAAATTCGTTACTACCAAGCGACGACCCTGGGTCTCCCGCTGGAGATTAGCAAATATTATGAGTCAGTCAATGGCATCACATTTAACGGTGAGGAGACGCATCTACCTACAGCATATGAGCACCTTAACTAATCTAAACAGTATTTCGGTAATGTCGTAAACTGTTGTTTTTTTATTTGATCAGTGTTCTTCTTTTTTGTGTAGCCAAAGCTGCAGTAAATCCACCAATGACTGAACATCTTGGACAACTCTTGAATTCTGAAATTTCACTGGAGACTGATGGTTTTATTGGGTAAAAAAAACTCAGTCTTCTTTTAATTTAGAGAGAATATATTCACAGAATACGTATATGTGCTGTATTACATCCTCTGCATTCACTTCTTCTTTTATTAGCTACACAAAAGATTTTTGGGTTTTCTATGGGATCAACACAGAGCTGTTCCAGTCTGGCTCCGAGTTGAAGTCTAAAATGCCAATCGCAATTCCATGGAAGTTCTCCGCCAAGATCAACGTCAGAGAGAGGAAGTTTGAACTCGACCTTCCTGCGTGCAAAAAAGATAATGAGATCGTTTCAGTCAGGTAGGTTTTAAACATGGATTCAGCTAAAAGAAAATCACAATTGAAATCACACTGAATCGATTCATAGCGTGCCATGCAAGTCTTGACGGAGCAATACAAACAAATACAAACCCGCCTCAGTTTGGCTTTTCTTTTTTACAAGAAGCCCATGAGAGTCCATAGTTACATTCTAAATATGAAGCAGTTGGGAATCACACAATATCAAAGCTTGGTATTCGAAAGGTGTTTCTTTAGCATTTAGCATAGTTTTAGTAATGGCACCTCAACCAGAGACTAACATTATCAAACCAGCACAACAAACACCAGCTTCACTTGTAATTCAGTGAACTGAAAACATGATTGAGCGGTTTGTGGCTCACTGCACTGGAGTAGGAGCCTGGCAGCTGGAAACCTCACCTGTTTACTGACGGACTGAACAGATGTTCTGACAAGTATAATTTCTGGTGACACTTACAAGAAAAATCAAGTCTTATAATGTGTTTGTCTGAGTAAACAAATTGTACTAAATTGTATGCATGCTATCCACAATGCAGCCTGTAACCAGTATAAGAGTCATCATTACCTTTTTCCAACCGATAGCTCCAATGTGTACGCAGTCTCCAGGAACATAGAAGAGCTAGATAAGGCTAAAATGACCCCAATGATTCCCAAAGCCATTGACGCCAATGAGGAAGTCGCCCACACAGGGCCGTCAGTGGTGACGCCGGAGTCCGATCAGGTACAGGTCAACAACCGTCAGAGGTCAAGATTCATTCAACTGGACGATTCATATTTCTGTGGTATTTATCTTTTCTTATCTCACAGATGATGAAATCAAACTCCTGGCATCCACAAACCAAGATGTGCGCTGAGAGTAACATCTATGGAGCCGGCGTCTGTGTGGAGTCTGAGCTGAGGAGAGAGTATTATCACGAGGAGTACCCACTGTACTATTTCCTGGGATACACACACATGGCACTCAAAGTCAGCCCAGGTATGAAATCCTATGGCGGCAGATTTTTAACCGTTTTAAGTATATATATCATCTTTGCATTGATAGTATGTCCCTGCTGTAATTTTGTTGTCATTTTAGTCTAACAAAGTATTGTTTATATCTTCTTATTTGTTAACTTTTCTTTGCTAACAAAGCCAGTTTTTTTTTTTTTTTTCAGTTCACGCAATCAAAGCCGTTGACAAAATCCACTTTGAGGTGAACGGCGGCCCCCACACTCTTCCAGTGAGCACACAGCAACTGCTGGAGAGTCTGAGGAGCCTTTCCAAGGTATTTGGCTTCCCCTCGCAACGTTGTTATCTCTGCACCTGCTCCGCCGCTTTATCCTCATCCTGCATTGTGTTTACAGGCGGCCACTCAGCAGATCCGTCGGTCCTCTGATTCAGCCTCAAGCGCCAGAGGATCTAATCAGAGCAAGCCTGACAGCGTCCTGGAAGTACGCAAAACACGCCGCACATGAGAGGGACACATGTTGAAAGAAGTGAAACATGTTTAGAACCATGCAGAGATTTCTGTGCAGGCCGACGCTCCATAAAAAAAGTTTTTAATCTGACACATACAGCATATACTGATTATTTCCTCAGGTCTCACAGCAACTAGTTAGAATTTATCCGCAATAACAACGGGTGTGATTACCAATCCACACATGACATAAGATAATCAGGACTCACACTGGACACAATGCAAACAATCCCATCACAGTCTTATATGTCTCCTTCCGTTTGATTCCCTCAGGCTGGGGACTCGACACCTGAGGCCGTGTTCAACGTCAAAGCTTTCGCCTTGAGTGGCAACGAGAAACCTCAGGGTTACGACGCAGCCGTGTACTACACCCCCGAGGCCAACGTGAAGAGCACCCAGCTCATAGTGTCCCAGGCTGGAGAAGACACCAACTGGAAGATGTGCATGGACACCACTGTGAGGGCCCATAATGAGGCCAAGGTAGATATACAACACACTCAGTTACTCAGATAGAGAGAAGGAATCTAAAGAATCTTACTCTCTTTACAAGTACTTTGTGTTATCTTCAACATTGTATCCTTCTTCTTGTAACCATTATCTGCCGTGGAACCAAAGTACATACTTCATTCCTCTGCACCAAAGAAATGTGAACCGTCCCACTGGGGAACCTATGCCTTAAATAGAAAGATTCTCCATTGCAGTGAACTCATAAACAAATCTGTCCCTGTATTTTCTATCTCCGGAGAGTTTGGGGAAGTTTAAAGAGTAAAACGTGTCTTGACACTCCCTAGTAACGCTGATAAGCTGAAAGGAATAAAGGAAACTCACTGTCCATGTTCATGTTAATGAAAGGATGTGTAACCAAATGCATTAGTGAGGAGATGTGAGGTGTTCTAATGGATATTAAGATGTGAGCAGAGTTCTGTGGTTTGAAGGCATGAGCTTTTTCAGGGTATAGATATGAAGAAAATACTCTGTCGGATAAATGTAATGTTGGACTAGCTTGTTGACTATAAAAAGATAAAAGATGCAAGTCGGCCATTATATTTATTTAAAGAAAAACTATGTAAACGAATTCATGAAAATGTTAAAAACATATATATATAAATAGACCTATGTTATATATTTTGTTGACTTGTGTACTTACATTTTCCAAAATGTTTCCAACCATGTCTAAGCAAAGAGAGATATTATATTTTATTCAAAATAACAGGACGTTTCATTATGGACTCCTTTTAATTGATTCATATCAGCCTAACTGTTACGGTTTGAGGGAGGAGATGGACCCAGGATGCAGAGGTTATAACGAAAAGGGGATTTAATATACAAAAACGTCCTTAACAAGACAAAAACAAAACAAGAACACTAACAAAAGTAACACTGGCGACAAGGCGCACTGAGAACAAGGAACGAGGAAGCAGGAGAAGCTGGTCGAAACCGCAGGAACAAACAAACCATTTCTCATGACGTGGGGAGAAAACAACTAGTACAACCCAACACCAGACAAAGGGAAACAGAGGCTTAAATACAAAGCAGGAAGGCCGGGGCAATTACACCAGGTGAAACACATGAGGATTGGAGATCACAATCACAGACAGGAAGTGAGACACCGAGAAGCTGAAACAAGACAGTGAGAGCAAGGCTACAAAATAAAACAGGAAATAGAAAACACAAGACAGAAAACCAGAAACCTAAATGACTGAGCGTCACACTAACCTGTCTCTGATGTAACTTCTGGGGCTATCAACATATGAGGGGAAAACACGCAGCTCATTAGTACGATTGTCTATCGCCATTTGCTGCAGAACGTGAATACAACTTTAATAAATTAACTCATCTGTAAACATAATTTGTGCCTGACTCGCATCAGGTAGATTTCCATCAGAAATGGTGGTGAAAACAACAACTCCCATGATGCCACGCTTCTTCACAATTGTCAACAACTAGAGGTTTTCTCCCTGTTTTTGATGTTGAGTCAAGTGTCCAAAGTTACATGGAGCAAATTTCAGAACAAACTTAAACAATCCAGTCTCAAAACATTTGACTGTGTGTAACTGACAAACACTTGTGTAACTCGTGTGGAGAGGAAATGTCACACTGGCCGCTCCTTTTTGAGTTGGATGTTGGGACGGGTGTTTGAAGAGTTTCCCATCATGACTGATCCTTTGTGTTTGCTCTAGGCACACATCCGATGGGGAGCTGAATGTCAGTCCTATGAAATGTCAATGAGAGCTTCAACTGCACATCTGAATGGTTCCATGCCTACGCTCAAGGCCAAAGTACACTGGACCAAGATCCCAGAGGCCATGGCCGAGCTGGGCAGACGGTGAGCTTCACTGGTGGTGGTGGGGGAATCAGTTTGTGTCAAGGAAGTTTTTAAAATGACATAATTAAAATGTATGGGGGAATGAAGGCTGAACTGAGGAAGGGACTGACATATTCCTTCACTTAGTTCTTCTGGAATGTGTGTGAAACAAGCATTTTACTTTTCTCCCCCCCCCCCTAGAATTGGAAACTACATCCCCGGCGTGGCTCTGCTTCTCGGCTTCAACCAGCAGCATGAGAATAATGCCAATCAGGAGGTCTCTGCATCGGTCGTTTCTGCCTCAGGAGACAGCGTCGATGTGAAGATTAGATTCCCACAGGTGCTGCTGGAAATGTTCACCACACACACGAATCATTGCATTGCATACAGCTTATCTTGACTGATGTATTTACACAGACGTGTCCCTTTCTGCTGTTCTGTCATCAGTTTACAGTGTTCCGCAACTCCATCCCAGTTCCACTGCCACCTGTCAGTTCCCCAGGGCTTCACCTCGACACCACAAACACAACAATAGATGGATTCGGACATTTTTAAAAACATGTGAGCTGCGCACTCATTCAGTTTTCATACTAATCTCTGTCTTAAAACCTGTGCAGTTGTGTGTGTGTGTGTGTTTGTGAGCCTGTGTGTGTGCGCTGGTGGATTGTTTTGACAGACGTCCATGCAAAGCAGAAAACGAGCACAGAACCAACAAAGCCATTTTTGCTTCTTTCATAAAACATGTTTTGTGTTGCAGAAGGACCACAAAGCCCAGATGGGAGCCAGATGCCTCTTTTCACAGTGATAACACTGCATCCCAAATCGCACCCCCGTGATAAAAGTGAGGATCATAAAAGATGTATCAGTGATGCCTCAGATGTCGCCCGTTTGGAAATAACCTGTAACGCTCTTGATTTATTCATTGGAAAGCCCAGTTAATATTTGAAGACCCTCTTTTGAAGAAATACCGTGTGAATTCCTGCTCAGGTTCCAAAATACTATATCTTCATCACACTTGAGTCATAACAGTGGCTATTGTGCAAAATCTGGGTGTCACGTGATTAAAATACAGAGCAGCCTGTTTCTTCCTTTTACTATAACACATTCTGCATGTAAACAATATTTGTAAGTATTAAAGCCAGATAATGATAAAAAAAAATGATAAAAAACACTCACGAGAAACCTGAGTTTTTAAGATTGGTCTGTTGCAAAGTTTGTCTGTTAGAAATAAAAGGGTGCAATTTACATGACATGCAATTCTTTTGATAAAATTGCCAAATAATCTCTTTTAACCAGGTCCTGTTAAACTCTATAGTATTCTGACAATCTCTTTGATTGTCAGAATACTCAATGTTTCAGTAAATTGAACGCCTGTAGGGTTTCCCGCAGAAAGAGATGGATGTTAACAAGGTCTGTGTGACCCGCCCTGTTTGTTTGGTCAACTGATGCAACAGGACTGTTTGCAGATATCCGCACACGGTGCCACCATCAGTGCCTCTGCCACACACACACACAGAACTCCGTGCCCTTTGGAGTCACACAAACATGTCAGTGCTCGCTGGGCTAGAATATTTCATATCGTTGAATTTCATGCAGCTTTCTAAAGGATCTGAAAAAATAGGCTTTTCTTTTACGATTGGCAAAAAAAAAAGTATGATCTGATGAACATTAATTAAAAAACGCCACAACTGGGTTCGGGCCAAATCACAATTTTGAGTCATAACAAATGGGATGTCAGCCGCCAAAGATAATGATTTCCTCCTAACTAAAGACTGGTTGTCCTAACTACCCCTGGCTCTGGTGCCAACGCTGATTCATCCAGATGGTGGAGAATTGCAGAGAAAAGACGATGCCATCAAAGGCTGAGCGCAATTATAATGGCACCATTATGTTCCATTTACATCTCTAATATCCTGTGGGCTTTCAAGTGCCGCTTGACGGCAAGATTGCAAATGTGGCGTGCCAACGTCGGGATCCACAATCAACTCCTGTTGTCTCGGGCATCAGGACACGCCGACCTTGTGTTGACACGACTTCACCAGGTAATATCAGCTGGTTGGGAAGCATTAGTGAATGACTGATCAGGTCATTTAGGGGGGGGGGGGGGTGGTTCAGCCATCCCCTCCTCTGCTGCTCGCTCTGTGATTGTGACGAGCCTCATTAGGCACCACTATAAGAGCCGTCTGAGAGTATAGCTGATAATATAATCATGGTTAGAGACGTTCCTGTCCAATTACTACATGTTGAGGGGCAGGGAATCACTCAATGGACAAAGAGTCTACACAGCCATATAAAACCCAGCAATTTAACAAGAGCAGAAAATAACTGAGGGGCAGGGTTTGTATTCTTAGACCTCCATTAACATCACGTCTGATGAATATGTTTAATTTTCAAAATGTTGCTAAAGCCTATAGTGATTTAGTAGATGAGACAATATACCATAAAATGTAATCTCTTTAAAACATTTGTGTCATTACTACCCGGGGAACAGATCCTTTGGAATGCATGTTTGTGTGTGTGTGTGTGTCTGTGTGTGTGTGTGTTTGAATGTGTGTGTGTGTGTTTGTGTGCGGGAGTGTATGTGTGTGTGTGTGTGTTAGAGCGTGAGCACTAGAGGACAGTATTTACCAGACATTCAAATATGCCTGGCACAGTGCTAAAAGCCTGGCACCAGTGTTTGTTCAGTTCACAGAAATGGCTGCACACTGGTTATTGACATTGGGAGGCTGAATCAATATATGGCTTGGCAGGGTTAGGGTTATTGCTCCTGCAACTCTGTGGCCTGCAGAACACAGACATGGACACATTGTACTGTATCCTAATACACATTTTTTTTAATAATGAAAACATACATAAAACACGCACTGACTGCTTGTATTTTACTGCATGCTTATTAAGGTAGTAAGAAATTTTACAAATCACAGAACACTATCTGAAAGTGGATCATGCATGTTTGGTAAAAAACATGAAAATCCTTAAAACCATAAAAAGAAAATGGTTTATTTCCTAAAAAGTCAATTTTTATGGGATACATGGATATTTGTACTAAAACTAAGACATTAATCAGATTGTGATGTCACCAAAATTCACAATCTGTTAAAAATATCCTCCTAATTTAAGGAACACATCTTATATGCAGGCAGAAAAGAGGGTGGGTGAGGGCGGTTATATCAGTGACATTACCGAGTGGACAAGCCCGCACATTATAAAACATTACTTTATCTTCTACCAGTCGGTTCTATCAGGATATAATGACATCATACTTTGTTACTGCTAGGAATCAGAGCATCAGAATAGGGTTGAAGCCTCTCTGTCGTTTTTGTACAGTCTGAACTGGGGTCAGCTGCTGTAGGGGAGATGTCCATTCTGCAGGTTGTAAGAGCTGCATCCTCGTCTGAAGCACAAGGGCTGAGTTTCTATTGAGTCTGAGCAGAATCTGAGTCTCACAGGAAGAATAAACCGGTCCAGTGCAAGTAGGATATTCAATCATAACACTGACGCCCTGTGAGTTTATAGCTCTCGAGATTTCAAATCAAATCAAATCAAATATACTTCATTGTCCCGATGGGGAAATGTTTCTTGGGCCAAAGTGCTACAGGAGCAGCAGAACAACAAAAAACAGTACATAAGTATATATATCGTGTAAGGTCCAGAATAATAATGCAGAATAAAAATGAGCTGAATATTGCACCTGCCCTAACAAAAAACTTAAAATGATAAAACAATAAAAGGATCTAACTTGTAAAAAGATGAAAAATGAAACTGGCATTGAAACCTAAAAACTAGAAAGTAAAATGTACCAGACAAAGTGCAAAGGTTATAGAGATACATGGCCAAAGCAAGATGTTTCCTCATGAAGTACGATAGACGAGAACAGTCTGTCATTAAGGATCCTGTATGTTACTGTTAGAAAAAGGTGTGAGGCAAAATTCTGTAGAAATTAAAAACTTAATTGGAAAAAAAGATGCATGTTTAATGAAGACCCTATGACATATAAATTAGATTAAATGCTCTGAGCAGTGCAGTATATGTGAATACACAAGAAATGAGACCACACTGTGATAGAGCACATCAGTTCCCTAAGAGGTTGAAGCAACTGCAACGTTTCTAAAGTTGTATTTTTTATTCCATGCTGGAAAAATAGACCTAAGTTCCCAAAACCACGAGCAGGACAAGCAGAGCAGAACATTGGTGGATTGGTTCATTTGTAATATTTGCACTGACAAGCTGATTACGGGTGAAACCAACCCAAACTGATTTATTTCAGTCCATGTCCTATTGGATTTGATGGAACCATCTGATAATACATTGAATGTGTCTAGACAAATGTGTTGATACAACAAGTAGATAAGTAGTGTTTTTCTACAAGGTTTTGGATCATGCTTTTTTCCTTTATTAATCTGAGATGTGTTTCTTTCATTATTTGAGGAGAATTGTCATTATACAAGTTCCTGTTGTGAAAAAACAGAAAACCTTTAAACAAGAAAATAAAGTAAAAAATGGTCCATGTAAGGGAATTCAACAATAACTCAAATATCTTCTTAGAAAAAAAGATATTTGAAACCCCCACCCCAGAGCTAAGGTAGCCCCTTCTAAACCAGGAGCTCCTCCCACTTGGCTTCATAACATAATAACAGAAAAATATAATTAGTTTCATCACCAGCTCGAATAAGCCTGTGGGACTAGTTATATTTTCAAAAACATTTTCCTTCAGTCCAAACAGGTTATTTGTGGCAAAAAAGAAATCCCAGAATACAAGACAGATAATTATGCAGCTCACATCAGCATAAAAGCACAACACACAACTATTTGATGAATACAATTATTATGTACTTGCTACACAACCCAATGATGAGGTTGAAAATCCGCAACAACAAATGTAGAGTTGATAAAAAGTATGTGAGGATAAAAATAGAAAGTGTTCAGCCTGGGCTACTGAAACGTTGACGGAAAGAGGGATGGTGGCAACTTTTATTAGCTGTGTGTGTGTGTGTGTGTGTGTGTGTGTGTGTGTGTGTGTGTGTGTGTGTGTGTGCGTGTGTATCTGACCTCCAGTCACTGATGGAGCCGCTCCGTCACAGGGTTATTTCAAGTTCAGGAAGTTTACTATTATTTATAATCATCCATAGCAGATCCTCACTAGTTGCTGTTTTTGGGGGAAAACTTCTGCACCTCCTGTGGTTCAGAGAGAGTTCAACACCCCGAGAGGATATTTAGACTCATATAACATCCTCAGTTTGCTTCTTGGAAACGTCGAGCTCACGACAACAAACACAGACGAGTTATCTGACTTCTGTGACTTCTTCCAATATCTGTTTAAACGTTCGATCAACATATTGTACCTTTCTGTTATCCTGAGGATGTTTTCTAACCACACCAGAAGAAAGAAATGGAGATATCACACTCTGAGGAGACATGACAAAGCTCTGTGGGATCTTTGTGCCAAAAATGGAAGTTCTGCCTGAATGTGATCATCTGGGACAGGTGCCCTTGTAATCTGGGATACTTGTATTAAGCTTTACACAAAGATTAAATCACCTTGCTTTCTCCATGCAAAACTCAATATTCAATACAACTTTTTAAAAAGCAACATGCAATAAGGAAAGAAACCTGAATAAGAAAATTGATATTATTCATAGAAATGTCATTTATTCATATCGACATATGAAAGTCCAATTTTTTCATTAAGAAAACTAATCTTTAGTAAAGAAACTGCATATTCATTTAAAACATTCTATTCAAGGTGTATCCCATTAAAAAAAAAATACCCTTCACTTCTTTTTGGATCATCTCTTTCCTCGAGTGCAGCTGGATTATAAACAAGTGTATTTAAAATTATCTCCTGTCTGTCAACTTCAGATAATATTCTACATCTGACACTTCCACTGTTAAAATGATCTAGTAAGGATTATTTGCAAACATAATATATATATTCCATATTTTTTGTAATATGGAATATGTAGATACATTTAACATATGTTAAGGACCCAAATAAATCCACAGTAACGGTCCACAAAGTGAACATGATCCAGCGGTTAAACTGTCAGCGTGTGGACGTCCTCTGAATCCTATCTGAAAGTGCCACATTCAAAAGCAGTTTTACTGAGGCAGCTTTTGCTTCTGTAATATTTTTGGGATTACTCTCAGCTGCCCAGCGAGCAAATCCCAAATCCATAAACCCTGCCGCTGGCCACAGCTGCAGCGAGGCTCCTCGCAACCAACCGGAATAAACCAACAGTGAGCAAAACAATAATGATCTGTGAGGGGTGTCCGTCCTGAGGGGGCGCTGGTGAGGTGGGCAGCTGATGTGCCAGGATGATTGACAGCAGAGCTCTGTGTTTGAAGGACTTGAATTAACTGTGCAGCCGATCCATCTTAATGCACACGAGTGAAGGGATTTCAATCTGTGGCTTTAATCGTTCTCACATGAACACACACACATGCATGACCTCTCTCTGCTCAAATGTTGACCTCTTGACTGCATCTTCACCTCCTGCTTGAAGTTTCTGGTTTAACATGAGGATTTGAACCTGCACCTCACAGCTTCACTGTCCTGGTTCCCTTTCATCATCCTGCAGCAGGCAGCTGTTTCCCACTTTTAAAACAAGCTCTAAAAACCTGCTGTACCGACCGGTTCAGCACAAACACCATGTTACAGACTGGCTGGTGAACACAGTGAAGCAGTTAGCAGCTACAGAGCTAATGAGATCACGTTTCTCCGCAGACACTAAGATCAGAACGATGAAAGAATACTGGACTTGCTTAAAACCAAGTGAACAGAAATGCGGGTTCACATTTCTGTTCCCTTGGTCAAAGCAAGCAAATGAAAACGACTGTTGATTTGTGACGGATGTGTAAACAAACACAAATATTTGCTCGGCAGTTATCAACTCAGAATAATGTGTTTACATGTATAGTTATTTCCTCAGCTACCAAAATCTGTTGATGCTCAAAAAAGGCTCAATAAGCTTAAATATAATGAACATCAACACCTCAATTAAATAAAATGCTAATTCAATGTGTAAAGTGTGCCACAAATAAAAGTACAACAGGATGTGTATTATGGAAGGATGTTGCATTCACACAAAATGTCATTATTACGAGAATCATAATTACAGACCTTTGATCTCCTCATTATGAACAAGGGTAAAGGTGGTTCAATCATCACTTTTTGATAAGACACACATTTTACATCTTCTCGGTTTAATTACCTATCCTACATCATATAATGAATATAGGCCATGAATAGCGATTACATGTTTTTAAACAGAGTATTTGTTTTGAAAATGTTAAACATATTAAAACTTCTGCTAGACCTCGAATGAGAGGTTCAGATTAAGTGAGTTAGATTTTTTGCTAGAATGTTAGTTTTTTGCCAACATTTGTTGGCATTTTTGAAAATTAGGCATTCTGACAGATCTAGTTACATTTTTGTTTTTTGATATTTTGTACCATTTGTTGATCTGACATTTACCACAGGAAATCTGAACAACCTGATAATGCTCTAGGTCATGTTCATCTACAATATCTTGTAGTAATGAGATAGTTCAGTCAGATTTCCCAGAGGGGAGGTCTCCATCTTTTTATTTTTGTCATTCTGTCGCTACGCAGTGTTTGGTTGAATTATGTAGCTGGTCAAATATCGATAACAGTGTATTTTCAATACATTCTATTGTCTTTTCACTCTCAGAAAATCCTGCGAGCTCAGATCTTTATTGACTGCAGACTCAGGATGTAGCGGCAATAACCAAATAACACAAGGAAATCTGACAGATAGTAACATCTCTAAGACTTTTAGCCTTTAAAGAAATTGACATCTTGGGGTATGTAATTGAGTCATGGAGGACATAAAGACACAGTTTACTTCCATAAGTTATTTTTGCAGTTATTAGTTTTCATTGTCTTTGGTCTGACTCGGAGGAGACTCTCTATCCTCATCACACACTGGAGTCATTGCTCCTGTTGTATCGGTGAGTTAAAGACTTTCCACAAACGCTCCTTGTCTTGTTTATGGTGCCACGCTGGGTGACATGTCCTCATCAGATCAACAGGAGCTGCTTTTTCACATTCAGAGCTGATTGGATAAACATTAACTCGGTAGACTATGCATAATCTGTTGATCTCCAACACTGTAATTCTGTCTGACGGCCCAGCGGGCAAAACACATCACAGCTCTAAATGTCCATCACTCTCGCTGGCATCAGCATTATAGTTTAGAGCCTTTTAACGGTGTAGTCACAGTTTTAACAGACTCACACAATGGACATTTTTACATGTAATCAAATTTCAACAGGAACAGTTAAAGACTCAGATCGTACCCAGCAAGGTGTTGACACAGGCATTCAAATGACCAGGAGGGGGCACTGTTGGTCTGAGCAGTGACGTAAGGAGTCTAATTGTGGAGCCTTCTCTTCTATTTTTGCCACTGGTGAAAATGTCATGTCTTCCTGTACAGATCAGTGCTATTCTCCTGTTCCACCCGTTTGACCCAGAATTCCTGATACACACAACAAAACCAGTCCCCTGTAACAAGGGGATTTAAATATAAATGTCACTTTACCAACCAATTTCCCAATCTTACATATTTTTATGTTCCTTTTACACAGAGCATCTTTTTCAAATGACAATTTAGATTTTCAGGGAAATGTTCATTGTACACTCCAGTTAAACATTTTTAAAATGTTTAGATGTTAGTTTGCCATAAACTTTATATAAAAATAGAGAAAGCAATGTGGAAACATCTGCTACCTGGACACAGTGGTCCATAGAGAACCGAGCCACAAAGTAGATTAACAGTGTGGA
Source organism: Pleuronectes platessa (assembly GCF_947347685.1). Lineage (NCBI taxonomy): Eukaryota > Metazoa > Chordata > Actinopteri > Pleuronectiformes > Pleuronectidae > Pleuronectes > Pleuronectes platessa. Next base: position 17,215,682 of record NC_070634.1, read on the forward strand.
CAATCAGGAATGTGATCTGGGAGAACATCCATCAACTTCCAGCTGCCGTCAAATGATACGACCCCCCCCCCCCCCTCGTGACCTCCTCTCCAGAATGAAGACAGAGGAGAACCCACACATAACATGCAAGTGGCAGACCCAAGCGCATCACTCACACATTTAGAAGCAGGGGGGGGAAAAGTAGAGGGGAGAGGTAGGTAAGGAGGAAGTCGTGACAAAGATCCAGATCGAGCACATCTGGAATGAGTCCACAGAGAGCCTGAGAGAAAGGAGAAGAACATCTGGGGTTCAAGGGAAAGAGAGAGGAGCCCACAGTCCAGATGCTCAGGTTCTTGAGGGAAGAGACAAAGTGTGCAACTCTTTCTCTCCCTGAACACAACGACACTGCCCCGGAGATCCTTGATAATTCAGCGACCAGAGATTGCACCGTGTCGGAGCCGCCACCGAGAAACCAGTAATTCTTCATGTGCTGCCTGTCTTATAGGATCTGTGTCTATGGCAGAAAAAGAAGGCCACTGATCCTCCCGCCTGTGAAGAGCTGTCGCCATGGCAACCGCACGGTTTATCAAGGTTTAAGGCAATGGAGAGAGTGAGGGTGTGCTTGTGTGGTTTACAATCACACACACACACACACACACACACACACACACAGATATATTGTTAGGAAAACATAAGCACATTATCAGGCGTGATGAGTCCAGTTGACAGAATCGGGTGTCATGTGAAAATTGTGCCCATATGCTGGAGCGACCGTAATGACTGTAGCAGACAGGTTATATTATAGTTTGCAAACATAAACATATAGTGAGGTGAGCAGGTGGCCGGGCGACAGTGTGGTTAGAGATTAGCTGCCTGACTGGAGGCTCACAGCTCTGATCCCTGCAAAGACCAAAATGTACACAGTGTAACACACCGACGCCGCGGCTCATTCTGCCAGAACATAACAAGATGCAATTAAGAATTTTCTCACAACGCTAATGGTGAGCCCATCGCAAGCAAGTGTCTTCTGTGGAGAAATCACAGATAGATCAGCTTAGAGATAAAGCTCGAGTCAGGAGGGATTTATTCGAGCTTTGCATAAAGATGGAGTGCAGAGGAAAAACAGCTCGCAAGCTTCTGACTAATCTGTTAAAAAATAGCCACCGAATGTGCCTCCTAAGCTTTTCCATCACCTCACTGTTGTTTGTTAATCTTTACATAAAGAGTTATGTCGTGAGGAAGAGTCACACAATAAAGAAATGAACCAACTGAGGCGCTCGACAGGATAAATTTATTAGAACATTGAGCTCTTAATGAAACATTTTTGTGTTCAGATTTAACAAATATATGAAATGTTGAACCTACAAAATACACATTTTCTGAAAGAAAAATTATGAATAATGACTTTCATAAAGGTTTGTATTCAAAAGGCTTTTGAGCTCTGGATGGAACCAGGTTATCTCCCCATGTTTTCAATCATTATTCTTATTTTAATGAATCGACTCTGAGCTTGAGGTTAATATTTTAAGTTGATTTGAATTTTGATTTCTCCTAATTCTCATGAAAGAGAAAAAGCTATAAACACATTCAATTATGGCATTATATATAAAAAGGTAAAAGTTCAGATTCACTGGGATATAACAACTTTTTGGTCTTTATTCAACACAAAAACTCACTAAAAGATGGGTGATGTCACAACATCTCCTGCAATCTGACTGTTAAGTGGAGGCAAATCACTGAAAGATGGTATTTCTAGATTTGAAAGCAAACAGAGGACACACTCAGGGATGTGTTTTACAGATCGGTCTCAGAGGTGTGTAGAGGTTTTGAGATCAAACTGTTTTTTCTTTTTACTCAGTCTTGAATCAATTGCATATAAAAGGAAATGGAAAGTTGTCATTGTTGATTGACTCCGCTGCTCTCATCTCAACCACAGAGCTGCATTGGAGGATCTAAAGAACGCTAAGAGCTCATATTGCTGCTGTCACTTTACAAATAATAGAAGGGGTGTCGGGCGAACACCCAATGTCGCCGTGTTGAAGAAAGCAAATCAAACTGTAAATCCGCCCGGTTCTCGGGATTATCGTGCTGTAATCCTGTAAACAGACAGAAAGCAAACAACCAAGGAGGAAATCAACCGTTATATTTATGTTCTTTGTCAGAGGTAAGCTACATTGATGGACAACACCCCCTCTGAGTGCATGCACTTTGTTACTCCGTTGGTGGCTAATATTGACTGGCTGCAGGTCGTGCATCACCTTAATCACCTTAATAGTTTCAATAAATGTTTCGAATGCAAATCGCTAGAGCAGGCATGATGCACTGTGATGGCCATTTACAAGCTGTGACAAGCCAGACGCCATCTTGTGTATGATGAAGCTACGAATGTGCTCTAACAGTCAACTTCATTTGACACACTCTTAATGAGAAGTAGCGTAATCGATGATTGCGTCACCGTGTGAAGTAGATTTTGAGTTTTGCATCTACCGAAAACACTTTTGAAAATAAACCCTGAACGATAATCTGCAGCCCCCTTGGCATTAGACTCAGGTCGGCTGTCATGTCTGTTCTAAGTGAAGCAGACTGATTAAAGAGTCCAAGTTACGCTTCTTCGCAATGTTTCTTCTTCTGTCAGACAGAAAACCGGTTTGATCCAGCATGAAGCAACTACTGCATGTATTACCATGAAATGTTGTGCGGTCATTTATGGTGACCAGCGGATAAATCTTAATGACTTTAGTGACCCTCTGACCTTTTCCTCTGGCTGCAATGAGGCTGACATTTGTGATTTAAATGTGTTTGGTTGGATTGCTTTTAAATTTGCTTCAGACATTTGGGTTGCCACAGGATTAATTACCTCTGCCAAGAAGGTTATGTTTTCACCCTTGTCCATTTGTTGGTTGGTTGGTTTGTCAGCAGGATTAAGTTTTACATGACCTTGGGAGGACGGGTGGAGAAAGAACCCATTCAATTTAGGCACAGATCTGGAACAAGGGGGCAGCTTCAGGAATTCTGTCGCTTTGCTTATCTTCGCGACTCGTGAGATGGGAATTTGTCGACATTATCACAAATCTCTAGAGGAATAATGCATGGGTCTTTATGAAAAAGCTTATATGTGCTTGATTGAAGATAAGGGGAATATTGGACCTTTGGACCCTACTGAGTGACATTCTAGTTGTAATAGCTCTCAACATGGAGCGCCACCAACAGGTGACTTTTTCTGTTCAGAACTTTGGTGTATGCCCCCAAAACGTATAGCAGTCCCATCAGTTTCAGCTAACCATAATTTTTTCGCTAATTGACTAAATTTAGCATTTTAACACGCTAAATTAAATTAAGACCAGTTGTGGTAAATGACACAACATTAGCATATTTGCTATGTGTCATTTTTAGCATTTTGATGAAAACACGGCCTGACAGAACTACTAGCATGTCAGTCTTGTACCTGTCAGTTAAACCAAACCACGTTTTTTGCAAGTGTGTCCTCAGATGCAAGGACAGTGGCCGGCGACAGTAACACTGAAACATTTCTCTGTCTCTGGTGTCAAAGAGCATTTCAGCCCTTTGCCAAATATGTAAACAGACAAACAAAGACATTTGGTTGGATTAGACCGACGTCAATTCCTGGTGCACAACAGCAGAGTTGTGTTATCTAACCAAAACAAACCTCAGTAATTGGACTAACACACTGAACCTTTTTAAGAAAAGGCTCAGTGACTGCATTTTGTTAAAAACCTTCGGCATTCTGCATAAACAACACACGAGAAAAAGTGAAAACATAAAAGTCAATAAACGGCTTCAATTATGTTGTGCGTTCATATTCAGGATTAATGGGCTTCGTTCTAATAGACTTGGTGGAGTTCCGTCTCTGCTTGTCTTCATTGATATTGCCTCCAGGCAAACATAATATGCATGCGATGAATCCGGTAAGATCTTACAAGTAATGTGTGTATGCAAGCCTTAACTGAATAATTGAATGTTTACCTTCTAATCCACTATTCTGATCCAAACATTTCAATCAACTGCATCTATTGTGTGTTTAGTTTCAAGCTTTTACCACTTGTGTTACTGTGATCATGGTTTAGGGCATTTGAGGTGCCATACAGATGGATCTATGGTGTTTACAGATTCTTCAGGATATATTTTTGCCGTGCTCGGATGAAAACCAACCTGCAGTAATGTGAGGTGAGGACAACAAATCACTACACCCCACTAACCGCCGCTTTGCTTTAGTGTTCGCATTGAAATGCACTAATTTAAAGTGTTTTTTAGCCGTTCAGGCACAGTGAGTCGATGGGACGGCGTTCTGTCAGTCAGTGGGTCGCTTCACCTTTTCTATCAGGACTGAAATATCTCAAAAATTGACATGAAATTCTGAAGAGAGCTATTAGAGCCATACTGATGAAAAAACAGCTTTGAGACTGTGAGTATTATTTTGTAATATTAGGAGATAAATGCCGTATTAAGAAGGAAGTCATAATAATACAACAATATAGAAGGAATATGGAAATAAAATTATTTTGCAAATAAGCAGCGAACGAACCTGTTTCGAACCAATCTCATTGTCTCTTGTTCAACGGTCAAAACCCTTTCACAAGTTAGTAATATTACCACTTTATTTTTGGAGTATTTCAGCCTTATTATACCCATTTTTGAGAGTTTACCTTGTTAGAGGCCTTGGTGTTCCATTGTAGTTTCCTGGTTTGTCCTTCATAACAGATTATAAATGGCTCTCAGACGATTCCTGTGAGAATTATCTGGCCTGAAGTTCTATTATGCAGTTCTTTACACTACACAAATGTGAAACTACAAGTTTAAAAAAAAACAATAATCCCAAAATCCTTTAGGGGGAGTGCGGAACGATAATCTGGAAAAACGGGCGGATTAAGGATTTGATTTGATTTCTTTAGCATTAGAGATTATGTGATAGCCTTGGTGGAGGTGTCTGAGTTCCCTTCTACTATTTGATACATCATATCAAAAACATTGCTAAATACAGTACAACCCAAAGATGTTGCTGTAATTAATGCTGTTTCATCTCTGTTATATATTACACTGCATTCATCACTGCTGAAAATACAAAGGCTGTGAGGAGACCAGCAGACTGACATTCACTGAATCCAGAGGTAATTATTACTTTCTATTTATAGATCCTTCCAGGGCGTTTAACACTGTTGATCACACTGTTCTCCAACAGATATTACTTGGCACAGAAGCTACGGTTTGTAAACGATGACAGACTCAGTTTGATGTTTTTGCTTCATAGATTCCTTTCTGTCATTACTGGAGCTCAAAGGCTTTGTGCTTGAATCTTTTCACCATTTTTATTGTTATACAATATTACAATGCATCAGTGTTCATTTCTGACAATAAACTGATAATTTCTTTAGTCGTGCTAATGATTTTGATGCTTTTAGACGTTCTAAGCAGCTTTTATTGCCCAATAAGATCCTTTGTTTCAGTTCACACTTGTTTGCGTGGAGTAGGAATCTTAAGTCTTTGATTTGCAGTTAATCGTTGAAAGATCTTCAGGAATTTTTAGAGATTAAGTTGATTTTCCTTTAAAGCTACCTCAATATACTCACCAACACAGCTGATGCTCAAACATTTTCATTTTAAGGGTATAATAGTTTTTTTTTTTTTAGCGTGCGAGTTTTTGTCTTCAATGCTTATTATCTCTGTAGCGTTTTATGACTTTTAACCATATTGAAAAACAAAAGACCAAAAACAGTAAAGACATTGAAAGAAATGTTATCTTCTCCTTTCATTTTAGTTTGAATCAGAAGAAAAAGGAAAAAAATAAAGTGATGTTTGTGGAAGACTCAGTAAGCCTGTGGACCAGGTGATTTTATACTGATGCAATGAACGGTGGAGGATTTTTGAAATGATGTATGAAGGTGGATCCAATCAATTATTTTATTGTGCTGAATATTTCTGTTATGCTCAAAGCTAACCTTGTTGACCTTGTGCATTTTAAATAATGCTTTTTAATAATATTATAAACCTTAATGGAAAAATGTCATTAACACTAAAGGGGGTGAATTAAAAAGGATATATAAATATATATATATATATATATATATATATATATATATATACAAAAAAAACATTCTGTTATGAGTGGAGAAAGTAAAAATGAATAAATATCTGGTTCATAAATAAGTAGATTAAAACAGTTTACAGATAAATGTATACACACTCACTGAATTCTACATACCTTTATATGTCAGTTTATATTCATGGAAATTCATACAGTATAATAAGGCTTGATCTAGCTATTTGTCTATCTACATTTCAACATCTACTTCTACTGCTAGTCTAATGTTTAGTCCAATATATTCATCAGTCTAAAAGGTACTTCAGTAGAAATGCAATTTTAAAATGTGTTTTTCACGAGAGCATTCCTCCTGATGATAAGGTGCATCCTTGATAGAAAAAAAAGAATTTTCATATTCAGGCAAACATCTTCATGAGGCAATAGAAATGTTAATCTTGAGCCAAAAGAGAAATCCCATCAAGTCGTCCGCTGAGAAAAAATGTTCAAAGCCAAACCCCTGGGCATTCTCATGTTTATGGCCTTAACCTTTGCACTGTTGGCTGCTGTTAACCAGAGGTCACTTCCCTCCAAGGGATGATAACGCTGATCAAGGCCAAGTGCTGAATCACATTTCATTATTTTGTAAGTGCTGCTGCTGCACCTGGCCCTCCATCAGCTAATTCTGTGTCTTGTACATGATTGTACGGCACACCACCCCTTTGTTCTCTGGGAATTAATAGTTGCGGTTACACTGCTAATCTATAGAGACAGATTTTAAAGTGTTCCTTCCTTTGATCTGATGTTTTCATTATGATGCAACATGGAAATTTCTGTGCAACCTCGAAGATGTGAACAGATATCATGAGGGAAAATTGCCAGGAGGTGGAGAAAATGTGATTATTGCGACCAATTTCTGGGTGTCTCTGTGATGGTATGCAGAACTTGCTCGTGGGTACAGAAATTGGGGAGGATGTAGTCTAACTGTGAGCAAACATGATTTGCACATTTCTATTGCATCATAACTAAAGGTGGAGTGCGTTGATACTAATCAAATTCAATTTTTTATTAAATTCAGCGAATATCTTCCTACGCTCTCGAGCTGTCCGTTCTCTGTGTTTGTGTGTTGAAAGACATCCAGTGTTCCCACTCAATTATTTCCCTGTAAATGGTAAAGAAAAGTGGCTTGAACTGAGCTACACAACATTACAGCCAGTCAGCAACAGGGGGCGTTAACGCTCGCATGGTGGACAAAGAAAAGAAGAGAGGAGGCTAGATTGGGGAAAGAGACAGAAAGTCTGGAACATGCTAAGAGATGGGGCTAATTTAAGGATTACCAGGGGAAGGTGTAGGATCAAACCCTTCCGTCACAAGACCATGAGGAATTTGAAATCATCCTGTTGTTTGTACAAAGTACAAAGAGCTCTATAGCCACAAAGACCTAAAACACAAGTTTGCAAGGAATGTTGATTTTATGGATGGATGCATAATTTAAATGTCAAAGTTACCTTCCTTGTTGGCTCAGCCGCAAACCTACAATCACATCTGTCACAGTAGCTTTGTCATACCAGGGTGAACTACTTTAACTTGCTAGGTTTTACCCCATGGTGCCACAGATGCTGTGTTTGTGTTAATGCTGATGGTTTATGATGCTCTACAAGGTTTGTTTGTATTCACTTCAAAGTTCTGTAAGGTCCGACAGTCTCAGTTTTAATGCAGGCCGAGGTCATAGAGGGGAAGGCAGTCAGGGAAGCAGAGGTTACAGGCCAAGATCCCCAAACAAACAAACAAGCAAAAAGTCACAAAAAAAACAAGAACAAGGCAGCAAAACTTACAGGTCAGAGGCAGACTCAGAAACACAAACAGGCAATGAGTCATACATGGGAGGGCGACGCGAGGACTGAATGGTGAACAGCTCGACGTGAAGCACAGAGACAATGTGGCAGGATGGTTGTGTGTGAGCAGGTGTGTACTGGGTGAGTGATGGTGATGAGGTGAAGGTGTGGTGGGTGCAGTGGCGGGGAAACAGGAGTAAGTCAGACTGGAGTCCATGGACAGAGTGAAATACAAAATAAAAGAGTAAGGGAGTGTTCAGTGCGAACAGGTCGTCACAATAAGACTCTAGATTTCTTCCTTTGTGTTGTTGTTGTGTTTGTCGGCCCATTTTTTCCCTCAACAATTTCGGGGTGGGCACAGCACCTGCTGGGGCACTGAAGGACTGTACTTGATTGTTGAGTTCAAATGTTTCTAGTCTTCTAGTCCAACTACACCTTGGATGTTACAAAAGGTTGAAGCCAAGGAATGTTGTAAGAGGGAAACAAACCACTTCTGTATTGAAAAGTCTCTAAATGTCAAAGATGGTGGCATCGATTGGTCCCCACTGGGCCAAAAACTGTGAAATGTGAAACCTTGCACATTTGCAGTAGAAGTACAGCCTGTGTGGAGGAATCATTCCAAACCTTATTTTGAGGCAGTATCACTAAACGTGTGGTTCTCTCCCTGTTCGTTTGAATGAGAGTCTGGTCTTGTTAGCCTGAAACAACTGCCAGCAGGCTCTGCCAAAATGGCTGCCAAGTGGCAAGACCCGCATACAAGGACTTTGCTGATGCCTTGTCGAAGTCTGATTCATGACGCTACGTCCATGAATCATCTTAACTTTCTGTTTAAGATGATCTGTTCTTGTCTCTTGGAATCGTTCTGCAGTGTAATCTGATTGATATATGAGGAACATCTCAATAAAATCTATCACAGTTTATTCCACGGGATTGTTTCGACCATGACCTCAATTCAACACGGCTCTGCAGTTCCCATGCATTACCTTCCAGCCCGTACACAGCAACCTTCCCTCAACACCACAGGTGAACAGGGAAATTAGGCTAAAATGAAATCTGGTGTACTTATGTCCTTCACTGAACACTCTTCCCATGGGGCTCAATGTTTTGAGGATAAAAAAGTGGCGAAAATGGATTAATTACCACGGTCACTTTCCGCTCGCAGCCCAGAGGACGCACCGTTGGACTGAAGGATTCACCCAGACTCCCACTGCTCCTTCCATCTGCCATGTCACACCTTCGGTTCATGGCTAGTACACTGCAGCTCCTCTAGCCCACAGGGGCATATTAGAAATACCTGGCTTGACACAGGATGCGAGGAAACTCTGGGAACAAAACAAAGGTGAGGGTTAAAGTGGCTTGACAAGAGCTCTGAAGCCCACCGATGTGTGTGCGTTAGCTGCACTCTGTGAAAGCGCGACAGGTTTGCCATATCTTTGGCAGTAAGCTCTGGAGCAGATAGCACATGTCAGCTTGGCAATCTAATGTCCTCCTACCTCACTAAGGCCTGTTTTTTCACACAGCAGGCTTTTCCCCTACAATAACACACCTCGTTCCCCCCCCCCCTCTTCTCGCACCGATGCCCCTGCATCGTCCCACATTGGCACTGACCTGAATTGAGAGAAGAGCACCTGGCAATGTGACCAATGCTGTAAGGATTCAGCACATCACTGCCCTGTCATGCTCTGTAGCCACATCAAATTCTCAAAGGGACCCAATCACTACTTTGTAAATGATTACATTTTACAGTGCAACAGTCAAAGGGACATTATGTAACCTGTGACTCAACCGGCTGCCAGTCCTCCCACTTTCTGTGGCCCAAGGCTTCGTTGTGCATAAATTTGACTGAATAGAAATTATTGTGGGAATATGCAACATGTAAAAACGAATAAGACATTATTATCATGTGTATCCCTTTCAGATCCTAAAAACTGATATTTGAAAAAAAACTGAATCATTATCTTGATTAAAAGCCCTGGTAAGTTGGCATTACATTCTCAAAATCCTTTCTTGATACTGCCATGTTTTGTAGTGTCTTATCATTTACTTACTAACAAAACTTATTTGCTGTGGCAAAATATTAGTGTATGAATAGAATTTCCAGGATACAGGGTTAGTCTAACTCTATATGTGGAAGATGGAAGATAAGAGCTGCAGTCCAGGTGATAAATCCCGCCTCCTCCGTGTGATTTGATTAGACATGTTTATAAAAATAGAAGTAACTGTCAAATATATATTTCTCAAAGATGATTTCATTTTAGGTGGTTGTTATGATGTAACTTTTGAAAGGCAGACTGCGCTGAATCACATCAATAATAAGATATACTACTTCTAATGGTCCCTTTTCCGCTGTCGGATGGTAAACATCTCCACTTAATGTATTTTTAACAGCTACATATGCAAAGTGATAAAAAAAAACCTGTGTGGGTGCGACAACGGAGATAACAGTTTGCTTTGTCACCGACTCCAAGGGTCCGAAAATAATTACTTTTATATCGGATCAATATTAACTCTGGTGTGAATTTCATGGTGTTTTACCAACTGTAAAGTTTAATATTCTCCATCACATCCTCACTGTGAGATAAATTCCCCCCCTTTTTTGGGGAAGTCTCAAAATGGAGCCTCCGGAGCAGACTTCGTCAATTGAGCAGTTTGAGTGTTGCCCTCACCTCAGGCAGAAATCAACTCTGACACACTGTGGCTGCAGCGCCCGCTACGCTCCCTGTGACGACAAGAGCTTTCAGCTCACCGGGCCTCTTAACACAGAAAAAGACACCGGAGGTCGTTCGTCTTGCAGGAAACAGATTGTTTTACTGCAAAACTTCCGTATTTAATGCTAAAGCTAGGGACCCACTTCTGATTTGCTGATATTTATTTGTTGACATGACAATAATGATTTCATTAATAGGTTTGTCTACATAGTAAATCAACAGAAAAGATAAAGTAGAAGTCGCATATGGAGCTAATTACAACATTGAGCCTCTTTTAACATCCTGGATTTCAAAGCGCAATGTAACAGTCAGCTAATAACACAGGGTTTACCAGTAAAACCAAGGGAGAATGATTATATTCATGTCAAAGGAAGCAAAAGCTTTATTGTAAGATTATATCCTCTGTAAAGCTGGATCTCAAGAGATTTAAAGGCGAAGCAAACAGCTTGATCTCAGTCTTAAACATTATCCTGGAAGGGTCACTGGGGGGGGCTGGAGCCAATCCCAGCTGACATTGGAGCAGGAAGCGGGCTACAACCTGGACATTTCTTTTCAAAGGGCCGAAACAAACAACAATATACTCTCATATTCACACCTACAATCCTTTTAAAGTCTCCCATCAACCTCACCTAATCTGTATGTCTTTGGACTGTGGGAGGAAGCCGGACCTGCAAACTTCCACACAGGAAGACAAAAGACCAAACAGGGATTCAAACCAAGAAACTTCTTGCTGTGAAGCCACCCAGGACTGAGAGATGTCTACATTATTGTTTAGTGCCAAGGAGGTAATGTTTTCACTCCGGATGGGGCCAGAGAAGAATCCATAAAATGTTGGTGCAGATCCAGTTTAAATGGTGAATCCAGGAATTTTCCATTGCTTACCTTAACATTATCATAAATTGCTCCAGGTATAATGTATGGGCCTTATTAGAAAACAGACATATTTAAGAGTTGTCTGGCCTCAGCAATTTAGTTTACACTTAATTGTTCTCAAGTCCTCCATCTTGACTTGAAAAAAGCACCTGCCTGGTTAGAATGCATACTTTCCTATTAGGATATATTAATCATATGAATGATATGAATAGTATGCACTGATTTCTTCTGTTTATGGATTCCCATTATTTAAAAGAGGCTGCAACAAAATGTATGAAAGTGTGGCTGTAGGTAGAGAGATGGATGACTAACTGGATTATGAGGCTGCTTTCCTGAATTTTCTTCTAAATTGAGCACAATGTCTTAAAATGCAAATACGAGCTCTGTGAATGAAAAGTGAGAGGAATACATTTACCCACCACGAAAGAATTACTTGAAGGAGACATGTTTGGCGCCGGGCCACAGTTAGCCATTTAAATACAGTGCAGAGGGAAAGAGGGACATTAGGATGCAGGCGGTGGAGGGTCAGACTATAAATTAAATGTTGTAGCCTTGTAAGTTTTAAGTTTCAGCAGCGTAAACAGAGCTTTGTTCTGTTAATGTTAAAACGGGCTTCCCTTTGAAATAATAATATCAATCAGGGGAGTCTTATAGAGAAGCCAATGAGAATGAGGTAATTGGAATGAAATTAAATTTACTGTGTACACAGGAACAGACTTTGGTGTTTAGACCACAGCAGGAAGTCGAACATCATAGAAGCAGTCATATGAATTATGAGCTTTAAACATGAAGAAGACTTCCCCCCGGAGATAGTCACTGGTGGTGGACATGAAAAATGGAGCACACAGTCAGGACTTCCGGTTGGACATTTGAAGGGAGATGACCTGGTAACCAGATTTGAGGTTTTTGCAGGGGTGGAGGGGGGTCACTCATTGATCATGGTACTAAACTGAATGACATCTGAATTACAGAAAGGAGAGAAACCATTTTAAACTTTGACAACCTACAGGGGATTGGCTCAATGCGGGGGGGGGGGGGGGGGGGGGGGTCAGGTCATGAGAGGACGAAAATAGAGACCGAGCTAGTGGAGCCAGCGGGAACTGTGCATGTGACTTAGGAGGCGAGAACACAGACTTTTTCACTGAGCTTCATTTACAACTCACTGTTCACGACTGATTACCAGTGAAAATGTAAACGTCTCATGAGGAAACTGATGTTTCAGTTGGCAAAACTCATATGGTGCACTGCATTTATGTGGTAGTATTCTAGTCTCATCCACCACTCCAAGCGCCTTGCAGTACAAGTGTCATTCACCAATTCACACACACATTCATGGAACATCTCTATATGCAGCACTTTCTCTATCACACACCATTCTCACACTGTTGGCACAGCTGTCAGGGACAATCTGGGGTTCACCTTTGCACAAAGACACTTTGAAATACAGGATAAAAGAGCCAGGGATTGAACCCCCGACCTTCTGGTTAGTGGACAACCCTCCTGAGCCACAGTCTGACTGATTATGTGTTGACAATAACCTGCATTTATATGATTAATATCATCCTACATGTAAAGACATTGTTTATTTATAGAAAACAAATGTCAGAATTGTTTAAAATGTCAAGTAAGTCTAATCGGTGACTCTCTGTTGAACGCTGCAGTGAAAAGGTGGTAAACCATCTCATGAGGCAGCTTGTTCATTCTGGAAGGATTTTGTAAATGCACAGTAAAGATAAACACATAAAAATGATATAGAAATATTAATGTGGCGATGTTTCCTCTGAGCTATGAAATGTTGTCGGGAATGGGCCTCTAAAGGGATGAAAATAGATCCAGTGATGGTGGAGTGATACAGATAATACTGTCTCTGCTATCATAAAAATGTGTTGGGCTTGTTGTTTGGGGGGGGATATATGAATGCCCATTGGAGTGCACTGCAAACATTCATATCACAGCTCTTTCCCTCAAGCAGAATAAGGTAAAATATTATGCAGCCCCGTGTAAGTGAAGAGATGTCCCCACATATGGCTTATTCATCGCAATGAAGTACAAAACCATTACACTGAGGGACACTTTGCACTGTATTAAATTACAGTTTGCATTTTTCATCTCAGTTGGCAAATATTGCTTTCATCTAAGTGGTTCCGCTATAGTGTGCTCGGGTGATGTGTTGTGAGAAAAAAAAAAAAATCCTCTATAGTGACAGCAAATGCAAACACTCGAGCTAAAAATATCACAAACACAGAATGTGACACGTGATGAGACAATAGGAAGGTGTGAGGGGGAGAGGGGGAACAGGAGAGGACAGAAAGAAGGAGAGATAGAAAATGTTTGCTGGGATAATACCTGTACATACACTATTAACATCCATGTCATCCTCACAGTGAACCCAGAGAGACAAGATGCAGGAGAAATCCCTCCTGCATAAACAACCGGGTGTCAGAATGTGATGCTGTGCACCGAGCTCGGTAGAAGCAGTGGGCTGAGCACTTGCACTCTCCTCAAAAGCCTGTGTCTGTTAATTTCAGGGTGCAGTCACCTCTTTATGCTGCAGCTGCAAAAAGCAGCTGAACCTGTATTTTCCCATCTCCGCAGCCCGTTGCGGTGTTAAATTCAATGTTTCTGCTTTGAAACCTCGTCTGGCAGGAGCAGGGCTTCATTCCAAAGATTGGGTCAAGACAGGATAAGCTTTAAGATCTCCTCTCGCTGAAACACGCCGCCTATAAGCGCTTTCCAGATAGATCCCAGACCCCGGGTAAATGATCTCCGCCGGCAGCTCTGTGCCCTCTGCATAAACATGGGCATCCTGTCACATGTTTTTACAGTCCCAATCTCGCACTTGTCAAGCCAGACACAGTCTGATTGCACTTGTCAACACACCACATCTCAGCGGCTTCCGGCTGGCGGTGGACCTAATCGCCCCCGGGATGCCCCCTGTGGCTGCCGATCCCTGCCACTCACCTCGGGTCACTCTCACAGCGCTGTGCTTTGTACCCCCTCTGCCGTACAGCTAATCTTAGCAGCACTGGAAACACAGTATTATCATATTATTTATGAGGACCGGCCTTCTGGGATGCAACTCAAGCAGGAATACCAATTGAGCTCTGCTGCCGTCCCGCACTCCCAGGCCGGCCTCCTGGGGTAAGGACTTACGCTTCTGCTCCCTGGGTAGAGCGTTATCTCCAAGTCGAGGTTCCGCGGCTGCCACTTAAGCAGACACTGTGCACACACTGTAGGCGCCTTTTGTCAGAGCCTTCTATTTGCAACTCGGAGGGGGAACAATCCCAAAAACCGGATTCTTGTGTTTGAGATCTTCTTGTGCCTAACGATTCCCAGTTAGTTGGCGTTAATATGAGGATTCGGTTAATGCGCCTGAGCCCCACTGTAGCTCCCTGGTGGCAACAAAAGGATATGATCTACTGTCTGTCTTGACTACAGACAATCCACCAATCTGTTCAGTGGGATGTGAAACACGGAGCTTTCCCCCCCGTGTTTGGACTGACAGATTAGATTGTTAGCAGGAAGTCATTATTTCCAGAAAGCACACTAATCTGCAGGAGCTGTCCAAAAACGCAGACCTGCACTCACCCTCTAGCCCAGGATTCAGTTCCACCATTCACATTCCCAATGGAACCAACAGATGTGCTGGAAATCATGCTAATATTTGGATCCCATATGACAGCATGACGAAGGTGACTCTATTAGTGATTAATACCTCCTGGTTTTTGGAGAAGGCTGATGGGGCTCCATTTGATTTTTTATGCTTTAACAACGCATCATCAGACCACATCACAATTCCTCTTCTTCAAAAGACTTGCTGAGCTTGTTAGAATCCAACGCTCTTAATTCAAAAAAAAAAGAAGCCATTTTTTTTATATTACAAATGCACTCACTTTGAAATTCCCTTTGTCTCAGCAATATAAGCTGTTTGAAAGTTAACAATTACCTACAGTGTTGTGCCGCAAACCAGGAAAAGAAAAATATCCCAACTTTTGAAACATACAGTCTCCTTCTCCTTTGTGTTTTTGCTTTTGTTAAAAGTCATTTGGTGCTCAGCGTGTTTCCTTAAATAACTGGTCTGAATTAAAGTCCACCTAATAAATCGACTTGGCATATACTCCGCTGGTATCTCTCAAAATGATTGCACACGCTCCTCTGGAAAATAAAGTGTGTTGAGTGTGTTCCTGTGCATGACAAAGAATTGGCCAACTCTTAAACATTGACATGACTGAACAGTCCACCTGATAGAGACGCTTTTGTTTCTTGGCATCAAAGAAAGGAGGAATTAATTTTCTTTATTGTATGAACAAGTGTTGAGTTGGGTGAGATATACTTTTTCTTTCGCAGGACTGTAAAGCACGAGCACGGTCTTTTATAGTGATTTCACGAAACTGGCTTAACTACCACGATGTGGGAAGCATTGGACTGCTGTAATGATTTCACCGATCTTTACTCCATAATGATCCTCACTCCTGTTCTGCAGCCCACTCGTAACAAGCCCATATCACATCTAGGCTCTATGCATGCCGCCCAGGACTGATAAATGCATTGCAGACACATTGCACAAATTGCCTCATTCTCCTGTGAGCTTTTTCTCCCACTGTCCTCCACAGCAAAATGCGGGGAAGCAAAAGGTTGCTGGTTGGGGAGTGGCATCTTGGGAACACACTGGCCCGAGCAGCATGTCTCCTTTCATGCCTCATTCATTCACTTTATCACCTCATTAGACGAATGTGAAGGTGTGGAGGAGAAGCCTTGTCACCCTGAGACAGAGAGGGAGGAGCCGTACTCCATCTTCTCCTCCCGTGGCTGTAGCTGCATGCGTGGCTAACATTGCTCGGGGGGGGGGGCACGCTGCCATATGAGCACACCTCATCAGGTGACACACAACACACATAGTTGTACTACTGGAGATTTGAGGATGTGGCGAAAAATGAAGAGGCAATCTGAAAATGCATTTCCTGTTATTGTATTGTTTTTTATTATATAAGAAATAAAATTGGTAATGTCACACAGCATCTGATATAATATTTTTTTTGCCTATCATTGTATGAATGTTGAGTTGAAATATGTTACAATATCGTCTCATTCCATTCATGTATGCTCTTGTTTGCCGTACGGTTTATTGAAAACAGGCCCTTTGAGGTACATTTGTGTTTTTCGACGACCTAGATGAAATTATTTTAATTTGACTTGACATTTAAAGATAACAGATTTTTAAATCGGTCCATTCATTCAATCAAAAAGACTTATGAAGGACTCCTTTCAAAACTGTCTGACAGACTATTTAGTCTGTCAGAGCCGACATGTGTCAAATTCCAAAAAGTGTTTATAAATAAATAGACATGTAGTCTTAGTTTTGACAATATAATTACATGGCCTAATCACATGCAGCTAATACATTCATAGCATTTCCAAATCCACTTTTGCTCGTATAGAAGAACAAAAGTTGCAGCACCAGGCTCGTGATTGAAAAGTTTAGTTTTGTCAATCATCAGATCATGTTTTGGGCATAAAATGAAATGAACTATTCCCAAATCCCTTTAAAAGTCAGGTGAACTTTAACTCTGGTTGAATGTTATTATGTCAGGTATTAAGAGAGAAAATGTCTCTACAGAGGAGGGGCATCTGCAAGGTGAACAAGGTGCACACCATATACAGCAATAGCATGGATTCCACCGAAGCTCCCTGAGGGTGAAACTGGAATGGGAGGATGCACCTGTGTATGTAACAAACAGAGTATACAAACTTTGTGCACCTGCATGGGTAGATAAATATCATATCTTCATGTTCCACTCTTAAAATAACCCTGAGATCCTGCACCAATGACTCCAGAGCAGGTTTTTGTTGATCAATCAATCTCTGCTATGTCAAGATAGCAAAACACCAACAATACACCCGACCACACCTCATTTTAAGGTCAACACACCCATGGGTGCTATTTTCTATTTAACTTCTTCCCCCTGGGTGCCCCCCGGGTGTTGGAACAGAAAACGACAACTGCATTGCTCTGAAACTGGACATTTGCGTCCACCACTTTGTACCAGGTTTAAGACAGGAACATCTATGTGCGTATATAAACCTGTTCTGGTTCCATATCTGTCTCAACATGGCAAGTTCCCACTACTGCCAGAAGAAAAATAGCAATTCTGTGGATCATACAGGGGGGGATATATTGCACCTCCTTCCAGGTTTACACGAGAACATCGGTCAGAGCTGCCCTGGATACATAACCCAGATGAAACCATGGACATACACACACACATGCACACACACACACACATAGACACAGAGAAAACCTGCAATTTGTCATTTTTAGGGAGACCTAAAATAAGTATATTACAAGCATACGACATTCATCTTGTAAGGGCCACACTTATTTGGGAAAGGTGAAAGGACACTCACTGTATTACAGTGTATCCGTGCAGGATACAGATGGAGCTTTTCATATCATGTGTCAGGGTCTCACAGAGTCAGGAGAGACAGTGGTGTAATGTGGGTGATTTGAGGAGCTCCATCATGGTGCTCTGCCTTTTTATTGATTTACGTGGCCTCATGTTGTCTTGAATCGCCCTACTACAAATTGCCTTCATATTATTGGGATAAAGCCGCAGCTCAGGCCACTATGCAGTTATTTATCAGATGCACATTTGCTTCAAATTGCTTTTTGCAGAGACTAAACAATAAGTAGCTCTGATGAGCGGAGATCATTCGATGTCAGAGCTGCAGCCTTTGTGTACAAATGGGCTTTTTGTACAAGAATATACAGTGGAATCTTTTCCTCTTGTATATAATGTTAGCTATCTGCTGAATAGAAAAGACAAATGAGGACTTTCAAGTTATGAATATTTTAAGATAAGGTGCAAATAGTTCTTCATCATTTAATATTTAATATCCTTACAGCTGTTTTTAGTGGCATGCTGCAAGTTCAACCTCTGGTTTCACACTGTTGGGATCAAGAGACGGTATATTTCAAGTGTAGTTTAGTGAATTTTATACATTAGAAATTGGATGACAACTTACATTGAATTCACAAAATTGCAAGGCCCAAACCGTCATGATTCTGCCCTGACCCTGAAGACAGAAAAATAATATAGATTTTAGATTTAATGTTATGGACTATAGGATTTATGGACTTTGACCTGTGTTAAAGGTTTGAGTTCAGTGGTTTCCCCCTGAGTTCTCCGCTTCCTGTTTTATTTTGAAAGTATGCTCCTTGTGTGTCTGTAGCTTAACTGCCTGTCTTTGTCCTGTTTCCTGCCCCTGTGCCTGATCCTGATGTGTTTCCCCTGTGCTCAGTCAGCCCTGCCTCCATGTGTATGGAAGTCTCTGTGCTTCCATTGGTGCTTCCCTTAGTCAGTTCTCTGTCATGTTTCCAGTGTCATCTTGTTTCCCAGTGCTTCTAATTTCCGGAATTTTCTTGTTTGTGGAACTTTTCTTGGACTTAGTTTGTTTAATTACACTTTTTGTTTTTGCTACCTGAACTTTGCTTCTGCATTCTTGGTCCACGCGCTCACATCTTTAAATAATTCATTAAGGCACCCATGCATAGTTGACTTGTATATAGAGAAAAAGACATATAGATTATATGCAGTTTATATATTTTCAGCTGGAAAAAAAAGCAACATCTTATAGGTTGACCAGAAGAAGACAGTGTTTCTGAAACTGTGAATGGTAGTTCTGCCGTACTATTTTTCAGTATGTATTCTTTTTTCTAACAACATCACATTCAATTTATTTTTCGTAAAATAAAGCTACCACTCCCTTTTTCGCTTGAATCATTCATTCATTAACTGTGATTTTTAATGGAGCCTCAAACAAATGAAAAGAGACGAGTTCTCTACCAGGATTTGTTCCATTCATGGTCAAGGCAGCTTCTCCCTCTCCTCTTCTGACTGAGGGTGGGGCTCAGCTTCGAAGGTAAACACACCGAGGCGTCAGTGAACCAGACCCCGGTGAACCAGGTGGAGGTTACGTTTTGTCTGTTGAGGACAGTGTGATGTAAATTTTGTCATCAGAGGGTGAATTTGAAAAGGGGCTGTATGAGGAGGTCTGCTCCACTCCTCCTCCTTCACATTTACAATTCATCTTTTAAAGAATACAAAGACAAGAGAAGACAAAGAAGCTCTGTTTTTTTTTGTTGCTCACCTGGTTTTGAATTTGCATGCTCAGAATATGGAGACGCCGATCCACTGCTCATGTATAAAATACATCCACCAAACAACTGCACATCTTAGTTTGTTTCCTGTAAGATATTCATTGTATGTTTTGACTTTTCTGGAGCAGAATTTACTGCAGCTGCTCCAGAAACAAGCACCACTTAAATTTTTACTATGTTGTAAATGCAGGTTTAGTTCATATTTGGACTAAATCTTCTGGCAGCCCATTCTTACGGTGGCCCTGAGAGCTCTTTTTTTGTCAGTTTTGAGTCATGGTACATTCAAGTAATGTAGGTCAACTGGACTTGGTTGAGTTTCTTGAAATTATACTCATGTTGTGTTAACACCGCCTTAGTTTTATGTGAAATATACATCAATTCTAATTTATTTTGTTGCTGTGAAAAAAGCCAAGCACATTTAAAATACATGGCTCTAAATCATTTGATTATAGTAGCTCTGAGAATCAATAATTATATTTACAATGAGGTCTCTCAAGATTCACACCCTTACCATTTCTGTAGCGGATGAAAATAAAATGATTTACCTGTGCCATCACAAGGCCCGCTTGTTTGCTCTCTTTTCATTAATCGTAATAAAAGCCAACGCATTAATCCATCTTGCATTCCAGCTACAGAGGACATTTTGAAATGAAAGATGGTGTTTACATCATTTATAGGAGGGATGCAGTGGAAAGAGGCAGAGGAAGGAGGAAAAAAGAGATGGGATACTTGACAAAGGTCAGCGTGATATTTAAAGTCGTGATTTCGGTAGTAAATGACACTAGCCTTGGAGCAGTACTTTGGTGTAATAAATGCTGCTGAATCTCTCCCAGCTCCAGAGGTGCTGCTCTGTAACTCAGATGACCTCTGAACTCTCTTTGAACTGGAACGAGTGGAAAATTCAATGCTTACAATCCCCTTTTCTCTATTGAAGGACCCCATTATTCATTGTGATATTTCTGCATTAACTTTACAATAAATGACTGAATGGAATCGTTTGGCGAGAGTGACTGAATTTTTTTATTCTACTACTTCAATTAGGGCTAAAACTTGTCTTACCTATAAACGTTATTGTAAGTGCTTTTCCTCGCAGACAGTCCTGGTTCCATTTAATGGAAGAGAAATTTATTAACCTTACAATTTGTCCTCATTAAACTGGCAACAACAGATACTTCCATAAAACAGTCTTTTTTTTATTATTAAGTCCATCTGAAAAGTTTGATTATGTTCTTGCTACAGTTTCCGGCTGGTGGACAGGTAGTTTTGAGGGTGCCTTTGTGTGCCTGCAAAAGAGTTCAAAAATATCTATTAAATTGCGAATAATGTTATATGATGAGGAAACGGTGTTCAATTAAACACTGAACAGGTTCAATTAAAGATATAATTGCCTTAGGCAACAAAAAAGGCTGACAGTAAGGAGAGGAAGACTTAAAATAATGGTATCAAGGAGCAGCGCGCATTCAGATAAGGAGGCTCCTCATTTTAGCATTAACGTGTGTGGTCAAACTGCGAAACTACCTTTCCAGTGGGGGAAGAAAATTGAAGCTCTTGACGGCTTCTAGGCTACAGAGAAACTTCAATTTGAAACCTTCAACACTGGAAGTATGGAGTTAATGGGTGTTCTAAAATGAAATGTTTGGTATCTTCTCCTGAGGACTTCTTGATAACACAACTTGATTGACACAAATCCGTTAACTCATGAATTTAGATCTTCTCCACACTATGACCAATCTCCATCAGTTAAATTCGTTGGAGTTAGTGCGACCTCTAAACACACTGTGCTACCCGATGTGTTTTGAGATGCTGTGCTCCTTTTTAGACAAAACAGAGCAGAACTTGGCTACAGTCCGGGAACATCCAGGCTTATCTGGCCAAAACCCGTGTAAACAGACACACAATTGGCTCGACGACAAGAAAGGCCCTCACATACAATTTTAGTGAGAAGTTACTGGAAATGGATCATGCACGTTCACACGTCAGCACCAGCACCAATATTGTTTGTCAAAGGTTATAAAAGCTGTAGTTGCTGTTGGAATTAACAGACTCTTGCACTGCAATTCAGCCTCTGTGTAAACTTTATGAGAAATCGTCAACAGATTCCAGAGAAGCCGTGCGTGAGATCAGTACAGAACGTGATACAAACCTAGAAACCGGCTTCCTAGCACGTAATCATTCTCTCCGTCTTGATTTGTTGCTCAAGTTGTTCATCTCAAGTCAAGCTATTCCTTTGTTATGTCAGTTGGTGGCAGTAGTTTTCAACGGACTAAACTGGAGTTACCAGCGGTCACGCGTATGAGTTGCTTTAGTGTTTGACGATTGGTTTGCCTGACGCTTGGTGGTCGCACGATAGCATTAATAACGGCAGGAAATATACGCCACAACCAGATGAATGTTTTGAGTAACGTTAGCTGCTCTTTATTGGATTTGAGCCAATCTACACTCCAGACAATCTTTCTACAAACTCGCGAACCCAACGTTAGCCTAAACAGCTAGCTTAATACAGCTAAACAGTGTCCTCTTACTCATAACAGGCCCATTTTTCGAAGCATCTTTGTCGCAGTGAGTACAAAATATCTTGAGGCTGGGAACTTGAATATGTCAAGAATAAGGCGGAGAACCTTTGGTATATCTGATTAAAAATAAAGCTGTTAGAGTTTTTTTAACCGGGAGCAAAGATTTCAGTCGCAACTCTATTAAATCTCACTGTCTCCTCTGGTGACATTTGATTTTCAGTTGTGGCAGCACACTAAGCTTTGTACCCTGCAAATATGTTCACACAGGATGCCTCACTCACTCAAGTTCTTCAAGGATTAGGGCCTCATCTACGATCAGTGGTTCGGGGATTAGCAATCTAATCTGGTGTGCAATCACACACAAAGGCAGATGGAAACGATTAGCCGACTACTCTTGAACTGGGTTTTACCCATCTTTTCTCAGTGCACTGATGTGATTTTACTTCACAGTCAAATGTGCATGTTTTTGCCTAAGTAGCCTGACAAATCCGTGAACATTGCAATGTTATTTATCCCTGAGTGGTGGGCCACATAGAGCAGGGACCTCCCCGAGGACATAGGGAGCATTTCACTTCACACTGACATGTTCACCTCTATCCCCACCATCCCACCGAGGGTTGCGGGGGCTGTAAGCCGTGGGGAAATGAAGGAGGAACTCAAGCTTTCGCCCGAGTCGAACAACGTGAAAACTGCATTTGTGGCCACAGAGCAGAGCTGCTAACAAAATCGCTTCCATCTCGCCAGTGCGTGAAAGTTACTCGTGGTTGTGGTATTTCTGTTCTATGTCTCAAGCAGTTTCACAGCAAAATAGCTTGAGGAATAATAACACCCTCAACTAAAGTGTAAACAAAGGGGTAAAAAGACACGATTTGCTGTATAGGAGGAATAAAACTGTAATGGCTTGTTTTATTCCCCTTTGTGTTTAGATGCAAGAGGTGAACGATATACTGTAGCTTTGTTTGTCTTTGTTCGAGTCAGGGTCAGCCTTCATATATAGTACACATGGGGACTGGTGGCAGTCAGATAAATTGGATTTTATATGCTTGCCATGAATATAAGGCTCATCCAATCTGGAGGCTGCTCTGCACTTTTTAGAGCATTCATGATACCCTCAGGCTTTTCATCTCCGGCCAGGCTTTGGCATATTACTTCTCATTATTTCTTGCTGAATCTTCCAATCTAGTCGATTCAAGGTAAAATACGACACATCCTGTGTTCTCCTGAGGCTGAATTTGTGAGGTTGACTTGGCAAGAAAGAAAAAAAAAGAGCATTCAGGCATTACGTGTTGTTTGCTGAGCTATTCATCTACAGCATTTATTATTTCTTAATGCCGCTAAACATTCATTCATTTGTTAATGAAAAAAGAAACTCATTGTCTTTTGTCATGTTGGGTGCATGAGGTGATGGCTTATTGTCCTTCAATTATATCAGCGTTTTTACCTCCCACACAAAATGGCATATTTGTTTGTTTATTCACATCTGTTTGCAGAAGCTGTCTGTGATAATTCACTTAAATATTATTTTTATTTATAAATGTCCTCATAATTTTTGAGAGGAAAACTCTGTCTTCTATTTCATTGATGAAATATGCAACAAAAAAACAACAGCAGATGAACCCACGCACTAAACAACTTTGCACCATGTGTAGAAACAGCTGCTTTCAACATAAACACAGGGAAGTGCCTGTACTTATTTAGACATGATTGGCAATTGTTGAGATACACACAAGCTCATCCAATAATCAAATGGACTTGTTTTTTGAAGAACAGAGATGGACCGTATTACTTCTCATATTGATTACATACAAAATACCTCTAATGATGTACATGTAGCTACTAATGAGGAGCCAGTCAGATGTCCTTTTTGGTATGCATAAGGCGACGCAGGTAGTTAGAGTGGAGGCTCTGGAGGTGTGGAAGGTAATCTATTTCTCTGTGCCAGAAGGTCAGACAGATTAAACTCTGCTATAAAGATCCCAGTTTTCTATGACAGCTGTCTGCAGAGGTGCTGCACAGCTCTAAAACTGAACTCTCACTGAGATGTAAATTTGACATCCTGTCCTCTGTGTTTGGGGAGTCTGGCTTTTGTAGCAAAAAGAACAGCTGGTCAATGCTCTGTCCTTCCAACCAATGTGTTTTTGTTTTTTTTAGATTGAAGCCAAAAGCCTGAACGAATAGTGAAACCGGTCAAGGGGCACTTTCTTTTGAATCTGTGAACATTTGTATGTCAAAATCATTAACTATTAGACGGAGTTCAAGCGAAATTATGGTTTTGGACTTATTTTCAATTTAAAAGGAAATGACATCTGTGTTAAAAAATATGAATGCCATGCCACATAACTAGTTTCACCCGGAGCTCTATTATGCAGGAGTTATCCTTTGTGGTCTGGTATTGAATGAGAGAATTTACCCTTGTTAATAACATTTACTTTTCCTCTTTTCACTCACTGCACACGATGTACTTAAATTTAGCTCCTCATATCATTGCCATTTTTCACTGAAACAATCACAGATGACCATTGACATTATTGCAATTAAGTTGTTCTGATGGTTTTTAAAGTATAGATCTGGTTCCTTCCATTGTAATAATCT
The DNA here is from genome assembly GCF_947347685.1 of Pleuronectes platessa. Classification (NCBI taxonomy): domain Eukaryota; kingdom Metazoa; phylum Chordata; class Actinopteri; order Pleuronectiformes; family Pleuronectidae; genus Pleuronectes; species Pleuronectes platessa. The sequence continues at coordinate 17,240,374 of NC_070634.1, forward strand.
ATGTTATAATAATATTTAGAGTTTTTTTCGATGATGACTCCACCTTTAACCAGTACCTCCTTAAAAAACGGGGCTCAGCATTAAGTGATTATCTTTAATGACCTTGGTTGTTGTTTGGAATATCTTAAAAGGTCACATCTATCCAGGTGCTAAAAATGATTTCCAACTAATTAAATTTGTTGGTGACATTTAAAGCGATTTTATTGCTCAAGATGTTATTAGAAATACATCAATTTACAACCTGTTTTTTTTTATATTTGAAGAAGAGAAGATAACAGAATGTCACTGTTTTTGATTTATGGCATTTACTTATCTGCTGTGATTTGCACACAAGTTTCTTTTAGTGAGTCTCTGTAATATTTCATGATGCCGACATTTATTTTACTGTGCATGTATCTTATTATGAAAATATCACACTGCCGCCATATGCCTCTGCCAGCCATGAGCTTGACCTTTTACCTTTCACCATCCAAATCAAATCAGTTAACCTGTCAATCTAAGTGAACATTTGTTTCAGCTTTCTCTCTGGGCATTGTCAAGATAATGTCCTTAAGCCTTGACCTCCAAACTCAAATCACATCATCCTGCAGTCCAAATGAATGTTTGTGCCAAATGTAACGGAATTCCCTGTTCGGGGGGTTCCTGATATATCGTGTTCATGTTCGACCTTTGACTTCTAAAATGTGATCAGTTCATCTGTGAACGTTTGCATCAAATTCTAACAATTTCCCTCAAGGCGTTCTAGAGATATCGTCTTCACAAGAACATGAGGTCAACGTGGCCATGACAGTTGAACTTCAACCACCAAGTTCAAATCAGCTCATCCTTGATTCCAAGTGTAAAAATGTACCATTAAATACATTCCTTGTTGGCGTTCTTAAAAGACTGTGTCTACAAGAGCAGGACAGATGCACAGACAGACAAAATGAAAATATAATTCGATTGGCTGTCAGCCGGCGCTTGGGCATAAAAAAAACAAAGAAACTCTGAACAAAACTCCTCAAAATGTTTTCTCTTTCTTCAGCTATAAAACTTCTTTCAAAATAAATGTAATCTCTCAGGAGGAAGTCTCCCATCCACTTGTTACAATGACAGCAATTTCAGCCTCAGTAAAAGTATAGTGGTGTGTTCCTCAAGTGATCTCATAGACTTAATCATATTCTTCACCAAGTGCACCGAGGAATGTGAGATAAGCTTAAAAAAAAAAGAGTAAAGCAGAGCGATCCAGGTAGCAATGAAGAGAGGGAAACTGTTTTGATTCAAACTTTTTCCCATAAAAAGAATCAACTGCCGGTGGAGCTGCGAGGTGCAATATTAATACTCCCTCCAGGCTCAACACGCTCTCGTCAGAGGGAGCTCTGCTGCAGCCGACAGCAACAATGAAATGATTGCGATGTTATGCTGCTGTTTTGGTCACAGACAAGGTCAGGGATGTACTCAAAATAGAGGTGATAATGAAAAAGCGAGATTAAAATCTTTGAGGGTTCAAAAAAAGCTTCAATATACAGCCCCTGCCACAGATCGCCACTGCACATAAGCTGAATCTTTCTCAGCTGCACTTTTAAGGAAAAATACATCCAAAAAAGGCATTACAAGGATAATGCCTGGAATTAAATTAGGTTTAAGCAGATGTTCGCTGGAGTCCCTGCTTTTTTGTGGCCTGTCTACTTGGTATCATTGGGTGCTGATATTCAAGGTCTGACTGGTTTCAGGTGGTGACACCCAGCGAGAGCTCTCCTCCACATCCAGCCGAGTGATATTGTAGCTCTGCATCCAACACAGCAGCACTCACTGAAGAGCACTTTCTAGGTGATTGCTCAGTTGAAGCTTCTTTCTGTGCTGGTATCTCTTCCCTCCAGTTATTCTGCTCGAAGCAGCTTTTCAGATACCTGACAGTGTTGTTGTTGTTTTTTTTCACCGACCAGCAGGGCAGGTTCACAACACTGTAGCCACTTCAAAGTCGCTTTAAGTAATTTATAATTTGGAATCAACCTTCCTTAAGCTAACAAAGATTTGTGGAAAAACATACGGGTCTCTTGTGGCCTCTAAGTGGATAGCATACCGTAGGAGTTATAGGTAGATAGCTTGGGCAGGAATCTAAGAGCAGGCTACAGTAAAGAGGAGATATAGTTCCTATTTATTTATTTTTATCCACAGCAGATTGCAACCTCTCATGGATATCAGTTCCCTAATTGATATAATTAATGTCATTGCCAATGTCCCATCCTTCCACCATGTTTTGTGGAAATGTTCTTATTTTTTTGTGTTATCCTGCTTACCAAGCAACCAACCAACAGAAAGGAGTGAAAACGTATCCATACCCACACTGTTGCTTTGCCAAATCTTTCCCTCAATCCGTTTTCTTTAACTCAAGAAACACTGCAAATTATTTCATTATATCTTGAAAAAGGTTTCTTCAAAGAAGCAGCAGTTCAAACTATTTTATCACCGACATGCAGCATTTACATGGTGCATCAAAACTTTTCGGTAGATACAGAGAGGGGGGCTTTGCCATTCTAGCGCTCACAATCAAAGAAAACAAACAGGAGCCGCTGCTTTGCCCGTGGCTGCTGTTGGAGAAAAGAAAACCTAGGGAGTCGGAAGACAGCGTTACTTTATTTCCCACAGAGTGAGATACAAATAAAGAACTCATTCATTAGAGTAGATGAAGTCAGTTAGACGGAATACATACAACAGAAAAAAATGTCTATCAAAGAGTAAATCTGACAAAATTATATTGAAAATTGAATTCTTGTAAGCATAAATTTATTCACGTAATGAAGTCATTTTAAAAAGGAATTATCAAGGCCTCCCAGTCATCATGTAGAGTTATATGCTCCATTACATCAGTCAATATTTTTCATAAAAGCAATGTATCTAATCAATATAAGTAATGTTGAAGGGGTTGCTCGCAGTGAGGAACCCTCATTGGATTAATACTTGATTGTGCAGCGTCCTTCAGCTCTGCAGGAGCTTTCGTCTATTCATCTATCATGGATGATTTCCCAGGTTTTTCTGAACTCCAAGTCCACTTTCATCAACCTTGTTTCCAGCTGCAGCAAATCGCTTCTTCAGAAAACCAAGAATAAACTCACACTCAGATTCATGGTTGACAGTGTAGCAGGTACAAAGTAACTCTTGTTTATTTAAAATGAGGGACTACAAGTTGCTGGATAGTAAATCTTAGAAATGATACATCTGACTGCTTGTGATCAGTAAATTATCAGTTTAGCGTACGGAAGGTTTCATGGCTGGCTTCATCCATTGTTGGTTCCCAGAGTCTCATTATTGTGTAGCCTAAAGCGTACTTGGTACACGACAGACCAGTCTGCACCCTGCCAACCGGGCACTCAACTGTTCTAGACAGCTGCTCCACATTTAAGTGATGCGAATTAACAAGAAACCAACAGTATGTCCTACAAAGATGTCAGTCATGTTTCATTGTTGCCGACTCTAAACATATCCTGTGACAAGATTAACTTTTCACTCTTTTAAACTTGTCTAGCTGTGCTGCACAGCCTGCAGAAAGTTCAGTGTAAACGCCACTCATGGGGCTACAAGATCTATTTCTCGCTATATTTTAATGACTCAGGAGATTTTTCTGAACTATTCACCATGTATGATATGTGGTAGGTGCTGTCTGGAAGTAAAAATCAGTTATGACTCATGAGTGGTGTAGTTTCTTATCCCACATGTGCAGTGCAGCAAAGGCAAAGAAAAGGAGCTGCTCAAAATAATTCACCGCTTCAGGGCTATATATATCAAATTCCATAGTTTGCTCAAAGTGTGTTTTGTTCGCTACAGCTGAGTTATAAATGTCCATTTGGACTTTGACAGTAAGGAACAGTTTGAGAAATGTAATGCATTACTCTGTGCACATTCAAGTGGCAGCTGTTGAACTTGACCATAATGGAATTTGTTAAGTGAAAACTCTGGGCAAAAGTATGAGGAGCTGGTTTTCCTGGTTTTGTATTTCCTAGAAAGTCGGGTCAGACTTTTTTAGAAGACTGAATGTCAAAGCTGCGATGGTGCAGTTTTTTGAATTTGCAGGTCCACACATCCAGTCTACTTTGAACTGTGAATCTCTGCTCTTCTGTTAACATCACACGCTTTCAGAGGGAAATCTATCACCATTCTGTTCTTCAAACCATCTTCGTGCTGCAGGGGAATAGACACTTTGACACACTTATAATGTGTTAATTATTGTGGCCCCACTGGAGCCTTCTGCGTCTTTTTTTCAGAGGCATCGGTGCAGGAGCAAACTGGAGTGCAACTTCAAGACCATAGACTGTATATAAAGATAGACAATATAACGTCTCCTCGAAAGCCAAAGGAAAGTGTTCAGATTGCCCCTGTTTGCTGCCTGCAATATAGGTCATCATCCCTGTCTCCTCCAAGTTAGTGGGTGGGACTTGGAAAAAAAGAAAAGGTCAATGTGCAATTCAAATCCACTTTTCTCAATGATAATTTTTTCATTTTAGGTAGATCTTAGCACAATGTTTGTCGAAGTGCTAATTTTGACGGTAAGTTTGGTTTTAGTTAGTTATTTGATTCCATAAAAACAGGGTGAAACATCATGATCGACAGCTAAGACAGAATCCAGATTGGTCAAGTGTATTTGTGGACAGGACCTCATTGATGCGGCTCCATCCTCTGACCGCTAACTACACAAACTCTGGCTCCAAGTACACAAGATGCCGGCATTTGTATCCTGGTATTTCAGCTTAAGCGAGATGGTGGAGACATGTCTTCAATCTTTATATACAGTCTATGGTCAGGACCATGAGTAGTGTCTGATCGGAAGCTGTGGAAGAGTTTCATGCCATCTGTTGGACATCTGTGAAGACATGTATGTTTAGTTGAGGTCAAGAAATGTAGAAGCTTGCTTCCTAAAAATGCTGATTAAACCAGAGGATGTCAAATTAAATGCGAATGAATAATTCATATGGTTTGTGAATCAACTGAGACTAAATGCAGTATATTAATGTATTACATCATCTTGTTTAAAAATTACACAGGCCAGTTATGTCAGTTTGCTATGTAAAAAAGAATAAGACAAAATGGTGAGCGAGAGGTTGTTCTACATCTAGAATCATAGTTGTTAAATTGATTTACATGCAGCCTCTGTCGAGGAATTTGGGGATTCAAGCATGGATCCTTAGAAAGCGAGATGAGTTATCTTTACATGGATCTTTCTCATGTCCCATAAACCCAGGCTGCAGGGATACATATAACAGAATTGCTCAGCATTCATATTGCGAAGTCGGATGAGATCGATTGGCAGACTTCCCTGCTGGATGTCATCCATTATCATAATAGCCAACCAAATCACTATTACAGAAAAATGAAGGTGCACTTTACTACTTCAGAAAGCCATGCTCTTCAACATGTGGCATTACTCACGTTAAATTGGGATCGTAACAAAGGTTGGTTTTGTGCGTAAAGGCAAATATACAACAGACAACAGCATAAAGGTTTTTTGTTGAAGCTTTTTGGTTCAGGCTCATAAGGCAGCCTATGCGTCAGTGCTTTTTGCCAAATTGTTGCATACAATTAAGACATAACCCATAATTTGAACTCTGCTGATGGACTCAATAACCTCTCGCACAGACACAAATTAATCCATTCTTCGTGGGTTTATGGTTCACTCGTGAAGATCCTGATAATACTGTGTTCAAACTATCAAGGGAAACGCGTTGTCCTGAGAAAAAATTGTCCATTTTCTCATGTCACTTCATTCTCTCTCCGATAAAATAAATTGCTTGCATTGATTTTGCCCCTGTCTCAGAACAACAGCTGGTTATGAAAGCTACGAGGCAACATCCAAGGTATCCATTACTCAAAACAGTTCAGACATGGTGAATCGGCCGATGCCTGATTTCTTTCAGCGCGTTCTTAATTCCTGAGGTTATTATGAGTTGAATATTAGAGGCTGCCAGTCTTCTTCCCCCCTCTGCACAGTGCACTAACACTAAATTGAGTCATTGTAATTATAGCTTTCATGCATGGGAAGGTACATTTTCTGAGGTAATTTGAAGGGCTCATAGAAAATAAAAAAATTGACGTTGTGACTGAAACGATTTGGAAGCAAAATATGTGAGTGTCTCAGCCACGTCCGAGACACGTCCGACACAGAACCATAGAGTAAGAATTTGTATTGATGGCCTTAACACAGCTATTAGCAGTAGAGGGAGCTTCAGTTATGCAAATTAGACTTGTGTTTATGACAAGATGAACTTTTCACTCCCTCTCTTTAATGCTGCTTGTCATGGAACATTGACTTTTGACTCATTTCCAACACGGCAAAATGTCCCTTGTAACCTCTGGAAACCAGTTTCCTGGCTCTCTGTCACAGCCAGGGCCTGCAAACAGAAATGTGCCCCAGCTCCCTCTCTCTCACTGCGATAAACAATTTATCTCCTCAGGTAGGATAATAACCATAGATGAAAAAAAGGGACACATTTGCAAAACCCAGAATGACTTTATGGAAGATCAAGGTTCTTTCTCTCCTGGTTTGTAACAAATGGCAAGGAAAGAGAATGAAGCTTGTTGCAGTGTAAAACCGAAACAATCCCTTCAGAAGTTCATAGTCCCTTACTCCATTTAATTTCGAGCAGCTCCAGACAGCGCATCTTGATAATATCACTGTCTACAATCTTGGTTCTGTGGTCTGTGAGATAAGATTTTAAGATAAAATATCATCAAACAGTATTATTCCCCTTGGGGAAATTAATAAAGGAAAGTATAAAGGCAAAAGCAAGTGTTATATTAGATTAGGAGGAAAAGAATAGGAAAGTTTATATATAGGATACAAACTGCAAACTTGCAAATAACATCAGCAACTAGAATGGTACTCAGTCAAGCACACACCTCTGTAAAGGGTGCGGTGGTCAATGTTAAAAAAAGTGATTTAAAACGTTATAACTGTAAAGTGCACCCCACAAATAAAACTATATTTAAAGGTGCAGTGTGTAGGATTAAGTGACATCTAGTGGTGTAGTTGCATATTGCAGCTGAATACCCGTCACCTCACCCTCCCCTTCCAAAATTGATAGAGAACCTGTGGTGGCCTTCAGTTGTCTTAAAACCTCAAATGGTGTTTGTCCAGTCTGGGCTACTGTATAAAAAGGGCTTCATTCTAGGTTGAAGACATCAACAATTTAGGTGAAACACACAAGTGAAAACATGACTAGGATTACTTTATATTCAATTTCTGTCAATCGATCCCTTTCACCTAAATCTTACACACTGGTCCTTTAAATCCACATTTGTATTTGGATCCACACAAAATCGCACATTATCAATTCCCTAAAGATGCTTGGTTTTACAAACAAGATCCGTGCATTATTTCCCGGAATCCCTTTTATTTACCTGAGCCATGCCAAAATTGAATGAGCTCTTTGTTGGCCCATGTCCCATTCTTTCAACAACTTTCATGGAAATCCTTTGTGTAGTTTTTGTGTAATCTTTCTGACAAACCAACCAATCAACAGGCCAGGTTTGAAAGCAGTATCATCAAACACCGTATTATGCCAAGCTTTGGCTCTAAAATTGGATCGAACAGAATATCTTTTATTACAATGGATTCTTCATTTTGCCATGGACCTTTGTGTGAAGCACTTTGTACCTCAGTTTATATAAGTGCTTTCCAGATCAAGTTATTATTATTAAAAAAAAAGCTCTTTGGCAAAGGTAATTAAACGAGTTGCAACACTCGTTGCTAAGTCTATTTGATTTGTTAATTTAACCTCGGAGAAGCCACTTGCAACTGAAGTCAGATCAGTTTATGACAATTTAATAGGTTCACTCTTGGCCCATGTCCCAGACTTCTACCTAGTTTGAGGAAATTTGTTAAGTAGTTTTTGCATAATCCTGCTGACAGACAAACAAATCAACCAACTGGACATGTGCAAAAACATAACCTCCATGGCTAGGGCAATAACACCAATGAAAACAATGGAACAATAATGGCTGCATGGATGAATCATAACAATAGGGATTACTCACACCATGGCTTGACAGCTGTTACTTGAACATTTTCAACAAATTAGAACATCCCCACAGTCGTCCTACTGGAAATCTTTTCCAAAATCGTATGCACTTTAAAGCACATTTTCTGCAACACTCACAAAGCCCTGACTGCTCGGTCTAATGTTGGTTTAAAGTCCACAAGGATATTTTTGTTATAGTCATGAAAAGCCATGTGTCAACTGCAATGATTCAAAGGCACCATGCCAACATGTCACCTCAGTGAAATGTGTGTCTTTTCCATGGCTGCGGCTGTACAGTCTGTGGAGATTTATGTGGGCTAAGTCAAAAGGCTTAGAGCGGCATAATGCAGGGGGGGGGGGGGGGGGGGGGGCTACTGCTCTAGAACAAACTTTAAAACTCCCCAGTGTCTGTGTGGGTCTGTGTGTGTGTGTGTGGGAGGGAGAGAGAGAGAAAGGTCCCACATGTTTTTTGCAGTTCCCCTTAATAGTGAATGATAAGAAGCAACTATTTTGTGGAGCAGACTAACACATGCACATGGTTAACTGGTGCTCATTTGCACACGAGCTGCCTGTGAGTTCCCCTTCTTGTGTTGTTGTTAAAAGAGAACTTAAATCTTTCTCAGAGTTTCCCTGAGCATTCGACTCCTGCGTCACCGTCATCGCAGAGCTCCATTTTTTTTCCGGCCAAACGCTCATTTCCTTAAGGGGAAGCGAACAAATAGTGGGGGTGGTTCTCCGGGTCGATATCTTTAATTGCTCCCGGGTCGTGTCGATACCTCCCAGTGTTACCGCTCCATCACGAGCCACTGGGAGAGGGGGTTGCCCGGGAAACGGCCGCATGGCAACAGGATCCGAGCCTGGGGGTTGTCTGCTTCGAGGTCTGCTCCCATTTCACAGCGCGTCTCCTCCTCACTAGATGGTGTGCGAGCCACTGGAGAGCTCACTTCAGCAGAGTGGTGGTGTGGGCTCCGCAGCATCCGGACCGAACTGAACCGAAGGGAAAGTGCGCGGCGGAGCGTTTTTCTTCCACCGGGGCTGCAGAGGAGGGAGAAGTGTGGGAATTAAAACGCGCCGGGTTCTCGTCGAGGGTTTTGTTTTTTCTTTTCTTTTCTAAAGCGAACCTGCCTCCCCCCACCCCTCCACCTGCTCCACACGGGTTTGTTTAGTTTTTTTTTAAGCAGACTTACTTGGGCTGCGATGGACATAATGACTGCGGTGCAGGACGCGTGTGTGTCCGGTCAGTGGCTCACTGCGATCATCCTCAGCCTGTGCTGCTTCCTGCCGTCCTGTCTGCCCGCCGGACAAACTGTGGACTATTCTTCGGTGGAGAATGTGGTCAGCAGACAAGGCGACACGGCTCTGCTCAGGTACAAAAACAACACAAACAACACACACACACACCGGACGAGCTAACACGCAACACAACTTTCTCCCGCTCTCACTCTCTCGCTCCTCCGCGGCAGCTGAACCCAGGCACCGCTCTCTCCGGCTAACGCCGTTTTCTGTGAAGTACTTTGCGGGTATGTCACTCGGAGCTCGCGGGGAACACACAATGGGTCATTTTCCCTCCATCCCCCCCGGTCCCTGTTATTTTCGCCTGACAGGAGGAAGGGAGGGAGGGAGCTAGCGGAGGGGGGCTGGGAGAGGAGACGCTCGGTGCAACGGCCGCCAAGCGGGATGCTGCTCCGGCGACAAGTGCACCTTAGCTCGGATGCTAGCGGCAAAGTTTTCGGAGACGCTTCCCCATTGTGCTCGTCCGCCAGCAGGGATTCACGACTGCGTGTGCTGGGTTTTCGAAGCTGCTCTAAATGGGACAGTGTCGCTCGAGTCGCCACATTACCCCCCCCCACACACACACACACACACACACCAGCGCTTATGTAATTTCATCACAACATGTCCGTCACACAAGTGCTAAACTAGGACCACATATGTTCGTGTGGATGTGTGGCATCCTGCTGGTTTCTGTTGTGTGTGTGTGTGTGTGTGTTTGTGTGCGGTTACTCAGTCTTTTCGGATGCACACTGTGATGTCGCAGTTTCAAAACGAGGCTGGAGAGTGTGTGTGGTCGCTGTACATCAGCAGCCGAGTTATGGCAGTGTCTCCCCCATCCTCCTCCTCCCCCTCCTCCCTCCTCCCTCCCTCTATCCTCACTCCATCCTCCCTCCATCCTCACCCCATCCTCCCTCCATCACGCACGGTACGATGCCAGCTGCTCAGGTACATTAACTTTCACGGGCGTGGTTTGGACCCATACACTACAGAGCTTAGAAATGCAAAAATAACATTTATCATCAAAATGTTCCCCTGACGCTGAGACAACATTCTGCTTTTCTAAAATATAATTGACTGCATACTTTAAGTGACATTTATCGGCATTATCCATCCCGGTGTCTCGTGAAAACACTCAAACTCTTTTTGTGTGTACACAAAGTACACACAAAAAGAAGCAAACTCTTCGATGGACTCTGATAATATCTTGTCCCTCCCATATCAAATATCCGCTGTGACAGCTGTGAGGAGAGGGCTGAGCGGGGCAGGCTCACCCAATTTCAATATGAATTCTGTGGATGTTGACTCTGAGAGGTTCTGGGTGTGGACCTGAATACAGAGCAGCCAACTGTCTAAAGTTCCACTCAGTGTGGCCTTTTAGTCGGTGGTGCCTCCTGCTTGATCGTTAAAGACGGGAGTTGTGTCTGTGACGTAAGGTCATCATCTTTGGCGGCACAGAGATGGGCGTCTCATTATGACCATACGTTGGTGCTCATGGCAGAATTACCTTGGCAACAGCTGAGGGGGTACTCACTATTTTTAACATGTTCCCTTTATGCCCGAGGGCCGTCCCATCAAATAGACTTCCACCTCCGACTGTCTCTTTAGTGGGGGCGTCTAATTCCCTGGTGTCGGTCTGGGCTGGCTGTGATCAGCGGCAGAAGCTTTGCCTGAATCCTGATGGTTTATTGGGCCAGAGATTATCCCTCTACTATGAATCAGCTCAATAAACACGATGCCTCCCACCCCCTGAATAAGGCAACACACTCCACAGGCGGGTCATTGCCTCAGTAAATGCTGTGTAGAAAATCGAGGAAATGGTTAGGGTAAACACTCTGAAGACGCTTTCATCGCCTCTCTCTCACAGCTAATTAATGGTTTATTCAAAACTCGCTGTAACCATTGACTGGATTTTTTTTCACTCATGTGAATGCTGCCAATGTGATGTTATCAGTTCGCTTGCACCTGCTGACCTGATACAGATTTTAAGCCTGTAAAACAGCTCTACTTGTTCCTCTGTGTGCATCTAATTGCAAAACACTGTCATCGCCCCAAGTAATGACAAAGGCCTTGCCTGTCTTGGCAGAGTCATTTTCTCGGACCACAATCAACCGTGGCTCTCTTTTTTTCCTCCTTTGTTTTTTTTCATCTGCCTTGAGAGCCAACTCAGAGGGACCCGGTGCAGGAAACAGTGGCTGTTTGTTGAGATTCTCTTTGGTCGTGACCCCTGACTATTAGAAGACAATTTTGCCGTGCCCCGGAGCTGATTGCTGCCTAAAAAATGTGACCATTGTGAAATACTGACAAAACCCAGAAGCACGCAATTAGTCAGTGCCTTAGGATTATGGAGTAGCTCCCGAGAGGCACGTCCGCTGTCATATGTTCATTTCCCTCTTCAGTTCTGCGTGCTGCATTACTGCTGCTCTGATTCATGTCAGGCAGTTGGTCCACATCTATTAAACGATTTCTGCTTCTCACACTGCACGTGCATCTTCAACCTTTTAATCTCGTTTTGTTACTTAAAAGCAAAGCCAATCCCGCCTTTAACAAAATGCCCGTTGTATTTGAAATGATTCGTCCTGCCTCTTCAAAGCCTCTTACATGGTTACATTCAAGTTGTGCACATATGCTGCCTCTTTTTACTTAGCCGCAAATCTGTGAGCCTCCATAGGGAGCACATTGTTCAGAGGAGTTGCACATCCCTTTTCTTCCCCACCCTGTTACACAGGTTTCATATAATTTGGATTCAGATGAATACACCTTGACTGTACCCTGTAAATTACTCATCTGGCTATGAATTTAAAGGGAACAGCAGGATGCAAAGACAGTTCCCCATGCTGTCTGGAAACACATGGTAACAGTGGCAGCCTCTTCCACATGGTTAAGCAGCTGTAATAAACAGCAAAGAGCTATTCACTGTAAATTTAATCTGAGGAGACTGAAATCTGAACCACGATTACAATTTGCAGTACTATTTTTAAAGTTTGTATTACCTTTTTATCTAGATGCTCTGGGCTCAGTTCATGAAAGGCTATGTTCCTATTATACAGGTGAAACATGTACAATATGATGAAAACTAGACTAAAGGTATACTTGAGATTTTACATTCTACCTCGGGAGAAAATAGAAACAATACAAATAAAAACGGAGATGGGCAGTACACAGCAAGGGTTAGGCAGCGATCCAAGCTTATTTTTGTAATTCAGTTTGACAGTTGGGCCTCAGCGACAAAATAAGGTCCGCCCCACAGGCCTTAGTCTCTGTAATGGTGCAAAATTGACCTGTCACTGGTTTGAAAGTCTGGTATTCGTATAAATCTAAAATCATTGCCTCACGTCAACAGACCAGTTGATGAAAATCTCTTCTGGCTGTACATGATTGTACTGGAGCTGAGTTTTCCAGCCTCACCCAGGACAGAAACGCCACCATGTATCATTTTCCTCAACTGTGTCATTATTATGGCTCTGAAAGGTCCTGACATTTACTATAAGCACTTGTGCCAGAGACAACATCTAGTTTAAATGGCCTGGTGCTCCCGCCCTGGCACAGATGCTGCTAAGACAGAATTGAAGAATATTAAGTAGCTGTTCAAACTCCACGGGACACAAGTTAAAGGAGGAATTGTTGACTGTCTCCTTAACACAGACTATAAACATAGCAGATAAGCACCCTTTCCACTTTTTTTTGCATTTCAGCACTTTTTTAATTAGGCCACAGCCACTTCTGTTTAAAAAGTATAAGCAAGCTTGCTTCATCTCTCCAGCAGCTTGATTGGTGATGCAGCAGATAAACTGGGCTCTGAATACATCCGTTCTATCTGCAGTTTAACAAACGTGTTCATGGGAAAACCTGGTTTTCCTCTTCTGACATGTATGTGGGCACACCTGAGTCTGTCACCGCTAATTAAACGCCTAAATCCTCTTGCCTGTTGGTCGCATCACATGTTTAAGTGGATCCGTTTTGCTGTCAGCACAACATTGTTGTCTTCCACAGTCTCTGCACATCGCAGGATCAGGTGTTGGGCACGTCAACTGACCTAATTTTTGGTTAGTGAATAGACGCTGTCATTCGATGAGGTGGGGTTGTTGGGGTTGTCCACTGGATATATGCACATAGAGATATTACTTGTGCTGAGAAAATTATACGGTTCTAGGTCCAAATAATCCGACCTTTCCTTTCTAACAGTAGAAAGCCAGCATATTGCTCATATCAAGGCCTATCTCTTCTTGCCCAAGGGAAGCCGGCTATACTAAAGTATTCATCAGATTCATTACTCTGGCATCCATTCTTAATAGATGAGCTTTAGTACAGATGGACGTTGGACAAGTTGACATGCCAGAGCAAGGGCTAGAAAGCCTTTCTATGTAGCCGCCGCCATTAAACCTCTAGTTATCCTCCTCCACAGCATCCAATTGAAACTCAAAGACCATCATGGCTTGTTTTAAATAGTCGTCCAGTTTGTGCAGCCTCATGTCTTTAGATGAATACTTGCAAAGCTGCAAAGCTATTTATGAAAGGAAGTGTCATCCAAAGAACAGTGTCTGCAATTTTAATATCAAAGCCTGTTCTAATAAACAATCTTTTGAAAGACAGACTTATTCATCACCCAGCAATGAGAAATGTCATTTATTTGGGTATTTTGGTTTGTTGTGTCGAGTTTAAAAATATCCAGTAAATGCAGAATGATATTACTCATAAGACAAATCCAAGGGTTATTGTAGCATTGTCACAGTTCATACTTGGTTCAAAAGTAAGATGCATTTGTTAAACTGCACTCATAGCAGGTTTACAGAGATCCATACTTGTAAATAACAACCTGCATGCAAGCCATATTCGCACACTGTAAATCATTTCCAAATGGATTACCTTCATGGTCATCATTTGCCAGGCAAGTCTATCCATTGTACTCTCTAAAAACCCTGCATTTCTATTTCTAATATATTTCAATTACCACTAAAGTGATTTAGAGTCCTGATAAATTAAAGCCCTAAATGGAAATGCTTTTTTTCAAGGTAAATCCTTTCGAGGGAAACAGATGCTATGCTAGCTTTTAAAGCATCTCTCTAATAACTACAATTATAGGGGATATGGAAAATGATTTGGGGTGGAAAATTGAGCTTTTTCCCATTCTGAGTTGTGAGCATCCACATAATTGCAATAATTCCACGGCAAAATCACAGAGGAGTGTTTTTTGTTTCGTGAGAAAGCTATAAGCCTCAAAATTAAACTTGACAGACAGTGACTAGAGAGGCAATAACAGGTTATCTTTCGGGCAATTTTAAAGTGAAGTTACTTGAAACTGAATTTTTCAGGAACCTGTCTACTGGGAGACTTATCTCTTTTTCACATCACTGACTGCTGGACTTGGAAATAGTTTACGATTTAAATTGAATGAAAAGCTTGATTTGTCCCCTAGTTACAAGTGTATTAGTTACACAGGTGTGAATACTGAAATTGGACGTTTTTACTGAGTACTGATAAATCAGATCGTTGACATATACATTTTCAACAAGCTGGATAAAAAAAAAACCTGTTTCTATGGTATAGTATAGTCTGCTTTGTTAGAGTATAGTATATAATCTGTAGAGTATATATCGTCTTTTTATGTACAAGATGAAGCTCATCTCTCTGACAAATAATCCTGTGAGCAATTTGTTTTTACCGGCTCTTTTGTTGAACAGTGTACAGCCTTTTCTGTTCCAAATAATTCGTCAACATTTGCTGCCTTTCATCACAGAGAGATGAAATGAATCCTCAGAGCCCCTTCAATTAAACCTCTTAATCAATCAGTTAGCATCTCCTTGTGTTTCATGATAATTAGTCTTCTCTGACAACATGTCGTATTCTCCTACGTGCCTCCTTAGTTAAGCTAAGTAAAAAAAAACTGTCTTGGTATGCTTCTCATGTCAGCAGGTTATAGACAAAACTTGCTGACATCAGAGTTTCGAGCCTGAGCGTTGGTAAAGCTTTGAAAGAACGAGTGCAGTCACAGGGGTGGTACGCTTTGCTTGGTATGCTGAGCATGGAAATCACCCCAACCTTTAGAAAGCTTCTGGGAAACATGAAATTTCCTGCATGTACTTTATATCTCCCTACCCGGTAAGTATAGTCATAAATCTCTGAATTCAGCCCTGCTGAGTCCAAGTGAGAATCTGGAGCTGTCATGCCGCCGATGGTTTGATTGATTGATTGATCAATTGACACTGACATAATATTCATCATTTTTGAATGTTTTAAGATTTGTCCCTGTGGGGCTTAGTTGCATAAGTGGGGGATTGAATGATCTTCTGTGAGATAGCCTCTCAGGGTCGAGCGGTTGATTACATTATCCTCAATAAAAGATCTTTATGTGTGAGCATGAGCTGAGGTTCGAGGGACCACAGGTAAACATTATCTGACCCTGGGGGAATAACAAATCACAAGTGTTGACACATGGTTATCTTAGCGATGCCCTTTGGTGAATTAAAACCATCTATAGGGATTTCAGCTCACTAGATGGCTATAGAAATCCAAGTGTCTTATCTTTGGTTTACACATGGAGAGCTTTCTAGTGGACGGAATTCCTTCCAGGGAACCATGTTTTCTGAGTTAGAAACAGTAAAACCAGTTTACCTTACTGTACACTGCATGTTGAATGTGATATATGACCTCACATCATCTTCAAATTTGAGATCCTGTCCATTACTTTTACCAGATGCAAAGGTCCCCTGATTGCAGCATCGTATTAGACATTAACTGTATTTCCCCAATGTACCAGATAGTCTGAGAAATCAATCAGGGGAATTCTCCAAATGTGCAAATGATTGACTGTAATATCTATTTTATTATGTGACTCACTCATGTATTCACGATGGCAGGTCTCTCACAATTGATTAGAAACTCCATCGGCCAAAGGATGTAGGCATTGTCATAAGTCTTTTGGTTCTGTGTTGGCATAGCTAAAATATTTTAATTGGAGTCGCTCTGAGCAGGTTTTTTGTTTTTTCTCTCTTACTCTCTCTGTCATCTGCATAATGAGTGTGTGGATTTCCGACTGCTGTAAATGTTAGTTGGAGCCGAGTAATTGGAGAGTCTGCATTGGTAATTATTAGTCAATGGAGAAAGAAGCAGTGAAGCAAATCAATATCACTGAGAATAGTGCCACGTTTTTTCCCCAGTGTGGTCAGGAGTTAAGGTAAGAGAAGTGTCATGCTACACAGAGATGAATAAAAGCTAATTTATGAGACTAATTAATTCATATTTTTTCAAAGTTATGCACTGTAAATGTCCATAGTGTATGGGGTTGCAGTGTGAATGAAAAACCGGAGCCTATTTCACTGAATGCCTTTTTATTCAATTTTGTGGTTGATGAAAAGCAGCCATGAAAAATGCCCCTATTTGAAACCTACTGATTAGCTGTAGTTTCATGACAGTGTATTAACTCTTTGCTTTTTTTGCACAGATGGCACAAATGGTTTGTTACTGTAGAATAATCCAATTAAACAGAACAAAATCCGGTGTTGCTCAAGTGGAATTTAAAACAGTCCCCTAAGCACTTGACTTATTATGGGAACACAGAACACTATAATCAGTCACAAAGGTTAGAACAGTGATATTGAAAATGTCTGCGACCTCCATTGTTGTATAGTATGTTTAGCACTAATGTGTATTCAGGACCATGCCGCTATGAAAGGATTTTGTTGTAATTTTTGCCACAACAGAACACACAAATGATTGATGGTTTAAGAAAAATGTTGACATTAATAGCCTTTCACACTTTGTCCAGACCACACCAGGGCAGGGACAGTGTCTCAATCTGTGCTCATGTTAAACAGCAAATTCATCAAATGATCTGTGAGACTGCCATTCAAT
Organism: Pleuronectes platessa; assembly: GCF_947347685.1. Taxonomy (NCBI): domain Eukaryota; kingdom Metazoa; phylum Chordata; class Actinopteri; order Pleuronectiformes; family Pleuronectidae; genus Pleuronectes; species Pleuronectes platessa. Next base: position 17,257,488 of record NC_070634.1, read on the forward strand.
AGGATTCTTATTTTAGACTGAGACTTGCTTTTCATAATGGGAGTTTGATTTCTCCACTGATCTCCGCCTCTTTCTGACTCTCTCTTTCAGTTTTATCTCATAGCCACCTATTTTCGGTCTTTCTCTCGGCAACTCTCTGTTCCTTAAAGGTTCTGTAAGTGATTGTAATCGAGGACCATTTTTGTGAAATTCATTGAATCTCCTCACAGTCCCCCAGCAGTCCATTCTGTGTTCCTACAGAGCCCAGGCTCTATGAATGTGAAATAAACAAAGTGGCTTGGACTGCACCATACATGACTATTGAAGCAACAGGGAGTGTTCAAGCTTGTGCACAGGTCAAAGGAAAGAGGAGGGGAAGATGGGAGATGAGGGAAAATAGAGCAATCAGAGGGAGAGATGGTCAATCTTGCACAAACTAATAGATAGTGTTAATTTAAGGATTGAATGGGAAGATCATAGAGTAGTTTACCCTTCCATTGCCACCAGACTGTGTGGATTTCAATGGAATTAATTTCAATGCAGGCAAAACCAGTGGCGACATTAAGGCATACAAATGGAAGGGAGCTCCTGAAATGGCCTTTATGGCATCTGATAGGGTGAATGGACACTCTAAAGCCCATCAAGATTTATTCCAGTAGTCCCGATGGCCAGTTAGTCTATGGTGTGATTGATAGCTGAATAACATGGGCAGACTTTTTCTGATTTAGTTAGCAGCCATTTAGCTGCATTTTGCAACAGCATAAGATGTGGCAGGGTAATCTGTCGGTGTCTTAAATACAGTGCATCACCATATTCCAGGTGGAAAGCAGCAAAGGCCTGGATTGTCTAACCTAGTCCCACCCCAATTTCAGAAGGATCCTTTCATAATAATGTCAAAGATGTGGAACTTTGTCTTTTGTGCTGTTGCTACATCTTAGAGTTGTGTGCAGCCATCTTTACCCATTGTCATACTCATCGACTCTCTCTCTCACAAACACATTTACAATCATCCATTCAGTCCTTGATGCCATTAAGGCAGCAGAACAGGCAATCTGGGGAAGCAGGTGGGCCAGGTCTTACAGGGAGGTACAACTGTTTGTCGTCAGCATTACACCGATAGGACACTTTTTTTCACTCTATGGCTCCTGGGGAAACATGTCTTAAAAACAGGAAAATAAACTTTCTTTAAAGGACACAAACCATTTGAGTGCCGTGCCTGAGATTCAACCCAGTGCTCTAGGCACTCGGAAACAATGTGGTGGTCTGTTGTGTCAGAGGCAGCACTGAGATCTAACAACATTCATACTGTGCAGTGCTTCATGGGAAGCAGGTAGCAGCACATTCTTAGACTTTGATAAGATGCTCTAAATTGAACCATTTTACTGTATTTGTGTTATTGTATTTTGTATTTTATTGGGTTAGGAATCCATCAGGAATTTGCAGGTGAAGCTTCTGAAGGTCCACCTGCAGTGTAGGGGTGTATTTGTTTTTTTCATTGAGTTAAAATATCAACTATCTTTCTTCAGAATGGCTCACTTCACCTTTAATTGCATCTAAAGGTAAGAAGTCAAAAGCAAATGTAGTTGTGGCCATTCTGTCTTTAGTACTTTGTCCGTATTTTAGTCATTAGATATTCTGGTCTGTGTCATATACAGCTGTCAACTCACACACTTAAGCAAAGGCATCAAAACAAACCGGGCACTGGATAATGAAAAGAACAAAATGCAGCCCCTATCCATGTCATTCATCAAATTATCATTTATTCCTCTTGAGACAGCGACAGGAATATTTTAGACAACCTCATCACGCATAACTGTCAAAAAAGAGACGCACAAAAACAAACACAACTTTTTCTGCAACTAGTGCTCATTTAATCCGCTTTTTTAGTCACATTTGACCTCATCCTTTTTATTTTAGTGAATACATGGGCACAATAATAATAATCATCTGAATAAAACACTGCATGTAAATAGTATTTTCTATTTTCTAAATACCTTAATATGAAAAAGGTCATACTTAAAATTAGCAATAAATTGAGAAATGTGTTTTCCAACTTTACCGCATTATGTAGACATGCTAACATCTTAGTTTTATTTAGCAACATACACATACAGAAGTTACCCACTGCTTAACAATGGATGCCCTGGGTTTGTGAGGAAACAAGATGGCTGGCACTATGAAAATGGATTGGCACGCCATGTTTTTGGAAATATCAATACCATTACCATACTTTAATACAGGTAATTAACTGTTCTTGTTCTGTTCTCCTCCTAATACACAGTGAGCATTTTGAAAGGGGGTATTACAGCTCCAAGCTAATTAGCATCCAGCCCTGGGAACTACAAATAATATGTGTCTAGATAATACAGTGTATGAAGCTACCCTACCTCTGTCATGTTCAAATGTGCATGCTGAAAGGGGATTTAATAAACAGACAGTCTGTGACACAGTCAGGTTTCACAGTAGCACATCCCTGAGACATGCAATCAGTTTCCAGCGCCTGCGGTACGTTCTACTATCTCTAAAAACCTCAGTTGTCTTAAGTGGAAGTGTGTGGGCCATTGCTTTCTTCCGTAAACCTCCATCCGGGCTCTGTCTTTGATTCCATCACAATGCCCCTGCTGCCATCCTCTCTGTGCGTTGTGGATGTTGCTTTCATGTAAGAATATTCACCCTCGTTTTGCCACTGCCATTGCTAATGGGTAGTCTTTTCAAAGCCTGGAGAGGATAACCTGTCATCTTTGTTTTCACGGCCACCTCAGGGCCGTTCAACAAGTTCAAAAGAGAAAAAAGTCTGCAATGCAGTTTTTGTGAGGTTAGTCGTTGGTGTTTTGTTCGGTATCTGCCATCACAGGCAGAGCTACATGTGGGAGCAGGTGCTGAGCTGAATGACTTCAGTGGCATGTACTGCTCACTTAAGGGGATATCTGAGCCAGATGCTTTATTATGTTGTGTTTATGCTGATGCTAGTGTTCCACAATACAAAAATGTGGGGGTGGGGGTGGTTCTTGAAACAGTGGCATTCCTGGAAATGACTGCTTTCACTATTAATTTTGGTGTGTTTTCTGATTTTCTCATCAGATCTGTTGACGTAAAACAACCACCTGCAAAACAGCCATATCCTCTCTGACAGACCAATGTGGCCATTCAGAGATGATGAAGTTTACATTCTCTGTGGATGCCAATAGTTTTTCTGTTTTCCACCCGACAGTATTGGCTGGGTATTACTTTCCTGGGAACAATATGATTCACCTTGAGGAAGCAGCAGTGGTTGATTTGATTGTAAGACTGCGGGAAAGGGAAATCATATGCATTTCAGAGAAAGTAACACTGATGAGGAAATATTTTCAGGTAGTGTAGAGCATATAGTTATGAGTAAGAAGCTCTATAATCACAAGTGTTTACAGTGAAGCACAAGGTTTCTCTTTCTCTCAGTAAAGTACAAGAGTGGTGTCTTACACATACATGTAATCATCTGAGACAAGGTGATATTGAGACTTATGTGGTTATTCATATTTTAATATGTGGGCTGTCACAAGCTAAATGAGCAAGAACTTTAGAATCAAATATGAGATTATTAGGTAAAGTGAATGTGCAGTGAAAAACAACTATGGACATTGATATAATGATGTTGCAGAGCACTGCAGAAATTCCCCAAAACTATTATTTCAATCAGGAGAGACCTGAAGAGGAACAAAATAGAAATTTAAGTCATATTAATTTCCAAATTCATGTTGAACAGGAAAAATCGACTTTGGTGCTTGAAAGTAGATCACAACAGGAAGCAGTACGATGAGTTTGTTTAATTTAATATGTAGAAAACTCCCCGGGGCCTCGACACTGCTGGTGATGAGGAGGAGCAGAGCTCAAGGTCTTTATGAGAGGAATCATGTGATCTGAGGATACTTGGCAACGGGATGGGCGCTACTGAAATGACAGTGAGGTTGTGATTGGATGAGACATGAATGAAGGTGGATCTTGGTTATTGATTAGACAACTCTGCAGGGAGATTGTCTCCAAGATTAAGTGATGTTAAGTGACTCGACACAAAAAAGTATTTTCTTATCATCTAACCCCACTCAGATTTGATCAATTATGTGACCTGAGTTCTTCTCACAGTCCACTACAGCAATGGTATTGTAACATATTTGAAGAGTGAACACAGATTTCCCTATTTGTTCAGTAAGGTTCTTTTGGTTCCAGGGGAAATGTTGTAGTTTGGGAGCTTGAAATAATGGCCAATTAGCCAATTAAGATTGGGTTATATTTAGGGATGCACCAATATATCGGCCGAACATCGGTAGCGGCCGATATTCGCCTCGTTTACTGATATCGGCTTATCGGTAATAAACTTGACTTTCACCGATATCATTGGCCGATGTTCATATTTGTGGTAAAACCGCTGGGCACGTGCCGCGGCTGGGGGAGCAGTCGCTCCGTCGCCCTCCTCTCCGCGCCGCCGGAGGCTCAGTGTGCGGCACCGGGAGGTCCTAATCCGGTGGCACCTCACGGCGCCGGCGCGGAAGGCGGGCCGTTGGAGGGGACTGGGTACGCGGTCAGCGGCGGCCACTCTGGACGCGTGTCGGGCCCTTCTCGCGGATCACCTCAGCTACGGCGACCGCTGGGGGAACCCTCCGGCTGGCGCCTAGCAGCTGACTGAGAACTGGTGCGGACCAGGGGAATCCGACTGTTTAATTAAAACAAGCATCGCGAAGGGCCACGGTGGGTGTTGACGCGATGTGATTTCTGCCCGACACTCAAAACAGGTAAAACTGAGGAGGGCTTGTTAAGTTATCTTGACTCACGCAGTGTAACTTGGCGTAAAAAGTATGAGCGTAGCGTCTGTTAAAGTACTTTATTCTCATGTGCACCGGCTCTATTCATCCGTCTCATGCACAGGTAACAAGGGAATTGACAACATACGTCATACACACAGAAGCCGTAACACATCTAATAAACGGGCAATACTGCTACCGTAAATCAATGAGAAGAGCGTTCTCTATAATGATACTTTAACAGGGCTGTTTTAGACAGGGTAACAAGGTGCTGTTTTAAATTATCCTTGTGGTATTTTGACCAAAATATGTTAGTCATTTCATTAAGATCCCAAGGAACCATTTCAACTTGCGGTAAAATGGGCCTAATATGTCTCTGTTAAATAAAGTTTAGTTAAATCAGAGATTGTTTCATAAATCTGATTCAATTTGTGCTCATTAAAAGATAAGAGTGATGAATAGTGCTTTTTTAATAATGATTTAATTATTTTTCTGGCACAAAAGGGTGAATGAATAACAACAAAAAGAAAATAAACAAATATCGGTATCGGTATCGGCTATCGGCCAGATTGTTATTTTAAATATCGGTATCGGTATCGGCCAAGAATTTCCATATCGGTGCATCCCTAGTTATATTATAAATATAAATATACAATTATAAAAATTGCTGATTTAAAAATCCTGAGTGATGTTTGCTGTTGTTCCACAACACACAAGCTACTGTATACCCTCCTTGTAGAGCTGGGCAATATGACTTCAAGTCAATATCACAATAATTACCTTGATTACAATTACTGAACTATTATTTTATTGCATTATTTTTTAAACATTACCCTCATAGTTCTCTGACAAGGTCTGCATTGGCAATATACTGAACTGTTAAAGCTGGAATATTTTTTCTGATGAAAAGCATATCTGTGTGATTTTAATATAATTTAAAGAAACTCAAAGATGGACTATAAATAACTTTTTCAAAGAGTTAGGTCTCTCTTTGAGTCTCTTTTTCAAACGCTTCTGGAGCTGCCTTCATGTGCTGTCGAAAAAAACATGACATTACACAAAGTACAACCAAGCTGAAGTCTCCCTGTGTTTACAGTTTGCCAATTTACTAAAGCAAAACAGGGTTTGAACAGTTTTTTTTAACATACTTAAATTAATTACACGTTTATCATTAAATACTCATCAGTGTTGTGTTTGATTGCAGTGTTGTCTATACACATCCTCCTGTCCTCCTGACGTCCTTGAACTCACCAGCTGCAGGTGTGCTAGCTCCACAGCTAGTCCCCTTTGATCAGTGGACCTGGGCCACACTGGCTGTGGTTGCACCACGGATTGGCTTGGTTTTCATTTGGCCACTGCCTGTGTGAACAGCAGACAACCGCTACACGCAGCAGGACATTTTTTCCAGATACATTATTCAAAATTCAGATGTGGACTAAAATAAATAAAACATTTATAAAGAGTTAGAAATATGAATTTGTGCTACAAGAGAAAAAGGATTGATTTTTCCACTCAGAAATATTGTGTTGACAGATTTTTTCAAATTCCACTAAACTTTGCCTAATGGATCGTTTTAGCACACAAGCAGTTTTATTGACAACATTTCTTAGAAATTAATTGTATAATAGTCTAGAATTAAAAAGGACAAAGTTAAGAAGTGAGAGGTCGATGACAGACTGATACGTGGTCATGATATCACACCCAGGAGCAATCTCTGCATTGGGGTTAGACCCATATCTATCAAAGAAAATCACTAGAAGAAAGGACTCCAGAAGAGGAGAACTGCTTATATAAATGGAAAACACTTTCTTGTCAATGTAAGAACTGACTTTGGAAGTTTGGAGCAAAGTAACTTTCAACAAGTCTCCTGCAATCCAAGAGGTTTAATGTTCCTATAAGCCCTGACACTTGACATTGACAGAATTGGGTTTTCTGGCTACAAGACCTATTTATTTACATGCTGTGTCACTTTCTGTTTTCCAGCTACCATGGAAATGGACAAATAAAGTGAAAGCTTTTATAAAAATATCACAAGTATTGGGCCACCTTTTAAAACACACTTGAGTGAATCACACATTCTGCATCAGTCTTTCAGGGGTATATATGTGTGCGAGCAATGAAATGGCAGTACCTACAGTATATACTGGTGGGTGCTTTTGACATAGCTATATCTAAATATGAAGCTATAGTACTTTTCACTGTGTTGGTAATGATTGACGTCGTTGAAAGAGACATTACATCGTTTATCTGACAGTGAGGAAACCGTTTCTGTGAGTAAATCTTCAGAGCACTTCATATTTACCTCTTTCTCCAAAGTGATTTTTATTTTCTGCGATCAGCCCGAATGTGCACTTCTTGTGTGTCAGCGCAGCGGCTGCTTGGCCGACTAAATTATTCCACAGATATATTTTTTATCTCACAGTTTATAATAGGGGAAATACTGTTTACAGCTTCATGAATAATTCATGCGGGCATTCCTTTGTAGATATTAAAAAAATGGAATAAGAATAATTCACGGTGTAAGCTTACATAAATAGTTTCAGGAACAGCTAATACGCTAGCTGGCCAGTCCAAGGCATGGCGGCTACCTAAAGTTCTGAGTTCGTCCTCAGAAGGAGCTTCTTAAGCCTCGCATGAGAGCCGGCAAGGAAATAAATCCAAATCATATCCACCTCCTCATTCATTTAACTTAATATGATTTTCTCTTGGACGTGACACACTGAAGCCTCTCATGGTTTAATTTGCCACTGAGGAAGTGACAGGCCCTAATTATACTGTTTGGGTGCCGAGAGACACTTAAACATGACCAATTACGTATAGAGTTAAAAGCAGAAGATAAAATAAGTGTAATAATGAGAAGAGAAAAAAAGAAAAGAGAAAAAGGATTTTTAGAAAGAAAAGAAAGTTTGTAGGATTTTACGTTAGAGATAGTAGTCGGAGGGAGAAAATGGCAGTAATCGTTCTTCCGACTTGTTTCGATATACTAATCACATTTAGAGGCACAAGGTGTATATTCAGCAGGGTTTTTTATTACACAATACTCTTTGCTCTCACCAACTGCATAGATCAGTCATGCGTCACTGCACAGCAACAATTCCTCAGCCTCATAAGCTGAACCTTTATCCTTCATTGAAACCCCGCGAACATACAGCAGACTGTTATTAGGTGTCCTTCTAACCATATGGTTTGCATGCTTAGTAATTGCCTGAACATTGCGGATAAACTCATGATCTGAGCGTGGCGTTCTGTTGAGTAAACTGTTCTAAAGGACACCAGCCTTCTGTTTACGCCGCTCTAACCCCTCTGGGCCCTAAATGGATTAATGATCCCGAGGTTGTCAGTTCAAATGCAGGCGAAGAGGATACAGCTGATGTGTCCTTGAGCGAGGCTTTTAATCTAAATTGTGTCAGTTAATATCCATCTTCATAAATGCATTACACACATAGCATGCGTTATGTAAGTCACCCCCTAATGGAGTCAGGAGAAACCAACACTGTGAGTCCCCCCATAGCACACCTTGGCCTGCAACACAGTCCCGGGGAATATCGAGTGGCTGTTGTCTGGACTGCATTGCTATGTCGTTGTTTGGAGTCACTGTCATAATGAATTATCTGTGTACATTGATGCCATATTTTACAGTTGGATATAAATAATTCCAGTGTTCCAAAGGGGTGGTCAAAGGTTCTCCATTTAAGTCAATAATAGGGCTCTTGGTGTTCACCTCAGTGCCTGGAAATTGTGCAATGTGCACTACACAGTAAACAGGACCATGGTGCACTGCTGACATGCTGGGGGGCTTGTGGGCAGTGCTTAATCAGAACAGCATAGCTTTTCTTAGTGGGTGGTTTGCTAACATCGGGACCCCACATACACAGAAAGGGGGAGTTTTCAGGGTTGCCCAATTAGTGCTGAAAAGTGTAGCAGTGTGAGAGTGTGTCAGGAGGCAAGTGTGCACCAGAGGAGGCGTGTCATCAATCATCACTCCAGCACCAGGCTTGTTCCAACCCTTTTCCCTATTTGGCAGAAGGGGAAGGAAGGAGAGCAGAGAGAGTGACAGTGGCTCGCCATTTCCAGGAATGTCCACAGAGCACGCTGAAACAGACGAGCGATGAGAAAAGCAGATTTATTTGTCTTCTGATCCGTTTTTATCAGATTTTATTGTAATATTTCCTAGAGGTAGAGACAGAGCGTTTCATTAAATATGAATGTAGTTTTGTCTCGTGCTTTGATGTTCACCTGAAACATGATGAAAAAGTGGCTGATAAATTATATAGCCTCGCACTGCAATCTGCTGAAGCTTTAACAGCAACAACAGTGTAATGCAGCGTTCACGTTTCTCCCTTCATAGAAAATGAATAATTTTCACAATCAAGTTGATGTGTTTTGTGGCTGAGCCTGAGGCCGGGACACAGCCAGTGATTGATACATGGCTGGTTAGGCAGTTGGTAGTTCTAATCTTTTCTCATAAAATCAATAAACAATCAGAAATGTCTAATGTTAGCTAGCCATCTGTTATTGATGGTTGGCCAGCAGTAACCCAATGTTACCGTTGCTCCTAAAAAAAAATGATATTCGTATCTGTGTACACACACAGACACACATAAATATATAGAAATATCTTCTCTTTGAGTTGATCCGGGGATTGTTTTCTCCATTAATCAGTTGATTGTTTGATTTTTAAAAAACCCAAAATAGTGAGAAATAGTATCACAATAACCCCCATCCCAAAGTGACGACTTCAGCCAACCAAATGTCCAAGCCTTAAAATGATTAGAAACACATTGAAATTATTATATTGTTAAAATGGTATTATATTTTGTGTGAACTCAACATTAGGTTTTGGGACTTGACTTGGGAACATTGACTGTATGGGTGGAACAGCTAAAATATGCCGGGTGTGGATGCACTATTCTCAGCTGTCAGTCATGATGTTTCATCACCACCAATATGTTGGACTGTGTCCAAACCACTAACATGGAGGGATCTGGGTTTAAGACCTACACTGCCTCCAGACACCAGCGGGCGATCAAGATATTTGGCTTCCTTTTTGGGAGCTGTCATGTTACTAATCTTCTTCTTCTAAATACACAGTCTATTCTCAGGACTTGAAGTTTACAACACCCACAGTTTTGAAGTTCAGTTCTTTTTTTATATTTACTTTTTTTTTACAATCGCACTGTTGGGGAAATCAGAAATTATTGACAGTTTCTGCTCTAAACAAGATTAACTCTACATATACATACTCAACATGAAAAATAAAATAAACTTTTTTAGAAAAAATCACTTGTGCAACTGGATCTGAAAAGGAATTTTATGACAGACGATGAAATGTCGCACATTGTGCTTAGTATGTCTGATCACCGCCGTCACCAAACACTGTCTTCCTGTGCCGGGATCTATTTTACAATCAACCTGTCAAATGTTTATGCTGAATCCCTTCCCTCTTGTGTCAACTGGGTATAAACCAACAATTCTTCCTCTGGTTTAACACTGACACATTGTGCGACACTCGCTCAGAGACTTGTAATGTTTCCAAAAATTGGTACTTAGCTCTGTAAGGAGGGTATAATGATAATGACACTTCATCATCATATGAAATGCCTCTCATTTAGGGAGTTTTCTCACCGCTTTGTCCCTGCCTTGACAGTGTCAGTACCAGATGATGAAAGCGTAGAATATCTTCCTCTGAATACTGTCTTTGAGGCTTTTTATCATGTGTGCAACTTCTAAAAGCCCCATACTTTCAAATTAAGATAATGGTTTTAGTCCTGGCATGATGATGTTCATTTTATGCCCTCCATGCTATAGCAGAATATGTCCATGAGCAAAATGCTTTGAGGAAATTTCTCCCTAGGGAGGTGCACAGTAATATACAACAGGAAATAACAAAAACTGCCCTCACATAGAGCAGAGAGGCAGCGGCAGTGATAGAGAGAATAAAGTGGGATGATAATGTGTCTGCAGTTATGGTTTAATTCAACCTTTCAAAATATATGCATGCCCAAATGGGTCCTTGTGGACTAGAATATCAAGTCCAGGTTTGCAGACATGATGTGGCCTGTGGCCTAGTGTCCAACTGTCTAACATCCACCCTTCATAAAACAGTCATCAACATTAGCTGAATTGTGTAATTAAGTTTTTGTACCTCCACTGGAGCAATATTTCATCACTCACAAATGAACCTCGACAACATTATCTTGATGTTAATGTCCACATGACATCTGTGATGACTCTACCACTCTCACTGGCAATGGTATAAAATGTTATGGCACCACTGGAGATGTCGCTTGTGTCTGGAAAACATATTTCTATGACACCATGATGTCACAGAGACGGAGCCAGTTTTTTTTTATGCCCGTGAGGTCAGAGTTCAGCTTCTGTGACTGTGTTCAGAGAGCATGACTTCATAGCGACACATGTTCTCGATAAACTGCCACACTCAGGTGGGAGACTCGTGCTGTTTTAGACAAGAAGCGTCAGTAGGGGAGCCGAGCTTGGATCTATTCGTAATAACCACTTCTTTAAAGCGGCAGTCATGAAAGGCAGGGCTGACCTACACGCTGTAAGGAGGATTCTCGCTCCCTTGTTAGTGTGTACTGGTGGGGGATTGAGGTCTTTCCTGTCAGGAGGTAATACGTTGACGCTGCAGACTATCTCAGCAAAGCCCAAGGAGAAGGAGAAGGAAAAAGTAAGAGAGCAAGATAGAGAGAGCAAGCTGAGATGGGGCCAAAACCGTGTTCAGCTTGTGTGTGTCTGTGCACCTGTATGATGATAGTGTGTTTGTGAGCAAGTGTGTGTCTGGATGTGTGTACCAGCACTCGTATGTGTGGGTGTGTGTGTGTGTGTGTGTGTGTGTGTGTGTGTGAAAGAAAGAGAGGAAGGGGGGAAGGAGTTGACTGACAGCCCTATCTCCCACAACACTGTGGAGCTCCATACATCATTAATCGCTGACAAAAATGAACATTCTGCTTTATTCTTTAAGGGCTAAAAGACCATACTGCCGGCTCACCCCGAATTTAAGCTTATATGTGTCGGTGTCTCTTTGTGTGTGCGTGTGTGTGTGTGTTTTTGAGTCCACTATACACACTGTCTATAGGTGAAGATTCACTACCAACTTAAGGTTTCTGACCTGTGTGTTTGGTTCAGTGCCATTGTGATGGATGACATGGTTATCAGAATCCCGTCTTCGGGATGGGGGCTGTCCTATGTTGCTGTCAAGGTCAATGGTTACTAGGCTTATAAAGAGTGGCCACATGGTGAGCTTACTGAAACACACCCTATATTTTATAGAACATCAATCATATCAGATGTCAGAAACAGAATGAGCACAGCCTTGAACTACGCCCATGAGGAAGCATCCGAATGAGGAAAATCGGTCCTTAGCAGGGGGAAAATGACTTTAACATTTATACCATATAGGATTTAAGGGTGTACATTTTGAAGGTTTTTTCTAACTGTAAAACTGGCGGGTCTGTATTGTTCGGTACCTCTGGTACTGTAAAAAAAAAAAGACTACTGGGACGTTATTTTGAATTTTGGCATGGACTTGGTACCGAAGTATCGTTTCTCGTGACATCCCCACTGTGGGGTCAGTCTGGTGCACTGTCTGTTAACTGTGAGACCCACGGCAGGGAATACCTCAATTTATGGTGCAGAATTATTGTAACAGATTAGCCAATAGTAATTATCGGTTAAAATTTGTATTGTCAGTTAAACGATTAGTGAAGAATATCCCGAACAAGTATCTGTGGTATTTCCCACAAAAGTTGATTTATTCAGATTAAATGCATCCCTGTGTGTGCAGGTGCGTTTCAAAAGAAAAGTGTGTGTCAGTCAAACGATTGGCTTGGTTACAGCTTGATTGTGAGTAGAATTTATTCCCTGCTATTAGTCCACAGGGAGCTGATAACAGATTGGCTCTATTACTAAAATAGCCTTCACCGGAAATTAGCATATACCATAGCTTGAAATGAAAAATCCACTTATTTCATTGTGAACAGATCAGTTAGTTGTGAGACCAAAATAGGATCAAATTATGCTTTTCTTCTAAACTTGGACAGTTTTTATGTGATCAAATCTGTCTGTGATATATTTGTGGTCCCACAAACACAAACATATTAGCAGTTACCAACCGTGTGTGAGAGGATTAAAGTATTTTCTATCTATTTTCTGCCTCACTTTGCTTTTTTAATGCCGCTGTGGGCTTCTCACAGACCAGGCTCATGTGTATTTTTTTTTTCACACAATTCTGCTAAGTTAGAATTTTCTCAGATAACCTGCTGATTGCAATTTTGGTGGATTGCTTTCTGGAGGAGCTGCTACAGCTACTTTCAATCTCATGGGCCAGTAGGATTACTGCCCATAATTCAGCACTTTCTATTGTTTTCACTCTCAGGCTCCCCTACAAGTGATGGCCCAACCAGGGCAGATGTGCCCACAGCAATCTTAACGAGTGTTTCATCACTGGCTTGAATTTACAGAAAAATACATGTTTATATGAAATACAGATTATAAAATAATTTTCTCCGCCATGCTCTCACCTCATCAGGCACCCTGGCTATAACCTATGCTAACTTTAAACTGTTGTAGGCATACATTGTCTCATCACTGTAGTGATACACATGGTGCAGTATTATGAGCCTATAATGTATTATTGCTTACTGGTTTGCCTCAGGGTTATCTTTCTCATTTCTGGGATACTTACTGTGGGATTTATCTCACGTGTAAAAGCTGCATCTCTCCTGGAAAGTTTTATAATAATATTTTAAAGATGTACAACAAGCAGGGGGCAGCACTGATGCTTCACAGTTTGAGACTCTTCGGGGTCTTTCTGTGTGGAGAAGCATGTCTGTGTGTTTTCTCAAGGAACTTCCATTTCTGAAGACATTAAGGTTGAGTTTAGAGACTCTTAATTGATTGTAGATGTGAATGTCAGCCCCCCACTTCACAGCCCTTAAAGGATAAGCATTGTGGATAATGGATGGATGGATGGATACAAAAAGGAGTGATGATTGAACATATTTGTATTTGATTTAACAGACGTCTCTTATGAGAGAAATGTTTAGATTTGTATGTGTACCACCATGGTTGGCCACTGGGGAACATTGGCTGCAGAGCTGACAGGCTGTACCATATTGAGCTCTCATTAAAACACAGTGATTGTTTAGTTAACTACAAAGCTGTAATTAAGAAACACTGGCCGATTGGTTTATGTTTACCACAACTCACTGCAGCTCCAATTAAGCACATTCTACACAATTATTTGCTACCAGTAATGTTGCCTGATTGTTCTTAAAAATGTAATTTAAAAGTGGAAAATGACTCAACCTCACAGTGCACATTATATGCTGTAGCTCTGTGCTTAGTGAGCTGGGTCAGAAACCTGGGATTTTGCAATCAATACGTGAATGTTTTAAAGATGAGCAGGCTATTTTTGGAAAGCACATATTGGTGTGGGATGAGCTGCTTTGTAAAAATGAGAAATGAAGAATTAAAACACTGTGTGTTGGCCAGACCTCATACAGATTTGTTATCATATATGTCCTGCTCCGTACCAACAGTTCTCATGGTCCTTGCACCTCTAGACACTGTCACCGGAAAGACATCTGTGCTGTTAAGTACTTGGCTCATTCACAACGTAATCAAACCCCCGGATGATGGAAGCAAAAAAGGAAAGAGAGCTCTGCTCAGCCATGCTATGCTAAGCTGTGTTTAAAAATAGATTCCATTAAGCCCCGATTTTCACGCTGTTGATATGATTTGCCTCCAAATGTATGGGGCGAGTGCTTGCAAGAACTACTGCTAAATATTTTCTCCAATGAAGGACACTAGCTGGATGGCCTTCAGGCTATGAAGACACACTCCCTCCCTGATGTTTATGGTAGAATGAATAATGCACAGTAGTTCGATCATGATTTAGCATTTATGTTGTGAGAATTATATTTATAAATTATGGAATAAATGCCTCCCATCCATCTCAAGGTGTCCAAGGCCCGAATTAAGAACAGCAAAGCATGCTCTCCCATAAAATAGAAAACATGTCAATGGAAAAACCCATTACATTTGCCCTCAGGCACTTTCCAATTTAACACGCTTCTCTTTAATGGAGTTATTCAGTAAACCTTGCGGCCATCTTCAACTAATTGCATGTTTCATAAACTGATAAGGAAAAATCACACAGATTACAGGCTGCAGCCCATACGTCTTATTTAGATTCACTTCTATAACCATCCAATTTAGGAGCTTAGCTTACTTTACTTCTTATCAGCCATTTTACCCTCAGCTAAAATTTCTCTCTAAACTTGGGAGGGCTAGATTGGGTGTATAAAACCCACTTCAGTGCTGTGATCCCAGTCATATGCATGATGAACAGCAATAAGCCTGAATCACAAAATCAGTTTAGTGTTACACTGTCTCTTGTCAGTGTTTGATGAGGTGAGTTTGTTATGTCTTGTGCACAATCATCAGTCCATCCCTTCAAACCCTGCAGAGTGCAAGTGTTGTGTGTTTGTGTGCATGTTCATTTGCCATTGGCTCATTTGAATGTGTGCTATGTCAGTAATGAGCAGCCAGAGCTGGTGAGGCATAATAATACCCAAGCAAGGGATGAGATGGATTCTCTGCCGGGTGTTTCTCTTCCTACCATTATTATTATTCTGGTTTCCAAGATGCCAAAATCCCGGATGCTGCAGCAATTTATATGGAATTAATGAACCTGTTCGCTTAGACATGCATTCTCTTGCTATTTACAAGTACTACTGGCAAACTTGCGAGAATAATCAGGCTCAAATCCGTCATTTAATAGGCTTTAAATAACAACATTGTGGTGATAATATGTTTTTCTGCCAATCTGGTTCTGCTTTTGGAGCTGGGCCATTGCCCCTGAACATATTTCAGTTACATATTGCAGTTGATTGGATACGGAGAGCAAGAGGAGACATTTCTCCAGGATTTTTGATTGGTTTTGTCATTAAGGGGATTAGGGGGAAGAATAACAACTGATTAGGACTCTGGTAGGTTATTGAATTAACACAAATTTTGATATGTGTGTTGCTGTGTTGCTTTCTTGTGTTATAAGTTGGAAGATTATTGTCAATAATGCAAAACTTATTCTTTAATTTGGTTTCTTACTCATTGCCAATTATGTTTTTTTCTAAGTCCAGACAGTTGTACTGGTTCCCAGAACGTTTCCAGACAATAAGAACAATTTCGTGTTCAGCACAACAGTACCCTCATTTAGCTCCAACTAATTATGCTTAACAAGGCCATTTCATAACAGGCAACTATAACAAAAACGACAATGGAGGTTTTGGGTAATGCACATGCCCTCATGCAAAATGCAATTATGCGATTAAGACTGATGACACTTCCTGTCAAGCAATTTCCACCATCACTGTCTCTAACACCATTCTTAAAGCCCTTACCTTATTTTTTAAGTCAACTTTTCTTTACAATGGATGCAGAAAGAATTAGTGGAACCGATGGGAGGCCTTTAACATAAACCAACACATCCTTTTTCACTGTTATTGCATTAACCTGCAACTTCATCTGGTTTGTGTGTTAGGATTCAGAACAAAGCAGGATGTTAAGTCAGATTTTGGTTTATTGATCAATATTATGCATGGAAAGAGGTGGAATGTATTATGCTGCTATACTACTATAGAGGGCTGTGTTGCTGGTGCTAGTGTAATAAGCTGCAGCCACGGAACAATCAATTAATGATCACTCATGTTAACAATCTGTTAATTATCACATTCGCCATTGCGAAAACACCAAACCGAGGTAATATGGTGCGTTCTCACCGCGTCGCAAAATAATCCATACTGTCACAGCACTACTACTATACTGTCAACATTCTTCCACCATGGTTGTTACATGTTAGATAACGGTGAATAGCCTCCGTGAGACAGGAAAGGCACACCTCACAATGTACTTGTGTCGTCTTGTCAAATCAAGAAACAGAACATAAATGGAGAGCGACGCCTGCGAGTTTGTTCAGGCAGTCAACTCGAGTTGCTCTGTTCCAATCATGTGACATACATCATGTGATGTACCTCACTCGCCACAACCATGTTTAATACACACCCACCTTATTAGGTGGTCTATTTAAGCAGAGAGAAATTCCAATCATTCTCTTTGCTTGCCCCACTGCTGCGTTAGTATTTCTGCCAGTTGCTTCAGCCCCTCCACCACCCCAGCATCCACCTGTAGGCTCCGTTAATCCATAACATGTAGGTGTATGTATGTGCAAATTACCACTCAAATGTGATCACATGCATGAGTGACTCACTTCATAAATGAGGTTAGTTTAGGGTACCCATGCTTTCTCAATCCTTGAGGCCCCACTGGTATAATTGATGAAGAGGAGGAACAAATCTGAACAATGGTTGGATTTTGATGGAAAGTTTCGAATTCTTGGTCTACATGGTGCACAGTTACCCACCTCTGCTTTTCAAAGTTAATTTAAAGTAAACCAGGAGAAAAAGAGAGGGACTTTAAAAGTGTAATTCTGTAACTCTATTCATCATTTACCTCAAATTGTTTGGTCCAGCTCTCTGGCACGTACCGGCCAGAGCTTTGGATTGTTTAACTGCCTCTCTTAAACTGTATACCAGTGTTGACACTCCTGGAGGAATTGGATTGTTTTTCACCCTGCTGACCACTACTCCTCTGAGTTAAGTGCAGCAGGCTTGGAGTCGAGGTACAGAGAGGTAAATAAGTGCCTCTCCAACCCATGTTGTGCCCCCTGTTGGCTGTCATCAGGAAGTAATGTTTAGACCCTTGGTTTGCTGACTCTTTTCTGACTTACTCCTTTCACCGTGTCCTCACATCAACCCCCCCCCCCACACACACACACACACACACACACTCTAAAGGTATATTGATATCATTAATTGCTATAATCGTATTTTACCCTTACTGATGTCTTCTTATGGATACCTTACAGTGATTAAAGCAATCATAGAGTGGATAGAGTATTTGCTCTAATAATAAAATGACTTACTCAAATCACTGTTATGAATCAGAGGGCCTGTTCGGGGGAAGGACCTTAAGCTGAGTGTAATCCTTGCCAAATGAACTGGCGATTAGATTAACTAAGGACTTTTTGGTCCCTGCCAACACACAGGCTCTGCATTTTAAGCAGAGGAGCATTCATTGAATTTCCGTATTCATCCAGCCTTCTGTCGCCTCCTCCCATACACAGGCTTCCATGCACGCATATGCACACACAAAAGAAAAATATGATTGCCACTTTCTTGACACATTTCAGGATTCACAACACTTCTTTTGAATAATATATTGAAAAGTTCAACACAATGCAGTACCCTGGCCTGGCTTTAAGAAATCTGCTGAATTCTGTTATGATAATTAGCAGACTTGCGCTACAGGCTTCCGGCATTCCCTCAAACACCTTGTCCATTCTACACAGTTGTGATATTAGTAGGGATTCTGGATGAACATTTCCTACTGTTTTCCGGTAAAAGGTGGATGTTGAAACTGGTCATGCTGTTCAACCCAGTTCTTTCACCCAATCTCTAAACTCAGAGGGGGGAATGATGCGTGTACTGCATGTGTGAAACACTGCAAGGCAGATAGAAAAGGGACTGTCCCTAAAGCAGGCACGTAAGCACAAATGGGCCATGCAGAATGTGACTATGCTCAAAGTGGGCTCCCTTCTACTCGATGTATTTATTCCAATATTTGCAGATGTCTGAAACCAGTTAAGTGCTGTGGCAATTGCTTATTTCCCTTTGTCAGAATGATGAATGTGGTTTCACCTATCGGACTATGCAGGGGTTCCAACGTCCTGTGACAATGAAGGATTGTCCATTTGTGCCATGGACAGAACACATCAAAAAAGGGTGGATAAAGCCCTGCAGGAAAGCAATAACAAACACCCCCTGGTTACTCTCATTGTTTATGACAGAGACTCGGAAGCATGGCATTTTCCATGTCATGTGCATAAATTGAAGATGAACATGACACCACCTAACATAAGAACTGATAGGCACACGCATGTTTTATCATCAACATTTATTTATTGTGAGTTATGTCAACAGGCTGTGTAGCAAATAACTGATACATATATGAATATAAAACCTTAGTGTTGTAATCAAAAGCATTTTAGAAGCTAAGGCAGATTGTTTTGTAATTGTTTTGACAAAGCATAAAATCTAAGCATAGTTTTTTTTACCAACAACTCGGATTTAACTGGAAGTTTTCAGACTGTTTAATATTTCTTTCCTTCCTGAAGTCATTGAACAGTATAAATACATTTTTTTGCCAGTGTTATCTTATTTGGCATTCAAATGATGACAAATGTTGGCGTTTGCGTGTTAAAACGATTAGTTAGGATGCCAGAGCTGGCTTGTTGGCTTCACCAGTGGACGTAGTGATTTCTGGAAAACTGCTCACCCACCATGATCCACTAGGATGTACATTGACACACTATTCAGTTGTCACATCAACTTTACCCTGATCAGTCTTTCCCTCAATTCAGTGTCAGATTCATCCAGCAACTGTCACCAACTGTGAGGTGTAGCCACAGAAGGAGCAGCACTGACAGTACATCATATTGGCATTGTCACTTATTTTTAAATTTAGCAGTAATCTTGTTCAGCATTTAAAAGATACCTCTGGCGATATTTGAAGTCACTGCTATCCGAAAGTTATTCTGCAGTCTATGCACATCTTCAAATTGGAGATCAGGTGAAAAATGTGTGTTGATTTGAGCTTTTTGGATTAGTGTAAAAAATGTAAAGATTTCCAGACAGCATGTCAGTGGAATTACTTACAGACACCTGTGGATGAAGGGATGAAATAGATCAATCCGTAATTTGTTCCAGCTGTCCTTCCCTGCCATTAAGAAAGATACTTTCAAGGTTGAAAAATTAAACTTTTGATTACTTTTTTCATGTGGAGTGAGAAGCAGATAAGAGAAAATAGTGAAAGTGAGGAAGTCGTCACTTGTACAAATGATCCATACATAGAGTTTGCTTGTATAGAGATACCCTTATTAACTGTATAGAATTCAATAATATGCTAATTGAACATTTTTGAGTGAAAATGGTGAGATAATTAATTGTATTGACAATTTTGTAAAATAAGCAAAAGACACCTAAAGAGTCCTTAGACTCTAGACATTATATGAACATGCTTTTTTAAAGTTGGTCAGATTTAACTTGGCATTTAAGCTCTGATATCGAGCACAGTAAACTCATCTGTAAACTCTCATGATCCCAGGCCGGTAGGCGGTGAGGGACTCTACCCCACATTCAGTTTTGACCTATTCCTCTGACTCCACTTCCCTTTGTCTCCCAGGCACACTGCCAAGCCTGACCTGTCACTTTGGCGGAGGTATGGGTAAACTGTTCGGAAGCGGAATAGCCAAACCAGACGCACACAAGGATAAAAGGAATCACCTCACACACACACTTCAAAGCCCAAACAATAAGGTAGAGGAGGGACCTGAATAAGTATCTGCCCGTCTAGAAAAAACAGTGAGACATTGATCAGAGATCAGTGTTTCCCATTAATTACCTAGATTTTGGCACCCCGACATCGTCTAATTTGTCCTACCACAGTTTTTCTTTTACACTTGTCTTAACAAAATAAACACTTTAATTTAATGTTTTGTGCTATGGCTTCATT
The DNA here is from genome assembly GCF_947347685.1 of Pleuronectes platessa. Classification (NCBI taxonomy): domain Eukaryota; kingdom Metazoa; phylum Chordata; class Actinopteri; order Pleuronectiformes; family Pleuronectidae; genus Pleuronectes; species Pleuronectes platessa. The sequence continues at coordinate 17,277,893 of NC_070634.1, forward strand.
GGAGAATTCCTGAATCTTCAAAACATCCATCAAATCTCATATTGAATAAAATTTTCGTTTTCGTTTTTTCTCTTATTTTTTCTTTGAAGTGTCCACTGTTACTTGTCTTAGTAGTCATCTCGTTGTCACCTTAATAAATCATAATACCCCTAAAAGCAGCTGCATGTTGACCCACTTTGTAGGCAAAAAGCTACAGTTGTCATCTGTAATTGATGGAAATGTCTTCAGCTGTCATCATGAATTGAGGACTATAATGGGTCTTTACAGCGTTACTATACGTACCCATGTGTGTCTTCCAAGTGATAAATGTGAGAGCTAGAGAGTGACGACTGAGACACAGGAGCGAGAGGGAAAGGTTGAGGGAGAGAACGGGGGATTAGGATGACCTGGGCACAGATGGCTGTGGGAGGCAGATGTCCCTGCTAGGCTGTTCAGCACAGTCACTGCCAGCTCAGAAACGGTAACACAAGTACGCAGAGCAAATAGGCTACCGCAGAACGGGTGGCTAGATTCGGGAAAGCAGATGCTAAAAGTTGCGATCCATGCTAGCAAATGTCACCAGAACCAGTGCGGAAAAACTGCAAGAAATAGATGAAAACTGCAACAAACAATCACGAAACAGGGCGGATGCAGTGGACTTGACTAAATTTTAATATTTTTCAGGATTACACTATAGACATTCTTGCATTATGATGTCGTACAGGACCATACATAAAAGCAGAAAATAGAAAAATGATATATCATTAAAATGTTACCAAAATTGGATCTATTTGTGATTTATGATAATTTTCTACACCAAGGTCAACTAAAAAGTAACTGTCAAAAAAAAAAATGCTTCAGATGTAAGAAGAAGCCTTGATGAATGGCCCCATCCATGATGGAGTAATACGTGTTTTTTCTCCACACAAATGAAATTAACTGAAGCATAATTTAAAGGTTCCCAAGGCCCAGACAATGTTACAGCACCCTGAACTCTGTACTTGTGGGGGTTTGCCCATCACCCAGTGTTTGCATCAGTTTGATGTCTGGGTCTTTAATACACAGCAGAAATGCCATTATTTCCCATATTGGTATTCTGCTTTCCTTCCCATCTTGCTTGTAATCCCAGCTCCCTGCTTTCCATAGGAGAGGAATTACACAGACATGTATTCACATTGAATGTCAAATGCCAGTCATTCATTAGAAGCTCACAATTGGTGCATTTATTAGACATTGCAGAAACGTGCAGTTGTAAATGCCTCTCATTGTTTATGTGAACAGCAGCTACGTTTCAAAGTGCCCGTTTTTTTTTTTTTAACAACTTACTTGCAAAGTAGTTGCAAAATTGTCAGTCCCTCTTTGTGCTGGGGCCACAGGGAGGTGGCAGTGTGCGGTGTTGAGTTATCGGTTTTGAAGGACAGGGTAATTTGATTTGGGAGATTCATTGTCAGTGATATCTGCATCCACAAGCAATTACAATCACCTAGCAGGTACCTAAATGGACAAAGCAGTGCCTTTCATTTAGTTTGTCTGTAGCCTTCGATCATATTAGTGATATACTGACCAAATTCTCGAGCTCTCCACCTGGAGTCTTTAAAGGAATCACCATGCAGGATTTGTCGTTTGCTAGCGTTGGGCCCTCCAAGAGGGAGAGGGAGAGGGAGAGGGAGAGAGAGAGGGAGAGGGAGACAGTGATGTAATCTGATACATTTTAAGTTGTTCAGTGGCTTTTTGTATCACACAACCCTCTCATGGCTGCAGACTACATAACCACTGCCCAAAAGTTATATCTCTAATGGGACAAATGGGATTCTAACCAATCAATTACGGTTTTAATGAGGAACTTCTTCAGTTACTTTAACACTAACAGTCCCTCCGTGCCCGTGACCTTGTAACACACATTCAGAGTTCTGCATTTTAACACCTACCTGACCCTAACAGAACAAGAGAAAATACAGAAAAAGACCTGGGTCTTGGCAGGTAAATACACGCCTTCCACTTCTACTGGGTGATAAGTGATCGTTGAAAGGAATTACTTTAGTATGAGTAATAACAAGGTTTTTGAGAATACTGCCTAGTATAATTGCAAAGCTTTGAAAAAAATACAAGGTTAAAGTACAATTATAGCATTGGTATTTCTTTAAATTTCAACAGCTCTCCTTTGCATTCAAGGAGTGTCAGCCTCTGCAAAAAAGAAGTCTAACATCACTGAAAGATGGAGGATAGTAGAGAACATTGTTGAAGGCCATCAATACTCATTCCTGGCTCATCTGCTTGGATATTGAGTACATATAATGGATCACATCGCCTTGCTCACTCTCACCTGGAAGCAGAATTACTGTGGGTCAGATTACTTTTTAACCGTTTGATGAAGTGTATTGTGCTGCTCACGAAGGCAAACTTCGCTTGCTTTTCACCGCGGGACACCAGGAGAAAACTAAAAGAGCTGACGTGACTTGAAATGTGTCTTTGGCCTGCAGCGTGCTTCAGTTTCATGAAAGAAATACTGACCCATTCATCTCCTGAGTGTTTATCACTGTGAATCAATGCTGCTGGAAGTTGAAATGAGAACCCTTGACCAATAAATCTGTTTGGGTAGTGCTCTTGTATTTAGTTTGGACCTTTTTTGAACTACCTTAATGTAGAATTGGTTAAGTTGGACTATTTATTTTTCCTTCTTGGTGCGATTTTTTAGAATAGGAATAAACACGGTTCGGTATCAGTCCAGTCCCAAATTAACTCTAGAGTGGTTTGTTGGTGCTGGGAGCATGATTTCACCTTGATCCTACCCATTTACCTTTTTTACTATGTAAGTTTGAGTTAAGCATTTTACTTCGGACAGTTGGACTGGGTCAGAGTAAGTCAACTTCAGCAGCTTACATAGTAGGAGTCGTAGCAACTAGCTAGGTGCCATCTTGCTGTATTTATTTTTTTGCGTCTGATCCCATGCCACGTAATGCACTAGTTGTTTGGGTAATTTGCTGTGAATTCACCATGCCCTGGCATTTAGTTAGAATGTTGGGTACGTGCCGTTCTGGCTCATAAATCAAATTGCTGCTCAAAAGAAACATCTCATGATCTTCACCAGCCGCTCTTGACAAGATCTAGCTTAGTAATAATATAAAATCTGTCTGAAACACTATAAAACTAGCATAAAAAGCCTGGTGGAAAGTCAGATACTCAATGTTTCACTGTTTTATTAAGATGACTTATAGGTGCCTGCAGAGCCATGTGTACAATGCCTGTTCTCTCAGCTTGTTACACAGACAGATGGTCTGTTTGGGCACTTCACTTCATGCATGGAGAGATCAGTTTTTTTTTATGCAGAGAGGTATCCTTTCTTACTACATGGCATATCCACCATTTCAATATGAATCCACCAAGGATCTTGTAAGCACACCCAGTTTAATGGGCGATGGAACGCTGATTGGTTAGTTGCATGCTACAGCCAAACACATATAATTAAGTACAACCCCTTTGAATCATGTGCTTGGTGCACAAAACTTGCAAAAGTGGCTTTGGACATAATTCTAATTCATGAACTAATGGCCATGCACTTAGATTTTTAAAAATCAGCGGTTAGTCTCTCATCCTGGCAGGTGCTTATAGTAGTTTATGTTTCATAATAGAGAATCCGTAAAACACATCTAACAAATGTTCTCAGAATGAGTATAAAGACTGAGTTAAGTTGTAATGGAACATTAGAAAAAATAAGCAAAATAAACAAATTCTCCAACAGAAGAATTGGTTAGCTTTACTTCCTTTAAGAAAGTGTGGCGTTTTGGTGTGAGAGTCCACCATGTGTAGTAATTCTAAGCTACTAGGTCTGTAGCTATCTTAACATAGTGATTTTGACTCAATGGGGCTGAATTTCTGTTCCATTGTTTTGTTCAGTTAAGTGCTATCTGACAGTCATATTGAAGAACTGTAGATTTTGCCTTAGGAAATAGCTTCCCAGTCGATACCCTATTTGTTTAAGAGATAATGGCTCAGTAGACTGCTTAAATGTGTTTGATCATGCTTCTCCTACCTTTTACTGGATGTGACATTTAACAGTATCTGGGTGTGTAGTCGACTCTTGATGAACACCAACAGCACGTTCACATGTTTATCAGGAGGAATTGTCGGAAGTAGTAAGACCTCGCCCATTATACTTCAGTAATTGCTACTCTCTCGACTCAGAATTTTGGCACTTAACCTTCATTCAACCAATAACTTCTAAGTTGCATTAATTTTTTTATTTGGTTGAAGTTGAATTCACTCAGTCAATGTCATGCATTTGTTCCAGTGAGAAGATTAGTGATGACGTAAAATAAGCAGCTTTTGAATTTGTGCATATGTGAGGGACAGAAAAGAGATTCTAAAGAGCAAACATAGCCCGTCCACTACTCACACATGAGCCATCACTTGGTCCTAGTTACATATGTAGGACTGCTTTGAGTCAGCTGCTTTCCGCATGTGAAACAAGTCAAAACCATTCAACCAGAGCCTTGTGTGCCCAGTAACATTTGTTTGCAGAGGCAGGGTGGAGGGAAAGTGCACCTTAAGGGGACCCGGAGCTGGAGGGGACAAGGTGATGCTGTATGGGGTTTGTTGTCGTAAGTACTGTGGTAACAAGAGAGGGTTGGCATTGATTTTTATATGGAGTCAGAGGTCTGACAATCTTTGCTGCTTCCTCAGTCAAAGACTCCATCTCACTGTCAATTCCGATAAAATACTGCAATGAAAAAAATTTCAGTAGATAAACCTCAAAGTCTCCTCACTTGAAGAGAGATTTAGAATTTTCTAATGGCTTTGAGAGGGTTTTTATACCGTTCTGTGTCTGTGTTGTTAGGTGTTGGTTTCAGCATTGGGTCTGTGTGGATTATAGTTAGCAGGCTTCAGATGTGTCCCACTGGCCACAGTTGACAGGATTATTTTAGGGATTAAGAGCCTTGTGCTCTGTACCTTGGTTTCACATCACAACAGTGTGTCCTCATTCTCCCTCTATCGCTGCAGCAACTCAGCACCACACCCCTGAAATACCCACCCTGCAGCAACAAACCTACACCTACGCTCAAAGAGACCAACTCCACTACAAAGATAAAATATAATGGATTGATTGGGCATGTGTGGAAAACTGTATGCTCAAATTATTAATATTCATGATGTGCATGTTTTTGTTATATTTATAGAACATTTACATAATTTACCATTTGTTAAGAGTGCTTAATAAAGAAGATATTCAGTTTGGTTATGAATAAAATCTTAAAAGAAGCAACTCCTCACAATTAAGAAGTAAGAAGAACCTTACCAGTCTTTGATTGTTAACTTCACAGCAGAAAGGACTTTCAAACTTTCTGTTAGCGTGAAATGCATTTTCTCATTTAAAGATTCATTCACAGCTGAGCTCTGTTGAAGGCCGTGAGTTGTAAAGGTTGTAATACAAACAGTGCAGGTACAGTCATCACAGCATCTCTCTCTTTCACGTGTGAAGTGGATAAAATGGAATTAAACTGTCCCTGACTTCATAATTTAAGGGTTCTGCTCATGCATTTTTATGGCTGTATCACACTCTCTCATTATGCTCTTGAAAACACTTATTTTATTGAAGCGGGTTAAGTGGCTGCCGCTATTAGCAGAAACACAAAAGCATTGTCTTTAAGCAGATGTTCCACTACAGTGATGCAGTGCACCACTGATATTGTGACTGGCTTCAGTTCAACACGGACTGATGAGTGAAATATGCCAGGTGGTCTCCTCATTGTTCGAAGTTTCATTTGCACTTCAGTGAGTAAGTGTCATTCAAACCGTCTGTAGTGATGCATACTTGACAGTTTTGATAGATTTGTGTTGTTGAGTGTTTGTCATTTTGAATGATCACATGTTTAATACAAGATGTGATTGAAATCAGATTTTTCTTTTACCTTTCTTGTTACAACAATTAGAGGCACCTTGTGGTATTCTTTGTCTTTGGCTATGTCCCATTTTCGATGCCTCATCCTTCAGAGGACTATGTAGAAACGGAAGGCATCCCTTACCGTCATCGTTAGCTACTTTGAACACTCACTGCAGCCCAGTTACTCGCATAACTAGCTCATTAGCTGTGTCACTTGCACGGAATGAATCCAGGAATAGTTTGAACTGACAAGGATCCCGCCTTTGCAATTCTAGTTGCTTAGAAGTAATACATATATATATATTTGTTTGTTAGCAATTTCAAGAAAGATACTGGAATTAGTAGATTAGACTTTGATCAAAACAAAACAAATTAGCAAATGTTTCAATGATTTCTTTACTCAATATTTAAAATCTATTATTACAGTAAATGTATTATTTGAGAGTTTGTACAGAACAAAACAAAATTTATTACAGTGATGCCACTTAACAGTCAATGGTAATTTGATGAACTTTTTAATTGATATTTTAAAGACTTAACTGTTAATCAGTTTTCGGCTGTTTACCACTCAAGGTTATATGTAATTAATAACCATTGGTTTTAAATGTAGAGAGGCAAAAGGGAGGGTCTTATTCAACAAATAGCTTTGATAAAAATGGACCAAAAAGAGGACATCTGATCTGCTGTTTTCTTTGGAGAGAAAATGTAGGTTGTGATGCATGACGTCGACCTGTTTCTCTTTTATAGAGTTAGGACAAACAACAGATAGAAGTCAGCTGACATGGGGTCTGAATGGCTTAAGGTTTAAACATCCTGTGCGGTTCTTATATAACTGTTACATAACAACATATCTCTAAGTATATACATTTTTTTCCTGCCAAATGTAGAGAAAGAAGGGCTGAATGTTGTCAACTGCTAGACTGTGAGAGATTGAAATACTTTTATAAGAGGAGATTAATTGAGTTGGTGCCAGGAAGAATATTTGCAGTTGAGGAACCCAGAAAGCAGTGATAAAGCCAATCTGGGTCAGAATGATGCCCAGTGTTAATTATGGCATCTGATCAAAGAGCTTGAATGGGTTTGACTAAATGGATTGCAATCTGCTTCTCTTACCAACTGCCACACTGTAATTAGTGGTTTGTCATCATTCTCCATTGATATGAGGTGCTCGAAACACCAGTTTATCACTTCCTTTTTTTGAAAATTGTGCATAATCACTGGGGTTTGAATGAACTCTTGTTATTTGTGAGCCAAAATCTTAAAACAAAAAAAAGCTTGTAATGAATCTGGTACCTCACACTCACTTTTCAGAAGCAGGGATGAATAAAAGTAGCTATTAGAACCTGTTTTAGGTCTGTAAGCTGCAAAAAGTGTGGAGCAATTACCTGAGCTTTGTATGAAGAGTTTGTATCCTGGTGGGATACTGGAGAGAAGGAACCTGATTAAAGCGAAGGCCATTCTAGATGTTAAGTGCTGTTATGAGTGCGGGAACGAACAATAGCAATGTGGCAGCAGACAGTATGATCTGGCAGACAACTCCACTTTGCTGTCGTTTTCATTTAATACACACCTCTGACTGGCAAAAACAATCAGCTTAAGAAATTATAATAAAAGAGATTTTGGTTTACCTGAATCATAGATGGAGTGTTTGGATCAGTTCGAAAACTCGACACCAGACTTGACACCAAAGTGTATCAAAAGATTAGTTAAAGCTATTGGGGTTGTACCCTCAGGAAGATTTAGGTAACTAACAATCACGGCAATTTCATCTCAATACTGTTTACTATACAATACTGAGTCTGCTCTCAATTAAATTTATTTTTATTACATTCGGTGACTTGGCCTCACACCTGCATAAAACCACATCAGATACTCGCCAGACTTGTGATGATCAGTACCATTGCACTTCTTATTGGACAGCTGCAAAGAAAGCAAACAACACCTGAGAGAGTGTGCCACTATAAAGTCGGCCTGTTGTGACACATGGCTTTGTGAGGAGGTTTATAAATACAGGCATCGGTATGGCTCCATGGTGTGAGATTACAAAGACAGTGAGATAACAATAATCATTTCAGGAGCAAGATTGCAAAGACACTCAGTGGTGATAAGGAAACTGCAAAAACAGTGAAAGAACATCATGCACCGGTTCAAGATCAAGATGAAGAAAAATGTCAAGAGTCTGAGTAAAGATCCAGGCAGGCCAAAGTATCCTTACAGCCATACTTCTGGTGCTTTGCTAAAGTGCTACTTCAGCCAATATTTACCCTTGGAAGGTGGCTTCTAAAAGTTTGTAGCTTCCTTCTTCACAGATAACAGCAGTATGAGTGTTTTGAATAAACTAATAATCAACAGACCGCAGAGATGCTACATGTTTGTTTGAGACTTCCTGGAACCTCATCACAACTGAAGTATTGTAAGTGCCATGTATTCGGACTCGATGTAATCTGAAGGATAAACTTCTTAACAGACCCTTTTTATCCTACGTGGATCGAATGTTTGATCCTGAAAGGCCCATTTTTGGTGACAAAATAGAAAAATCAATAGCAACTACAATGGTAAACATGTTTGTATGGTTATATTGCTTTGCAAGGCTTTAATGAAAAAATATCCAGCAAATTGTGGAGAAGTTGATCACATCAGTGGTTGTGTGTGGCACTTGGTTGCATTAATGTTAAGGCCTCAAACAGGCCCACTCAGCGTTTCCACAGAAGTGTTAAATCATTAGTTGCTGAAGGCCTGTGAAGGCATGCAGCTGTAACATTTTAAAGCTCAAACTCAAAGGCAGAAAAATGTATTCAAAATGTACTTTATTTTTCCAAGCCAGTGTTTTACATTCTGTAGTTTATATTCGTGAAGTTTCAATACACCGGGAGCTAAATCTGCCCTTTAATTCTCTAGATTCACCAATGTTTTGAAATAAAGACAAGCAACTGTGCCCTTATATTATTTATTTAAGTACTTTTACATTTTTTTGACAAAAACAGAAAAGGAGGGAAACCTGTCTTTAGGCTCCTTCAGTAAATCTTGCCTTAGGGCCAGGAACACTGTGTCTCAGGTCATCAATGGGCTAACTAACTGACAGCGCTATCTGGACCTTCCAAAGTACCAAGACTTCTCACTTGTGGTTTTATTACTATCCACTAAACACATTGTTTGCCACTTATTTGTTATAAGTCCTCAATGGCAGTACCTTCTCCTAGGGAGACCGGCCTGGACTGGGCCATTGTCCTCAACCAGCCTTCCTGACAGACACTTTCTTGGCATTGAGGGTAAAGAGCTTTGTGGTTAGTGCCAAACTGATTTCCTCGGTGGCTCTTCTACTGGTGCTGGCTGTCTGCATGGCGTGTCGACCGCAGCTTCAGAGCCAACTTGATTGCCTCTCTTCCTGCTCATTATTACAGTATTTGTCACACAATATGACATGATTTCTTTAATCCCAACACTGCTGGAATAATGAGCTGAACAACGGGCGACCATAGCCTCATCATACACAATGTATTGACCGTTTGAACGTCCATAAAGTTATCTTTCAAAAGAAAATTGTGTTGCCCTCCAATAATGGCCAAACGTGAATCATCACTACTGGGTTGTTTGATCATTGATGCCTTGACTGAAAGTTCATGCATGAATTAAGTCATTAATGATCACATGGAAAAGCTATTTGTAGATACACATGGGTAAATGTGAGGTACAAAGAAAATAAAAAACTCTACTGTTTTACCATGTTTCTTCTTTCAGTCTGGAGGAACCTATGCTGTGTTTCTCTATTTGCAACATTGGTTTGATGGAGCCATTGTTTTTTCAGAGCATATTGAACTTGAAACTCAACTAACTCCACTCTACGTTCTTAAACTTTGTAATAAAACCCAAAGGAGAAACACATACACCTGATAGCCACATCACAGCTGCCTTAGATCCAGATACAAAAATGTTTAGACTCCACATGAAGAATTATATTCAGTTTTTAAAAAATTCAGACAACAATCTTTTCACCTGATCTAACCAAGGTCTCTTCTGCCATTCTAGGTGCTACCTGTTGGATGGAATCTCTAAAGGAGCCTGGCTGAACCGCTCAAGCATCATATTCGCAGGGAATGACAAGTGGTCTGTGGACCCACGAGTGTCCATCGTGTCCAGTGTGGGCGACAAACATGAGTACAGCCTTCAAATACAGAGAGTGGATGTAACCGACGACGGCCAGTACACATGCTCTATTCAGAGTGAGCGCAACCCACGACCAAAGCTCCTCAACCTCATTGTAAAAGGTGAGTGTCGGTAATCCTTGCTCTTTTCTACATGCATGTGTTAGTCCATAAATTAACTGTCAGGACTTACTCCCTTCCCATTAGCTTTTTATGGCTTCCACTTGTGCCTGCATATGATTCATCGGTTGAATGTTAAAAGAATAATTACTGCATATTTTTGCGTATCTTTTGCCCTCCCCTGCTTTTTTTCATAAAATCTTGTTTGTTAGTCATTACAAGGATCATTTAGCGCAACAAAATGTCCATAACAAATGCGACAGTATTCTTGTGTGGCCTGTGTACCTCATGGTCACAGGTGTTTCTGGCACCATCTGTGCTATAGAAAAGTCTGCGCTCTCTTTTATTGTGAATAACAACAAAAGCTCGAGACATTTTACCTTGTGAAAAAAATAAGATAAAGTCTCTTCAGCAAAGAAATGCCTTCAGTGGAGGTAAAGTGACTTTGTAAGGTACTTTTCTGTGCCTGCAGGCTATGAAACACAAAGCAGCAGACTGCTGTTTTGAATGACTGCAGGCAGACTATATAGCTTTAATCAAGCCTGCCTGGGTTCGGTCAAAGCAGTTTACAAAATAAGATGTGATGCTCAGAACTGTAAGCTGTATTTCTTGTTTCATTGACATGACATATGCACAGTGCTACTACTGCTCTAGTTAACCGCTGTTAAGACTTTTAATTTCTGCCTATAACCTATAATGAAAGTACAGTTCTCGCGGCGTGGTCCAGATTAGGACACGTTTTGAATGTCGGACAAGATCACTGAGAGCTAATTGACAGGAGTATTCTGAAGTCTCATTCACGCTTCTTTTACATATGAAAAAAGATGCATCCATTTCAATCAATGTAATTGATACAGCCAACAGGCAAAAATGGTAGCTTTTTAAACAGTGGCCAGAAGGCTCAATATGTATCCTTAGCTAACGTTGAGTTTAATTGAGGTGTTGGCTGTTTGTATGCTGATGTCTCAGACTGTAGGTTAGCAGCCAAACAGGAAATCCTTCTGAGTCAAAACTAGGGATGCACCGATATGGAAATTCTTGGCCGATACCGATACCGATATTTAAAATAACAATCTGGCCGATAGCCGATACCGATATTTGTTTATTTTCTTTTTGTTGTTATTCATTCACCCTTTTGTGCCAGAAAAATAATTAAATCATTATTTAAAAAGCACTATTCATCACTCTTATCTTTTAATGAGCACAAATTGAATCAGATTTATGAAACAATCTCTGATTTAACTAAACTTTATTTAACAGAGACATATTAGGCCCATTTTACCGCAAGTTGAAATGGTTCCTTGGGATCTTAATGAAATGTCTGTAACATATTTTGGTCAAAATACCACAAGGGTAATTTAAAACAGCACCTTTTTACCCTGTCTAAAACAGCCCTGTTAAAGTATCATTATAGAGAACGCTCTTCTCATTGATTTACGGTAGAAGTATTGCCCGTTTATTAGATGTGTTACGGCTTCTGTGTGTATAACGTATGTTGTCAATTCCCTTGTTACCTGTGCATGAGACGGATGAATAGAGCCGGTGCACATGAGAATAAAGTACTTAAACAGACGCTACGCTCATACTTTTTAAACCAAGTTACACTGCGTGAGTCAAGATAACTTAACAAGCCCTTCTCAGTTTTACCTGTTTTGAGTGTCGGGCAGAAATCACATCGCGTCAACACCCACCGTGGCCCTTCGCGATGCTTGTTTTAATTAAACAGTCGGATTCCCCTGGTCCGCACCAGTTCTCAGTCAGCTGCTAGGCGCCAGCCGGAGGGTTTCCCCAGCGGTCGCCGTAGCTGAGGTGATCCGCGAGAAGGGCCGGACACGCGTCCAGAGTGGCCGCCGCTGACCGCGTACCCAGTCCCCTCCAACAGCCCGCCTTCCGCGCCGGCGCCGTGAGGTGCCACCGGATGAGGACCTCCCGGTGCCGCACACTGAGCCTCCGGCGGCGCGGAGAGGAGGGCGACGGAGCGACTGCTCCCCCAGCCGCGGCACGTGCCCAGCGGTTTTACCACAAATATGAACATCGGCCAATGATATCAGTGAAAGTCAAGTTTATTACCGATAAGCCGATATCAGTTAACGAGGCTAATATCGGCCGCTACCGATTTTCGGCCGATATATCGGTGCATCCCTAGTCAAAACCCATCTTCTAAATGCCATGTTATATTTCTTCAATAGGCTGCTGAGTGTATGGTCCACTCTGAATATGTTCAGGCGGGACTATTAACGTGAATGTTATCAGACAAGCTGTCGATAGAAATGACTGTTACTTAGCTTCTGTTTTTAATGTCAGCAATTGCCTTCATTCATTGTCCACTGTTCTCACTGATGTTGCCTCAGGCAGGAAACAGATGAATTGTTTTCAAGCCAAACCAAGGTTATGATTAATTTTCAATGGAACATAATGTTGGAATATACACAGTGTCGTATTAATAGAAGAGCTAAGGGTCAGAAGCACTCAGTTGTAGAGGTGTTAGCTGTGATATATGAAATGTGCAAGTAAAAACAGCTCTCCAGCTGGCATTGCTTACAATGACATATGGAGAGAGCTTAAAAAAAAGGGTTATGTTTTTCTGGTGTAAGTATACCTGTTTTTTGTACTCATATAAATTGTCTTGGTGCAACTACACTAGAGCTTGTTTAAAAAAGTCACAACAATTCACAAACATTGTGGACTGTGTTTTTGTAAACAGTCATCCTTTGAGGGTGCAGATTTCATCTGGGACGAACACAATAGTCAAAACAAACCGTCTCGCGTGTTTGTACCTGTTAAGAAAACACTATCAAATAGCACAACATGAGCAATAACCCAGAAAGCAGTGCGCCCTCAGCTCATTTCGTTATTTGACATTTTCAAAGCTGCTGGCTATCACATGTCAACATCAATCTTCCTGCTCCGTAGTTATACGAGTGAGTGGGTGTATGGTGCTGCTGTGCCTTTCAAACGGTTGTGTCTGTTTACGTGGTTGTCTGTTATTGTGCTGATAACAGTGTAACTCACTTCCCTCTCTTTGAAAATGGCCCCAACGTGTAACAAACCTGTTTCATTATGAGAGAGTCAATGAATAATAAGGTACTGTATTTGGAGGTGTGCCAGATTATGACATTGAATTATAGTAGCTTGACCAAATATGGATTTCTGGGGTCGGATGCCAATAGTGATATTGTGGAGTAAATTTTGTTTCTTCTAAAACTGATACTTTGGGAAAATGCCTGTGATTATTAAATGATGATTACCTGTGACGCTCAGTCATTTAGGTTTCTGGTTTTCTGTCTTGTGTTTTCTATTTCCTGTTTTATTTTGTAGCCTTGCTCTCACTGTCTTGTTTCAGCTTCTCGGTGTCTCACTTCCTGTCTGTGATTGTGATCTCCAATCCTCATGTGTTTCACCTGGTGTAATTGCCCCGGCCTTCCTGCTTGGTATTTAAGCCTCTGTTTCCCTTTGTCTGGTGTCGGGTTGTACTAGTTGTTTTCTCCCCACGTCGTGAGAAATGGTTTATTTGTTCCTGCTGTTTCGTCCAGCTTCTCCTGCTTCCTCCTTCCTTGTTCTCAGTGCGCCTTGTCGCCAGTGTTACTTTTGTTAGTGCTCTTGTTTTGTTTTTGTCTTGTTAAAGACGTTTTTGTATATTAAATCCCCTTTTTGTTATAACCTCTGCATCCTGGGTCCATCTCCTCCTTCAAACCGTAACATTACCGTCATGACAAAGAAACGTAGTCGAAGTCGAGGCTTGTAAATATAGAATTTGAATTAAGAACATAACATTTTTGAATAATTCTGCACTGTTTATTCTGTAAAATGAAGGTTCATATCAGCACATATTGGCATTAATGCTCATACCGATGTCTTTAAAGGATCGCTGATTTTCATTGGCCAACTGACAAATTGACTTGACCATACAATGAATATCACCTGACTGATATTGTTGATAAATTTGTTGATGTTGATACACATAAACTCAAACTATATAAATACAATGCTTTATCAGCACTTGCAGCTAAAACTACTGTCCCATAGCTGATAGGTCGCAGGTTCAATTCCTGTCTCTGGCCATTGCATGCAAAAGGATGAGGTTAAGAACAAGGACTTGCATTAAATATTACATGAAACATTTTGCAACTGGAATTTCAGCCTCTTTGCAGCGAGTACGTGTAAAACAGATTTTAGATTTGAGAAAAAATATTGCTCGTATTGGATCAATGTGTTGTATTGGCTGATACAATGAGTTTAGATATAAGGAGAGATAGAAGTCAGATTGATCCCATTGAGTTAAATAAAATCCTGAAAAGCCTAAATGGTGAAATTTAGATGTACCTGTGAATCCGGGTGATATAACAAGAAACCCCTTGTATGACTTATTCAACAGGACCGGCCATATGAAGCCGTTTCCATGTCCACTTTGATCCAACTGTCAAAATGTTCACTTGTATGTCCATTAAAACACTGGAACTCTATCCTGTTGCACTTGGCATAGTGGGAGTGAGTGAACTGTGGAGTGGTTGAGTTACAAACGACAGTCACACTGACAGCAGGCAGACACTTTGCCTCTACCTCAGCGACATATCACAGGTGCACCATGCCTCTAAATATACCTGTGATCAACCATAGTCAGCTGCTTGCCAGCCATTAATAGTCACTGCAGGACTATTATGTTTTGTAGATGTTGGCTTTCTGAAGAACATTCTGTAATGGGAATCTTACCAGGGGTTTATCGGGTCATGGCAGCTCCTCACCACTGGCCATATGGCCACAATCAAACCAAGGCTAATGTGCCAGCTGTCAGCCGTATAATACGCATTGCACTGCCCAGAATTCCTGATGGATGTGACCTAGTGGCTGAGGTTTGGCAACATTTTGACCCTCGCTTACCAATTGTTATTTTACAGTTATCAAATGGAAGATGCTGTTAATTATCTCTGCCAAGTAGGTTATGTTTTAACCCCTGTCCATTTAGTTTCGTGTTGGTTGATTTGTTTGTTAGCAGATAAACACAAACACTCCTGAACAGATTTCCATAAAACTGGGTGGAGGGATGAAACATGGACCAAGAAAGGGTCCTTTACATTTAGTTGTTCAATCATATTTCGGGGACTGACATGTGTGAGTGTGTGGTGCAGCTTCATTTGAATTTAAGAACGCCTGCGTGGCATTATCCTTGTCATAAACGTTGTACGACAATAATAGGGTAAATATAGGTTGTAGAAGTAGCAGTTCATTTAGCAACTTCAATTTCATAACACATTTACAACCAATGAAACCAAGGAACAACTGGACAGTGATACAAGAAAACAAACATCTCAAAGTGTCAACAGACAGAGACATGGTCAGCATCTCTTCAGTTGAGATGACGATGGATGAAACTGAAAAACTGTCTGACGGAGAAAATGTTTTTTTTTAAATGTGCCCTGTACTTGTTACTTTTAGATCAGGTGCTCGGTAAGATTCGTTATGTTATCTAAATCCGCTACTGCTGAGTCATCAGGCAATTGGGTCTCCAGCCGTTTAACCAGAGCAGTGTATCCGAGTGTGAACTGCAGGCAGGAAGCATGTTGAAAAGCAGATGACTCACTCAGGCTGATAAATGGCCATGGCCATGCTCCTGACAGGGCATTCAAGGTTGTTCAAAATTTTGCTTCTTTAAATTGCCAGACGCTATCATTTTATTTCTTTTAATGTTGGACTGTAACGTTTGTTTGCTGTCATGGCAAATCCATATAACTTTACACCATCTTGTACGTTTGTTGATTTGCTTTTTTCAAACTCTGTGCGTTATGAATCATTACCTGTCACTGTGCCATAGTTGTGTACACATGCTTAAGCCCACTCATGGAGAACAGGGATTTCTTTACAGATGAAATGTAGCAGGGGAGCAAATCTGTCATGTTGCTGAGGCTTCTGGGAGCATGCTGTTTTTTCATCTGCGGAGAGGAGAAGGGAAGACTTGCTCAGAAAAAAACTACTCTTTAATCTGGGCTTTTCAGTCCAAGCATACAACATGTATTAATGCTGCAACAGGGATGTTACAGTTGAAGTAAAAGGATTTCATGGCACTGGATTTTTTGGCAGTTTTGCTTTGCTAGACTGGGTACACCATGAGGAGTAACGGAAAATCTGGGGAAAAGGGTATTACTGTGTATGTATACAAATATGCAATGGTCTCAACTCATTACAGGTGCATTGAAGGGTCCTTGACCGGCTTATCCACCAAGCAATTATGTTTATCTTGGTGGATACATGAGATGCATGTCTCTGCCTGCAATGCTGGGTGACTTTCTTGTATTTGGTCACGTCATTACAGTTTTTGGGTGTGAGCAGAATAAAAGAATGCCAAAAATACAAGAGCTGAAATACAAGTTTTTTTCTTTAATACTGGAGCCTGACAATTTATCAGATATCCATTTAACATTGGCCGATATGAGCTTTTCACAGACATGGTGGTACCAGCGTTCGTGTTTGCCGATATGCACTGATATGAAAACTTTCATTTTACAGAATAAGCATTTATCTTCAAATTGTAATTATATATATTATTTCTTAATTTCTATGTCTATGATTGTATTTTTTTATTCATAATTTAATTCATAATTTAGTTATTAGGTAGTGGACATTTTTACATCCCAATATTAGCATCGGCTCTGTCCTCTAAAAATCCAGTTGGCTTGTATTTTTGTTAAATGCATTATTTTTTTAACCTCTTGTACATAAATTCCTAGAATGAATTAATGTTCAGTGAAAAGTAGTTTTTTTTTCCTGTTTTTTATCTTTTGTTAAACTCTTACCTGGCAATCTGAGATACCCATCCATTTTATAATGTTTTTAATAGAAACCGAGATCTCCACTTCACACACACATGAATCACATGCTGTGGTGAGACGAGGGTGAGATGTGGCTGTTACTGCTCCCTCATCTCTCAAAATCATCTGTGTGACATTCATCCTCCCACAGAGACCTTGTGTCTCCACAGAGACCTTTTGTCACCTCAACAAATTAGACCTCTGCATATGTGCCTCTATCCTCATTGCGTCATGGCCTTTAAACAGAGCCCATGAGATGTAAGAGAAACTGTGGAATTTAAAACACGGCTCTATTGCACCAGTATTACAGCTAAAAAGTTAAATGAAGTAAAGGGCACAGCCTCTGTTTTTGCTTTCTGTTCTTGATCCAAATGCTGCAGTGTTGACAAAATGGAGTTCAAGTTATATTACGGAGATGGGTGTTGCTTAGCGTTGCTGCAGCATCACACCAGTACAAGTGTTTATCACAACACACAAGCACAAAAATCTAACAGTGCCCAAATGGGTCTCTCACATAATCTGCCAAAAGCCAAAAGTACTAATCATCAGGGTCATCTGGATTTGCTGAATTACTAAAAGGGTGCATGTTTTCCTGCAGGTACATTTGGCACAGGTATCTGCTGAGCAGTTAAACCCGTCCTTTAAACACTCGACTTAACAAGATTAAACTGAACTGCCTCTGTCCTGTGGCTGAACACTGATTATGGAGTAAAGCAGAATACCAGTGACATCAGTGACAACCTGAACCCTGACCATTGCTGCTGCGGCTACACTGTACGGCTGGACCCCGTCTGCACATCCGCATCCCCACCGTCCGTGCGCTGACCTATTTACAGTCTACCCTGTCCGTTATCTGATGTAGCATTCAGAGGAATGAGAGATTGGTATCAGGACCAAACCGCCCTTTTTACCACATCACATGACTACCCTCCCCCTCAGTTGCCACTCTTTTCCTCCCTCTCTGTTAATTAAGATGGTAGATGTGATAATGTATTAAATATGCACAGCACCTCTCATCTAAGAATATCTTGTCAGAGAGAGGAGGGGGGGAAGAGGCAAACTTCCTTTCACCAGTATCTACTCATATGTGCTTTGCCAATGTGTTTCCAGCCACAATCCCTGAAAACCAGAAACTGTATATCGAGATGTAGAGCTAAAAAATTAATTAATTGGAAATTTGATTGATATATTGTAGTCTGAATCAGTTTTCCTGCATTCTTCCATCAAACAAGCACGACCACATGGCACAGAGCGATGCACTACTTCACAGGGGAACGTTTTCAAAAATATGAGGCATAATCCTGCATGTGATGAAACTGCTTCGGACATTAATATGGATCTGAGCGGATTCACAGTGAGAACTCGTCGCCCACGCCCATGTTAGTGAGTCAGTCTGAGGAAGAGTGTTGAAAGTGAAATGAAGGTTTAAACCTCTAGGTTGTCGCTCGTCTCTTTGATGTCAGCACAGAGATAGAGTGTAATTACAGGGTACAGAACAAAAAGCCCGGCAAAATGCAGTTTATTCTTAATTTGCCGTGATTCCCTCGCCCTCATTAATTGCCGGGTGCCTTTAAAATAGATTTCAGTGTGAAAATACAGTCCTATTAAATACGCTTTAAAGAATCAATCAACACCTTCTCGATGACTTGTCTCTCTCGTTTACTGGTGTGGATTCCTCAGGAGGATTCGCTCTTTCAATACTATAACATTTAAGCATAATTGCATTCTTGCTCTACTTAGCTCTTTATTGAGTTAAAAATAGATTTCATTGTGTGGGCGTATTGGTCAAACCATTTCCTGTGTAAACTCGGTATCAAGTTGATTGAACAGTTAAATGTTCGGTTCACTTTATTACATTGAGGACATTTTGTCAGTAGCTGTAGTAAATCACCTTGAGATGAAAATGTGTACTGTTATTAGCCTGGCAGTTTTCTATAATAGCCTATTAGTGTTATATAAATGAACAATTGAAATCATTCTAGCTGCGCAGACATTTTAGTAGCATAAGGGCACACGCTCATAGCCGACTTTATTTATTTACATAGACCAGAGGTCTTCAACAGGGGGTCCGCGACCCCTAGGGGGTGCGTGGATGTACTGCAGGGGGGTCACAACATTTTTGATCGAGACAATTTTTTTTTTTTTTTTTTTTTCAACCAATTTTTTTCCAAAAAGTTTTTATAAGCTTTAAATACACATTAACATGCATCCAACATATTGTCAGGCTGATATGACCCTCTGCCTGACAACCTCCATCCGTCCAAGGATAGATAAGTTGTGTGCTACCCATCGGGGTCCTACATCTCACTAATGTGGGAGTATGTGTGGCATCCACAGATGGCTTGAGGATTCACTGTCTCTTCTACATGTATGTTTAAAATAAAAACATGAATCTGTGAATTACTTTAATAGCTCAGTGTTGTATGCAAGATGTATGTTTATAAATGGCAGTGGCATGGCCACCCTGTACCGTGCACATGTTTAAATTAAAAACATGAACATATGCACCTGTATTATATTTGAATAGCTTAGTATTGAATGCACAATAACAGGCTAGCTATGTTTATATATCGCACTAGGCCCAGTTTAATATAAAACAATTTTTTTATACAATATACAGTGCCTTGCATAAGTATTCACCCCCTTTGGACTTTTCTACATTTTGTCATGGTATAACCACAGATTAAAATTTATTTCATCGTGAGTTTATGTAATGGACCAACACAAAATAGTGCATCATTTGGAAGTGGGGGGAAATATTACATGGATTTCACAATTATTTACAAATAAAAATCTGAAAAGTGTTGAGTGCATATGTATTCACCCCCTTTCCTGTGAAACCCCTAACAAAGATCTGGTGCGACCAATTGCATTCACAAGTCACATTTGCAAGTCACATAAGCAAGTCACATAATTAGTAAATAGGGTCCACCTGTCTGCAATTTAATATCAGTATAAATACACCTGTTCTGTGACGGACTCAGAGTTTGTTGGAGATCATTACTGAACAAACAGCATCATGAAGACCAAGGAGCTCACCAAACAGGTCAGGGATAAAGTTGTGGAGAAATATGAAGCAGGGTTAGGTTATAAAAAAATATCCAGAGCTTTGAACATCTCTCTGAGCACCATAAAATCCATCATAAGAAAATGGAAAGAATATGGCACAACCGCAAACCTACCAAGAGGAGGCCGTCCACCCAAACTGAAGAGTCGGACAAGGAGAAAATTAATCAGAGAAGCAACCAGGAGGCCCATGGTTACTCTGGAGGAGTTGCAGAGATCCACAGCTGAGGTTGGAGAATCTGTCCACAGGACAACTATTAGTCGTCTACTCCACAAATCTGGCCTTTATGGAAGAGTGGCAAGAAGAAAGCCATTGTTGAAAGGGATCAATAAAAAATTCTGTTTGGAGTTTGCCAGAAGCCATGTGGGAGACACAGCAAACATGTGGAAGAAGGTGCTCTGGTCAGATGAGACCAAAATTGAACTTTTTGGCCTCAATGCAAAACGCTATGTGTTGCGAAAACCCAACACTGCCCATCACCCTGAGCACACCATCCCAACAGTGAAACATGGTGGTGGTAGCATCATGCTGTGGGGATGCTTCTCTTCAGCAGGTACAGGGAAACTGGTCAGAATAGAGGGAAAGATGGATGGAGCCAAATACAGGGAAATCCTTGAAGAAAATCTGATGCAGTCTGCAAAAGACTTGAGACTGGGGCGGAGGTTCATCTTCCAGCAGGACAATGACCCTAAACATACAGCCAGAGCTACAAAGGAATGGTTTGGATTAAAGAATGTTAATGTCTTAAAATGGCCCAGTCAAAGCCCAGACCTCAATCCAATAGAGAATCTATGGCAAGACTTGAAGATTGCGGTTCACAGACGGTCTCCATCCAATCTGACTGAGCTTCATCTTTTTTGCCAAGAAGAATGGACAAACCTTTCCATCTCTAGATGTGCAAAGCTGGTAGAGACATACCCCAAAAGACTTGCAGCTGTAATTGCAGCGAAAGGGGGTTCTACCAAGTATTGACACAGGGGGGTGAATACTTATGCACCCAACAGATGTCAACTTTTTTGTTCTCATTATTGTTTGTGTCACAATAAAATTTATTTTGCACCTCCAAAGTACTATGCATGTTTTGTTGATCAAACGGGAAAAAGTTTATTTAAGTCTATTTGAATTCCAGTTAGTAACAGTACATAATGGAAAAAGTCCAAGGGGGGTGAATACTTATGCAAGGCACTGTATATAGTAGGGGGTCCCTGCTCCATCTCTCCACCAGTTTGGGGGTCCTTGGCCTGAAAAACGTTGAAGACCCCTGACATGGACGTAGCTTTTTATCTGAATTTTTACGCAGCAATTTTTTCTGTTCTTATGTAACACATCTGCAGTTCATGCATTTTAAGTATTCTTGCAGTGACTGGCCGACCGTCCTGGTTGATTTCGATTCACATGTAAGGAGCGTTGGAAGAAGCAATAAACTCTTTCACTCAAACACCATTAGCAATAGCACTCAGCAAAAGTACCACATTCAGAAGATCACTGAAGTAAATGTATTATAAGCCATGTGTAATTAAAGTACTAAATGTAGAAACACTTCTTTCAGATTGTTGAATGATTGCATATCTCGTATTATTGTAATATTGCTGGAAACACATTAGCAGTATTCTAATGTTACTGGATGAAGTGAAGCTTATTCTAAAAACGATATATACTGTTGCATATGCTTAATGAGAAGCTCTGCATCTGGGAGCGTAAACTGATTATAAGATTTGTTTTGAAAGTAATTAGAAAATACAGCCTTTTCACTCAAAAATGTGATTGAATAGAAGTGTTACTAAAGACTGAAATGCTCAACGGAGGGATCTCATCATTGTCTGTCCCCCAGTAATTAGATTGATACACAACTAAACTGAAAGAATATGTCTTGTAGGAAACATAATTTATGTCTGGATTATATTTAATGAATAGAAAGCACTACAGTTAGGCAGCAGGAGGTGGTGTGGGTGCACAGTGGGCATACAAAGCACATGCATGTCACACTGAGGGCAGGGTTCACATCCAGAATCCCATCTGTGGCTGGGTAAGCAATGTAAATAAACTCTCACTTTCACTTTGTAATTTGCAGTCACTATCCTGATAGTATCCTGTTCAAGATTACTATCTTAAACTATCCTTAAGTAAAAAAACAAATACTTTTTTGAGTGAACATTTTGCTGTTCACCATCAATGGACGTGTGTTGCTCGTAAAGAACAGAAACAACAAGTCCCCATGACGTTGATAAAGATTGCAACTCTGCCGAAAAACGTTTTATTTTCCTTCATATGTATTTGTTGAGTTAAGCTGTATTTAGGGAAAGAAGTGAATTTCTGGGAGATTGAAATTGTTGACTGGGGTTGTAATTTACAAAATGTTATAGTTCTTACTACGTTTAATATTGCGTTGTATTTTCAAGTATGAGTGTATGTGATAGAATTATATACATACATATACAAGCCTGTGTTAAAGCTATTTCTGCTGTAATTTTATTGTAATATATGTTTAATTTGTTAGTTTTCCACCTAAAAATGAATATTCATAAGTGGAGATAAAATAGCTCTGTAAGCTTTATAATTGTTGTGTGATATAACTGAAGTTTATAGTTTAAAAAGAAGCTGTGACTGCACCAGAGAAGCTGCTACTTTAGGAAAATAACAATGAATTCACACAATTTATCCATTGATATTGAAGGGAGAGTGTGTGAGAGAATATGAGTGTGTCTAAAGGAACAGATTTGCCATTATGGCCCCTGACATTTAGTTAGCAACTAATCGTTGTCATGTGTGTGTGTGTGTGTGTGTGTGTGTGTGTGTGTGTGTGTGTGTGTGTGTGTGTGTGTGTGTGTGTGTGTGTGGCTGTGAGTTTGTGAATCTCTATCTTACATTTTTTTCCGTACTCCATTATGTATGCACATCCAGCCTAATATATGTGAGTCCTCACACGCACACACCGGTGTGCGAAGGTGGTTGTGTGTGCAGTAATGTGACTCCTCATCACAGAAATAGCTGATATTAGCTACGGTTAATTAAAATGAGTAAGGACAAAGGTCAGACAATCAGCTCTCACGTATCTTCTCTGGAGAGGGAATAGCTACAACATAGGTGGTAAGTAACTTAGGCATTTTATATCTAGACACTAGATGTTCTTCATTGGTTGAAAGAAAAGCTCAACATAAAGGTTGAATTCACATTCTTACTTTCCACATTTATTCCGCCTCACTTGCTTTAACCAGCATACCCAAATTGTCAAAAGTTTTTCTCCTAATCTCATGGAAAGCTTGATTGCTCTCAGCATGATGATTCTGGATCTACTTTACTCGCAGTGAATAACAAAGTCATGTTTTCCATTCTTTGTATTTTGAGATGCATGTTTACAATTGTACATCAAAACCATCCTCAGATTATGGTAATGTGCTTCTTCCAAAGCAGAAAATGTTGACTTACTCGCTGAGATTTTTCTTGGATGCTGAACCAATTTAATTATCCTTTTCCAAAATATTTTTTACACGTCTGTATTTGTGGAAAGCTTTAGATTAAGGGACTGAACAAATTAACCTCTGATGCTTCTCAATATTTCCTCATTATTTAGTGAAACATCGCAAGTTGTTCAAGAATGACACACTCAGAAAATCTAAATCTAAATAATAGTGTTTATTAAATATTAAAGACTGTTAATAACAGTCTTTAATATTAATGCGACTGAAAGGTGTCAGCATGCACAGCTTTCTTCTAGCAATTTGGAAAACTAAATAAATCGTAATGCTGTAAAACCTTAATATTGACATAAATATATATAATGTCACATATTGCTCAAGTTAGCTGTTTTCCGATGATTGCAGAAACGTGCCAACTCAAGCCGTGTTATCTCTCTACTTTTCTTTTCAGCTGTACAACTGGGTCTTAAATCACTATTCCTCTGGAGCTAGCATGTTCTTGTCTCTACTTACGAAGCTTCAAATGGCCAGGTCGCTGTTTTTCCTAGCAGGAAAATTGCTGTTATTGAGCCAAACAGCGGGTGTTTTTGAACCGATTAAATCAAAGCTGGTTAGTCCAACAATCCAGAGGTTTGAAACCAGACTAATGGAATATTCACTGTGCCTGCTCTTCCTAATTCAACTGAAATATAAGTAAGTCTCAATCACCAGTGACTTCAAATAGGTTCTAGCGTTCTTTTTTCTTTGTCTGTATGTCAAATCAAACACAACCCTCCCTGTGGAGATTTCCCATTCAACACTGTCCAATGTTGGAAAACCACAAACAAACTGGAGCAATCTGAACCAGTTATTATCCAACTCAGAGCTGACACACTTAATCAGTTGATCTCTTCTGTTGATTGACAGAAGTCCTCACTGGCTCCCGCCTCCATTCTGGTTACACATGATAATTGATGGCTGATGCGGATAAGATATTAGATAGTCAACATTTACAATGACAATATATTATTATATAAATAAACATATGTTGATTCAACCATAACCTTTATTATAAAAACTATAAATAAAAATAAAACACAAATACAACCAGTACTTGAATCAAGATAAATCAATTTTTTACAGGAAATCTGAACATAGTGCACAACATTTTTGCTTTGTTATTACTGCCAGCCCTGTCTGTGACACGAAAGGAAACTGTGGTGGACATAGATCATCAAGGAGATTATTAATGAGTAATGAAATAATTGTAGATTATTAAAAGTAAAAGTGATAGTCGTCTATATTCAATGTCATGTCAGATTCAAAATGAGGTTCACCCTTAAGTTATATCTGCTAGTATCAATCATCTACACCCTCTCACAGTTTTTAAAATATATAATAATAAAAGTGTCTTTGTGTTACTTTTGGTAACGTTCAGGTCAGCTGAACACCAGCTTTCTCTTAAAAGGGTGATGTGAAGAGAAAACGCAATAATCTGTAAAATGATTTCCGTTGAATTCCGAGCAAGTAGGCGACTCTGGCAAGCTCCTGAAGGATGAGACCGACAAGCTGAGTGTGTGAACGATCTAAATTCTGAATACTCATCAACCACTGGTGTTAGCCCATGGCTTTTGGTGGTGTTAAACAGTTGGTTGTCAGAGGTGTAAATCACAATAGAGACATTGGCTCTCTCACTTCTGTGTGGATCCAAGCACGGCCGGTTCTCTAGGCAATATTTATCATACAATACAACCTTCATCAACAGCGGGATGGCTGTGAAACAGATTTGCTGGCGGGTGAGGCATTGCCAGACTTCTCAGGGATACACTGGCCTTAATTGGGCAGATAAATATCACAGGCTGTGCTCCCCGGCCCTACAGCACTGTTGCATATATCACCCTGGATGCAGACTGACCACTAGCAGTGGGGTGCCGCCCGCCTGTCTGATCCCGGCAAATTCATCTGGTGCCCAAAGTGCAATTAAAGAGTCTGCTTCCTGGACTCGTAGCTGTACCAGGGAATCCAGCCGTCGTCATTATTAACAGACTTAAAGCGGCGTACAGGGGATGTATTATCAAAAACCTAAAAAGGCAAATTGGAGAAGGAAGACTGGCTTATTAACTAGAATCAGAGTCACTGGTCTTTTATATGAGCATCCATATTTGAACAACTCTGGTGTAAACAAAACAGCAGCAATTGACATCTGTATTCTGCAAAGTACAAGCTCACGGTTTTCAATAATAAGCAATTTATTGAATATTCATGACTTTGGCCTTTCCGAAACCCTCTGTGGCCACGAGTTGCCCCGCATCACCAACGTGTTGTTTGGTCCCAAACCTCTCCCAGCAGCCCAGGGGGCAGATCGGGAAGCAAACCAGTCAATAGTGGCCACCGTCAGAGAATGAATGTGGCAGCTGTCACACATGGACAACAGCCCCTGCTGCTTGTGCACACCTCCAGGGTTTTTGTGTGCGCACAGAGAGGCAAATACCACACACATTCACTTTCACATGCAAACACACACTGTGGGAATAATCATTAATCCTCTTCAGCACTTGAACCTTGAATTGTTTGTCAGCCAGAGCTAGTTAAAATGGACTTATATGACTCACCACTGGGAGACAAAGAAAATCTGTACAGAAAGAGACGGAGGAAGAGAGTGTGGCAGAAAAGATCCTGAATGTGTTTAGATACTCATTCCGTTAAACGTCTTTGTTTCCAGACACGTCGCCACTCCCTGAAAATCCATCTGCTTTTCTACCAGATGACCGGATCAGAGATAATGTCAATATTCCAAAGTCATGTGGATGAACAAAGAGGGGATTTCACATTGCTCAGATGATAATACGTTCTCCAGAATATTTTCAAAGAAACTCATCGTAACTATCAAGGGCAATTTGACAAGTATGATCATTGACAGTTTCTGTTCCCAAAAAGTCTTTCCACATTTCCACACAGTTTTGATTTCCCAGCAGCAACTGTGGATTTTCAATGAAATTACATTTATGAAAATGCAGAGGCGGGTTAATATTTATATGGATTATCATTTTAAAGCTGTAATGTTTGAGATTGTCTCTGCTAAAGATACAAAGTGCCCTTTTTCTGACTGAGTTGGACTATGATTAAATTCATCAAGGGAGTTGGGGATTTTATGTTTTGACCTTGAATTTAGATAAATAACACGTGAACCTGACATTAAAAGACTTGAGTCTGTTTGAACTCCCACACATGCATAAATATTACTGCAAACTAAGGCGTGACTATTCAGAATAGGGCAGATCCACGCTGAGCTCCTGTCCTTTGACTGTGTGTAGTGAGTGTGTGCTCGCTGCCAAATGCTCTCTCCCCATTAATCACGATCCGGGCTCTAAAGTTTGAACTTTGACCTTTTAACACTGCATCAAGGCCCAGTGACAGATGGAGACAGAGCTTTGTGTCGTCACATCAGATCATCCATTTCACACACACACACACACACACACACACACACACACACACAGGAAAGAGAGAGAGACACTCTCTTTCCTGACATGAGCTGAGATGCACTGAGGATCTCCCATAGCAACCGTCTTCTGGTCACCAGCTGATATTTCGTTGTTGGAAAGCAGCGTGCCCTCTGACAGGTTCAGTGTTTCATTTTGACAATAAACTATTTGGAATAAGCTCCATGCTCGGCCTCTCTTATCAAAGAGACTCTGTAGCCACGCAGCTAATTGAAAAAGTGGCGATCCTCCTTGAGACTGAAAGCAGAGCGGCCCGTGCAGAGGAGTTGTGTTGTATCACAAGCAAGATGCCGAGGCTGAAAGACACTGATTAGCGTGAATAAATTAGAAACTATTTCAATAAGTGGGTGATAGCTTATCTTTGAATTGCATGCCCAGTGCTGCGCTCTCGTTGAAGATTAATTGCCTCTCACAAGGTATTTCGAAAAGTTCATTTTAATCAATTGATTTCCCTTAATTCACAAATTCCCCACAAGTGCATGAAATTGGTAACAAGCTCTCCATAATCGCGCTTTCTGCGTCGTTACCCTCATTGGCAGTTACTCATCATATGTATCAGTTGTGACATTTGCTAAAGCATGTTATTTTTGCACCATTAGGTCATGACAGGCATATCATCATAAACCAGCGCCTAATTACAAGTTGAACAAAAACTGTGCTCATCGTTTCCATTTGATTCCTGCCAGAAGCAAAGGTTGTTTCAAGCCTTTCTAACAGTGAAATACTTTATTATTTTGTATTGTTTGTCAGTCTAATGAACTCACCTAGTGTTATTATATATACAAAATGAGTTCTACAGATTCATAAAGTTGACATACTGCACTGAATAAGGCTAAAGATACACACTTTTCCAGTTTTTGTTCAGTTTTTCTTGACAATATAAGATGTTACAGCAAATACTCAAGACCTTTGACACAATGAAAACTGTTTCCCAATGTGACTGCAGCTAAATCTGTACATTGCCCGGACATTTTAAAGGCTCAAGGCAAAATTGTCCAATGTTTCCTCTTTTGTCCAAAGCCATCATCACCTCACCAGCAAATTATTATTGTTACCACAGTATTGGGGTCATTTCTGTTTCCATCAGACACAGGAATGCTGCCTTGAAGCAAACAATTGGGCCACTGAACTGAACTGAGAGAAGAGCATCGCTGCAGGGTTACAGCTGAAGTAATGGGAATAGATTGTACGGTAAAAATGTATGCCAGGTGCATTTACAGTGATACAGTGAGGTGTAGGTGCTCATTGAGACACGCAGCCAAAATAACAACTAGGTCACACCTACAGAAAAGAGGTACTCCAGAGGAATCCCACGTTAAAGGCAACAATTTGCACTTCTTTCACATTGAATCTCAAAAACATTATACTGTACTGTGCCCACACAATCATTATACCCCGAGGCGAGTTCCTGCACTGCATTAATAAGCTAAATCACAAGATTCATCATATGTAATGATACCATTATGGAATAATGTTCATCAGCTAATGTGCACTTGCTGGGAATCTATTTGTGTCTTTAGCAGGTCGGCGTCTGCTCCAACTGTTCACATCTCAGTTCATTTTTTAAACCCACCGAACATCTTAGCCACAAGGAGATTTCAAGAATATGAAGAGATGCCAAAAACAGACAAGCAATAAGGGCTGATGAGGTTTTATGTCTTGGCCGTGTCATTCCAGCACTTAGTCCATCTCCTCTATTGCTCCTGGGCTCAAATATATGGAAAGAAAAAGAAAACATCTTTTTCTCTGAACATTTTTATTGCTTTTTATTATTGGCGCATGGCTGTGTGTGTTCTTCTGTTTGAAATGATTGGGATTGATATGTTTAATAATGTTATAAGAGAGCAGCGGTGGATATTGGAGGTGAAACTCGTGAGCCCACGCGTAGACACAAACACGCACCGCGCTGTCGGCGTCGCTGGAACACATTTTATATCCAAAAGGTCATCCTTTTTCCCATTTATTGCATGTGTTTTTGAAGATTTTTGTACAGGACTCTATTAAGTCAACCTGTTTAGCCTGAGGGCCATGAAACAGTTGTGTGACAGAGAAAGGCACCCATCTTCACTAAAGGAAACTCACATCGCCGAATTGGACGGCCAAGATTTTTCCAGCCGTTAAATATATGTGTTTTTGTTATGACCAAGAAAGGAAGTTTCCAATTATGTCAGATTTCTCTACTAGGATGAACTTTTTTTCCACACCTAAGCACTACAAATTACCTCTGCCTGCTTTATGACACCACAAATGGAGGTAATCCCTTTGAGTAACATAACCTGTCACTGTTTAGGTTTTGCTTCTGTGTCTGACACCCAATTAACTGAGTGGAAGTTGGTTCTTCTTTGCTGCCTGCAGTGAGGAAAGGGGATAGAAAACATGTTGGAATAGCTGTGTGGCCATTGTCTCATTACTGAGGTTTATTTTCGGCCCTACACACACAGGTGTATTTCACAGGTATATTATAATCCATCTGTTCCAATATCATCTCTTAACAACCTGCAGTTTGGAAACGCTTTGGAGTGATTTTAGAAATGCAAGTAGTTATTCAAAGATCTCCTCAGGATTTATCCACCGTTTCCATCAAATCTGCCCTGATCCAATTTCCAACTGCTACACGTCATTGATTAAAGACAATCTGTCCTCAGATCAGTAAGCATCTGGAGTTTAACAAGACCATAACAGTGTGTTGTGTTTGGACTGGAGGATTATGATGATGGACAAATAAAGGATCGGAATTACAAAAGATGAGATGGGGTGATTCTTTTTTTTCTCTCTCTTTCTCCCTCCCTTGCCCCTCAGCTCTCCCTGACTTCTCTACCTCCCTAAGCTGCCGTTCATTACCAGTGGCCCAGGCTACCCCTCTGCACTCTAATTGGAAACCAGATAGAAGCAGGTTTAGCCAGTAACAAGGTTCTGCAATTTGGTATCACAAGTCATCCTGCAGAGGCCTGTCAGAATTCATGGAATTGCATGCTTCCTTCCTCGCAGCTCCTGTAGAAACCCCCCTTGCATTTACATAGCACAGCTGTAAGCTTTTCCGTAATTCAAGGTGGCGTCATTAGTGGCTTAGTTATTCACCCGAGGTGTCCGACAGGAGGGAGATGACGCCTCCCGTATCCGCTGAGGCAGCTCACTCTCAGCACCGCCCGCGGGGCTGGAGAATTGGAAATTAGAGAGGAATGGGCCAACATGACAATCACGGCATCCTTAATGAATTAGCACGTAAAGAAAACAACAAGCAGTGTGTGTACGGGTGGTTCTGTTTAGCATAATACTCAACCTTACAAAGCTGTTTTCATACATGAACGCCAGGAAATTGGGGCGGTATGTTTTGTTTTTCACATTGGAGGAACGCAGCAGGAGATTCTCTGTGTCAGACATTCACAACAATGGGAAGGTGACAGGTGAAGCCTAGGTAGTTTATGTAGGAGGCAGCACGTGGCACATGGAAGAAAAGCAGTGTGTCTTTGTTCACAGCACATTGATGCTAGCTTCTGCCCTTATCACTTGTCTTTCCAAGTTCTGAGTGGCACTCCCTTTTCACGCCTGCCGCATGTTAAAGACATCATCAACATGCCCTGAGAATTTTCTAGACGTTTTCCTGCTGTATTCTCACATGGGCTCACATTTTCCCGACATCCCCTCAGGAACATTTCTGAAAAAAGTCCGCACTTCCGTGCATGTCTGAAAACAGCGACAAAGATGTAAGAGGAATTCTTCAGAATCTCATTGGACACATCAATACCCAGACACCATGAGATTGTTTGACCAAGCTGTGGAACAAATAGCCTCTTTATATTTGGGTCTGTGTAACATTGCTTTTCTGTGCGTCAGTCTGAAAGCATGTCGTCAAATTACAATTCCAGTAAAGTAAAAAAAAAAAAAAGAATTAAAAATGGCACTTGAGGCAGTTGTGGGACTAACAACGGGCTTATTCTGCCACTGACATTCAAATACAGTTCCTTAAACATGCGTAGTAGAATTTTAGTGCTAATAAAACCTGCTGTATTTTTTCTATTTCAGTTAATTATAACATTGAATAAATAAAAAATATCAGCAGAGCCACTGTTACTAAATGTGGATTGCTGTAATTAGGTATGCAAGTTATTTTGCATATTTGTGTGGTTTCATCGCACTGGTGTGAAATACATTGTGACTTTGTTCACTTAATAACAGAATGCTCTTCACACCACCACTGACACACACACATTAAATAAGCATATATGCTGTGAACAATTATAATTCACACAGAAATTAATGGTAAGAGGTTTTAACATCAAGAGATATTTAAGCAGATATAAACTTAACACTTTAACTTTTGTAATGCGATGTTCTTATAAGCACGTATAGAGTTTCAAATGGGTTTGAGTTTGCTAAATGTAAATCCTCCGCCGGCCTCGATATCAAGTGTCCGTCCTTCGGCCCCTCAGCAGCTTGCAATGTATCTGCATTTTAACCTAGCAACATTAGTAACACTTCAACTTGTTTAGGATGCTTTATTTATTTTATTTCACTTTTTTAATTGGGAGCAACAGATGGCAGAATAATATTTTTTCAAGCTGTGCATTTATACACAATTCTGGAACATTGTCATGACAGTATTTATTCAACTCAACAGTTACTGTAGTGATTTGGACCTTTGTACACTCTCATATATATTTTTCTGAAAGGTTTTCCAACTATATTATTGAGCTCATCATGTTCTGTAATGCTTTGCTGTTTAACACATTTCGTACCTTGTTCATGGTCAGACTCGCTGGTGGAACCACCATCAGGACTAATCATGGTGGTTCCCTTGCATCCGGGGATCAGTGAACCATTACATTTTTTTTTTTTTTGCCGGCCCTGTCAATCTCTGCACCGGCCCATTCTGTGCACCTGTAGTTCGGGGGTGCACAGAAAGCAGGCTGCCATGCAAGACGCTAAGATCTCATTCTCAGTTGTCATGAAATTTTATCCTCTGTGGCAGCCGAAGATGTTACACCAGCCTTCAAAAACCCTGCTGATGATCTAAAACGACTCTCAGTAGCCGAGCAAAACAGGCTACAGGGTAAACAATAACCCCAATTAAATACTCAATTCCAAAAGAGTATATGTTATAATGAATTAACAGCTCATGATCTGGTCTTGGAATATGAGAAAACCTGCATTTATTTAAAGCCAAGTTAATGCAAAGCAAGGCAGATGGCACTTTGCACAGCTCAACAGTGCAGGAGAGGGGCCAGACACTATGTCTAGATTTCGGGATATTTGTGAAACTAGATTCTAATAAGTGCAAAGTGTTTTAATGCACATGTTGAATATAGTTTTTAAAGTCATATAACAAAAGCATGGGTCATTGTCTTGTCAATACACTGCTGTTCATCACAGACATCCCAGTTCCACTGATGAAACAAGTTTGACTGTATTGGACGCATTGATCTTTGATTCTGTTTGCCGGACTTGCTAGTTATTCTCAGACGGAGCAGTGTTATGCAGTGTAGTAACTGAGTCACAGAAGCCTTGTGCTGAAAAAAACTGAAGACTCTTCATGTGAACCTCTGAAAACCTCTCAGTCCCTTCCAAGGAGAGATAGGATCAGCAGACAACCCCAACCTTTTCAATTTTGTGCTATCAGACACAGAGGAGATGTGTCAACAGTGGGGTCCTACAGCAAGTAAACACAGAGTCTGACAAGCAATAACCTAGATTCAACATAACCTCCGGCCCTCTCCCGGTGAGGGTCCACCACTTTCATCTAATTTAGATCCAGATCTGTTTATCGGAAAGAATGGCTATGCCCCCGGAAAACAGAAAGTTCCAGTGCTGAGAGGCTTTTCGGGGCCACTCCCTCAAATCATACTGGGCCAGTGTAACGGTGGGTGACTATATACTGGAATGGTACCATAACTGAATCATAGAAGTTGTTTACTTGAATTGTTTGAGGGCTCCAGTTATGTGAGTATTGATCCTTTCGATGTTGCATTACCTTGTATATGCCTATAGGCTGTTTGCTCTTACTATAAAATTAGAGCTAGAGAATTCACTTAATACATAACAATGATTATATGTTATACTATATTAGAGTGCATACCTCCACCAAGACCCAATAGTATAAGCTTCACGTTGGTGGTATTTAAAGGTTTCTAACCCTATTTGTAACCACAGCATCAGTACATGAGGTGACTTAGTGTTTGATTGATTCGCTCCAGAGTTTATGAGGCTGCATTTAAACAGAATGAAAAATAACTCATCAGCGTGTTCAGTACAACACGAGACGTGGGGCTCACAGCAGGACTCAGTGTTCAACGGGACCGGAACGACAGGCAGACATGATTTGACACCATCGATTATTAACTGAACACATGATCGTAAGTTTCACACCTAAATCATCCCAATAAAAAATGAACTATGGACGTGAACTAGTTTATTTTAAGTGTGAACTGGCCCTTGCCGATCCTACATCCGTCCGTTAAGTTCTGTGGTAATCTATTCTGCAGTTTTTATTTATATCTGTTAAGTAACAGACAAACAAATCGGAGGTAATTAATCAGTGCTAAACATATGTTGGATGTTGTCGTTATTTATGCTGTACCCTTCACCGTACATCATCTGTGTTGTTGGTCAAAGCAAGTGGCTGCAGCTGAACTGGACAGAGCTCAATGACAATAGAGGCCACGTGACTCCAGAAAGTGTTTGGGTGGATCCAAAGTGGAACTCTGGAAATTGTTGAATCAACTTTTCTTTTGTTCGTTTTCGGCATCAGGAGGGATCAACGGGGGAATAGTTGGAAGCCAGCGACGACTTAGAAGCCATTACTGTAGAACACAGTCCGCTGCAGAAAAGCTCCCTCAGAGATTCAAATCGTACCGATTAATATAGTGTCTCATAAGCCTGTGTGTGTATCCTGTGTTTAAGTGTGTGTGTGTATTTGTGTCTTTCTGTGTGCGCTCATATGACTTCACATGCGCTTATTTAAATGTGTTTAACTGCCTTTGTGGGTGGCTGCTTGTGTGTCTGTGGGTTTTCAGCAGCCTAAGTAAGCCTAAGCTTTTAACATCAAAGTTCCAAGAGGATTTAAGTGGTCAGAAACTTGCAAATTATGATTGTAAGTGATGTCCAGCAGAGACTGTTGATGAAATGCCCTCATCGAACAAATAACTTTACTTTTCTTTTGCAAAAATCAAGGAATTACTTTGTATTTGCGAGACCCAGCTTCCAAACCACCTGAAGTGTTGCCGGGCTCCATCCCTATGAATCACAGCCCACATCTCTCTCGATTGTTGAGCGATTTGTAAAGATCTGGTTTTGTTCTTATAAATCGCTGTTTGTTGAGTAACTGGGTCAATTGAGGCGTTTGTGGGCGAGACTGACTCACAGTTCCAAGGTCTGCCGGGAAGTATTAAACATAGTTGTGGTCAACAGCGTGGTCACTGCTCGTGATAGATTTTACCTTCAATATTAAGGGTTTTATTAAGAACTCTATGGTCTATTGTGTGTCCTGTTTTACTTTATGATTTTGGCATTCAGGGCTTTCATTATCAGGTGATGCTTTGCACATTTCATTATAGAGTAGCTCACTTGAACAATCTTTAATTGGGGCATTTTGCAAAGACACCCCTCTGTTCGTTAAGTGAAATCTTTACTTGAGCGAAAACAGATTACAGTGTAGTATTCATTAAGCTCAGTGCAAATTGTTCTTTATGTGCGAGGAAGGGTGATTTGTGGATATGTGGTACAAACCTAAATGAGAAGCATATTGGGCAATGAAAAACCACTGCAGTGTAAAGCTCAATTGAACCAAATGCCAAAGATCTGCGTGTGCACAATAACGTTTGTGTATATAACGATAAGTTGTAGCGACAGGCAAGTTTACTGCAGGTCTCCCTGAGGAGAACTCGCTTGGTTTGCAAAGCGAGTTCTATTGCTCCGGTTTTGTTGAAATTATTAAATTTTTCCTCATATTATTGGACATATCTGTTGGTAAATATATTTTCGATGTGATGAATTGGTATAAATGAAAAAGTATTCGACATAAGGTTGGAACAGGGAGAACTGGTACGTTTGCTCGCTAGTTGGTTTGTTAGCCTAACCAGTATTTTACTGTCAGACTGTTAAAAATAACCCCTGTTTTGGTTATACATACTGCAACCTGAGTATGAATATGTTGACTAACGTGATGGTTCAATATGTTTTTTCATTT
This sequence comes from Pleuronectes platessa, assembly GCF_947347685.1. NCBI lineage: Eukaryota > Metazoa > Chordata > Actinopteri > Pleuronectiformes > Pleuronectidae > Pleuronectes > Pleuronectes platessa. The sequence goes on from NC_070634.1 coordinate 17,312,962, forward strand.
TAAGACACCCATTTACCTTCCTTCCCAATTATGCAATACTACACACATATGCTACCGGTGAAAGAACAGGGATGTTGCAGATATGAAATGTTAATCCTGTTTATGTATTATTTTTTCTCTTCCCTTCTAGTTCCTCCCAAGATATATGACATTTCGTCCGACATCACGGTAAACGAGGGCAGCAACGTGTCGCTCATCTGCACAGCCAGTGGGAAACCTGAACCAACCCTTTCCTGGAGACATATCACCCCATTAGGTGAGTTCACTTTACCTTCCTTCTACTTATGCTAATGAATGGATGGATGAATAAATAGACTGACGGACGGATGGATGGATGGATGAATTGAGAGAGGAAATGAGGAGCCACGGAGGGGATCAATAGGTATTAGAATGAGAAGGAGAGTGTACTGTTAGTTATGTTGGAGATGAAGGGATGGAGGGGGGGAAGGGATGCAGCAAGAGATGGATGTGGTTGGATATATCCAGGGTTGTGGGGGGTTGGCGTAATAATGTATTCAAGTGAACATAGAGGAATATGGAGGGGGTAAGACCTGAGTAAATTGTCAGTGGGGTCTTGCAGTGGCAGGGCCGTTTAGCTCCATGTATTTAAAGGCTGTAGCAGAAGCTGATTTATTGTTTCTGTGTGTTATCAGTTATGAATATGACCACCAGTCTATCCTCCGCTGTAAATATAGCTGCAGTGATACAGTGGTGAGATAAGGGAAATACTTGTTTACTCGCCTGTATATCACATGTCCTTCCAGGCAACCTTAGCCAGAGCCTTAAGGTATACCTGGAGCAAGGTTTACAATGAAGTAATTGCATGAAATGTGGCTGCATCATATTGTTAGTCTTTAATAAACAGCTACTGATGTTTCTAAATTTATTGACCGCATTAATATAGGTAACCCAAAGTTCAGGTTTATACATAGACTGCTCAATCCCACATTAAAAAAGCTTTCATCTGTCTGCCACTAAATCAGATGTGTTAACGAGTATTGACAAGTTAAAGAATAAAAATTGTGGCTATCATCCCTACAGGGAGCGCTTCAATTTGCTCTGGCAGTTTGTAGTTATTTAAGGTGGATTATCGAAGAATGCCTTGACTTTTATCATTATGATTTATTTAGGTGTTTGGTTAGTTTGGCCACACATACACCATTAGGTGCTTTAATTCCTGATTCCTTCCTTTGAAAACTCATTCCAATGCATTTAACTGTTGCTGCACAACACCCACCCAGCCACTTCTAGTCCTCCCTCATTTTCATATTAATGGATTAGAGCCTGCTGTGCTTATCTGTTAGTTGTGAGGGTGACTGCATTTATCTTATGGCTGTCAAATCCTCCTCTCTGGCGAGCTTGCCCTGATTGCATTGGGGGAGTTTTCAGAAGATGATCAAAAGGGCCATCCGCAGAGTCCAAATGGCAGTCACTCATTCTACTTTGAAGTGTCCACACTTTGAAGTGTGCCAGGGAAGAAATGATATGCTGGTCAAATGAAAGGGCCCGGGACTAAATGTAATCACAGACTGTCTCCCAGTACATCAGAAAAGAAGCCATTTGAAATTGGGATCTTTGAGTTGGCTTTTGTAGTGTGGGGTGATTTGTCCAAAGGACGGGGTACAACTGAAAGGTTGTAATAGGCTAATTACCTATTGATGGAATTCCATTAAATGTGTTGGATATGCAGAACAGTCTGCTCCCACCAGTGGGCTGGCAACGTGAACATGCAATCACAGCAAATGGAAATATTTATATCAGGTAGAAATACAGCAGGTCTGACCGATTTGACCAATAGAAAAAAAGAAGAAAAGAAAACCTAACCCCAAAAGTGAGTTCTATTAATGAATGACCCAAATTATGGCAAAGCTTATGAGGTGAAAGACCTGGATTTCCTTTAACAGCAATAGCAAAATGACAGGGTCTAAAAACACCAACAGGTCATTCAAAATCATTATAACTATTAGGTAACTTTTAAAAAGAACTGTTGTTGTTTATGGGAAAAATATATTATCTGTGTCTAGTCATTTGTTTTGCCTGTGTTTCCTGACAACTAAAATGCCTGGAGATTGTTATTTCAACCAAGATTAGTTTTGTTTTTACTTCAGTCAGTAATGTTTGAAATGTTTGAAGAAATAGACATAAACTGGAACTGACAATTTGTGCAATTTGAAAATACATAACTGCCATTAAGAAATGCAATTTTGCAAGTTGAACACAAATGAAATCTCCAAAGGAAACTATCAAACATTATTTTTATTGCTTCTTGTGAAATTGGAAAATGTGCTGGTGTGTATCTGTTTGCCTCAATTTTATTTGAGATGCTGCTAGGTGCTGTGGAGAATGTTGTCCCTTTTTCCCCCTAATTTGCATGTATTTTGATAAATCCCACTATAGTGAGCTCTCCTGGCTATTGGTCACTGCTCAACATACAAGTATCAGTGACTTTGTTAATGATTTATTCAAAAACCTTGTGAATTTGTAGGCAATTTGTCAGACAAATAGGATATAATTTTTCAACTTTTATTTTGCATTATAATGTATTTTAAAAATTGTACAGAATCTTAAATAAATTAAACCGTGAACCACAGTTCTTAAACAAAAATAAATCATGATCCGTTAACTCTTCCGGGAGTGGGATTTCGTCTTTCTCTATTCGGTTGGCGTAATCACTTTCATTGACAGGAGGCCAAGCAGGTGAAATGGCTGTGAAGTGGCAAAGCTGGCTACATGGCAACTTTCATTTGCTTGCCTGACTCTTGTCAACACTGAGCCATTATGGGGGTGGGGATTTTTCACACTGTAGATAGTTCTGCTGCGGCAGTCAAGTGAAGTTTGACAGAATGATAAATTGCCCTGAATGACTGTCAAGTTCCTATTCCCACTCTGAATGTTTTGTGTGTTTGCATTTTTCCTCCTCTCTCCATCCTGCCAACCAGCAAACTGCCAGCTAATAATACAATTTGTGCATCCAGTGAAGTGTGGCCATAAGCTGTTTATCGAGGCGATAATTTGGCTCAGCGTGTATGCATATAAAGTCAATGCATATTCTCCAATTAGAGAGATATGTAAAGTGAAGCAAATGCTTGTAAGAGACGGATCATCTTTGTTGACAGGCTACTAAGAGAAGGAATAGGGCCAACATATGTCTGTGGCTTAATGGGTTTAAAGAATATGTTGTTTTGTTTAGTTCTATAAAAAAAAATCTAGTTGGCCATAAAGTTTTCAAAAGTTATTGGGGTGGTAGCTGCACAATATCAGCTCTTAAGACAAGAAAACCATCGTCCCCTTATCAGCTGGTGAGATCTGGATATGCAAAGTGAACGTTTCATGCTCTCCTTCCCCTTATCAAGCACTGTCGATGTGCCCTTGAGCCAGGATTTTACCCCCGACTGTTCCAGTCCTGCAGCTAAGTCACCAGTTGAAAAAACAACTACTGGGGAACATTGTAGTGCAATCATTCTGACCCTGCAGCTTCTCAGCCAGGCTTTTGATGTCAATACAAATATTCAGAATGAACTAGTTTAAATAAAAGCTGAATTTAAAAACGCCATTAGACGGAGTGGGATGGTAACACTCCCAGAACCCACTCTGTCGTTATTAACTCAACTCTTGACATGCCTAGTTACTTTACTCCTGAGGATTAAGATAGCTCTTGTGACTCGTCTGCCTTTGACGCTACTGCCCACGAAGGACTCTTTCCTCACCACTCTTCCGTAGGTCACAGATATAGAGAGAGGAGGGGGTGAAATATCCTTTAACATAGTGTGTTCCAGTCTGGTTTGGTTGACTGGACGGCTGGATGGCTGAATGGCTGGGCAAAATTGCTTTGATAAGCTTTTTTCCGTTGAGATTTGAATCCATGCGATAGAAGTGTGACCTTTGAAAAGGCTGACTAGAATCCGAGAGCAGATATTTGATTGTTTCCTGTGATGGGACTCGGCGGGGACACATTCTTCTCTCTCTTTACAAGCAGCCACTGTACATTTATCAACGACACACTGTAAGTTTTCCTTTTGCCTATTCATTTGAGTGCATATCTCCCCTAAAACACACCCTGAGGAAACAGGCAGCAGCATCCTCTCCACCCACATCTCACTACAATATGTACATTGTACTGGAGCTTATTCAAAGCTGGATCCAACAGAACTTGCATGGTCTTAAAGTGAAAACAGCTACTGCATGAATACAGTAGCTCAGTCAGTTCCTATGTGAGCAGTGCAATGAATAATTCAAGCCCGACTTTATGTCACTGCTACAAACCTTGAGTTGTTTGTGCCATGTCGCCCTGCAGTTTGGAAGCTTTTTAAGAGATGCTAAGCAAGTTTTTTGTCGTTCTCCTCAGCTGGAATCTCTCATTCGGTGCCGGGGTTCCTTTTCTCCCAGTTTTCTGTAAACCCGACACACGAGTACGCTTTAAACCCGATGGGAGCTGAAAGATAAGGAGTTTGGCTCATTTCAGATTTCAAATTTTAGATATCAACCGCAGGAGTCAGGTCGAACACGGCCCCATTCAGCTATTGATTTGAGAATTGCTTACTAAAGAGGTGCTCAATGGGCACATGCTTTATTGGAGTGTCTGTAACATTATGAATAGTGGACCTTTTTTAACTCAAATGTGATATTGAGTTACTGCCACATTACACAAATTTAAAGGCAATTGGCAGCCGTAGACGATTTCTGTCCAGACGGGCGACTTTTATAAAACACTTTAACACTCATCCTTGTCCTCAAGGAGGTTCTTCAAAAGTCAAATAATGAACTTGGACCTAAAATATCCAAGGATTGCAACTAGCTTTTTATTCATGCAGTGTTATACTGGCTGAAGTTGCTCCTGCATGCTTTTAAAAGTACAACATTGAAGTCAGATTTTTGTTCTTGCCTCTTTTTTCACAGCTTGTAGCTATGAGATTTACCCATATGTGGTTTTGTTCCATTCACATTTCATTTCATCAAATCGTGTCAAGCCAATCATTCTGAACACACAAAGTAAATTAAAATTGGTTAAAGACTCTATTTGTGTCTGTTCTTATATTCGCATACTTACTGCAGTGTCTTTCATGTATTCAAGCATTCATGCATTGGCCAAGCTCGACAGATTGATTCAATTCCCCACACTCTGGTGGCCAAGTCAGTTAATTAAACATTTATCACAACTGAGCTGAGCTGTGGTATAGACTCAACTCTTTGTTCAGTTGGTGAACACAGTATGCTTTCATTTAATGGTAAAAAGTGAAGAAGTATTATATGTTATTTTAACTTAAATCCTCTGAGACGGAGAAATTCCTCTCCCACTACCTGCGTAATGTGGATCTCACAACCCTTGGTCTTTATTTTCCTCATCTTCAACTTCTTTGTGAAATATATATCACCCAGTTTTGAAGTAAACAAAATACATCCCTCACAAATATTGGCTTATGTCTTTTTACTGGAAACAACAAATGGCTTTATGCATCAATCCTGATTCACCAAACAAATCACAAGGTGCTGATCACACATTTCCCTTAGCCAAGCTCAGCTAATTACTCTGCTGCAGCAATTTTTTTATATCACAGTCACATAAATCTATTAACCCTGCTCCCTCCTGCTTTTTCAGAATAGAAAGTAACCGTGAGGTAATACCGTGCGTCACAGAGGTGGCAGTACATGCAATCAGACAATGACTTCAGGCTCCTTCGGCCCAGTTCCCCCCCACTGGATTTTTTCGCTGCCTCAGATTGACATTGAGAGAGCAGAGCAGGTGTTATGTATCAAGTCAGACTAACACCCTAGTTTTGAGATCGGCCCTGCACACAGTGTGAATCAACCCGTAGCTCTGGCCCACACCTTGAGTCGGGGCCAGGAGGCAGCAGCGCACAATGTGGCCGCGTGGGTTGTTCTCCATTTTCAAGAGTTAAAAGGATAACTTGATGTAGAAAATGCTTCTCTATGCTAAAATGGATTCTTGCCTGCCGTATCTGTGTGTTGCAGCCCTGAAGGAAGTGTACTCACGGCTCCCCTACACGAGGTGGGAAATTGCTTACTGTGACGGCACTTAACCAGCATTGGCATTGAATGTGAATTTAACCTTGCTATGATTTCTTTAATTTGCTTGGAGTGACATCTCCCTCAGGTGAGAAGATCCTCTGTCAGTTTCATAAATATATCTCAACACGTACTTCTGTGAGGTCCCCCGGTGTTTTCGCATCGCTTACAACAATGCTCAGGTTATTCTCTCCCCAAAGACACCTATCCCTTTATTCTTCATATTCAGGATACCGAGTGCAATGTCAGTTTATGTTGACTGTAATGTCAAGGTTTAGCACTCGATATATAATGTTCTTCAAAGTATAAATCAAGGATGCAATTCTTGTTTAATGGCCTCTCTGACCTTTGCAAAGCCCCCTTCCGGCTGCAATCGATAGGAATACCATTTGCTGTCTGGGTGGGATGATGCAACTAGATCCTGCATGAACAAAATATATTGTCTTTCATTTATCAAGAAAGACTGCAGACTAATTTAATTTTTTTAATGGAAATTCCCCCATCAGTCTCAGAGGGGTTGTAGCTATTTGTTCAAATTTGAGATTGTTTTGAGACCCCTCCCACATTTGGTGCATTTAGAAGAATATATGAGCAAAAACTGTTTTATCCCTGCTGATAAGATAAAATCACAAATGAAATCTGTTGTGAGTCAGTATTTGTATTACAGTACTGTCCTAGTCACCAACTAAACTTCCTCTAAAATAGCAGGAAGGAATCAATAAAATACACATTTCTAGAAACACATTCTGGGGTCAAAACAATATTCCCTCTGCCACCATATTGATCCAAATTTAAGCTGACATTTAGTCCCAAACTCTTAACTTTTCACTGGCCAGTAAACTTTGTTTCCCTTGCCTTAACGCTGTGGTATTTTCTATGTATTTGGCTGCAGTTCTTGGTTTTGCTAAAAATGTTGCATCACATCCTCACCCAGTTTATCTAATCATCGCTTTGTCCAATTGGGACCATCTTTGGCTTCTCCGTTTCGGCTTAGCAGCTAAATTTGGCGTCGGTGTGAAAATGTATTTGGCAGCACAGACACAAAAATTTAAGAGTAAGGCATATCAGCAATTTCCATCCATTCAAAATCAAAATGGCTCAGCGGGATGTCAGGCCCTCATTGTATAATGCGCTCTGCTTCACTGACTTGAACTTGACATTGATGCAAGACATGTTTGTTGCAGAAATATGGCGACGCCTGCGAGCTAGTTCTGGCAGGCAACTCGAGCTGCGCTGCGCCAATCACGTGACATACATCATGTGACATACATCATGTGATATACCTCAATCTCCACAACCATCTATAATACACACCCACCTTATCAGGTGGTCTATTTAACCAGAGAGACATTTCCCATCAACCCCTCTTGCTCGCACTGCTGCTGCAGTATGGCTACCTGTTGCTACAGTCCCTCCACCACCCCAGCATCCACCTGTAGGCCCAGCATCCACCTGTAGGCTCCAACGGGGGGTTACAAGTATTTGCTCATCACTCCCATCATTCCTGTGTAATCATATGGGGGAGTGATTAAGTTGGAGCCTAGACGCCAAACACTAAATCTGTTGTAATAAATATATTACATGATCAAACGTGAGTTGTCTGACAGAAGTACATTTTGGCTCATAATGTTCTGCTAAACAGTCACACATTGCAATGGTTAATAATTTACCACCTTAAACTGACTGCACAGATTGTCTTTTCCATCATCCTTGAAGAAAAATGTTATTATTAGTTATTCGCAGCAGTTCAGAGGGACAATTGCTGTTTAAACAGATTCAGTCATGTTCCATTAACAAATGTGTTGATTTTGTGGTTATTAGCAAAGTTAAAACCTTCAGTGGGCAGGAAGATGCTTCTGCACTGCTTCAAAAACAAACAATAGTCGATTGTCAGAAACAGGGATGTGGAACATAAGAGCACAATGTGTTGGTGTCATCATCAGGGCTTTGCAAAAAGGAAATATTCAATGTTTTATCTAGAAATCAGAATCAGGTTTTATTGCCAAGCAGGTTTACACATACAATGAATTTTTGCTATGGTGTATTTTTGCAAGTACAAATATAAAAAATATAAAAATGAGAAACAAAATTATAGTATAAGCCCCTGGGGAGGGATTGTACAATACGTTGTGCGTAAACACAAAATTACAGTTAGTCCGTTATTTGCCACAGTAAGTGTCAAAGTGTCACAGTCCCAGGCAGGGACCTCAGTGCAGTCCAGTGATAGGGTCCCAAGCCTTGTTGATGAGGCCATTAGCAGTCAGGGGAAAACACTGTATACAAAAACACACACATCCAAACTTGATTAACACTAGGTGCTGGATAGAAGTGAAAGAAACCATGAGATGAGAAAGGTTTCCCAGGTAGGTTGTGTTTCTAGCCCAGTCTGATGGAGGGCGTGCAGCGTGTCTATGTGGCTTGAATTTTGCGTATCTGAGAAATGCCATTCGAAAATAGTTTTTTATCGTTGACACAGCGCTCTACAATTTACATGTACATTTGTGTGCACCTGCAGTAAACAACATTTAGCTCCATCAGTTTAATTAGAAGCCTCCATGCCACCTGTGGGTATCACTATAGGGTACTGTTGAATGTGGGAGTCATTAATACTCACACAGGTTTGTCACAATTGTAATGTACATTTAGATGTATTGGAATTGGTCAAGAAACCGGGGCTTTTTTTTCCATAGGAGACATTTTGACATGTAAAAGCAGTGGAACAAAGATCAGATAACATTAGCTGTGATCTTTTTAGAAATGCCAGTTCTTATTCTGATGGTACTGTACATGCAGGGTTATTGGCCGGACTTACTGAATTCATTAAATAAAGAAGCTGTCTTACATCTGCTTTGGGAAATGTGAAAAAAAGAAGGTGTATCTTAACTTGTTGTATGTCTTACTAGTTGCTGTTTCCCATTATTAAGACAGAGACAGCTTCATTGACTTGGTGTTTTAACTGGATTACACTTAATTGTAGAACATCGAACACGATGGTGAATATCCCTTCACTGACATGAGACATCATTCCTGCTGGTAATGATCCACATTTGTTCTCTTGTCCCGGGTCTTCTCTGCATGTTTTATCTGTGCCTCATTGTTCAGTGATATAGAGAATACGATGACAGTTTGGGGTCATTATCGAATCAAATGAAGGGTTCTCATTTCAAACCACTTAGCCAGAGGCAACAAAAAATCAGTCTGTTGCTTTTTGTGTCAATGTGGTCAACCAAGCATAGGTGACTGATTTGTACCTGCTATCTTATCATGAAAGATTGGTGGGGTGCACCAGACCAGCTGCCTTGATAAAACAAGGTTTAGATTTAGTGCAGATGTGAGTCTCAATAGATCCCAGTGTCTGTGAGAAATTAAATCAATAGTATCTGCATCCAGTATCTAATACTAACAAGTGTTCATTCAACTACAAGGAAAGGATGTTATTCATCCTAAAAATAAGTAAAGATGAAAGTAAGAAACCTCTTGTATTGTATGTTTTTATAGCCCGTATAAAAGATGAATGCTCGATCAATCTTAATACACAAAATAATAAAGAGTGCTTTAATCCAGTTAATTATGCATTAACTGATTTAGATAATTGGACTGTATCAAACAGAGCTCAAATCTGATAAGCTACTTTCCACTTGAAAAGAGTTCTGTGTGCGCACCGCAGACTCAAGCCAAGAAAATTAACCTTTGCTCTCACATTTCCCAATAGGGGTCATCTGAGCAGGTGGAGACATCACCCCAATTCCAGGTCCAACTGAGTACAAAAATAGAGGCAGAGAAGTAATGTTGGAAAGCTCATCATGGCGATGCATTGTGAATCAGAGATCGTGATAGTGGATCGTGGTGGCAGCTGATCGTGGACCCTAATAGTGGATCATGGAGGTGGATAGGGATTGATCATGGACTATGATTACAACAAGACTGCTTGATATACAATATGCCTGCTCACATATTCTAACTTTACCGGCAATAACCCTTTCATTTCAATTGTCATTACTGCTCCCTCCATTTCTATAAGACAAATAGTTCTTATTTATGCATCTACACGCGGTATATGTTGAACTTCTGTCCATCCCGGGAGAGGAATCCCTCCCATGTGGCTCTCTCTGATTTTTTTTTCCTCTGTCTGCTGTTTTTACTCCCCCAGTGGCAAGTAAGGGATCGGTCATCTCCCAAGAGGTGAAAAAGTCACCGTGCCTTTCTGTGGAAACCACAGCATTTGATCCTGCCATTTGGTGAATGGAATTGGAATCATCAAGCATACTTGGCCTCATGGCTCAGTGCTTTTGATATCCTTGCATACTGGGTATCATTATTCCCTATTACAATGAATTACAATGGAGCTGTGCATTAAGGGCAGTGCGAAGGTCAACCGTGTCAACACAGAGCACCACAATGAGTTCTGTGATGGTCTGCAGGGTTTTTTTTCCCTTTAGAAAATCTATAAATGAATAAAATGTGTTTGTAAAGCACTTTTCTAGCACAGACATAAAAAGTACTTCACAAGAGACAGCAAAAAGAGCAGACATAGCCTTGATGTGTATGGGCGGTGATTTCTAGCATTGATCAGCATCTGCCATAAACAAGCCAGACACTCTGCAGAGTAGTTCAATCACTAATGGTTTAAAACTCCGTTAAAACTGTGTTGTCGACAATCATTAAAATCAATATATCTCATTTTAGCTCTGTCATGTACAATGGACACAATGGACACACTTTTAAACATCCTGTCCTTTTCTTTGAAGCAGTTATGCAATAAGAAACACACAGTCAGGTATATGGCAAAGGTTGTTATTTGAAGTTAGGATTCCCTGTTTAAAAGTGGAAAGCACAGTTATAACACAGTTATCATCCAATGTGTCAAAACTGAATCTGTCATGAGGGGGGTCCAGTTTGACCAACTGCAAACAAAACATCCTTTATTTAGTCACTATCAGTAACCTTGCTGTGAAGAGCAAATCACTGCTTCTCTGTCTAGCATTCACAAGGAATTTAAATAGCAGCACCTGATGCTGAAATGAGGCCTGATAAAGAGGTTAATATAACTACTTCATTTAAAAGTGTCCAGATTATGTTTTGTACCTTTTTCGTGCATGAAATATTTTAGTAATTGACAGTCTGCGACAAAGAGAGTCCATATCTCCTAGAGCCTTTTTTTGTAAAGTATCTATGTCACCGAGGCACATATAGGAACTTACAGTTTTACCCTGATGTAGAGATTGTTCACAATCACAACTTGTGAAATACAATAAACAAACAAAATAATAACATTACTGTGATATGTCCTGCAGTCTTGAGGTTCCTTTGTAAGCCGATAGAAAAAACTGTGAAAAGCGGCATTTTCAGCAATATAGGATATATATTACATTTTCTACATTACAGCGTATCGAATGTTTATAGGACATCTCCAAGTCAAAATTATGAATCTGTAAATGGCCAAGATATAGCCAATTTAACTGAACTAAAATACTGTGCCTTTCCATTACAAACACATTTGGTTCCACATTACTTATTTTGCTTCCCTCAAAAAGAAATGACAATCGGCCTCATTCTCAAATTTGTTCTTAAGAAGTTTTTTTAATAAAACTCGATATCAGATTCATGACGTGTTTTTAATCTGCAGATTAATGGGCATCTGTGTTCTTATATTGATGAATGCCATGTTTTTTATATGTTGAAAGTCCGTTTTTTCATAATTGGCATAGGGAAACGGCTCACCATATAAGGGCGTGAGACTGCAGAGCCATGTGCACACACAGAACTCACAGTAATGGAAAATAGCATTTAAGAAACCAGAATTGATTGATTAAAAATCTAAAGACGCCGCCGCCCTGGATTCAAACCGGGTTTTTATAATTTGTAGTCAGCAGTGGATATCAAATACCACAAAAAACAATACATGGGATATGGTTACCCATTCAGGGAAATCTGTATCTGGAGAAGGCGAATAACTGATGTAAAAACAATTGTTTGATCTCGCATTTAAAAAATACATTTTCAAACACAGAGGAGAGAGGGGGGAGGAAAAAGGACAAGGAAGGTGCACAGAGTTATCTGAGCTGGAGCGGCGCATCCTTGGAAACTCAGTACTGCAGGTTAATCCTCAGCTGAGCATCTGTGGATACTCGGCCTGAGCCTGACAGGACCTATCTGGACCGGACATGCTGGGCTAGCTTCAGACAAAATGTTTTCAATAATATTCCGGTTCAGGTCCCGCTGTGGTGCAGCTGCAGCTCCTGAGCCATCTCTCGTCTCAGTACAGAAATAAACTCGGTTTTCAGAATTAATAGGCTACCTGTGGACGTAACGTTTTAACTAGAAGCTGCATAAGTAAAACAGTAGAACATGTGAAACATTTAATATGTAAACACCAGTGTGTAAAACCTACAGATGGTTGACTATATCTGTCACTGAATATTCTCCTGTTCAACTTGTTCAAAAAGTGTTCTCTTTTATAGTATCAGACCAAATATTGTGTGTGTGTTTTCCTCTGTTGCGTTTACAATAAACTATAATGTGGGGTGAATCTTTTGAGCTTTTTTAAGGAAAATAAATTATACAATATTATAAGAATTTATATTGTATACACTGTATATTTGAAACAATTTCAGTACATTACATTTTGCTGTTACAAAAAAACTTTTCTCTGCCGCCTTTAAAAAACCCTTTACTGCAAACTCCATTGTCAAAATTTTTAAGGAAGATAAGGTGTCTTTTAAAAGAAGTAGAGGTACTGGTTTGGAAGCTTTGTTGAGCAGGAGACAGACTTATTCAGAAAAACAGATGTGATCTGTCATAACTTACACCTCTTGGATTAACGTTATATGAACACTAATTATCACCATCAACAACACTGTTTAAGTTGAATTCAAATTAATTGTGTTGTTTTTATTTTTTTGATGAATACTGCTCATAAAGCTTATTATTTTCGGCATCTAACTTGCACTGCATCATGTGACAACGCCGGATAATCTCTGTACTGCACATCCTCTATAAAACCAGTGGTAGCAAGTTTAAAAATGAACTGTGCTCCAAATAAAACAGCTTTTTCACTGGTTCAATCCCCGGCCATGTGTCTTGCACTGCAGAACTAGAGCCCTTGGTCTTATGTCTCCATCTCTGTGCACTCTTGGCATATTAAATTGTCTGTTTTTGAGACGGATCCAGTGCTTGTTTATGGATCCGTCTTTTATTTTTTTCAAACATGTTCTTTTCCTATGCTGTTGTTTGTGAAGCCACTAATATCTTTGCCAAGACTCTTGGACTCCATTGTTGCCACCACAACAGAGTGAGAAGAGAAAGGAAAGCTCATTATCCACACAGCCTTGAGTTTCAAGTTTTTATGACATCGTAGTTAGCAGATAAAAAGGTGCCAGTGTGGCAGAATAAGAAAGTGACATTATATAAGAATCCAGTTCACTTTCAGAGGAGACCGGCAGCGCAGAGTGGCAGCATCTCCACTCCTGAAGCATGGGTTGTTTTTATTCCGGCTGCTGTGATGTGATATATTGCTTTCGTCAGTGTCGGATCTCTCTATGGTTTTCTGAACAGTATGTTGAGTTCAGCTTTGCTTGATTGTTCACTCTGTTTGTTCCCCGTGCCTTCAAAATCGATCCACATATCTTCTATCCCAAACCGCCATTACCACCCTGAAAAAGTTGTATATAAATAGATTCCCCGCTGAGCACCGCTGGGTTGGAAATAATTCGAGTCTGGCAGGGGGAGCGGAGCGTGTGCCGTTGTTTATGTACACGCTGCTGCCTGCTGAGATCCTATAATCATTTGTCACAAAACCGTATCAACTTGTCAATGATAAATACAGATGCCTTGTAGGTCGTTATTTTACTAAGGCACATAACCAAATGCCGCTAAGGGCTTTATTCTGTGTAAATATGTGAAAAAGGTGCTTTAACTGATATTTTTTCAATATTGATTAATCATGTTTCCTTTAATCTACATGAAAAATGCTTCTTATTCTTATATAATCGAACACCTGATGCGAAGTGCTGCCAGGTGACGTGTCCGACTGACGCGGATGTTATTTTCCCATCTAGCATCCACGCTGTTCATCTGAACGTGTTGGTCTTAAAATAATGTGCGGTCAGATGCATTGTTGGTGTGTTTCTAAGAGAAGGCAGTGGAAGCCATTTGTTCTTAAGACAAACAAAACTGTGGTTCATAATCAGTGTTTTATCAAGGGGACTTTATCAAGATGGTGATTTGCACCTTCATAGATGATGCACAGTCCTTGTTACACACAGACAGATGGTTCGCTTGTGTGCAAAGTAGAACGTTTCCTCTGCAACCAGGCGTTCCCGCTTACTACCTGGCAGATCCATTATAATAGCATCCCTCAAGGATAACATTTTTCTACTGTTAAACTAACTAAAGTGGATTTGGACTTTACCCAAATGCATTTGCACCATTCACATTAGATCAAGCACTTGTATCGTTAAAAGGGAGCCAATTCAGTGCATTGCTGAGATGGTACGACCAGGGAGTATTTAATAAATGACTGAATAAAAATGGTGTCATTTTTTTTCTACAGAAGATTTAGTTAATTGCTGACACAACCTGGAACCAGCACATTTACATTAATCAGAGATAAGGCGATATATTCCACTTGCAATCAGTTTCCCTTCGTATTATACATATTCCTGATTATTCTGGCTGAATAATGCTGGACCTTATATTATATTTCACCATTGGTTCTTCCCATTTATTTTTTTCAGTTTCTAAAATAAACCCATTGCATAAATTGAGCTTGAATGCTCATCTTTTACTACTAGCTGAGTGTTTTAAATGTTTTTCTCCATTTGAGTGGACATGTTTGTGTGGGTTTGTGCTCACTCCAACTTTTGAGGTGGTTCTCCGCCCCTGCCAATATGCCAGTCATGTTGCTGTGCTGCTCCTGCGTTTTTGGCACCACCAGCTAACTGTAAAGCACTGACATGTGCATTGAGGCCTCAAATGTCTCTGTCTTCCAGGAAGCAGCTCTGAGAGCGAGGTGTGGAGTTGAGCAAATGATGAGCGGATGACTGGAAATACACCCCCATTGTGTTTACTGCCATCATGAGACGAATTGTAATTTGTGAATATGGGCTATACAAATACAATTTGATTGAATTTTGATTGATTGATCATATCAGTCTGAGTGGATTGTTTCGGAGGGTAATCAGGGGTTCAGTTCAATACCTAATCGCATTGTATATTCTAATCAGACTTAAAATTGAAAGCTATTTACAACAGGTGAGGGCTCTCCACTCAGGGAAAAAAATAAAACAATAATATTTATATATATATATATACTGAGTGTGTGTAAATGTGTATGTGTGCTGTGTTTGTATTCTTTGTCGACACGGTGTAAGTACTCTGTCTCCATTTTTCTATTTCCAGCCAAGAAGTATGACAGTGGCGAATATCTTAACATCACTAGCATCACAAGGGACCAGGCTGGAGACTACGAATGCAGCGCTCTAAATGACATCGCCTCTCCTGACACCAAAACAGTAAAAGTCACAGTCAACTGTAAGTATACATCTCTGTCTTCTTCCTTGCTCTTCTTTTTTTTCCCACAGTGGCCCCACTGACACATGAAAGACAAAAGGGCAGCCTTCGATGATACCACTGCTGTGTCCTCGGCTGTGCTCCTCAAGAAAGTGTTCCTCTTAGAAGTTTGAAAAAGTGGAAGTTTCTTAATATTTAATGTGAGAATTCCCTTTTTGTCTGTGCGTATAGGTGATTAATTCACACCAAGGAAAGGTCTGACTGTTCCAAGCACTATTCCATTATGCAGGTAATGAGTCTTTCAAAAGTGTGAGGAGACAGTAATGAGGAGCCAAGGCATTAATGAGCGATACTGGGCTTAAGCTGGCGTGGTCACATGGAAATCACCACTCATCTGTATGAGCAGGAACAGGCGCTGGACAGTGATTGCTGTTCCCTTCTCTTTTTAAAAAGCAATCCTTCTGTTATTCATGGAGGATGTGCATAGATGCCCTGTGCTAAATCTCACTTTTGGCAAAGCTCATCAGGCACTCGGCTACAGAGACGGGGGGGGGTTGCTCCTTCTGGCCCAGTTACCGAGTCATATTCTGAAAGCTAATCATGTAAGTTTTCCAATTCAACTTTTAAGAAATGGAATATTTTATTTCATACACAGTTTTGACTATTTAGTTCCTCTTTTGAAATAACTTTGTGTCCAATAATGTTTGTGCTTACTTCTACCTCTCTGTGTTAAGGCAGCTCTCATTCTGGCTTCATTATAATACCCGAGTCTAGTGGCCATTATTTCTGTGTAATGTCTGCCTCTAATGAGCCAGGCCTGAGTGAAGTTTTAGAGGCCAGTTATTTATAGCTCCGCTGAGACACAGGTCCAAGGATGAAAAGTGCTTTGACAACCGCCAGGGTCTTGCACAAAAGGACATCCCCACAATTATTGATAAGGCATGTCACAGGCAGATGCCCACATTTTAAAGCCAGACAGCAGGAGTACGTGGGTTTAGTTTGAATTAATTGATCAGGCAGTCTTTCCTCTGCTGTCAGGCAAAGTCACCGCCGCAGCTTGAGCACTGGAGCGATGTGGAGCGAGTGGGAGCATGCCGTAGTTGGTCAAGTGTTGAGCTGGTATTTGCCTGCTGCCCACACTTATCTGAAGCATGGAGAGTTACTTACACTTAATTTTGGATCTGTGTCTTATATGAAGAGAATCACCCTTATATATGATTTATGAGTTTTAAATTGGTTTCAGAAAAGTGTTTATCACGATATTTTACATAATCCTCCTGTTAGAGCAAGGACTTATTTCTAAATACAGATCCATGAAAATATCTCTTAATACAAAGGAAAGAAACTGTACGCACTTTAAACGCTGCCTTCTGGACTGTAAAACTTAGGTTCTGCTTTGCAGCCAGCCTAATTGCTGCATATCACAAGCCTTTTCTTGGAAAGGCTACGGATTATAATACAGAAAACATAAACAATGTGTTGGACACTATTATCAAAAGAAGCAGGAGGATGCCAAGTGCATAATTTAAAGAAGGCTTCTCGATGTTCATGCCAAAAGCTTCAAAATATGTATTTCCAGGAACACCACCTGCAAGATAAAAGACACAATTTCTAACTAATTAATGTCTTTCAATATGATTCACCTTGGAGTTTGGAGAAATATTTGCATCCTTAAAGTAGCATTCTGTTTTTTTTTTTATAAGTGTGTTTTTACATGGACAGTGTTGATAGGGAGCTCCGGTGGACAGGAAAACTCTTGCAGCGGACGTGTGACTCACAGGACTCCAGTCATTAGTTTTGCCGGATTGATGGGGGTAGCCTGCAAAAAACACTCAACTTGGAGCTCTCCTCCTTTAGTTGTTGACTTCCTGTTGGAGCGAACTCCGTAGAGAGTCGGACTTCTCCGGCCTCACTAGCACCTCACATATGAAAGGCCCTGTATTTTGTTGCATCTGTTTAGTAGTCAAAGTGCTCTGCAACCATGGGACTTGGATAAACATCATATGTTACAAACTTTAAGTCATCTTTTGTTTTCAACACCTTCAAAGAGCCGCAATGTGGTTGCTTAAAAAGAGTCAGTACCTCATGAAATGGAGCTTTACATATTCAGTGTAACGCCCGGGCCACACTGCCTGTGTGAGCGGCGCTGCTCTTCTAGAGAGTCAAGGTCTCGCCATTTTTTTCCCCACGTGCCGAAATGATTCATGGCAAAACAGACAGTAAAAATGATCTTTCACCATAGTTCTAATGCCTAATTGTGGGATATGTCATTGAATCCAATCAATCAAGAAGATGGTGATATAACTGTAGGACCGGCATATGCAGACACAATTGAGTCTTTATGTTGTGTTCACAAAGTAAACAATCGATACATTAATGGACAAAATAATCTACAGATTAAAACATGATAAAAAATTTTTTTTATTTACAGTTGGAAACAGAATATTTTAAAAGACTTTCACGTCAACCATCCGTTTTTTTAAACATTTATTAGAGTATATACTGTATATTAACAAGTCACAGCACTTTTTACTTACATTTGCTAAATATATTCAATACAGGATTTTACTTGCAACAGAGTAGCTTTTCAGTGTGGTGTTAGTAATTGTACTGAAGTAAAGTATGCCTGTGCTTCTTCCACCACAGCTGCTAACATGCATACTGTTGTTCAGCTAAAAAAGAAAAATCCTCTAGTTTTCATTTCTTTAAGGGTCATTGATACTGATAATAAAAACTGTTAAATCCTGTAAAATCGTGATATCTTTAAACCATTGCAACCCAAACCAGTATATCAGCTCCAAAACCATATATGTATCTGTTTCATGAAAGTTGCCCTCTCACTCCCCACCACGGTGACTGGTGACACATGCTCATTTACAAAGATAAGGGGGTTGAATAAATGAGTTACAGTTGTCCACTGGAGCGACTGATATGGCCACAGCAGGCAGAGCTTGAGCCAGCTGGTGGCCACTCTTCACTGCCTCCTCACCACCCTGGCACTTGCCCGGCGAAAGGAAAGAAGAAGCATTTGCATCATTCATGCCCTACTGTCACACATCAGGCCTCATCCGCCAGACGCCTCGGAGCGTGGGGGGTATTGATGAGTTTTTTGGGTGTGCCAAATTCTAAATTAAGATAAAGACGTTAGCTGACATTGAAACTCAAACAAGAAAGGATACGTGCAGAGTGAGAAGAAAGAAAAGTAATTTATTAAAATGTGTGGAAAAATGCTCGTGCAGCTGTTTATCTTAGTTTATAAAATCACCATCTCAACTTTTCAAAGGCTTGTATGCAAATTCTGCAGGGGTCAGTTTTACAGAAGATTTCCCACGGATACTTTGAAATGTATAATTACATTAGATCGATCCAAACAACAACATTAGACCAAGTTTGTTGACATTGAAAAATGAAAATAATGAAATCTACCGGATCTGTCTCGGGTGCAAATAATGTTCACAGCTGGGGTTAAAAAAAAGTTGTGTTCACGCTACACAATAACATAGGGTAACATAGGTCTAGTTATTTTTTGACATATTAAAATAACATTTTTATGATCTCACATAATGACACTAGTTTTAAATTAACCTTTTTATCGACTACCTTTCTGTTCTGTGACTCTTTTTTTTAACAAACAGGATTCAATGAATTTCCTTGTTCAATTATTTAAGAGGCCATCATCTCGTGCTTTGTCTTGGTCCGTTGAGTATCCTTCTCTTTAATAGCAGTTCAATTCAATTAAGTCACAAACACCAATCAGTCATGTCTGCACTATTTCTCTCCTATCGTTCTAATGAGGCGGCATTGAGTGAGTGACACTGACGTTTCATGGGTTAACAGTCTAATTAAGTACATGTCCCAACAGTTTCTCTCTGCTTTCATAACAATTCCTTTATAAGCGGAGAGTATAGTTGACCTCTGGGCTAATTGCAGATTAAGGGCACTAATTAAAATAAGCAAACCAGAGTAATGAAAACAAAATTAAGCTCTAGCATGTTTGGAGTTTTAATAACACAAGGCCTTCCGTAACACTAAGCCTGCCATTTGGCTTTCTATGATATGAGGAGACATTGTCACCGTGCAGCGCTTTCCAAGTGTTAAGTCCGGTACATTTAACCTCTGCCTGAATGCCTCTAAGGCTCAAAAGACCACCTTAATCACACAGCACTAATTAAATGATTGGCCTGTGCCTCTTGTTTTCACACGTCTGCTGATGAATGAATGGTGACTGGGTGCTTTCATCAGCCGGACCTGAATGATGGCAGTCGCGCAGGGGGTCACGCTCGCCTCAGATGGGCTCAAAAGCCCCACTCGGTGAAAGGAAATTTCTGTGATTTCTCTTTTCTACCTGATGAAATTTGATCTCTGACCTACTTTTCGAATTTACATATTCATCTTCCCTGCGGGGGGCTGCAGCTATTGGCTGAATCTCTCACAGTGTGACTCAAAGGCGTGAAGATCACATCTAGGGGGCTGAGCTGGAGGGAGGAATGAGAAGGGAACCACCTTTGAAAACCTCCACCTGAGATAAAAAGCCAGTGATTGATTATTTCATGAATCCGCCTTCTTTCAGAATAAAAGCTTTCAATACTAAATACATACACATGAAAGATTTTTTTTCAAGCGGAGGAATTAAAGAATTCTGACCTTACCCTCGCTGTTAAGAAATCTCTCCCCCTCCGGAGATAACTGTCGGCTCCCACTCGCTCGTGAGTGAGTGACGCTGCAGAGTTTGAACACCGCTATATTGAAAGATGGGATCTGACAGGTTGCACAAACTTTTGTCACACGTGGAAAGAACACAAGACGAACTGTCTTGCTTTGCTGCGTTTTGATTTGCTCCACGCTGCTTCATTTGCTTTAACCGATGTGGACTTGATAGCGCGCCAGATGTTCCGATCGTCTCTCTCCGTCCATGTGATGATCACAAAGCAGACACAAGTCCATTTTCAGGAAATAAATGTCCCCACGAAGACAAATCAGTTGATGTCATCTTAGTCGCACAGTTGTCCGAATTATGGATGTGGAGTAGGAAGACCCTGTCTTTATTTGGGAATTTTTTTTCTCACCTTTGAATTATGTTGATGGGAGATACTGGTTATGTGTGAGTGTCACGTTGCAGAGAAAGCTATAGAGCACAATACTCAGACTCCTAGAGCCTCCTCGTGTAAGCTCCGCCCCAGCTGGACACATATGGAGGTATAATTGGGTTCCTCTGACACAGCGCATGTAACTTTTCTTCTTTTCTTCTGTGTGATCCCGTCCCCTCCTATCTAGATGTTTGGCTCTGGTTTGAACTAGCTCTCTCTTCAACACCACTTGTTTTCTTTCAAGCCAAGGTTTCACTTGTTTCGCAGAGTGAAGCTGTGCCCTCTGCGCCTCTGAGTTTGCCAGCCATTTGTACGCCTCCTTCCTCCTCCAGTGCCCTGCAGCTGTGAATGCTGCTCACACACTCACCGTTGCTGTGTTCTTCCAAAAAAGAGCACCTCGCTTTTTCTTTGCTGCTTACAGTAATTGGCTAGCAAAACTGTGATCATTCTTTAATTAATTATTAGCACCCACCTTAGAACTGCTTTGAGCAATTACAGCCATTACAGATTTCCTGAGCGTAATTGAAATGCGGTGACGTACTTGGAATACTTTGAATTCTTTACATCACCTTGTCTTTTGTTTGCTCCGATCCTGCCTTCCCCTGTAAAGCCCCAGCCACCGGGGCCTGTTTGGGATTCAGGCCCTGCCCTGGGAGATACACCAACAACATGCTCCTCTGACTCCCCTGACAGAGTTGTTCAGGGGAGTCATGACCATGTTGGATAAATAAGAGGTAAAGTTGTTTACTTGTGGTCAGGAGACACATCGTCATGACCACCCAAAATTACAATGTCAAGTAAAGACACCAAAGTAAACAAGTTAGTGGAGTGTTGGCATGTTTGCACGGTGTCATTTTTTATTCATGTAGAACAATTATTCACTGTGACATTTGCAGAGGTGCATTTACATTTTATAAAATACAAGCTCTATGTGTGTGTGTGTGTGTGTGTCTGTGTGTGTGTCTCCTGTGGTCTCTGTGGTCTTTACACTGTCCGTTGTGAGAATATATCTCCACATAATGTAAATCATTTCATTATAAGATTTACGTTAAGGTTTAGCAAGTAGTAGTTTAGGTTAGACAAGGTTTCTAGAAAATAAATGTATGCATGTGTGTATGTTCTGGCAAGCAGCTCTGCCTCTCTGCAGTGGTTTGATAAGGCGGATGGATCATAGGTAAAATGAATGATCATTCGACTGTTGTTGTCTTTTGAACATCAGACTCAAGGTCTCAGCTGAGCATTTGCAGACAGTTTGCTGTGTCCATTGAAATACTGTGGCTTACAATTCAGAGGAGAAGGCTTCCTAGAATTGGATTCTGATCCAGTCCTAAGTAGAGTTAAAGCCAGTACCCTCGAGCTGTTTGGATGTAAATCCATCTCTCTACATCCTTCCAAAGCTCTCGTCTTGATTGCTATTTGGATTCCTTGCTGCATGTGGGGCTTGAATAAATGAGTGGAATCTTGATCTTCTGCAGAATAAATGTTCTTGATAGAGCCACTTCAAGACAGTTTGACAATGCGACTTCTTCCGTTTGCTTGTGACTAATCAAAATCATGTTGTATTGTTTCCAAAAGTGGAGCTGTCCAACTGAACTTTCTTAATGCATTAGGGTATTTCTATATATATATATGTTGGTTGTAGAGTGGTCCTCATAAGAACTCCCCAACATTCTGTATTCGGTGTAAACGTAGGAATTTGGGTACCTTCAACCATTTACTGTTTAATTTGGACAAGGAGATTGAATCCCTACCGCTGACGACCCACACAGTTTTGTACGCTAAGCTGGTTATTTATACGCTTTGCATTGTGTGAAAAGAAGGAACACAATGTTCCCTAGCTGTTCTGAATAGAAATCTTAATGAATTAATAAATCTTGGCAGCAGAACCATTCCTGACTGACAAAAAACAGGACAACGAAGCCTACAGATGGCAGTGGGGAACAATGTCTCTGTGTGTAAGCTGATAAGTCATGCACTGATGAGTCCATTTCGTAATTGCAATGAAAACTCATTTTCAAATCTGGCTGAAGAGGTAGGGTTATTAATTGATCTTTTAATTAAAAAGCCTTGCGTTCTGTGGGTTCTCGTGGCAAACAATAGTTTGTAGCTAAATAAATCATATTCAATCTTAAAGCACACCAATTAATCATTAATAGTCACATGAGGACAACTTAAGAGAGACAACTCGGTGAAGCCCTGTACATTAAGGTGTGGTGTTATCCCAACAAACTAGTCCCATTCATATTAGTGAGGGAAAACATTTCGTTCATCCTAAACATGCTTGTATTCATGTGCTTTGTAGAGACACTTTGGAAACAGCGTCTTTAATTTGACGACAACCTTTACAGAATGTAAATGTAAAGGAAGTCGGCTTGTGATCGACCAACAACAGGCCATTTGTCAACCTGGCAGGGCTTTACAGCGCCCATTTCTCCACCTTGCCTGTGCTATTCCTGGACCCAACCCCTCACCCCCATCTGGTGGAGTCACCATGACTCCAGGCATGATTTACAGCACCACAACAGCAGTCTCCAGACACTAAATTACCTGGATTATTGGGCCTTCATGATTTTTAGTGCAGTACTTTGCATTACTCTCCAAATCCTGATGGTGCGTTGCACAATATATGATGATTTAGGACATGCCAGCAAGTTGAAATTGAAATTATTGGATTGGGCTGGATTTTATGACTGTGATCAGTCTTAACAGAGCCCTTGCCAAGTCCCAAATTGAAAAGACTTCATATTATTGATATGCATATAACATTTGACCATTTTGGACCACAAATTAATCTGTGGAGGATAATTTTCTTTATCCCGGCACGTTGCAACAGTTGTATGTCTTCAGTGATCAAAAGGGCAATTTGACTCCTTTTGAGGTTTCCTCAAAAGAAACTTTAGTCTGGTAAACTTTTAAGAGCAGTGCCCCTGATTAAATAGACAGTGATGGATTACACACTATGTCTGGATTGACACTGGATCATAGTTTGTATTGTATATGTACACCCCCAGGAGGGATAGCCTGTGGTGCTCATACTATATTTTCACCAGCAAGATATCCGTTATAACTTAGTTTTTTTTTTTTTTTCAAACCAACCATCTGAAAGGGCAGCCATCCAAGTTCCGACTTTGAGTCTAATGAAGAAACACAGTGTTCCATTTGGCAAATAGCTTATCCATTTAGTTTAGTTCTTAACAAAAGGGAACACATCAGAAAGGCTCCCTCATGAAGCAAATAGGCGGATATATTGCCGGTGGGTTTGTGATCTTGATAGAACCATAAACAACATTGACTTTGTGTGTGAGGTTTCAAGTATTGACACCCCTGCCTGGGCCAGCGTGTCCAATGTCCTAGTAACTGTACAGCTTGACAGCCAGGTCACCCTGGCGCTTTCAGAGGCTTCAGATAATCAATGGCACTGCACAATGACACCAATGGAGGATTATGAGGATTCACTGAGCCTCTGTCAGACAGTGTAATGCATTGATTTTATCATACTTGCTTTTGTGTATTTATATTTATGTGCTGTGCAGTGTTATCTACTTGTTCCCGCTTCTTTTTTAAGTATTTATGTTGTACATTGTCGAATACTTAACACTCAGATTTATTACAAGCCTTCGTATTCTTTTCTATAAGTTATGGCTCTGCTGTAAGATGCTGGTCAGGTTTCCCAGCTGGGTTGTAGGATGGTTTTTGCGACCTGTCAGGCTTGCGGGTGATTAAAATAGATGGAGATCTGAAATCAGAAAAGTGTTCTTTAGATATTGCATCGATCCAAGGTTAGTCACACACACAGGTTGTACGTACAAATGCACGCAGGCACAGCGAGCACGGCCAGTCAAGGTCTAACAATACCCCGCAGCATGGCGTTCAACTTTTCATTTGCTGATAAATGAACAGGAGAAGCTGTAGCATAACGCAGCACTTGATTCACGGCATCAAGTCCTTCGGATTATTCAGCTCAGCCACGGAAGAGGGAATTACTGCATAATTGGCACAAATATGCAAGGACTAGAAATCAACATACTCTCTTCATATGAATGTGCTCATTATGATGCAGAAGAAGGTTGGGGAAAGGGCATCCATCATCACAGAGCACGCTGTCACCTCTCTGTGCCTCTCACATATGATCACACAGCTCACATGCTTTTTTTTTTTCACCTCACACAGATCTGTTGCATCCCACCTCATCAATCTACATGGATTCATACAAGTTGGATGAGAGACTAATCTATTCTAAATTCAGCAGTCCACACCAGGGTCAATCTTTTCAGCATTTCAAAATGCATATGCAGGTAAAGGTTTGCAGGCCATTCCATTGGATACAGACCTGAGTCCTGACTGACAAGTTGTACTTGAAGGCTTTTTGTCAATAATATAAATAGTCCACACACCGCATCTTACTTTCAGACATGCCTGGGCAATTTACTGTTTCATTTAGGACTGACCCTATAGAGTGCAGGCTTTTTTCCCATGTATTATAATGTACCAGGCTTTTAATCAGAATCTATACGACCGACACAAAGTCATTTTGCTTGTATTGTATGTCAGCTGGCCGTGAATGTGATTGTTTGCTCAGATTGGCTGTTTATCATTTGTCAAGCTTTTCGGAGTCAAGCCGAGTTTACACAATACCCACTGCCAGATTGAACCCTGCACCTTATAATGATTAGTTCTCCAGCGTTGATTTA
The DNA here is from genome assembly GCF_947347685.1 of Pleuronectes platessa. NCBI lineage: Eukaryota > Metazoa > Chordata > Actinopteri > Pleuronectiformes > Pleuronectidae > Pleuronectes > Pleuronectes platessa. The sequence goes on from NC_070634.1 coordinate 17,338,274, forward strand.
TGGAGAATCAGGGAAACAGTCATGATAATACCAGTGGGTATTATCCACTAGTTCTGTGAGGAGCAGTGCAGCTTCGAGCCAACACTTCTCGTCCTCAATCACTTACCCTCCACACGTTATGAATTCTGCATTTCTCTGATAATGGCCAGTATACCCATGTAACCAGTGAAACATTTGTATTGTCATTTTGTGACTAAGGGAAATGTACGAGTGTTTAAAAATCCTTTTGTCTGGCTGGTTCTATCAATCGTTGCATTTCTATACAACTTCAATTTATTAATTTTCTTTCTTTCAAGGCTGTGTAACTATAAGCAGGGTAAATATTTGAAGTACAAAAGGACTTGGCTGCTTAAGAGTCTGTCCGTATGTAAAGCTGGCTTCATGACACACGCAAAGAGATTTACAGCACATTTCAGCACATGAAAGGATCCTCATTCCGCATTCACAGAACCTGCCTCCGCCATTGAGCCTTTGAACTTCCATTAAGCCATTTATCACCATGCAGTGCAATTCATTTCTTTTCCTAACGCTGGGGATGGCTGCCCTCTCCCCTCCCCAACTGCACCTCTGTAGATTCCGAGTTTTGAGTTTACACTATGCAATGTGTGCACTGACCACAAAGTCTGTGGCTGTCACTTTCAAGTCCAACAGCTCTCATTCTTCCATTGCTCTGAGTCTGACTGGCACTTAAACCTTTTCCCTTAAGATATCCTTTATGCCTGTGATAACAGATGTATCTCTACACCGGTATTTTTCTCTGCTAACACATTGTGTTTCTCTGTTTTTTCTCCAGTTGCCCCATCTATCCATGAGATGAAAAGCCATGGAGTTGGTCTGGGGCGCACAGCTCTGCTCAGGTGCGAGGCGGCTGCTGTGCCTTCTCCAACATTTGAGTGGTACAAGGGTGAGAAAAGGTGAGCCCAGCTTTATTGTATGAGCTATTTCGATATCAGCAGCATCACCCACTTCCAATGGATGCCTCTTTGTTGTGTCACAGATCCCTCTTTTTGCCAGCAGCCATTGGCTTTATTCCAGGCATCTTGAAACAAGTGCCAGATATTAAGTATTGTTTAAACTTTGCTTGGAATATTTTGTATTTTACAGCCATAGTGTAAACATGTTTGTAGCTAATGTATGACATTGATAACAGGTACTTTGTTGCTCTTTTCACCTATTTAACAACCAGTGTGATAGGTAGGTTTTCTACCTTTATACATTTTAACATCTAAGATGTCTAAACAAAACACAGTAGTAATTTTTGTTTTTAAATTAAAACCGCATCTCAAATGATGGACTTCAGACCACACTATGTCACATCCTGAAGTGCCCGCATTCCGCAAGTGAAGATACGTAATCCACCTTGGCAGATTATCAATTGCCTGCATTTATTAATGTGTTACCATGCCTTAAATATGTATGCGAACCCTTAAAGCTAATACCTGCTATTCACTTAGCTTAATAGCTTTTGGAAAGCGTGAATATTTTGTTTGAGATTGTTGGATTATGACTAAATACATTTTCATCCAAACTCCACCAGAAAGTCTGGAGACTCAGTGTGTTTCAAGGTGAAGTCTAAACTTCCATCTTTCATGCTGACATTAAGCCAAGACGGAGGCCTTATTGTGAACAAGCACATGCTAGAAAAGGTGTTTTGGTCTAATTTGTTTTGTGTTTGTCAGATTCCTGTCAGACAGGGCGTTTGTTTCTTCTTCTACTCGTCCAGTCTCTGGGGAGAGTTCACAGAAATGTTCCAACAGACGTCATTTGTGCCTTGTCCTCACCTGACAACTGGCTCAAATCATTCATGGCACATACATCAATCAGCTGCGATTCAAGTGTCAGTTCTTGAATTTAAAAACCAAATTACCCCCATTACCCATAATTTACTCACTCCTGGTGAGCACAATTTCAATCATCAACTCACACTGTGCTAATTGTAATTATGGGCTGGATTCAATTTATTCAAATTGCTAAGAAGGCAAGTTGGCAGGTTTCTTCTTTACTTAATTCAAGGACTTGTTCTTTCTGTGACTTCTTACATGGCTAAATGGGGATTTCTTAATTTAATCATTTTCGCGGACTTGCACTGAACATGTGTAATTTCTGTAAAACATTAACACTGGCTGTAACTGTTTTATTACCAATTTGATGTGCATGTGAAGTGAGGGCCACCTCTCATTTTGGCTATGTATTGATGCAGTTATTCCATCACGGCTGCTGCCAGTCTGTGTCTATTGGAAGTACTTTCACAGATTTGACAAGCAAATCTCTCCATTGGTTTTTCACTGCTCCCATTCTTGAATGGAAGTTGGTGAGTGTTGATGTGTGTGTGTGTGTGTGTGTGTGTGTGTGTGTGTGTGTGTGTGTGTGTGTGTGTGTGTGTGTGTGTGTGTGTGTGTGTGTGTGTGTGTGTGTGTGTGTGTGTGTGTGTGTGTGTGTTTGGGATGCCTCTTTAACTAGTTTCATGGTGAGGAGGCGAGACACCCACCAAAATTATCAGAGAATGCTCAGCTAACACAAGTTGTTGTCGCAGAGGGAACAACAGATTTGAAGATATTTGCTGGACATAAGGTCACAACTCGAGCCACAGCAACTTGAGCCAGGCTGGAGGTCATGGGCCAAAGTAGAGCTAGGATAGAAACACGCGTCCCTGTCTGAAGGTTGTTATGATTCATAATGTGAAACTGTTGCAGCAACACAAATCAAATTTATATCCACAATAATCCCACAATCAGGATTTGTGGTAATTTCCCTTACAGAGTGATATATAGTCACTACAGGCTGTTAAAGATCATCACGGATATCAAAGTGAACAATTGAACATTTGTTAATTCTACGATGCTAAGATGCCAGTCCCAACTGGAATAGGATTCATAGTAATCCTCATCGACTGCATCAAAATAATAACCAAGATGTCAAGTGGCACCCAGCGGTTTCCCCCCAGAGCAACTCTCCAAGGACCAAGTGAAGGACCACAGGATAAACAGATTTGTTGAAGAGGGCGATGAAGCACTGTACATTCTGAGGATTCCACTTAAAGATGACTAACATTTGTGCTGTCTTTCAACGCTGTCTCTACCTGAAACTGTGTGTGTCTTTGTGTGAGGAACACAAGCTTCATTTGTATTGATTGGGTTCTGTTTTTCAGGATTATCAAAGGTCAAGGCATCGACATCAAGAGCCCCAGCTCCAGATCAGTCCTCACAGTGACCAACATGACAGAGGATCGTTACGGGAACTACACATGTGTCGCCTCCAACAAGCTCGGGACGGCTAACGCCAGTGTGCCTCTCATTCGTAAGTTGTCTTTCTACCTGCTTGTGACTGTCTGGAGTTGTGAAGAGTCAGAGGGCTGAAATGGTGTTGTAGAACTCACTGGGGGTGTATGCCCTCAGAAGTTTTAAAGTTAAACCCAGTGCTGCAGCTGAGTGCCCACATATCATCAGCAGAAGTTGTTTCCCATTTCCTAGTCATCAGTGTTGTGAATGTTGGCTGTCTAAAGTAGTTGCTAAGTCTGTATGTATGTGTATGTGTGTGGGTGTGTTGGTGTATGTCTGCTTTCAGAATCCACCAGTGCATGTGTACTGGAAAAGAAAACACACCAGCTGAAAAATAAATGTTTCTTTGAGGTGAGGGCTTTGCAATTACAAAGGCATCCACACAGGTCATTAATGTTACGCTGGAAATCAAGTAGGAGTATGTTTCAGAATTTACAGAGGTCTGAGAGCCAGCCCTTTCATGGATTCGAAAGCGCCATAAGGTGTTTATCTGAATGTGAGAAGAGCCAAATAATTAAAGGCCAAGCTGCTGGTGCATCAGTGAAAGACTGCAGAGTTATTGAATATATTTCTGGAAACAAACTTACATACATTTAGGTGATAAAGAAGAGGGTGATTATAATCATCAACACTGTGCCTTAACGGACTGAAAGCCCAAAGCAATGTATACAAATAAAGAGCAAATAATTTTAAATCCATTCACTCATTCATTAGCTCGAGCGCTTATCCTCTGAGGGCCATGGAGATTAATCTTAAATGTAATTTTTTAATAAATTCTCCACAGCATAATCAGACATTCAGAAATATTTACTGCTTACAAAAGGCTCAGAAATTATGTGTAGCAGAGGGATTATTTTTCCAGTCTTTGCCATTTAACTGGCATGATATCCATGTAAAACATGTAAAGATCCTGATATGCTTTGTAGAAAACTCATCGGCATCAATGACGGATGATGCACAGAAAGGGTTGAGTGGTTGATTTTCTTATATTTCAAAAAAGGAAATCCTGCGCAAAATCCTTTTAAACAAGTTCCAGTCCACAGTCGTTCTTCTCTATGAATACAGACCTCTTTAAAACTCAAAGATGTCTACATACAATCTCAAAGTTCAGGAGCTTTGTACTTTACTTTGTGGAAGGTATTTCATGTTTCTACACTGTTATTTTATCTGCCTGCTGTACCTGCAAAGCAGCAACAACAGCAGCGACAGCGAGGGGCTAGGGAGCAGATTTTCCTCAATGTTTTAGAGTGAGTATGTGTGGGGAAAAAAATCAGTTTAATGTATTCAGTGATGAAATATGAACAGGTGAATTAAATTATTCACCGGTTTGCGCTGCACCCTCTGATGATAACATTGTCCCTAGCAGGCCAGAGACTCGGAATACAAAAAGATATTTCTGTAGAGTTGGCAATTGTCAAAGGAGCACTCCACTCTCCTGTTTGTGTATGCACAAAGAACATCAAAGCCTCGTCTCAGATCCTCAAATGGATGATCTTAATGTGACACCAGCGAGGCCTCAAAGGCAGAGCGGCAAAGAAACCCTCAGAATAGACAGAGGAGGCAGCTTCCTGTGCTGCCACCTCCAACGTCTCTCTTCCCTCTCTTTATCTCTTTGTCTCTCTTGGTATCATGGCTTTGTTTATCTGATTCTCTTATCTCACTCTCTTGCTCCCTCGCTCTTTCGTCCTCTCTTGCTGACTCCCACCCTTGTCTCTCTTCTTTTTCTCTCTCTCTCTGTCAGCCTTTCTCTTTCCTTCCCTTTCTCTCTCATGATCTCCACTAATGGAGGGAAGGCCAATTCTGCTGTCGCTCCTAATGAGAAATGGCAAGCAATCGCTGCAGCGCACACTCTCGCGGGTACACTGACGCAAAAAACAAAACCCAGAGGTTAGATTTCACCACGGGTGACTTTGGATTGCTATTTTAGAATCAGTCGATAGCTATTGATGAGCAAGGTGGGGGGGGGGGGGGGGGGGGGGGGGCATGCATATTTGATAGAACATCATTCATTGAGGTGAATTATAAGTGGCAACAGAATGAGGGTGGTTTGCGGTGAAGAAATTGAGTATGTATGTGAAGATACAGTAGTTTCCTCCATTGTTTCCATTACAGTAAAGGGTTCAGTAGATGCAAATGAATTGATAAGGTCAAGTAGCGGTCATTGCCATTGAATAATCTGTTTAATGCAGGCACTGGAGATTAACTACAAAGCAAAATACTAAGCATTCAGGGCTCACCTTCATGCGTCTGTTGTCATGATTCAGCAGTTGAAAGGTCCTCATCCTTGAGCTGCGTAAATCTGTTTTGTCTTTAACGTAAGAGAGTTACTTTAAATTAGTCCAGTGAAAGGTTGGCCATGATCATGCTCTGGACAGCTTTCTCTCAGGGAAAGTCACAGGGATTCAAACTTTTTGAAGTGGCTCCCTTACATCTTGAAAAAGTAATCGTATTTAACCCTAAACCTGCCTCGCCGGGGTCAAAGATCATCTATGTCCAAAGAAGGGCTTGTGCCAAAAGGTTTCTGCATGGGAACGTCAACTGGTGTGCAGACATTTCCCGTCTTCTGGTTTTCTTCGCTTTTTATTAAGGTTGGATAATGCATTTTTTTTTACTTGTACACAAACTAGGTCAATCGTGTGATTTAGGATGATCCGATTACTTTTTGCAGAGGCGTGGAAGACTTAACCCTAAACCCGCCTCCCTTGTGTTAAAGCGGTTGTCAAAGTGTAGCTCCAGCTTTGATGAAAGTATGAAGTTGATCTAACCTTCTGTTCCTGAGGAGAGAAAAGAAATTATCAAGAGAGTCAATTGCGGAGAATAACAAATTGTATTATGGCTTCATGTACATTGATGTGGTAGATTCTCACCACTTCATGGCTACCTGGGATGAGCTGAATGGCCATGTCCTCACTATCTTTGGTGGTTAGAATTCATAACTGTCAGTTAGGATAGACCATGTGGGTTTTTGTGCTGGTAAACCACCAGTCAGGGATTGTGATCTTGTTCAGCTAAGTACCACTTTAAGCAGCGTGTTAAAAGCTGTGGTAAAACACAAGCTGGGTTCTTTAGAGCAGAGAGAAAGCGTTCAACCTCTTTGCCACCACTTGTTGGAGTACTCTGTGTGTGCTTGTGTGTGCATAGAGCTTTTTATACCTGATCGCATTTTGAATAACACAATACCCAGTGTCATCAGTGAATGAACGAATAATACGATGGAAAAGCACTTGGCATAATTGTCTGTGCTTCTGAGCAATTGTTAAGTTACGAAGGTGTAATGAATTGTACAAGATAACAGGCTTGGATGATAGCTTGGAAATAACTTTGGAGGATTTGTTTTGTTTCTATGTTTACAGATGGAAAATTTGTCTTTAATTGAATACAGCGCTTGTACAGGTGCAGTTCATGCTGTGATTAATTTCTGCATCTCAGTACCTTCAATTGTATTTTCCTCCACTCTCGGGATCAAATCGAACCACAAAGTGTGTATTATAGAAAAGCATTCGCCATTAATGATGTATCGGCTTTCTGAGACAATTATAGCGTTAATGTTTGATTTTTTTGTTTTGTTATTGTCAGTTTATATTAGAATTTGTCCAAATGAAAGTTGTCAGACTGGAATAGAAAGCCTGCTGTGTGAGACTAGATCCACTCATTTGTATTTAAACTAAGAAAGATGCCAGATTCATAGAAAAACAGAAGTTTTCAAATACAGCAGGTGCTGAGTATTTGTTGATTCACCTGGACTTTATTGGACCTGGACAATGTATATTCATAACCATAAATTAGAACTATCCAAATAGCTTTTGTGGACAGATGAAGCAGTCAGCATGTTTGTTGTCATGTATAATATAGTTTAGTTAATAAACCATTAGTGCTGGCTTAGCAAATGTTTGTAGGGTAATTACTGTAGACGACTCAACATGAGCACATCAGCGGGAATTGCTTGTGAAAACAGATGACTATAGTTAAAAATGAGTGTCTGTGATAACATATAACAACTTGCAAATCTGACACCAAAAAGAGGAGGAAGAAGGAATTGAATGTCAAATTGAAATAAAAGAAAACCTGCTGGTTTCACAGCCCAAACGCTTGTAGACAGGTGAAGTAACATATTTATATTTAAGACAATGTGACTAAGTGTAGTGATGATGTTTGACAATGCAGTCATTCATCTATATAGCCTATTGTTGGTAAGCAGAGACACAACACAAATACCAGTGTTACATTCTGTCTGATCATTTGCCAATAACATTTAGTTGATGATATTGTTAACATTTTGTCTTATATTTCTATTTTCACCATGTGAACACAAGATACGAGAAGAGAAGATATTGAAATACACTCACAGTATAAACGCAATGAACAATAATAAATGAAAACTGTCAAAGTATTGCACATATGTCATATTGATTTAACCGTTATTATTGCACAGTTGAATTAGTTGAAACCCTGAGTGAGTCATACAGTCTAATGTGCATGTGGTCTACTGGGAGCAGAGCTGGATGTATAGCTGCAGGAAGGAGCGACCTGCTATACCTCTCCTTCAGACACATATTGAGTATAACATCGTGAGACAACTGCAGAATGTTTCACACATTAGTTCCCACTTGAGTGTAGCCCACGTCAAGCTGGTACTACTGTGGTTCTCAAGGCGTTTTCAGAATCCTCTGATTTGATTCTTCAAACCATCAGGATACAAAAAATACTTTAGAATTCTAAGCGATTTATAACTGAAAATAAAAAAATTATTATCAGATTTATTCATATACAATCCAAACATGTTGCTATTTTATAATCACACTCACATTAAAGTGTTAATGCTTTACCTATTGTTTACAAAGAAAGCAACAGCATATGTCATTTCCTTTCGGTTGTTTTGAATTACTGCTTATTTTATTTTTAGCTCTTAAACATTGCATGTAATGTTATTTCATAAGGCACAAACTGTGGTCATCTGTACACTCAATTCACACAATGACTAATATTAAGAAGATCAAACAGTTAATCTTTAATGGGAGTTTCTTCAGTGTTCCTGATAAACAGGAAAATACAGGAGCAAAAGAAGAATTGACATAACAATTATTTTTATATGTACCAAAGCATTCACTGTAGGTTATATCTACCACAGTTTCTTCTTGCACGTACACATGCACTACATGCACACCAGACTCGCACACACACAACTTATGATTTTAGCGAGGTAGTAACAATCACGGGCAATCCCTATTTCAACTTCCAATTTCATGTGCTGGATGGAAGTGAACTGCAATGAATAGACTGAGGCTGCTCACTCCTATTTTCTGAGGAGTCCTCCAGCTTAATTGGTCAAGCTCTTATCCCCCGGCCCACCTCGGCTTAGCCCTGGAGGAGATTTTCTCCAGCTATACCCCTGACTTCATTTCCTGCCCCCCTCTCTCTCTTCCTCCCCCCTCTGAGCAGTAATCAGAAGAGACTGATGGGGGAGAAAAAGAGTTTTTCTCTTTCCGTCAGTGCTCAGCCTCCCCCAGGCAGGAGAGACACTGCTGGCTAGTTGGTTAATGAACGTCGTGTTTGTTTGTCACGCTTATCAATCACCTCATGTGTAGGTGTCATTTCGACATGTCTCCTCATCTGCCATTGTTGTTGATGATGTTGTTTGTCTCCACGCCGTGTGATTGTACCTGACTCGTGGAGCAGGGTTGCAGGAAAATGGGAGATAAAAGGTGCAACCTGAAATGTAGGTGCATGATAACAGCTCAAAATGCAGGGGAATGGTGTTGAAGCCATTTGGGGATAGGGAGGCAGTGTATCACATTCTAGGGAGATGTATTCATCTTTGTGTTAAAAAAACCTATTAAACTTCTATTTATTTGTCTGCGTGTCTCATAAGACAAATTTTGCGCTGGCAACATCTACTAGTCAAAATCAATAACATTGATATAGGAGTATCCTAAAGTAGTATTCTGTTTGACATAGTTTTAGGGGGTTTAATCTTAAAATACTTGCATGTCAAAATAAGCTGGATAAAGTGAACAGTGAGTTCGCAGTGTCCTTTATTATCCCCAAAAGCACCCTTACAGTGTTGCCCCATTTACCTCTCATTTGAAAGCCTGCATTTCCATATTTAGACAATCAGAAAAGACATTAACATTTTCCAGTCACACTGCGATGAGGAAATGTTTTGTGCTGTAGCACTGTTCATCCCGTAGCCCAGCGGGCCATGGACGTTTTACCCACCCACACCCCACCCACCTTCATCGACACCGATAGGAGGCCAGATGCACTGCTAGGGCCATTTGTCCCTGGATGACTGAGCCCAGTGGACGCCCACAGGATGATACACACTCTGGGCAACATTAAAAATGACATTGGATGACTAACTAATTAGATGACTCACAGTCTTTAAAGGTTATATATACGATATTCACTGCATCTCGATGTCACATTAGCACCAGCATCTTGGACTAAGACCAGATAACCAAGCCTCCCACTCCCTACATTTGCTCAGCAAGGTTTTGCCTGTGTCCTGTGAATGTGACCCCTAAACACACAAGCAGAAGCACAACTGAATTAAGTTGCTCTTTGTACAAAACAAGAGAAACAACAAAAAACTGTTTAGCTATGGGCCACGCAGACCGGTGGTATGGATCCATCATGTCTTATCCGCAGGTTGGTGCTCCTGTCAGTGTCTGAGCCTCTGTGTGAGGCATTCCAGTCAGCAGGGATGCAACTAGTTAGCGTGACTAGCATTGTTAGCGCAGCCATGCCGTGTGGTGTGCATCCCACAGACTGTAAAGATAAGGTGCAGCCGCTGTGTTTCTGGATCAGCAGAATTGTGGTGTGCAGGTGAAGGGGGCAAAGATTCACGTGTCCACTGGGTTATGATGTTTATATCTGTAGATCACAAGTGGAGCCATAGGGGCTTATAAATGTGATAGGGGGTAATGGATTCACAGAGAGGGACTTGCATGCACTAAAAGACTAACATGAATACATGCCCAGCTCAGCAACAAAAATACAAAGTAGATCCTTTTACGTATACCTTTAACGTCCACCATTTTATTATCCTGCAGGGATACATGTATAAGAATAGATGGAACAGTTCAAACAAACAATGTGTTGCTGCATGATAATAACTGCATTTTCTCAAATGGAGCAGTGGATTATTTATCCTCCAAAACTATTACTTTAATGGATGCTTACTAAGTTTTTTACTGGGCTACAGGCTTTATTAGTTGGATTGTTATTTTGCTTTGCTATCTTGTCTTTGTTATTGTGAAATGTAGCTTTTAACACACCTCATTTTTGTGTAAAGGCTGGCAAGAGTCCATAAACCGTATTTGATGTGTGCAACCCCAAGTATTAACTTAAAATTAAGCTTGTGATGAGCAAACCCTGAGCCCGGCCCAACATGAACATTGATTTCATGACTCATAAATCTCTTACAATATCCTGTCTACAGAGAACAAAGAGAATAGCATTCCATGAAATGTAATAGCTGTGAAAACTAATGTATTTTATCTCACAAGTGAGCAGACTGTGCTATAGTTCGACTGCCATATACAGTACGTGAAACGATGCATTGCTCTACTGAAGGAGAGAAGGAGTCCGAGTCAGATTGGCGCTGTGAGGGAGAGATTGCATGTCAAAAGATATGTTCCACAGTAATGGAAGAGTGTCTGAGAGCTCATGAAATGATTCATTGGTGAATTCATGCTCAAGTATTAATCAGATAACACCAAGCCGCCTGTTTGAAGAAAGAACTAAAAATAAACTGTCTTCACATATCGGCTCCCTCAGGAGTACCTAAAGTGGAAACATCGTGGAAGAAAAGATTAATTCGACCATTTCTCCACCAATATACCAATGGAAAAGCCATATCATGCCATATATGAATACTGATTCCCACACAATTCCCCCTTTCAAATTGAATGATGAAATCAATTGAAAGCAAAGGTTTTGTTGTCGATGGCGTAACAGCAACACAGTCATTTACGCAGATCACACTTCAGAGAAGCGACACAGAGATCACAGACTGAGAGCCTGGTGTCGACGATGGCACAGACCCATTTGTCCCACAATTCAAACGGCCATATTGAGTTCCCATGTAAATGGATTAAAACGGAGAGAAAAGTAGGCCCCTGCGCTACCGCGTGGCCTAGATACAGCAGCTCACTGCAACAACATAAAGTCGTATTATTTTTGTGTGCGGTTACGTGTGAGGTGTAATCATGGCTGCCATGGTTTCCCTTGTGAGAGATAAGCTACTACACCGCCATGAAGCCTTCTGGAGAAAGGTGGTTTATACCTTTGTTGGGAGCATAAATAGATTTTTGGAGCTGCAAGTATAAGTTCCTGTATTTGTATGTCAAAATCACAAAGCCAAAAACAACCCTATGAACCCGAGCACTGCATCTCTCTGAGTTGAGCTCTCGTGCAGGGTTCTTCCTGTATAGAGAATCGAGAAGCAGCCGCCTCCGTCAAATTCCGTGCCGCCTCCACCTTGCAAAAGAACTCTAGTACAGTGGAAAGCACTTATTGTGATCCCGTTTGTCCCGGACCAAATTCATTACTATAAGCGGATGATTAAAAGAATTGCGTAGCTTCTGTATGATACTCCCGGAACTTGAGGGAAAGGAAACGGAACACACACTCCGCTGCTCCGCTGAGTCACTGCAATAGGTTGCTAACATCTCATCTAAAACTTAGTGCTTGTTTACCAAACAGAAAAAGCTCTGTTATTTATTTATTTAAATCAGCTCAAATGGGTAGGAATGTTTACATTACATGAATAACTTCATTCCAAACTAGCATTAAATAATTTATGTCGCACTGCAGTATATGATTTCAGCCGTGAGTCAGAAGTGTTTGGTACTTGGAATCGATAACCTCATCAAAAGTAGAACTTCATTTGCCACAATATGGGACAAAAAAATACATAATCTCATCGGTTTCTTTATGTTATAGATATAATTTTGGTTAGTAAGTTTTTTATAGCTCAGGGGTTGCAGGTTCTAGTCTCTGGTTCCTAATAACATCTCACACGCAAGATGGTGGCATCAGTTTCTGGGCTGTTTTAGCTTTATTCAGCCTATGGCTCATGAAAACTAAAAGGAGGATGCAATGTGTAAAAGACTGTGGAGAGGGGAAATAAAATCAAACTGATGTGATTTAAGGACTACCCGGAAGGTGTAGATGAAATTATGGGTGCTATACGATCATGATGTGATCTTCCACCATCAAAGTGGGACACTGCAAGTTGTTTAGCATACCACAACTATGATGAAAGTTGTTATCAGATCACAAAGCCCCTTCAGGGCGTTGGACCAGCCCCAGTTCCCAGGTTCCCCTCCGTTTTTGTCTGAGAAGTAACCCATGCAAATCTGAGGCAAGTGGGACGTGTAGTTTATGAGCATGCAGCGCTTGCATCTTGCCACAGAAAACACCCCCCCCTTAATGCATGGAGAGGATTTGTCTCCATTCCCTGTCCTTTTGTCCTTGCATGCATTTTTTATTTTTTTATTTTTTACGTCTCCATTCTGTTAATAATACATGAATGTCCTCTTTCCCTCCCCCTCCCTCTTCCCCCTCCTCTCCTCCCCTGTAGCAATTATTGAACCCACCACCACTAGTGCTGTCTCAAGCCCAGGTCAGTATATGTCACCATGCTGTACACCAAATCAGCAAAGAGGTCCGCTGCCTCATACTAACCTGAGCCGAAGTCCTCTCCTTCATCTTGATTTATTTCAATTGGCTGGCTGGAATGACCTCTGGGCGTACAGCTTCATTGTATGTCCTTTTTTTTTTAATTTGCATTTCCTTTTTGGTTTCTATAGCCTGGCTACACATAGTAATGCAGACAAGTATCATTGCAACACCCTGCCCCCCCCCCCCCCTCCCTTCATTAAACCCCACTTCTGCCGCCGCCACCTCAACGTGGAGCAAAGAATAGTAGTCATCAAAAGTGGCTGTTCCATACAGTATGCCTCTGGGTCTGATGCTTCTCATAATGCTGATGGCTTCTTCTTCTTTTCTTCTTCTTCTTCTTCTCTTCTTGCCTTCCTCACCACCAACACCACCACTTTCCTACTCCTCAGTGCTAGATAAATGCAGTATACATCAAAGGCAGGATGCTGTTGGTGGCAAAGGCCCTTGGTTTGTTGTTTGTGAGATGGAATCTCTGCTGCCTTTGTAGTTTTATCATTTCCCTTCTGCCTCCCTCTCTTTCTCTCTTCCAGTGTCTTAATCCTCCTATATCCCTCTCTCTCCTTTCTCTCTCTGCTCTTTCCTCTTCCTAGAACAATCAGTTGGAGCTCTGCCAGCCTCTTTAACCTGATCTCTCGCTAGTGCTGTTGTCGGTGCTACACTGTCAATGTCGCCCTTGTTTCCCCCGTCGCTGTATTCTGCCGCTTCCACATTTCAGCCCAGAGTAATCCCCTCTGCTTGGTCGTCTTTTCTTCCTCTCTAATGGTTTTAAGCAAGTCGAAGAATGTAATCTCTTATGCTGGTTACATTATTTTTGCTTAATACTGTTCATGCGCACAGAAACATGCAGACAAGCACTGGCATTAAAAAGCTTTCACTGCCACAGACATACACAATAGACACCGGGATGAAAACATGTTGAAATATTCAAACATACTCAAATGCATCTGCACTAACAGTACAAATCATAATCGCATGTAAGGATTCATATTGCTTGTTGGATCTGCTGAGAGTGATTTTTTCATCATTATCTGTGGCTCGAGGCCTTCGGTTTCCACCTGGCACAGCCCTGGATTAGATCGTGTTTTTCTATGTGTATTCTCTACCTGGCTATCTGAGCCAAATATAATTATCCACAGAGATATTGTCAGATAACAAGTTAAAATAAGCTAAGCGGCAATGAACAGTCCTGGCATGGCCCTGAACTGTGATTTGATGTAATGCTTGCAGAACAAATTACAATTTCATGGTCCAAAGGAACACCAGTGGTTTCAATCGTGTAGATAAACCAACTCACAGACCCACTGTTCTTGTTCGGTTCCAAGTTGTATTTGAGGTGTTAATTTTTTTATGCTCCCCCTAAGTGGCTTGGCGAAGGGAATTATTTTAGATCCCTGCGAAATGACTGTTTGTGCCAACCATTGTTTAATCAAGTTTAATAATTAATTTGAACAGGTTATTATCTGCTCTTATTTCCCCCGTGAGTGAGTTCGGGAAGATGTACTCCCAAAATAAGGAATGAAATTCTAGTCTGTTAGGTAAGCAGTTCAGGTGATCTGAAATAGAAAAATTGCTCACCCATAGCACTTGCAGTGCATGTTTCAGTCCATTGATCCAGAGAAAATGACAAAAGAAATCAAATTACAGAGAGAAAACAAAGTTAATAACCAGCATCAGTCATTGTGCTTTTATTTCTAAAATTGCTGTGCCAGTACTACTCTAATAAAAAGTCAGATGTGCCAAGATGTTACTGAGCAGGTTAATTGGATCCTACTTGCATGTTGGATATTAGATTGTTTCTATTCAGAGCTTCTATACTCTGATATTTCAAAGACAACAACTGCTGTTTTTTTCAACTGCAATTTGCAACTAAAGTACAGCCCAGCAAGACTGGTATCCTGAGCAAGCTTGAGGTCTCTGGAATTATCCTGAAAGAATGAAATCAGTGGCTGCTTGACAGATGGTACAACAGTAAGAAAAACCACCTGGAAAACAGCCGTTAAACAAAAAGTGTATGTTAATTAAACTGAATAAGATAAGTGCAATATTGCAATTAAATTAATCTCACGTTTTGGAAACAAACTTAATGTTTTTTAAACAGAAGGTATCTTAGCCTATTTGGGACCTAACTGAGTCAAAGTAGACCACAACTGGCTTTATTGTATACAGTAAATACAGTGCAGTATGGATTTCTTGGATAATCAAAACAAGAATTGTGCATCTGAATTGCAATGAGGCTCTTTAGATAATACTAAACTTAGAATTCATAGCCTATACAAATTAAAAGTTATCCTGAATATTCTGCAGAACTAATTTATCATTGTAAGTCTGTAAAGTGGTCACTTACCACGAACTAAAGACTCTGTTTATCATCCAGAGTGAGGGGGGGGAATCATACACCCTCCAAATGAACTAAAACATAATAATACCGACTGGTCACTCAACAGTACTCTCTTGAGAAAGAGCGATTACAGATAGTTCTCTGAGGAATCAGAGTTGTTTGAGTGTGTCCGACAAGCTGCGGAAACAGTGGCCAGGGCACTGTTCTGGGCTCTCGTGTGCTGGGGAGGCGGCATCAACCCTGATGATGCTATCCGACTCATTTAACTAGTGACGGAGGCCAGCTCAGTAGCTGGGCTGGAACTGAAAACTCTGGAGGCAGCACCAAAGAGGAGGCGGCGGACATGATGAACAGCGTCCTGTATAACCCCTCCCACTCATCCTTTGACGAACTGTGTCAGATGGAGAGTGCATTCAGGAAGCCAGCGCTCTTCAGGCTATCGCTTGCGCATGATTCTCTAAGACGCAACTGTGAGCAAAGTCTACAGGCAAATTTATATTGCCGCCTTGAATTGATGCTAAAGGTGTGGCCTAGTCACAACATAGGTACGATCCCCTCGCCTTAGCTTCTCATGCACCTCCTGAGAAGTGTAACTACACATAGACTATGTCTCATTCGGTTCAATGGCTGTACCCATCATCACCCTTTCCTGCAGTGGAGTAAAGATACTTCTTATTCAACATGTATTAGTTCCAACTCCAACATGACCCTACCACCCACTGGCATTGGCAATGTAATTAGAGAGCAACACTGAGACACAGTAAAAAAGTGTCAATGCTCGCAGGTTAAGACTTTTCTGCATTGATTCCAGGCATAAGTAAATACCAGGCTTAAGCCTGCTGTTTCCAACCTTCATGCTAAGCTAAGCTAATCTCATTCTGGCTGTAGCTCCATATCAACAGTGCCGTTATGAGAGTTGTGCGTTATTGATGTTCTCAGCTGCTGTGAGTCAGCAGGAAATTGAATTTATGTTTCCAAAAATATAAAAATAATATTTTAAGATAATTCGAGTAGGATTTAATTTATTCATTATATTATTCCATTATTATTTTATTTTGACACTTGAGATTTCACCCTGGCCTCAATAATATCTATTCCTAGTAAATAGTCATGTTTGTCGAAGTCTCAGACATAAACTCTCCGACTCTGCGACCAACCAAACGTGAAAGCTTCTCCATCTCTGTGGAAAACTTTAAAATTCTACTTTTTATTGACAGTGAAGCTCTTCAGCCTGTTTTTTTATGTTTGACATATGGATTTGTATGTATTTACCTAAACATAAAGCACTGCTCCAATACGTTGAAGCAGGTGGCTCAGTGCCACCCTGTCATCCCGATGAAATGCAGATCTGTGATAAGCATATGCTCCCACCGTCTTTCACTTGTGTTTCTTTCTGAAAATCACTTGACAGAAAAACAATGTTACTTACACCGTACAGACTCACATTTCTTGTCACAGAATACAGTGCTACTGGTTCCAGGAATATCGCATGCATTAAACATAATGTGTGACTGTGTTTGATTCCCATGTGCCATGCTAAATCCCAAACAAACCCAATTCAGACAGCCTGAGTGGAGCTAAGTGAAGAAGATCCACATGCTGTTTCCCTCTCACCCCGTTAATCCAATTCTTAGCCCTCATTTTTCATACTGTATGATTTGTTTTCACTGATATCTCTTATAATCTGAACTAATTACAGAGGACGTTACTCTTTAACCTGTCATGTATCTTGGAGGCTTGTCATGTGAAGCATTTTTTTGACCCTCCCCTTGACCCAGTGTGAAGCAGTAAGAGAGAGGAAGGAGAGATTAATGAGCCCATGAAGGTTTATGTTTCTTGTTAATACCGTGGAGTAGGCCATAAAACACAGCCCTGCTCTGTATTGAGGGGATTCACAAAGGGGCGACCTTTAAGAATTGTTAACTTTTAATCCAGAATAATGCTCCATATTTTCTGTATGCATTCTACAAAAACAGTTTTTCATTATTTTATATAGATGTTTAGAATTGAAAGTCTCACCAGCTGAATGAGGACCATTTTATGAATCATTCGTATAGGTCAGATACCTTTCTTTATTCGCGATATAGATAACAACATCAGAGAGAGGATTTACCTTATTAAGAATTTGTTCAAAGTCCTCCAGAATTAAAAAGTCATCCACTCAGCTCCCTAAGGCTCATGGAGCAGTGGTAATCAAATAATTTTAGTAAGCATATAAAGCTTTAATCAAAGCAGAGCTGGCCAAATTAAGTCTCAAATTGGAATCATTTTTTGGAACATGACTTTAAACAAGGTAAGGTTATGTTTTTTCTCTTCAATTCTCTATTTTGTCATCTGATGTTGGGACCAGTTGAACCCTAAGGCACATGTTGCTGTTATTACACTGTGCAAGACCTTCTCAATAAATAAACAACTTGGCATTTTTCTCTTAAGTTCTAAATGAATATTCTCTCTTGGCCATCACTTTGTAAATATTAGACTAACCACTACTGAAAAAGGCTCATACACACATTTAGCCTGGCTTTGAAACCATGTAATGCGTTACTTTGGTGAGTAAATCTGCAGCTGTTTTTCAAAATAATGTTGCTACATTTTCTAACTCAAGCCCTTATGCATTATGCATTTTTAGCTGAATTCATTAAAGTTTAAAATCGTTTGGATTTGTTACCATGTTTTTTCTTATGTTGGGTCTCAGTGGGAGTAAATAGGGATAAAAGAGTAATTTATTTTTAATAAGATATTTATTTTGAAATAGATATGCACCCTGTTCAGCTGTGAAAGTCCACTGTATATGAGGAATGACCTCTCAGTTTCAGCTTATCAGTTTGTAGTTTGTTATGAAGGCAGCGTGACCACGAGATTCTCCAATTATGTTTTGAAACAGCTTCTTTACTTTGTCTGCAGAGTTGTTGTCAATGTGGTGTCACATCAAACTAAAACCTCTATTTCTAGTTGTGTTTCAACATGATTGCCACAACATCAGAGCTGGCGAAATGGAAAAACTGCCTCTCATATTCAGTTACTCACTGACAGTTATTTTACATGTTGAACAAAGTACAGCTAAGCATGAAAGTATGACACTTTTGTCCAGAAAATACAAACAGTGGATAATGTTCCTGCTCTGTGGGCCTGCAGCACTAAAGGCTCATTTATTCTCAGTGTTAGGTATATGGAAACAGTCGGAGCCCTCTGTCCATACCCTGCGTTCATTTTGTCTGTATTTGTACATGGTTTCTCACAGCTCTCAGCTGTGGACAAAACAGACCAAATGGAGCAGTACCACTTGAGGTCCCGGAGGTCAATGTGGCACAAGGAGGAAATTTGTGTCCCAGTGATTTAATGCCCACACGGCCATGTTGGTTGTCCTCATAAATTCTTGACTCTGTGCTGCGCTCTCGTGGATGTATCAATTGATGTATCAATTGATGTATCAATTAACATCCATACCAACTTATGGAAGTATTTGGTCAGTGATGGTGATACTGTTGGAAACTGACATATCTCATTTCATAGATAATGGTAGCATAAATGAGCCTTAGTCCTTCCAACATTTTTTGAAACAACATATGCCAGCTGATTGTAATGACAACCTAAATACTGGGCCATGCTAAATCAACAGACCTACAAGAAAACGTTAGGTACCCTCTGCTTTAGGACACAATAATGCATTATTGCTGTAACAGTTTGTCATGGAATTTATTCCAGGATTATTTCTGACATGTACAGGAGAACACTGATACTTGAAATATTGGATTCTTCTGATGTTGTTAAATGAGCTGGATATATCTGCCTGTCCTTTGTTTAACCGCTGACACAATCAATCACCCTGATCTCCGTCGATCAGTCCACACATCACTGATTCCAGAAAAATTTGATCCGTAGTTCTTTTCGTTCACAGACGATCTGTTGGCTTTTTAGACATTTTATCTTAGCAGACAAGAAAATCTGACACAGACGAGTCAAATAGAGCCAGGTACCAGATTTTTAAAGGAGATATTTCCACCCCCTGGCTCTAAGTTCACACAGAGCGCAAACTTTGACATCTCTCTTCCCCTGCAAAGCTCAAGATCCTAAAAATCAACCAGTTCCTGAACCTGCAATGAACTAAAACATGTGTTTTTTGCAGTACGTCTGATGTAAATAGGTATGGATAAAAACTGTGAGAAGTTGTGTTCACCAAACCACAGTTAAAAAATACCAAGAGTTAACATTGCTTACAAACACTGTTCTTCCACACCTCTGTAGCCAAAAGACCTGGAACAGAAGTGCTGAAGCTCAACTGCATCAGGTGGCAATTACAATATCACCACCAGTCTAACTACTGAATACAGTTTGTGAGTCACCCACAGGTAATGGCAGTATAAATACACTGCACTTATGAAATATTCAGTAGGTTGTAATACCTTCCTCCCGCTGGTTCTTGTCTGTGTTGTCTTGTGCTGTAAGTCCTCGAGGACTGGTCTCGTTGAAACCAGGGTGTTAAAGTGCTCGAGGAGCCTCTACAGTAAACAGCCCTGCCTTTCTTTTACCCACCACGCTTGGTGTCAGACACACTGAGCTACCCACAGATAATCCTTTTTGGCAGTGCATTTCCCACCAGCCTTATCAGTTATCCGGTGGCAAGATCAAGAGCTGCGTGAACCCCTTTTGCACCCTCACCGCCGCCGCGGCTCCCGTCCCATAAGGCTTGTTTTGAGGTGATATGCTGACCTTCATTTTTACTGAGTGTAAACTCACCCAATCATCTCTGCAAGGTCCTGATAAGCAGATGGCCTGTCATCTATCTTACTTGACCCCTAGATCCCTGGACAACATAAATAGACGATGGGTTTTGTGGAACTTGGGGCCTGTGAGCTTCCCCTGTGAAAACCTTGTTACAGTAAACAGGTTTAAAGACAAAATAAATGGTGTTTAGGAAATCCAACATGAATTCCCTCATTTGATTGACTGTTATATTTATATATATTTAATACATGAACATATACCTTGAAATGCAAATCGAAGAACAAAAGCCTCAAGTGGCTTCATTTATGAATGCCCACATTATACAATGCACATTATATCCAGCATTCAGTAGGGCCTCTAATTTTCTCATTTTATTGTGCTCTTGAGCATTACGGCACGATCGTCTGAAATATCCAAGTGTGCCAGTGTTTCCACAGTTCATTTAATTGATCAACAGTTTCCACGCTGTCTAACAACACTTTCATTACTATAGCGTAACTGCATATATTTTCAGGAAATGAAAGCCATTACTTTGATATTATAAAAGCATGCAATGTGATTACTGTACCATCTTCTGTTTTTTCTCTCTGCAATTCCTTTTAATGAGTATTAATCAAGGGAAGTGTTATTTTTGCTATTTGGCTGATTGGTACGCAGTTGTTTGTGTCATATTAGTCATTACGTGTTTGGTTCTCTTGTGCTCTTTCTGCCGGGGGTTTTATTTCAGTGCCCTAAAACACATTTCGAGCGCTAATACTGATTAGTTAAATGCGGGAGTTACCTACAATGAAATTGATTTTGTGTTTTATTGTGCTGGGAAGAGTGCTCTCAAAGTGACTCAAAGTAATGTCTCTTTTTTCCCTTATTTGCTTGGTTAATTAATAATGAAACACTGATGTGTTCTTTGTTTAGAAAAAAAAGCTTCTTAGAAGCAAAAGAAAACACAGAAAGATTGATTGTGCAGATGCTGCTGCAAACAAAGAACAAGATGGTGGAATTTATACCTCCCACTTTACAGCTAATGGCAATGTTCAGTGCCAGTGCAGGAAATTGTGTGCCCTGTATTTAGCTTGGCAGATTGTACGGATGTGGAGGTCAGGTTGGTAAATTTGTATAGGATGCTGGAGATCAGAGTTCATGCGGAGACCGGCAATTACTTTGTTCTTTTTTATTGCGGTTACCATCTTTACCTCACCTTAACTAAGAGTTGTAGTGGCCTAACGTCAAACATACCTAGAACATATCCACTATAACCATGATCTTGATATGCACAATGTAAAGTCATCCTGTATCTATTTCCACTCAGGGAGACACTGGAGTCACGGTAGTGCTGAAGTGCGAAACCTTACCCAAGCTCCATGTTTTTCTATTATCTCTTTAAAAAAGATCTGTACGACCTAGTCACACTTTACAATAATAAAGCAACTGTAACAGATTACTATTAGAATAATAAATAATGAAGACTCCATTATGAAACATTAAATCTACTTGCAGGTGATGTCTTCTGGAGTGTGCTACTCCGCATAGCATAGTTGGCAATTCACCAGCTTACGTCCTGTTTTAGCTCTGTGTTTAGTGCAGTACCCAAAGTGATCACTAGGGGTAAACAAAGGCGCAAATGGACTTACTCATTAAACCAAATTAACTAAAGAAGAAATTGCAGGAATCAAAGATTTTAAAGTGTGTGCTGATTATTAAAAAATGGCATGTCATATTTACATTAGAATCATGCTCTTGGGGTTGTACAGCAGTAATTCAATATATCCTGACATTTCTCTAGTTTCTGCCTCATGTTCTCAGACATTTTGAACTTTCAATAAGGGCTTCTCACCTCTCCTCCCTCCAATCTCAGCTACATAAACAGATTAATGTCCAAATTCCATGGGCCTTCACATTTTTTCTCCTCATTCTCGGGGCTGCCTTTCACCTGTTTGTCAGTCTTTGATATAAATGTCCCCTTCCACCTATCAGCAGATTATTCTCCTGACTCCACATCTCTCTAACCGAGTCTCTCTGTCTCTGCCTCTGCCTCTCTCGTTCCCACATGCACCGTTCTCCTCTCTACCTCTGATTATCTCTCGCTCTGTTCGCATCGCCTCAGGAGTGCGAGCCATTAAATTCAAACCTGGCCGTGCCGTCAGTCCCACGCGCGCACAGAAGAAACACAGTAGTGTGCCACAGAACCGTAATAACTGCCCTCAGAAGAACAAGAAAGCTACTTCAATGACTTTTTTTCTCTTTTCCTCTTTCATGGATGTTTCTCGGTATTTGGGAGGATAATATTGGCGGTGGGTATTAAAACTGAGACCTGTCAAAGCTTTCCCAGTTCTTAAAATTGTGCCAAAGAATCTTCTTTCTTTCTTGTGTTTATTCCCACCTCTTATTTTTGCTCTTGTTGCAGGCAGCGCTTTTATCCCTGTCGCTGTCACTTGCCTCTTTTTTCTCAGGCCCAAATATTCCGAGTTTGCAGATCACCAAATCTCACACATCTGCCGCTGCACCCAGACGATCAAAGCACATTATGTAATGTAGCTCCTTCAGGTCTCCGACATCCTTTCCCGTTTTTGATGTTGTACTTACAACTGTTTTTCAAAACCTGCTTCCTTGTGCTTGAATCAGAAGTTCTGCAAATAAGAAGAAATAACCAAGAAAGGGAAGTCTTTGTTAAAGGGATAGGGAAAATGTTTTTTTGTCAATACAAATCTTATTCCAACTTTAATTGGCCGCTCTTGCCACAACAGTCAGGTTGATTAATAAGACAATTCGGTTGGAAAGATGAGTTTTGGTGGTCCCAACAGCAGACAGCGCGGTGCGACTGCTGTGTGATAGCTGGAGCAGAAAATGGATAGTCATTTCCTTTTATGGCCAGGAAAGGCTGCTGTAGAGATTCAGTCTTGGTCTATAATTGAGACACCAGGGTATATTTTCTTTCAGGACAGACTCTAATGGTTAGTGCATTAAGGAGGATGATTGAAGTTAGCCACACACTTACAGTAGAGGCTGCGGTAAATCAGAAAAGATGGCTTTTTGGCCAATTTGTAGATTGCAGTGAGTTCACACTGTTCAGTGCTTTAGGCCCTGCCTCTCTCTCTCTCATCTCTGGTGAGAGCACTCCTCAGCAGAGTTAAATGGGTGTAATTTTGAGGTAAAAGAGAGAACACTTAGTAGTAGTAATGGAGGGAGAGCTTGGACCATGTCATTGCCCTTGGAAATACAGTGAATGTCCTCTTTGGGCCTGGCTCAGATACAAGTAACCTCTGCTCGACATCATACTCAGCTTTTGTATGCAGCTCATGACTGACAAGGAGCTGAGTTTAAATTGAGACATCAGGTGGACTCTGCATATCCACACAGCTGCAGACTCAAGATGCGTAGTCCTGCTGTTTCCAAATTAGCAGCACAACACGTTGAGTTTCTTTTACCAAAGCTTAGCTGTCATTAATTAATTGATGGCTTATTGTTCTTTTATAAAAGAACAACAAAAGCTGTTTTAGTTCAGTTACAGCTATTGTGATATTTAATGTGTTCAGTTGTCATGGCTACGTGTTCTGCTCCTTTTGCAGCAAAGGTGTTGATTACTTGTTTAAACCAGGCTGAGATGGTTGACATACATATTCTCTCTCCTTAGTAAATACAGTTGATCCTTTTTTCTTATAGTTGATCCTCTACCGGAGCTGTTCACAAGTTGGCCCGAGCTGAGCTCAAAGATATATTTCAGTTCTCCGCTTTGTGATTGCAAAGAAAATTGGCTGCAACTCTACAATCCCACACGCCTCAAAATGTAGAAGCATAACAGAAATAAATGCAGACTAATGATTCATACTCAGAATGCTGGTCTGCATGTTTTTGTAGTTTGTCCCAACTGCTTAAGATTAATTTAGTACTTGAAAGCTTTACTGCAGAGTTTTCAATAAGTGCAAGCTGCCGGCCAAAGAGCTGACTACTCAGTTAAGTCCAGCCAGGTACTTGATTATATACATTTAGGATTTGAATAGAATAGTTATGCCTCTGCTCCAGAACGATGCGAGCATGACGATGTGCAATGTGCCACTCATGCAGGATCAATTCTGTCTGCTCACGGTCTATACAAGTAAAGGTGTGAGCATAGAGGGCACAGAGTCTGTGAGTATTTGAGCATGCAGTTCGGCTCTAAGGGCAGAACGCAGGAGTGTAGGGAAAGCAGGCAGCGAAGGTTGTGACACTGAAGGAATCCGCAGGGTAAATGATCTCAGAGTTCAATAGGTGAGTGTTTCAAATCAGTCAAGGTGTCAGAGTCACCAGATTCAGTTTCGGGGGAAGGTGCTAATAAAGAGGGAGGAAATAACAGTTTAATATTCAGGTGTACAGACGAGATAAGAAGTCTTCAAACAACACAGGCAGAGATGTTGAAGCTCGAGGTGAACTCTGATCCAACAGGGTCTCGGTGGAAGAACTGCTCTTTATCCACTGCAGCAGCTAGTATTGTTTAAATGCTGATGGCCAGGCCCCCTCACTTTCAGTGTTTACAAATGTTTCTTTCTCATTAGTAAGGCTCCTTCAGAAAACTCTGGTGGCAGCAACTTGACAACACAGTAATGATCAAAAAGTCCAGTGACTGTGCTGCATTCTTTATGTACACCACACAAACATTAATGAGCTTAATGAATGATCAAATTAACTTTATCCACAGTGCGCTTTTAACAGCAGGGCTTCCTCCCAATACACATTGCAAACAGACTAAACCACTAAAAGTCACCAGGCCTCTGTCTTATTAGGGAAATTAGGATACACCTCAGCCTCACATTCATTTTACAGTATCTAAAATAGGATGTAATGAAACTTCACTTCATTAACGTTTACGTTTTTTTACATCATCTTAACCATGGTTTAGATTTTCCTTCTATTGTGTGACCAAAGTAAGTGTAGTCATAGTTGCCTTCTGTCAGTGGGTGTTGAGAATATCGCTTCAGAAGAATAGTGAGAGGAAAGATGGCTCCAGTGTAGTTGAAATCATCAGACTCTGACAGGTTTCTTAAAGATGAAAAATATCAGGCTGTTAAAACAATATATTATGTCTTGTTACCGCGAAAGTTGTCAATAGTTAGATTAAAAAAAAAAAATTAATAAGGTCTAATGGTTCTTAATTACAAAAAGCTCTGATAAGTCAGGAACAGGTTTTAAATATTAATAGCTATTTACAACCGTTGTGGGCTAAATTTTGATAAGCAAGATTCTCCTTTGTAATATTTAACTAGGCTGTTTCACAATCAGGTAGGCAGACTCATTGTTAAATACAATAATTAAGATCAGTATATATTATGAAACTATGGCATTAGATTTTGCCAGAGTTGCCAAATTTAGGCTTTCATCGGCCAACATTTTTCTCTGGGATATGGTCCCTGGACCCTCCGAGCTGGCTACGTTTTGCTCGCTGGCTGGCTTCTTCATGTCATTGTGCAAATCCCTGTATTGTTTGACCAATCAGTGAGGGATTCTGCAGATGGACTGAGGTCATTGAACAAGATTTTGCATGAGAACAGAAGTTTGTTCAAATTAATCTTGAATTTTTATTTGTTAGTTAAAACGTTTGTTGTTTTTCTTTTCATTTGTCTTGTTTTTTGTTTTTCATTAACATTTTTTCATCATGGTTTTCACCAATGAAATTTACACAACATTATTTTACTGTGACACACAACATTTATTTCACTGCTATTTCAGGCAAACTCACATTTTAAACTCAATTCTGCAACTCTGAGTTTCAACGTCGGGAAGTTTGTTGTGAGGTTTCATATAAATTCATATATGACGGCTGGCTGCCAGCAGATTACTGGTCTTTCATGTGATAGTGCCAGTGGGGGTTGAGTCAATGTTGCCAACTATCCTGATAATGCTTAAACCTCAGGAATTCTACCCACCCATGGCATGTCTTCTCCCCAAGAATTTGAATCTCAGAGGGACGGGGTGCCTATATGTCCCTCCATGATAAGTGTTGGGAATTACACAGTAATTAGTTTGCCCATTCTCAACAAACCCTGACTGACACTGGCAGTGGAAGATGCCTGAGGAGTAAAGATACAGTTCCCAGTGGCTCCAAAAGCAGCTAAACCCTTCCCTCCCAAATGTGCATCACGTTGCAGGATCTATTCTAGGATCGGTTTCCCTTGTATAAATCAAACCTGCAGACGTAATGATATGGAGATTCATTCAAGCTGCTGTTTTATTGTCTTAGTCTGTTGCTGACTCATTTTCCTCCTTTCTTAATTTTGCAACCACATTAGTTACACTTCAGAAATTAGTTTGAGCTGTTTTTCAGTTGTACAGTGAAGATCCATAGTATTCACATATACAGTAAATTAATAATATCTTAAAAAAAGGTTACTTGTTTGTTTCAATGAAGGGGAAAAGCAAAAGTAGACACAACCATGTGTTCTATTAATATAATTGACTACTTAGTGTTTGGGCTATAGATAAAATATTTTGTTTAAACTGTGATCACGTTCCTTATGATATGTCTTGAATTGAAAATGTGTTATTTGAACATTTGACATTATTTGATATCTGTTTTTTTTGCCAGACAAGGGTATTTATACATTTGTTTACCCTTTAAACATTTTCCAAATAATTCATTTTAATATACATTGATAGATTACCATCTGGCTTTAATATTAGATTAGATTTCACCGTTAAACCATACAGCACCAGCTCTAAATTGATGCCCTCTGTTTAGCATTGAAAAGAAGTATATAGATATCTAATAAATAGTGTACAGCTCTCTATAATGTAGCTGTAGGAGATGTCAGGGTTTAGTAATGTATTTAGGTTGTTTGTGCTCGGAGCTAACACATACTGAATGCTGTATAAACCTATAATGGATCATATTATAGTTAACCACTTGTAATAACATATAATATGTCATTATGGAATATGCTGTAATTGTTGTCGAACACTGTACATTAATAAACACATGTCGTTTAACTGCTTTAGAAGTAGTGTCGTATAATGCTTATGAATAAAAAACAGGGACCTATAAAATCATAATGATCACAATCATCGTAATCATAAAAACCAAATGCAGTTGGGATTATTTATTATCTTTATAGAAAGTGATACATATTCATATATTCAATAATGGACTGTATCTTTATGAGTAGAGTCAGCTTGATGATCTATTCACATGTATTGGATCAGAGTTCACTTTACATTACTTTTACTAAACTGTTTGTTGGTGTCACAGGTTTGTTTGAGGCTCACCTGACTTCAGTTAATCTGTTCTTTGCTACGTCAATTAAACTTTATCTCCTACATACACTACCTGCTTTAAAAATAACTGTCAGTCATCAAAGATGTGTGTATCACCCACTGATTGGCATTTCGCCCTTTGCTTCGGCTGAAACAGATTTCCACCTCCTCCTAATCACAGCAGCCTAGAGACGAACAACACTAGTCTGACTGCATTTGATCTCCACTTTGTATGCAAGATCATACTGGAGGAAATGCAATAGGGAGGGCTCACTACTGCTATTCAGGGTTTTTCCAATCTTTGTCCACTGAGAGAGATTTCTAAACAAATCCTGTTGACTTCCTCCACTTGTTTCACCTTCAAAAACATTGTGTTATCGATCATGTGAATCCTTGTGTGTTGTCCTTATTTCACAGCAAAGAGTTTTGTCCACCATCACCTCAAATCACACCCCAGACTCCTTCCCCTCATCTTTTTCTTTAATTCCATCTTTGCTTCCTTTGTCAAGTTTGATGTCTTCGGTGTCGCCCCTTCGCCCTTTCAGGGTGAACTCTGCTTGTTGGGGCAGTGCTGCAGCACAGTGTTGTTTTACTCTGGCAGACAATTATCTCAGAGAGGCATGGACAGAGGGAGCTGCTGTTCAAAACAACCCCCACCCTATCATAGGTCAGTCAGTGCTGCCCACCGCCCACTAAATGGCTCACACTCTTGTCTATACACAAACACACACTCATATGTAGGTACCCTTTAGGCATTCCTCTCTTTTAATTTCTCTTGTATGCATGCTACTAAAACTGTGCACACACACACTCAGACACACACAAATTCAATCACTGTCACAAGCCTCAGGAAAACACTCACAATCCGCCCAAAAACAGACGAGAGTATCTGCAATAAACCCCCCTCTGGAAGCTGAGCATATGCACTGCCTTTCTCTCTGTTTACTGCGAGTCTTCAAAATCTTTTTATTGACAAACCACGCCTTGAAGACCTTGGAGGTTTTTAAACGCAGTTAGAAAAGGTCATGACATTCAGAAATGGCATTCTCTTTGGGGAAATTGCTTGGATGTCTTGCGATTAAATAAGGTTAGTTATATCGACTCGATTTCCGAGCTGTTTGGTATCCTGAAGAGCGCTAAAGAGTGGCCGGCTCTCTGAATACTACAGGCTCTCAGTGTAAGGTGGAGTGGTGTCACCATGTGTGATACACTTCTCTAGAGGCTAATAAAGAGTGCAAAAGAGACTCGCACACAGACACATGCAAATCCGCATATTGTATAAGCACTTACATGCTGAGTACGCTCCCATTTGGGGGTGGTGGTGATGTGTGTGTATGGATGGGTGCATTAGTGGTATTTGGCTGGGGGGTTGTTGCTGACAGTTAATGATACACTTTGTCATGTACACACACACACACACACACAAACACACACACACACACTTGCATAGAGAGTGAGAGAGAAACAAACCCCCTGCACACACAAAAACACTTTTATGCATCTGCACCGCTCTCTGCTATCTCAGTTCTTTGCCTCCCTCCTCAGTTCCTCTCATGCAGTGGATGAATTGAAATGCAAACACTTTAGGGTAAAACCTCGAGGGCCCCAAACAGGAACCATTAACCCTTTACTATTCCCCTGGCCAGGCAGCTGATGGGTTGTTCAAGGTTTTTGACAAGGATCCACCCTATTTACATTCTCTAATGATGGAGAAAGGTCAGTGAACACGCTGAGAGACGCCTTTGGCAAGATAATCTCGGGACTCAATACACCAAGGCTATATTGGCCTCGGAAGTGATAAATGGCCCTTTTTGTACCCCCCCCCCCCCCCCCCTTCCTGATGAATTACTGTAATGTGTTTGAAACAATCAATGTGCTGAGCTACTCACAAGCCAGAGTTCTGTCACCATCGACACTGTTAATTAGCACCGAAGAATCCCAGGCGCTTTTGTCTGAGCACGTTTGAAAAGAGCGGATTAGACCCCTTTGCTCTACATTTGTTATTTTCCTAATGCCATGTAGCATGTGGAGATCCGAGTGATGGTGGGTGGCTCCCGGTGGGTCCCTCAGCCACAGATCTGCATCTCAACATTAAACAGCAAAACTGAGTCGAAAGAGCACTGTGCGTCTCTCACCAGAACAGCGAGCCGTCCTGGTTCAGATCAGAATCACTGGGATATTCCCTTCTTCCGCGACTGTTCATTTTCATGGTATGTCTGCCACTAGTGTGTCTTTTGCTTTGTTTGTTGGTATTTGGCAGAGTGATGTGGATTTGCCTCTCCTGGAACCGTCACCTTATCGTGGTGGAGAGGTTTGCGTGTCCCTGTGAACCTGAGGGCTGTGTTGTCTGGAGCCTTGTGCTCCTGGTAGGGTCTCTCATGGCAGAGTGGTCTCAGGTGAGGGGCCAGACTAAGAATGGTTCAAAAACCCTCAATGAATATCGATACAAGAGGAGATGGGACCCAGCCCGGAGGAAGCCCGGGGCCCCCGTCTGGAGCTAGGCCCAGACGGAGGGCTCGATGGCGAGCGCCTGGTGGCCGGGTTTGCCACGGAGCCCGGTCGGGCACAGCCCGAACAAACTACGTGGCACCCCCCCTCTCTTCATCTCATGGGCCCACCACCTGTGGGAAGACCCGTTGGGGTCGGGTGCGCAGCCACATGGGTGGCAGCGAAGGTCAGGGGTCTCGACGGACCAGACCCGGGCGGCAGAAGCTGGCTCTGGGGACGTGGAACGTCACCTCGCTGTGGGGAAAGGAGCCGGAGCTTGTGAGGGAGGTGGAGCGCTACCAGTTAGATCTGGTGGGGCTTACCTCCACGCACAGTCTCGGCTCTGGTACCGTACTCCTGGATAAGGGTTGGACTCTATTCTTCTCCGGAGTTGCCAAGGGCGTGAGGCGCCGGGCGGGTGTGGGGATACTCATAAATCCCCGGCTGAGCGCCGCGGTGTTGGAGTTTACCCCGGTAGACGAGAGGGTCGCCTCCCTGCGCCTAAGGGTTGTAGGGGGGAAAACTCTGACTGTTGTTTGTGCGTATGCACCAAACAGCAGCTCAGAGTACTCGGCCTTCTTGGAGACCCTGAATGGAGTCCTGCATGGGGCTCCAGTAGGGGACTCCGTAGTTCTGCTGGGTGACTTCAACGCCCACGTGGGCAACGATGGAGATACCTGGAGAGGCGTGGTGGGGAGGAACGGCCTCCCTGATCTGAACCCGAGCGGTCGTTTGTTATTGGACTTCTGTGCTAGTCATGGATTATCCATAACAAACACCATGTTCGAACATAAGGGTGCTCATAAGTGTACCTGGTACCAGAGTACCCTAGGCCGAAGATCAATGATCGATTTTGTGATCGTGTCATATGATCTGAGGCCGCATGTTTTGGACACTCGGGTAAAGAGAGGGGCGGAACTGTCAACCGACCACCATCTGGTTGTGAGTTGGATCAGGGAATGGGGGAAATTTCCGGATAGACCTGGTAAGCCCAAACGAGTAGTGCGGGTGAACTGGGAACGTCTGGAGGAGGCCCCCGTCCTAGGTATCTTCAACTCACACCTCCGGCGGAGTTTTTCTGGCATTCCTGTGGAGGTTGGGGACATTGAGCCGGAGTGGGCGGTGTTCAAAGCCTCCATTGCTGAAGCTGCGACGGCTAGCTGTGGCCTCAGGGTCTTAGGTTCCTCAAGGGACGGTAACCCTCGGACACCGTGGTGGACACCGGTGGTCAGGGAAGCCGTCCGATTGAAGAAGGAGGCCTTCCGGGATATGATATCCTGGAGGACTCCTGACTCGGTTGCAGGGTACCGACAGGCCCGAAGGGCTGCAGCTGCTGCCGTGTCGGAGGCTAAGCAGCGGGTGTGGGAGAAGTTCGGAGAGGTCATGGAGAAGGACTTTCGGTCGGCACCAAAGTGTTTCTGGAAGACTATCCGGCACCTCAGGAGGGGGAAAAGGGGAACCATCCAAGCTGTGTACAGTAAGGATGGGACTCTGTTGACCTCAACTGAGGAGGTCGTCGGACGTTGGAAGGAACACTTTGAGGAACTCCTGAATCCGAATAACACGCCCTCTATGTTGGAGGCAGAGCTCGAGGTTGATGGTGTTTCGTCGTCAATTTCCCTGGTGGAGGTCACTGAGGTAGTCAAACATCTCCGCAGTGGCAAAGCCCCAGGGATTGATGAGATCCAGCCAGAAATGCTAAAGGCTCTGGGTGTTGAGGGGCTGTCATGGTTGACATGCCTATTCAACATCGCGTGGGAGTCGGGTACAGTGCCAAAGGAGTGGCAAACCGGGGTGGTGGTTCCCCTGTTCAAAAAGGGGGACCAGAGAGTGTGTACCAATTATTGGGGTATCACACTTCTCAGCCTCCCTGGTAAAGTCTACTCCAAGGTGCTGGAAAGGAGGGTTCGGCCGATCGTCGAACCTCAGATTGAAGAGGAACAATGCGGTTTTCGCCCCGGACGTGGAACTACGGACCAGCTCTTCACTCTTGCAAGGATCCTGGAGGGGGCCTGGGAGTATGCCCATCCGGTCCACTTGTGTTTTGTGGATCTGGAGAAGGCGTATGACCGGGTCCCCCGGGAGAAACTGTGGGAGGTGCTGCGGGAGTATGGGGTAAGGGGGTCTCTCCTCAGGGCCATCCAATCCCTGTACTCCCAAAGCGAGAGCTGTGTTCGGGTCCTCGGCAGCCAGTCAGTTTCGTTCTCAGTGGGTGCTGGTCTCCGCCAGGGCTGCGCCTTGTCACCAATCCTGTTTGTGATATACATGGACAGGATATCGAGGCGTAGTCGTGGTGGGGAGGGGTTGCAGTTCGGTGGTCTGAGGATCTCGTCACTGCTTTTTGCGGATGATGTGGTCCTCATTGGATCATCGGCTTGTGACCTTCAGCACTCACTGGATCGGCTGGCGGCCGAGTGTGAAGCGGCTGGGATGAGGATCAGCACCGCTAAATCTGAGGCCATGACTCTTAGCAGGAAACCGATGGATTGCTTACTCCGGGTAGGAAATGAGTCCTTAGCCCAAGTGAAGGAGTTCAAGTACCTCGGGGTCTTGTTCGCGAGTGAGGGTACTATGGAGCGTGAGATTGGCCAGAGAATCGGAGCAGCGGGGGCGGTATTGCGTTCGCTTTACCGCACCGTTGTAACGAAAAGAGAGCTGAGCCGCAAGGCAAAGCTCTCGATCTACCGGTCGATCTTCGTTCCTATCCTCACCTATGGTCATGAGTGCTGGGTGATGACCGAAAGGACGAGATCGCGGGTACAAGCGGCCGAGATGAGTTTTCTCAGAAGGGTGGCTGGCGTCTCCCTTAGAGATAGGGTGAGAAGCTCAGTCATCCGTGAGGGACTCGGATTAGAGCCGCTGCTCCTTTACTTAGAAAGGAGTCAGCTGAGGTGGTTCGGGCATCTGGTAAGGATGCCCACTGGGCGCCTCCCTTGGGAGGTGTTTCAGGCACGTCCAGTGGGGAGGAGACCTCGGGGAAGACCCAGGACTAGGTGGAGAGATTATATCTCAACACTGGCCTGGGAACGCCTCGGGATCCCCCCGTCAGAGCTGGTCAATGTGGCCCGGGAAAGGGAAGTCTGGGGCCCCCTGCTTGAGCTGCTCCCCCCGCGACCCGACCCCGGATAAGCGGATGACGATGAGATGAGATGAGATGTGGATTTTGAGATGATGGCTCAGGCTCCTCTTTGCTCCAAATCACACTGAATGTGAACGTGGTCTGAAACATGGTGGAGAGATGGGTAGCCTTAGCATTGGTATTGGGGTTGATCTTGGAATATTTTGAAGTTTATCAAACGCTGATCCTTCCTTTTATTGTTTCTCCTGTGTTTTGTCCATTGTGCGGCAATGTTTTACAGCAAAGCATTGTGTGTAAAAGTGAATTCATCAAACTGCAACAATGTGAGTGACTATTAATCCTATGAACTTTAAACTTGGTGGGTGTATTGCTGGGGACCCAAGGGAAGGACATTTGGTTCATAATTTAGTGCAATGTGGACAGAAAACACATTTAGTCTTCATAGACTTTGAATAAAGAAATCATCTGCTGGGCTCTGCAGCAGCAGGGCGGGTCGTCAGTGATCTGGAAAACATGTCATTAGTACAGCAGCAGTCAGAGCTGAACAACAGACAGAAAAGTTACTTCACATCTACATTAAAAAGGAAAGAAATATAAAGCTTCATTAGAAAGCCACAGATTACCATGGTATTACAGTTAATGATATATTACTCTTTAGTTTTGTTTTAAACCCATGTGTTTGAATGGAGTGAAATAAATATGTCACCTTCTGCCAAATAATCTTTAATTCTTATATTAGCAATACTTTTATCTTTTAACATATATATATTTGGAAAAAAAATAATAAGTCACTTAATAAGTAGACATTTAATTACTCAGTATGTATGACTGGATTTTGGGCTGTGGAAATTAGAAAGTATTTAGGGAAAGACTTACACAAATTTGCTTTTAGTCTTAGGATGGTTTTAACAATAACGATAATACAGAATATCACTGGAGTCTTTGATGTCTGGATGTTTTATTCAGATCATCAGTGAAGTGAGATCCACAAACTGCTGATGACGCTCTGTGTGGCGCTCCACACATCTCCAGATTGACTAATTCTGTTTTCAGGGTGAAAAATTATTCAATTACTGTGTACATGTAGCCGAACGCTGTTGGA
This sequence comes from Pleuronectes platessa, assembly GCF_947347685.1. NCBI lineage: Eukaryota > Metazoa > Chordata > Actinopteri > Pleuronectiformes > Pleuronectidae > Pleuronectes > Pleuronectes platessa. The sequence goes on from NC_070634.1 coordinate 17,372,188, forward strand.
CTGAAGCGAGACAGTTGTCATGAATCAGAGAGACTGCTTAGAATTGATGGTAATTTGTTACGCGACACAAATGAAACTCATTGTGGGCTCAACAGTTCTGCAATTAAAAGTTCTTACTGAGGTTGATGTGTTGTTGTTTCAACACCACATGTGTGCTTTGCGTTCAAAATGTATATTTTAGTAGCTCTCTGTTTGTGTGTTGCCTGGATAGAATAACATTCTTCCTTGGAAATCGTGAGAAAGCAAATATTCCGTTAGTCTGGATTCATTCTTGTCCTCACACATTATATAGGGCAAATAAATATTGATAGAGGAGCTCAGTCTTTGGAGTTTAGATCTTATTAACCAATAAAACAGCCTTTATGAAATTTCTGGAGCAACTTCTTATCATTATTTTCTAGACAGATGGCAGTTTGTCTTTTATACGGCTGCTGTGTGACCCTTTACATTCCGCCATAATTGTCTTTAATAATATCAATGAAATATAATTTAAGTGACATTTTCCGTACGCACGTTGGCTGTCACAGGAGCAGTGAGTCGACATCACGATGAAACAGCATGTAAATGTGGACAGGCAGGTGCTGTTTGTGAGTGCTTTTACCATAGTCACTGCTCAGGGGTCAATCCTCTGGCCCAATTTGTCGGTAAAGGCAGACTCATTCCCTTCAGCTATTCCAGTCAATCAAGTTTGACCTCATGTCAAAAAAACAAGAACACATAAGCAGACACAGCAGTTCTCACAGACTTGGTATAGCTGCAGTCACCGAGCACAGTCCCACATCAAAAGGGGAAAAGCATGTGTCACCATGTGTCTGTCCTGGTATTATTATACAGCCATGAGTTCCACGGAGGAAAGGCTGAAGTGGATTTGGACTAAAGGGGGGTGTATGTGGAGGAGCAGATATGAGTTAAGGGCTTTTTTTTAGGATCTGACACGTTTTGGCGTGAGGTGTTATTGTTTGTCTTTTATTCATACAACCTACACATCCAGGAGTGTTCCTCAGTTATTATCGTTGCATAGAGAGCACACAGCTCAGCACTTCTTAACAGACGTAAAAAGACTGGAAGGCGCTCGCAGCAAATTGGGTGTTCGTCACACTTAACTTTGAAATGCACCCACTGTTTTTATTTGACAGGTTTGTTTTTTTCAGGGGTTTTTTCAGTGCATCAAACTGACTTGACACGTCTACTTGTAAACTGCAGCCAGACCCATTCAGCTAAAATTAGCCACATTGAGAATAATGTTAACCAAAGAGCTGCGCTGTGTTTTGTATAGCCATTATTGATATTATGGAACAGTGTTATTCTACAAAATATATTGCTGTAAAATAAATTACTGCAACAGTAAGAAGCCTGGTGGAAATCAGATCAATGCAAAAACATATTTCATTGATAATCAATTAAATCCAATAATATAAAGCTGCATAAGACTCATTTGATACTATTAAAATATTGTTTGTGAAGTTACCTACTTTTAATTTAGAAATATTTTGAATTCAGGACTTTAACTACTAATATAGAGTGTGAATTCCCAACCCGATATAAGAGTGAGATGGGTTTGGTCAAAAGTCTCTGTAAATTGGATAGATTAGCAATAACCATGTGTGTCAGTGACAGGGTAACAAAGCCACTGCAGCTTAGTTTAACAGCAGTTGGTCTGAGTCGGGCTCGGACACAAAGAACAGTCAAGCCGTCGGGCTTGATTCATTTTCTCCCAAGCTTGAATGGGTACGGACAGGAAACTGCAGCCCAAGCCGCTCTATATGAAAACAGTATTTTATATTATGCTATCGCAACTGTTATCTCATTAAAGTTGAGAATAAGAAGAACAAGAAAATAAATTATTGCTTTTCATGTAATCAGAGAATGTTAACATAGAGAACCACTGCCTTATCATACAAACTATACATTTTTACTATCTGTGTTGAATGTAGACTCTAAAAAGAAGGCCTACTCATCAGAACGTAAGGTAGCTGAATTTCTTCAAGTTCTGAGCTTCCTGTGTGCAGCCAACCCACAGAAACATCATACAAAAAGTATTAATGTGACACACATCAAATAAATGTTGGCCTTAAAGACACTGTCGCCAATCTCAAAGACAAAAGAGACGATTAAAAAGAGTTCATTACACAATTAGTTTCTTTATAAAAGACAGGGCAAGGCAAGGCATTTTTATTACAAAAGGGAATCCTTTCATTTCCAGAATGAAACGACATGTGTCAGGTGGATTTTATAAGCAGCATCAGCTCACTACCTTGTTTGTTTCATAGTCAACGAAGCTAGAATAGACAATATGGTGGGAGATGTTGGGAGGGTGTGCATGTGTATATCCAGCTCTGGGACCTTGAACTGTTAAAGCCGCCTAACAGAATCCCAAGTGTGTGAATTAGAAAGGTAGGTACTCGCACATTCCCACATTCCCACACACACAGACACACACTCTCACAAAGACCAGACTGAGTTTGGCAAAGTGCTGTATAAAATACCCTTCTGAATCAATGGTGCTGACTTCAGGAGACTATAGCTTTTATCTGAACCTCCCGCAGGCAGTCAGCAACAAGGTGGGGAGTAGAGACTAGAGAGCATTCACTGCCTCGGGTTCTGTCTTGGCATAATAAAGGAATATTTCATGTGTGACACTCACAGCCTATGGTCGTACACTATCTAAAGCAGACTTTAAGCTAGCAATAATTAACGTAAACATATGGCGTGTGCCTCAATTGAATTTTGCCTCTCCTCCACGCAGCCTTGAGTCTTTACTGCACACCGGCTAGAAATAATCCACTGCACATGCTAATCACTTGGCAATCGATTTGGCCCTTTTTGGTCCAACAATTTCTGTAAACCCCTGAATTGATCTGAGAGAAATCAATTAACAGCTCAGGGTACGTAAATATGAACGGAAAATATGGATCGGTCTGCATACAGTATGACCATCTGAGCAAATTCTGACTGCACTCTGCGTGCCTGTTCAGGGATGCGAGGTGCAAGCAAATTCCAGTCAGGTTCGACTAGCCCCAGGTGAACTGTGATAACCAGGCAGTCTGCAGTGATAAAGTTATCTTATATCCATCAAGGAGAAAATGCACTTAACCCTCAACATTCAGCCCTGCTGTGTTATCTGCACTATAATGGAAATTGATAAAACGAGAGCTGTCTTATCATAATCCCAAATACATAACAGTGGGATATTGCTATTTTAGGATGCTCCAGGCGAAGAAAGAGGGAGGAATGTAGAGGGCAGTAGGAGAACGTTGCCTCTTGGTAGAAGATCCGATGTTATCTGGTTGTATTGATGGAGCAGCTCCAGCAGATGCAAGAGGCGTCATTTTGTCGAGAGGCATTCCTCATAACTGGCCGAATTGTCACTGTCATCAGAGGGCGCGGAGCTAAGCAGTGGCTGACTCAGTGAATTCTGGGCCTGGAGGAGGACTTGCACAGAAATAACACCCTGATAAGCATTAAAAAGTGAGGGGGAGACGAGGGGGGAGGCGGCTGATTATTAAAGCAAGAGACCCAAATATGTGGGTGTGAGGGACCCAAATATGAAAAGGAGATTATTATAGACACAGTGAAAGGAAGCGAGAGGGAGTGAAAGGGAAAGGGAGGCTGCATGAACTTGCAACATGCTGACGCCATTGGTTTGTGTCCCTGTGCATTTTATTAAGCCTCTATCATTATACAGATTTAAGAGGAGCAGCCAAAGTCATGGAGTAATTAGGCCTGTGATTAAAAATACCAGCTTAAAGTATCAATCCAAATATTTTTTGGGGTCCCACAACAGGCTGATGTGGATTTACCCTCTAGAATTTTGGGGGAAAATAAACCTACAAGGCAAAATTCATAACATTTTTTTTATGGGAATAGAGATTTATCCATCATGCTTGCATATAGACTACATCATTTCCATGCTCACTGCCTTCCTGTATAAAGCACACCCTTGAATTGAGAGGTTCAATAAACATTCCTGTAGGTCACTCTGAATTTTGGATTCCCTTAAATGCCAGACCCATAACTTGACTTTTCAGGTCTATAATAAAAGGCGTACACATATACTTTCTATTTAAGAGTGAGAGAAAAGTTAGGCTCTCAGAGAGGGAAGTCGATCCATAATGAAGAGGATACGTATCTCAATGAAAAATGCCGGAAATGTCTCGTCCGTCTGGATTCCTTTTTTCCTGCTCACACTGTGCTGAGGGCTCTCTTATGTGGCCAGATACCCCACAGAGGCGTTGATTAAGTCAAGCCGAAGGCAAAAGCCTGCCTGAAATCAAGAGCCCCCAGCTCACTCAGTAAGCTATCAGGTAACCCATCTCCCTCGCTCATTCAGTCTCCAGTCAGATACTGAAGCTGAGAGGCACTATTAGAGCCCGGGCTGCAGCCCTAAAGAGCATTCTGCTGGATGTTGATAACCGGCAGGTACCAGGATGTGGAGAGAGGGAGGGAATGAGTGAAGTGGAAAAGGAGCGAGGATACGGCAGTACTGGGAGGCGGAGGAGGGTAAACGATCTCTGAAGGCCATCCTATTAATGGAGCCTTTTCATTAGTAGCACTAATGCAAATGATTGGTGGAGCTAATGAGCTCGAAGGTTCACGTGAACGTGGGCTCGGAGGAGCAGCGGTGTGTGATGATCACAGCGGGAAACAAAAGGTGATGAGCTTTTGAACATCGTATCTGGTTGTGATGAACATTTCACTTGTACAAGAGCAGGAGAGATGAAGAGAGAAATGGGTGAATGAGCTGATGGGAGGACGAGTCAATTGTGCACCAACTCAATATGGCGTGGCCGCCACAGGCAAGAGGGTGCAAGATGAATGTTGGAGGGGACGGATGTATTTCATTGTCAGTGGACTGAAGAGCGGTAAAGCATGGAAAATGTCTCGATTACCTTCCACAAAGTGCTTGCCCACTCCCAGTATGTAAGCACTTTAGAAGATGATGAAGCACAGCTCATTCTGCGAAGGCTCAGCGACCGCTCATCAGATGTTATGAGCGTCAAATGATATTCCTGTTATACTCTTTACCGAACAACTGCAAACCCTGCATTTCGTTTTACGCTTTAGTGTGTTAAAGACATCCCCAGTGGCTTCTATGAACCTTGCATGTAGGGGGATTTAGCTCGACTTACAGCGTGGTGTGTGCAGGATCAGTTTGGCTCTGGAGCGTCTCATGTGGACTCTCTCGGGGGAGCTGGTGGGGCGAGGACCAGAGGCCACTGATTGATGGTCAAGGACACTGAACCCCTCCCCCCACCTTGGTGCTCAGAGGAGCCCGTCTCTGAAGCTGTGTCCTCAGGAGGATTTGGATGCCGCCTGGCTGGCTGCCGTCTCTGCTCCACTTGTGACAACCTGCGCAGAGGAAACAACCATTTTGGGGAATGAATCATCCAATAAACGACAAATGAATGAATAGGAGATGGAATAGTAGACAAATAAGACTTTTTTTATTTGTCTACTCATCTGGCCTCTACCATTTTCACATGTGTATTTCAGAACATGTACGAAACAGAAGGCAAGCGAGTAGCACTTCTGAATGGATGTTTTCACAAACCTCAATGTGTGCGCTGGTTAAATCGATGAAAGACGACGAGGAGAGAAACTCATGCCATTCCTTGATGAATGATTTTCCAGTGAATTACAGAGCAATGCAAAATACTCTGGAGTCTGCTCACCAGAAACCCTGCATCGTGTGTCTCTGCTGCATATTTCAGAATGATTCATTATCTGTGTCAACAGTGACTGAGGTTCAGGGCCTTAGCATTTGTTGTGCATATGATATGTGGGTGACAAAAGTGCTGTGGATGGAGATTTGGGAGGGATAAAGGAGGAGGGAGGGAGCACGAGAGAAAGGGAGAGATTGGCTCGTACTCCCAGCACACTATTTAAAGCTGATGGCTCCAATCCAGAATCAGGAGAGAGAAGCAGGGATTGTTATTTTCATATAACTCTGACGAGTGCTGGGAAGGTTTTTACTTCTTTTCATTTCAATCCTGTTGTAAAACAGTAATTGAAGTGTATCGCTTTCATCTCCACTTATCTCCTCTCCTCGTCTCCCGTCGGAGCGCTGCTTGTCTTCCCACCGTTTCCGCATCTTGACACTGTTGGTTTGTCTATGATATATTGTCTGGGATTCCGTTGCTTCATTGTAGCTCGCCGCTGATGTGCATCGCAATTAAATTCAAACCCCAAAGAGGAAGAGCTCAGTTAACCACCCCCTCCACCACCACCACCACCACCTCTTCCTCTCTCTCCTGTCCATGGCTGATGCAGCCACACACTCGCTCCCCTTTCAATCACTGTCTTTTTTTCCCCCGTCTCTTTTCCTTTGATTACCCCCTCTTCTCCCCTGTATCTTTCTTTTTGTGCTGGCGTTCTCTCCGTCTCTGTCTCTTTCCCCATTCGGCTCCCTTCATGTTAATAAGCAGGATAATGGTGTTGCAGGCTGTTCCTGTTTGGGGAGTTAATTAAAATGGCAAAGTTACAACCCACGCAGTCAAAACAATGGAGACCCCTGTTTTCTGCAGTTACGAGGGGAGATATTAAACGAGTCCAGATTCTGGGAGGCAGGAACCCAGTAACACTGACTGCTCCCAAACTTGTCTTCATACTTCCCCTCCTTAAGTTTAGCTCAACCATTAATCTCTCTGCTAATTTTGGAAATCTCTTGTCGGTCAAATGTGCTGCTATTGGAACAAGTACAAATTAAAAACCACAGATCAAGCAAACAGCCCATTCCAAACAGGCAGGTTTAGATTTGGCACTGCACTAGTTCCAACCATTTCTCAAATCTCATTTCTAATTGATAAAAGATTCTGCTACATCAAAACAAGTGCTCCTACTTTCTCCCTCAACCAATGGCAACCCAGCGATACCCAAAGTGAGGCCGAGTAGCAGAAAACAGTGAGTGAGAGAAAAGCTGAGAAAAGGTTGTGTTTTCAATAACAGATCAGGCACAATCATTATTTTGTCATGTTTCCTTTTGCAGGTCATTGAATGCAATAAACATATATATTGAAAAACTAAATATGAAAGAGAATCGTGATCCAATTTTGAAAACAAAAAATCCAGATTATCATTTTTTCCAGAATCCTGCTGCCCTCTCCTGCAGTACTGAGGTATTCAGGAGATTCATATCAGTGATCCAGAGATTACCTTGTGATCTCACTTAACTGCTGAATGGAAAGCAGTTGTGTGTAAGATATTTATATGATTATTACAGCACTTACTGAGCCAGAATCTACACTAACAATGACCAGATGAGAAACTGAAGATAGGGAAATAGTGACATCTGCCTATTACCCATCCGCCACCACCTCACACACACGCACACATACACTCACTCTAACACACACACACACACACACACACACACATACGCACACAAACCCCAAATGATTGTGCTAGCGTGGCTAGCACAATGCAGTTCACTCAGGCTTCGGCAAAAGTGGGGCCGGCGGAGCAGGACAGGAGCTGTTTCCATGGTTACAATTCTCGGCTCGCTCTCACAGCCCAGGAAAACTGTGTCATTATCCTGTACTTTGGATTGGAGAAGAGAGAGAGAGAGCGAGAGAGAAAGAGAGAGCGCGGGGGATACAAAGAGAGAGAGAATGAGGCAGAAAGGGGAGACAAAGATAGAAAGGCAAGGAGAAATAAGGGGAGGGGGCTGCAGTTCACACAGGCCAACCATGCATCTAACACACACATCATCAAAATTTGCACCCATTTGTGCTCCTCTATTCACCACCTTTCTTCTTCTTTTTTTTTCGCTGCTTTTTATTCCGTCGGTGGAGCTATAGTTTTCACTCTAATAGGTAAACAACTTCAATCCTGACAAATAATGCTTGGAAATATCAGGTGAAAGCTGTGTTGTGTCAGGTGATAATGGGATGTGTCTGTTTTTTCAACTCTCTCTCGGGCATCTCCGGTGAAAATTGTCCCCAACAAGCTATCATGTTGGTAAAAAAAGGAAAAAAGGATCAGTCTGTGCATCATGGTATTTATTTTAACACAGCGACAGCCACGTGCCCCGCTAATGATAACCAGCAAAGGGCTCTTATTGGATAAATACACGGGCCCACAATAACCATGGCACAGATCGGATCCTCCTCTAACAAATCTGAGAATCGTTTCCAACCTGAAATATACACAAAGAATGTTCACCTTTTTTGTGTGAGTGCAGAACGGCTGTGCAGTTATGTTGTTGCTTTGCTCGGCATGTTTCTGCAACGTGAGGTCCACATCAGAGGAGTTACATTGTGAACTAATTACATGGCCGTGTAAATAGAGGCACCCTGCTGATATGGGCTGTGCACCACATGATTTCCCCTGGTGGAGCAGAGCTTGTTTGCTTGCTGTGCTGCGTGTGTGTGTGTGTGTGTGTGTGTGTGTGTGTAGGCCTGCATGTGACCTGTACAAAGGTATGTGTGTGTGTGTTGATGGAGAGCATGTTTGTTGTGCTTTATTGAGCTACAAGTTAAAAAAAAGTCTCCGTTTTGAGGAGTGAAAGTGACCCCCCGCCGAATGAAAGGCTGGCCTCTCCCCCTTCCTCCTCTCCCCCCCTAGCCTTGCTTCTATTGCTGTGGCTGACTGCTGGTCAGAGAACCACAAGCAGCACAGAACACAGCCACCCTCCATAAACCATGTGACCAAAGCCCCTTGTTTATCTGATTATTGTTGATATAAAAGTAGAAAAAGATAAGATGGAGTAAAGATCAATATCATAGACCTTATTTAAGTATTTCAATTTCATGAAATTATAAATAATTGTACTTTTTATTCTGCTTTATGCCACAGTTGTAGTTTCCTACCATGGTTATTTTTCACAATAAACGTCCTGCACAGCCACTCAGGTGTTTCCTAGTCCTCAACCTGATTAGACCCAGAGTCCCAGAGGAGATACGGTTCAAATTACACAGTGTCGCAAATCTATGGAACAAAAAGAATAATAATGGAAAAATAATTAAATGGTAAATGGTTCTGCATGAACGTGCGCCAACACTTACAGGAGAGTGAGAGCGCCGTCACTCAAGTCTGGATTTTACATTTTTCAAATCAATTCTGAGTAAAAGATCTGATGGAGCAACAGAAGCCAAAACCTGTGTCAGTAGTCTCTAAAATTCTACATTAAAAGAATATTATGATAAGCTCATAAAAGACACTTCATTATAAAGATTAAACTGGTGGTTCACGACCTTCTTGACTCATGACCCTTTTCAATAAAGCCCTGACTTTGAGTTGTCAGCAGTTTTAACCATCGAACAATTCCTCTTTAAACTTTGCTCATGGTTGCTATAAAAAAATTCTTTCAGCCCCAAGAGGTGAATATATCACTAAAACTATAAAGAATAGAGATTATCTCGGGAAAAATGAGAATGCAGGTTTATGTAGCAGACCTGCCCTATTAGAGGAAAAGTTTATTTAAAAATGAATGTATCTATAGTTATCTTGTTGAGGAGTTGGCACCACTTGTCTGCCTTCTCGATTTAAAGCTACAAACTAACACCAGCAGCTGGTTAACTTACTATCAAGCCTTTTTTTATCATAATTTGAAAATAAATCTCCTAGCACCTTTAAAAGAAAGCAAATACATTCTTTCTCCATTGTTTTAATTTGTGAATCTCAATCAAATTCACTGCTGTTGTATTTATTCTTCATCTAAGTCCAAATTATAATATTTCCCAAAATTCGGTTTCGCGATTTATCTTCTCACTCATTTCAGGGGGACAGAACCGTAGGTTGGGAGCCACTGACCTCAACTGGCTGCAACAATACATTTTTAGGCAACGTTTGCATGCAACAGTATTAAAAGTCTTAAAAGGTCATTTATAAGTGTCACTTTCTTCAGATTCCGTACTTGCATTTATATATATTGATACAGCCACTTTTTATTTTGTTTAATATTTGTACATGTAGGATTTTAAATGCAGGACTCTGACTTGATTGTAATGTTACGTGAGTATTTTTTCCGCCTCAGTTTAGATTATACAGTACAGTGTTGTGAAGTATCAAGTGTCAAAAGTGCTACAGCTGTGGGAGCGGCTCAAATCAGCCACAGTTGTGCAGTAATTGCAGTTTTCACCGTCTCACTCAGAAGCCCCATGCAGGTTTACCAACGTGTCGCAGTGAAAATGCAATCACACCTAATCAGAGCTTCTTTTGTTTCCTGCCCACAGCGCCCAACACCGCACCCTACGGGACAGGAAGTGCACACATCCTGCTGGCCTGCCGATACCTGGTCCTGGCGCTCTCCTCCTTCATCAGCGTGTACTAGGCCAGCGCCAACACAATGACTGTCCAGAGCCTTTATCAATCCTATCTGACATTGCTGATGGCTGGAATTCAATCTGGTACAGTTTCTTGAAAAGCAGTGAGGGGGAAATAATCAGCATTTCTTTGTGTGGGGGTTTTATTGGGGGTGAAATTTCTGTTGTGTAAATACTTTGATGTTTTTTTTATTATTATTATTATTATCATTTTCTCTCCTTTTTTCATATTTTCTTTTCTGATTGATGGACCACCTTGTGAATCAGTGCTCACCCCCCCCCCCCCCCCCCCCCCCACCATGCCCCCCTCCACCTCCAATCATATCAAAAAATCCCCCAAACCTCCCAAATGAGATACTTTCATGCCTCTTTCTCTTGGAGGCGATGGTGCAAAAATTGACATTTCCGTGTTTTGTACACGGCTAAAAAGAAGCAATTGTGCCAGTACGCAGAATTACCATACCAATGTTGTATTGAATGTATTATGGGTTGTTGAATAAAGGAAAGACATTTCGATTCCTCACAATAAAAATTCAGATTATGGAGTGTGCTTAAAAATACAGAAAAAAAACGAAAGAAAAAAAAGAAAAAAGGCAGCGCTTTGTCAGGACCTGTATTGTCATGATTACTCAATAGATGGATGAACAGTGTTGAAGGTGTGCTTTGTTGTATTCTGAAATGGGTCCTTCAGTTACTATGCCTGCCTAACGATCGATCAGGCAGCTGTTCAAGTAGCAAAGTATCCTGTATTGTATCTTTATATTTTAATATAGTGTAGGCTTTTGTTTTAAAGTGGGACCAGCTTCTTCTCATTCGACCAAGAACGGAAACACGGTTTCACGACTTTGTACAGTGTAAAGGGAGGAACATCGCTGCCCTATGTTTACATTTATTCTTGAAAATATAAATACTGCAGTATATTCTCCATACTTATGTTCCAGTGAGTCCACATTTGTGATTGTCAGAACTAACCGTTGCAGTTGAGAAGAAAAAGTAGAGCCTGAGTTCACCGAATTCAACCTTTTTATTTTCTCAAAGACGTAGTTCTCTGAAACGAGCCACCTCCGGTAGGCATCAGTCCGCTGCGTGCCTACTGGTCATCCTCCAGCTGAAAACCCACAGTTACACATTGTGCGTCGCTTTAGGTTTTTGGCTTCAACTTTTGGCATGATACTTAGATAACTGAAAGTAGCATTCTGCCGCACAGTATTTTATTCCTCTCTCATACTTTGCAGATAATTCACTACTTAAATATATTACAATCTGTGGTACGGTGAATATATATCCTTCATTTTATCATTCAACAAATAACTGAACTCCAGAGAGCCAAAACCCGCATTCCAAGTGAAGTAAGATATGTAATTAAAAACGTGATCTACACAAAAGTGAAACCCACTCTGACGTCTCTCCAAGTCCTTCTCGTGTTAATTATGGGCAGCAGGACATGAATGAAGATCATGAACATGCTCATCACTACTAACAGGGCCTAAGGTGCTAACACCTGCTCCAAATGACTTCAACGCCAACAGACGAGCGGTCCGCAGAGCCAGTGAGCGTCCACAGGAGCTCCGAATAAATTAAACCATGAGGTCGTTTAATAGAAGAAGCTGTGGCTATGTGTTCACCCGTGTCAAATCGAATCTAAAAAGCAGTGTTATTGAGAGGGTTAACTTTCTGACGACACCGTCAGTGGTCATCTTCAAGTATCTTCAATCCACGGTGTGAAGAGACACTGTACTGTAATGCCTTAATAGAACCATAGACATGAAATTAACCTCGGTCAGACGGACACCTCCTGATGCGCTCGATGAAATATAACTTGCTTGTTTGATACACCCCTGATGATTGAATGTTCATTTGCCATTCAAATTAGGTATTATATCCACTGACACTAATCTCTCAACCTATGGCTCTCGCAGGTATTTTTAATAAGCCAGTTGCATCTAATAAAAATGCAGTATTTGTCCAACAGGTTAACAAATTTGCAAGTCTTGTTTGGATTGTGTTGTATTTTGCCCCCCCGATCAAGGGACTAACAGTATGTAACTGCAAACCTATAGAGAAATAGCCATCGCAGTGAAAAGACTTAAAGCACAAACACTGTTACTACTTTTATGTTTTGTGGTGCTTTGTTTTGAGGTCTGCTAAACATTTTTGTTTTCTTTCATTGTTTGTACTGAAATTGTTATCCGCTTGTTTTAAAAACTTATAAAATACTGCACCATATGATCTTGTTTAAATGTTAAGGTATAATGAAAATGGGTCAGAAATATATTTATTCTCTTCCTTTATGAAATCAATGTATAAAAGACACATTTGAAACATGTAAAACTGAATATGTGACATTTATTTGAATGAGGCTCAGTATGGCATAGTTTATAATGTCGTCTGGTTCATTTAGATGCCATAACTGCTGTTGATTTTTTTGTCGGAGTACATTAAAAAGAACAATGTTTGCAATCAAATTACCTACTTTTTGAAAGAGAGAGGGTGTGAACAATATAACAGTATTATAGAACAGAATCAATGTGTGTATATTTGGAGAAAAATAGGATACCTTTTGATCTTTAGAGCCAGTGTGTAGTCATAGTTTTCACACACTCGCGTGTTTGACGATGTGCAGAGAGTATGATTGTGCTGCATGTCAAAGTTAACCTGTGTTTTTTGAGGTGGCCATTTTACAGATATTCATAGATTTCCTTTTGAATGGAACCAGTTTTTTTTCCAAAAGGCTTTTTTCTTTGAGGTTCTGGTCTCAAATACATACCTCTTACAGATCACCAGGCCATGTTCCTTTGTGATTTATTTGAAACAACTTTGGTGATTAACTAAAACTACTATTCAGAGTCGATGATGATTATTGTGGCACATTGGTGACAGTCTGGAGTTATATTGGTTGCTTGTATAAGCGGTGAAGACCATGCTAGTATTCCATATGAAATGTATTGGATGTTGATTATTTTGAATAATGGTTTTAACGAGTCCCTTTTATCGAATCACTGTTATTTGTAATAAAAGTCTTCATGTTACAATATAAACTCACATCCGAGTTAATAAACTTTCAAAGGAGTTTGTCATCATCACTGCAGGACGGTTTGAGCCCCGAGACTTCCAAGTCAAAAAAATGCCCCCAACAGGTTTCTCATTTTTAGATTTAGACTATTTGCTGCTGTGTAATATAAGTATCATATGAGCTGGTGTCTCTAAGTAACATCATCTCTACTATTTAGATTATCTGTTGGTCAACAAACATTCTTATGATATCTGGCTGTTCACATCAAGATCCAGCTCCATGCAGAATCCCTCAGTTACACCGTTAAGTACATAATGCATGAATATTGTAATCCCACACAACACAATCTTTCAAAATTAAGAGCTGTGATTTCTGTGATTTGTTTGAACTGTAGCATTCCCTTTGTTATATGAATCAATTTATCTTGAGTCACAAATTTTTACAATATCATCTGTATCTGTTTACTATTTACAATCAGCTGAAGCTAAAGGACGGTAAATAATATTCTGAATCCTTCAGTTGTAGCTTTAAAAACAATCTTAATCTCCTTGAGCGGGGGATCTTTGGTCCATCCGGCCTGAGCCGCAGCTTATCTGTGCATTTGTAACATTTGCGGAATAACAGCTAAAACACTAATACTGTTTGCAATCAACTAAATCCAGCATATGTTATATAAAAGTCCTGCAAATCACACATTCATGTATTAATCACATAAATAAGGATCATTGGAACATTAGCTAATAGTTACAATAGTACGATTATGTTAATCGTAATGTTAGCTAGGGTTATAATAGCTATTGTTAGCCAACGTTTCAACAGCTACCATAAAAATAATAACCGCAGTATTAGCGTAATTTTAACATTAGCAGGTGATAAAATAGCAGCAATAACATGCTAATAGAAAAATAAGCTAGCATTACAAATGTTAACTTCAGCTAACGTTATAAAAGTCACAATCGGTTACGTTGAGAAAGGACTGAAGGATGATTGCTGCCTTCAAGTGGAGTCTCCACTGTTTTCTCATGAGAGGAATCTAAACTTCACCAAGTGTGGCGTGATCGACGTCATCAGAAATGGCCGAGGTCCCAGAAGCTAATGGTAAGTACCTATTTATTTAGAAGTATTAGTATTAAGCTCATGACCTTGTAATATTGTAGAGAATTAACCCAACACCTCAGGGTGGGCGTTCAGAGAGGAGAGAGAATAGAGAGCTGATGTGTAAATTGTATTTAAGCTCAGTCAGACCGGATGTTATGACGACACTAATTATAGTGATACTCAGAATTATATTGTAGTAATGACGTCAATAATAAGAGCAACAGGGATATGGAACTCTGTTGTGCTCAGTAAGGTTTCTCTCTTTTTTTTCAAAACGAATTGTTCGATTGTTCGATTGTTTAATGTTTGTGGAAGGTTTTAATTCCAGTTGTGTTATTATTATTCTGCATTTAACAACACATGCAGTCGTCAATTCTGAGTAGAAATCCAGAGGTATTTCATGTATTAATAATCAAATCTTAAAGGCAACATCCTGTAAAATGATGGAATTCTCAACTGATCATTTGATCTGAAGCCAAAATATTTAATGGTGCAGGAGTCAGAAAAGTAAAATAAAGAAATGCAATTTACCTTTAGTGAATTGATCTGTATTTCCTTATGAAAAACGAATTATTAAGTTCTTAGAAGGTAAAATCAACCTGATAAAAATATGTATCAAGGTTCAGTTAAAACCTAAATTAAAACTGTAATCATCAAAGCATTCACGTCTAAAATAATTTGCAGTATCACTTCCCATATATTTCTCTCATGTCTGAGTCAGCAGCTGCACAGCCTCCCTGAGAAGAACCACCGTGCTCGTTCACCTCCCGTCTAAACACTGCTGGGATTACCCTGCAGGTTGTGGGACGTGACCGACATACTGGTGTGTTTGTACAGTCTAGCTTGAGTTATTGAGTCGTCTTAATTGTGCCGTATCATGAATATTTGATCCCCTCCCCTCTGCCCTCAAACACTGTAAATCCCCCGCAGCACAGATGGCCAGATGCCACGGCACATAGGATTAATCACCGTTTGCTCTGCATCGTCATCATTGACTGGAGTGTGTCGCTCACTTCACTTGATCTGGAGATACTTACAAACCACTGCTCTTTCCGTCCCATGATGCATCTGGGGTAGATTATACACTTTACCCCAGCAGCATGGGGCTTTTGAGTATCCTTTGGCCTCGATACAATCTTGACTAAAACATTGACGGCTGTGTCTGTGTGTGTGTGTGTGTGTGTGTGTGTGTGTGTGTGTGTGTGTGTGTGTGTGTGTGCGTGTGTGTGACCGACCTCATAAAAGCTAATGTTGATGTACAAGCTGGAAAGAGGCCACACAGCACCTGCAGAGATCACTGCCTCACCTCGCACTTCCTGCTGACACCGAAGCAGAAAAAAAAAATCCCTGTCGACTTTTAAATTTAAGATAAGAAGATTCTGAATATTCATGGAGCGTAGCTCTACTGTGAATTACTGCAGCCTCACAATCCCCACCCTGGATTTTTTTAAATGGCCGTTTCAAAGGCCTGTCTCACTCACGCTCTCAGCCCAAAGTCTCAGAGTGCACTGCTCTGGTTGAAAGCTTTTATCGCAAGTTTGGATGTGTTCTACAATAAAAGTATTTCATTTATAAAAGCGGGTATTTTTCGAGGATATTTGCCAACTCAAACTAAAGCTGGGGAAAGCAGCTTATATTGGATATTTAAAACAGCTAAAATATTTAATGAATCAGCCCAGAAACAAACAAACACATTGATATCACATAATTACACATGTGTGAGGGTCATGAAATAATATAGCTTCACAGCTATTGTGTCACATGAAGCCCATGAACGGCAAAAAATACAGCCATGTATCTGGAATAAACATTCATCCATATTTTTCTGTGGCTGACAAACTGTACCTGGCACCGGCTCCAATTTTCCTGCCGCGGTGAAAAGTAAGAAAAGAAAAACACACTGGATTTTGAGCAAATAGCAGGAATTATGTTGCTTTGAATGTTGTGTGACTCTGGACGTCGTTGTAGAAAACATCATGATCCCGTGTTGCTGCAGAGCCCAGACTGAGGTGCCAGCGTAGGGAGGTGAGGAAACATAATGCAAGTGGCATTTACTGTGGAAATTATAAAAGGTGAACATGTCACAGAAATGAATTATTTTGAAGTTGGGGGATATATTATCATCAGCGTATGATTGCAGAGTTTCTTTCAGCAAACCAACGTGACCCTGCATCGAATAAAAGGCATGGTATACTGTGGGCTATGGAGACGGCTCATGTGGTGTCTCCTCACGAAGGCGTCTGGGTCCAGCCTGAACAGGGAAGAGACTGGAGGACATGTGAGAGCGGGATTCCCTCGGACCCGGCAGTAAATGAAACCCTTCCCGGGCCTTTGACAGTTTTGAGCATGGAGATGGTGTCGTTCTTCTCTCTGTAGATGCTGCCTCGCTCCTGAGTCGCCGGCCCTCTCCCCTGAGCAGCATACTGAGTTGTCACTATAAAAAAAAAACTCTGTTTCTTGAGTGCTAGCGTTCAGGCTTGCAGATATGTTTGTTGCACAGCAGGCTAAAGCAATCCCTCCTGCCAAAGAGAGAAAACACTCCTCTCTGTGTAGAACCAGTCTCTGGGTGAGTTTGATTCACTTCGAAATGGAATAAGAAAAAAAAAAAGAAGCAGAGTCTTTTTTAAAACAGCCTCTTTCTGTTCTCTAAAACGTTTGAATTGGTACAAAACAGTGAGTACTCTCTGACTGGTGTGTGTGTCTCCATTTTTTCTGAAATCTGATAATGTGGCAGCTGCCAATGTAGAGAGGGGGACATGCTATTTAAAAAAGAAGAACAGGTTGCATCAAGTATTTGTCAACCTGTCTCTCATTATTTCCACTGAACTGGAAAATAAGTTGCCAGTCAATGATGCAGCGCCTGAGATAATACCTGGGTTTTAAAGCAAGCTATCGGAGCCGGCTCTCTCCATGACGCCAATAACTGAATCACAAACTGCAAAGGAGTTTTCACGTGAAGCTCTCAGGCAATTGTGAGTTTTCATGAAAGATTGAACACGTTGCCATCGAGAAAAATGTCTTTGTTTCACCGACTGTAAATGTTTTTCCATTTCCTCTGTTGTCAGGCCTCAAAAGGCAGATTCCACATTGTTCTATAAACACGGGATGACACTGCGAATCAGTCACTTGCAGCATCAGTTCATCGCATTGTACTGTATGTGTTTACCTGGAGCAGAGGTGCAGCTTATCTTCTGTTTGTTACTGTAAATTGAATATGTTTGCTCTGGCCTTTTATTTTTATTTTTGCAAAAAATGGAATAGACATAAAAACTGAAAGGACGATATTGAAGTTTTACGTATGAAATTTAATTTCTCTTTTTATCTGGTTTGTTTTAATTTGATATTCAAATCTTCATGTTGAGAATTAATGTGCTGAGAAGTCTGGATCCCACAGGGATATAGCTGTGCATTTATAGACTCTATAGGAATAATAATAACTATAGATGGATCACTTTAATGATATATATGGCTTTAAGTGGCATTGATGCATCTACAAAATGACATATATATGAAATTATTTTGATGCTGACACTGTGTATAGCACGTATATACGTCCAGTAGAATACGTCAGATGTCATTTTGTCTTCAGTGGTTTGAAGACATAGTTATAGAATGTTTGTGTTCTTCTGATTCGGTTCTAACAAAGGAAGCTCTGTGCTGTGAACACTGTGACGATTGTTGAACAGAGAAACGCACTTTACTTCACGCTGCAGCCGCACTGGACCATAAATAATTCATTCATCACATGTTACAGACTGAAAATATCCAAGTCGTCAATTTAATGAGCAGATAAATTGTGATTTTCTGTGAGGGGCTCAAAAGTCACAGCAATATAACATCACACACACGCACACACAGACACACAACAAATTCCATTTTTCCACTTTTTAACACAGGATTTTATGTCAACAGATTTTCAATTATAATGTGTTATTTGTGCAGAGTTTTGTTCTTTGCACGAGTCCCTTACATTTACATGTTATTGTGAATGAGCTTTAGTCGTAAGTTAAATATGTGTTATTTTATATTATTGTTCTATGTTCGTCTGTCCTCAACATAAAAAGAAAATAATTGCTGTTTGTCCAGATTTCTAAAACAACCTTTGTTTACTTTACCTGAAGTGAATTCCAACACTAAGTTCCATACAACCAGGAGACAACATTTATTCTTGTTTCTTTAGAACAGTCAACATTGTTTTCTTCACCTTTATTTTTTCCTGAATTTTAAAAGTGCTACATGTAAATATTTGCAATCTCTACAAAGTGAGTGTTCACATTATCAACTGTTAATGTCCGAATCCAGAGGAAACGATGTGAGTTCAGCATCAATCTTCATTCCTTTACTCACCAAGAGCTTTTTCATCCTCTCAGGTTGGACTCAGTGCAGACTGCTCACAAACCTGACTCTCTGTCACCTCTTCAGGTACCACAGTGGTATTACAATATGGGATGGCCCTGGGCTAGCTGGTTAGCATTCTAACGCCGGCGCTTGGCTGGTCACACCGGACGCGGTAGCGACGCCGAAGCGCCGCGCATTACTAATAATATCACATACTTCTGCTGCTATCAGCCTGCAGCAAAAACGGCATTTAATCATTTTCTTCAAGCATATACTTACTTGTTGCTCCAACATTAACTGCAACAGCGTCCCAACATGTGTCTTTTTTGGTGTTGTCTTTATACAACATGTTCCGAGGATCATACAACTCACTGTACTTCTCCACTTCAATGATTCATTTAATGTCATCCATGTTGAAGAACTTCTCCGCTGTTTGCTCTGTTAAATGTCGGGTGTCGAGGGTAAATTACGTATTCTCCACTCAAGGCTATGTGGAGAATACGTAGCCCCCCCCCCCTCTCTCTTTTTATCTTTATGACTGCTTGTGTGACTGTAGTGGATGGGCAGAGGGGGACATTAAATAATGTGGTTGGTAAAAGTGGTAAAATTAAAACTCCAAGACAACAGAAGGTGAATACAAAGTAAGGGATGCATATTTGAAAATTTATATCATATAAAATATGTCATCTATATCGTTTAAAATCATTTTTCAGTGTGTTTCCTGTC
The DNA here is from genome assembly GCF_947347685.1 of Pleuronectes platessa. Taxonomy (NCBI): domain Eukaryota; kingdom Metazoa; phylum Chordata; class Actinopteri; order Pleuronectiformes; family Pleuronectidae; genus Pleuronectes; species Pleuronectes platessa. The sequence continues at coordinate 17,391,625 of NC_070634.1, forward strand.
GCGATACGCTCGCGTCAAGCGGAAAAAATAGACTCAACGCCGAAACGATCGCTTCACGGCGCTAGGCAGCCGCGGCGCAGCGCGGCGCTTCAGTGTCCGGTGTGACCGGCACAAAGGTTTAACATGGGAGTGGATGGGAGCCAGAGGATTGGCGCTGCGCTTACGCCTCGCTTCGGCGTCGCTTCGGCGTCGCTTCCGCGTCCGGTGTGAACCCGGCGTAACTTCAGTAGATAGGCATATTTCTGCAACACAAAACATAAATGTTTTTGATTTGCGGCAGTAACAGCCATCTCTTCACATTCTGTTTATAATATCAGTCTCACATTAAAATACCAAAATACAGCACATTTAATAGAGACGCTAAACAAAACAATCCATAGGTCAAATGAAGAAGGGAAGAGTTTTCTAGAGGCCGGGTCAATATTGGATAAACTTTCTCTCCTCATGAGAAAATACCATGGGTCGGAAAGTTCAGAAAAGTAGTTGTTGAGACATTTTATTCAAAACCACAGATTTCTCCTGGTCTCACAACAGGAAAAGGCTGAGGATCAATAGTAAAGTTAATAGGATTCGTCCTCTGGGAACCATGAATGTCTGAAAAGGAGTTTAAAACAGTCTATCCAATAGTTCTTGAAGTATTTCACGCTGGACGGAAATGGACGACCGACATTTCCTTCCCCTGAGTGATGCTTGTTAGCATCGCTACATATAAATTAGCAGAGTCATAAGGGAACCGGATTCAAGATCGACTTAAAGTTGAACATCAGGAAGTTAACAAGAATGTTAGCAGTTAGCCCCAAAGTTACTCAGAGTATCTTGATACTTTTTTCAAATCATATTTAATGTGTTTTTAGAACAACTCAGTTTAAGTTTTAACGAGCAGCTTTGGCCTCTGCAGCCGCACGTGGTGATTCATTCTGTTGGGCTCCAGCTCAGAGCAGTGGATCTGTTCTCATTCACCGAACTCACAGTTCATACCAGTTGCTTGACCAGAGGAGAGTCCTCATGATCCCTGGAAACCAGAAGGGCCAGAGCTGGAAACAAATGGTTCAAGTGTCTTCCCTGAATATCTTAGCTAAACGCTGCTTCTTTTTTTAGCTGATGTACATTTTGACATTACTCTTGAACTCGCTGGGCCTTTTTCTGGTGGTTTCGATCGTTCAGTCCACAGAGGAGATCGTGCCCACTCTCTTATATTACATAGCAAAACTATAGCGGCTTCGTTCTCTCTAATACAAGTCAGTGAATCACCAGAATGAGTTTAAAGCTGCTATTTTAAGGTAAAATACTTACTGTACATAATGTGGCCTCGAGACCTTTTTAAGAGCGTTGAATACCCTTTCATGCAAATAAAATAATCGAAATGTTTAATGCATGACATAAAAACAAAATTCCTGCAGTGAAATATGTTTTTTTGCTGTAGTTATGAACCACTCTTTACTGACAGCCCTTTTCCCCCAGCCTCTCTTAAAGCCAGTCGACTGGTAATGGGGAGTTTGATAGGATGAAAAATGGTTAAATTCAGTGGCTGAATTATTGACTGGAACCAAAATGTGAGGACAGAATCCCAGTGGGACCGAGTTGAGTGGAAGCTGCTCCACACTCTAATTGCCCCCCCCCCGCCCACCTCCTCCTTCCTTCTCTTGGCAGCCCTGTGTCGAGTGTTACAGAGCACTGATGAACTCTGCAACACTCTTTAAGGGTTCCAGTAATTAAAGCCCGCAAAGATTCTCAGGATAATGCACTGCTCAACAATAAGCTGCATGACTTCAACTAAACAACAGGTCTGGTCACATCGGTGAGTTGTGGTGTCCGTGCAATCGCCTCAAACACTCTGTTCTCTTTTTCCCCGACGGTCCATCCTCTCACCTGATGACACAGCAGAAGCAGAATAAAAGAATATGCAAATGTGAGGAGATAGAGGTTATGATCCAGAACTACTCTGCTCAGAGACAGAACAGTAAGTGACAGCGGTTGAAGTCGGGGGAAGAAAGAATTTGCAAAATATTTGTGAAATGACAATAATGGGACCTGTGTCTCAGCCGGATCCCGACTCTAACACGGCAATTAGGACAAGTGAGACGAGGGAGACAAGCTGGACGACCGTTTGGCCTCAGATGTTTGTCACATGACGAGAAAGAACGAATCTGTGTTGGTTTTATCTGCTTCAAATAGGCTGCTGATGACGTTCAAACAGGGACTTCAACAAACCCTATCTCTGAGAAATTACACCTCAGCAACAGAAATATGTCGTGATTAAAACATAATGCTGTCCTGATTAGTTTGGCTCATCACACAATCAGAGGACCTCGCTAATGAACATGTCAGCCACTGCAAAACCCTTCTCCACGTGCTTGACTCTGAAGGCAAATGCTGAAACAATTTAAAAAACATTTCAAACACCGACGTGCTGCATCATGTCAGCAGGAGAACCAGCTCATGCTCCTCATGGTAACAAAGTTAACGTGTAAAAAAAAAAAATTGTGAAAAGTTCGTCGTCTTTACTGGTTTGAAAACACAAACAAGTTTTCTCTGTGCAGTTTTAGAGAAAACATGAAGGAAGGCTCACAAATGAAAACAGACAGATGGTCTCCAGTCATCTCAAACACAAGGACATCTGTCCTGCTAGAGCCCAAGAAATCATCTTATCCATTTTATGCAAAATGTATATATTAGCATGTTTTATTACTTCTTCTGTGGAGAACACTCTGATTGAGTTTTTATGTCTCCACGCCGCCGACAGCGTTATGTTTTATTTTACATTACTGCGTCTGCAAGTTTGTCTTATTATTACAAACACAGCGTCTCAAACTCCTCCAGCGAATCCTTTCACATTGGGGACAAACTTTCACTTGGACTAAAGGATGAAGTGATACAAATTTGGTGCTCAAGGGTCAAAGGTCACTGTGGTCTCACAAGACACGTTTTCAGTCTCGAGAAGAAGAAATCAAGATAGATATTATTTATTCACTTGGAATAGAAGATTAACTGATTCAATTTTGATGGTCAGAGGCTGAGGTCATGTGAACCTCACAAACCCTTTTTTTTTAACTTATTAATTGATTCGATTTAGGTGGAGAAAGGTCAAAGTTCAAGGACACGTTGGCCTAACAAACATAATTTTGGCCTCTAGATCATGATGTCTCAAGCTGCCTTCTGGCAATTTTCTTCAAATTCAGACCAGTTGTCACTTGGACTCAAAGATGAACTGAATAGAACTCAGTTGCCGAAGGTCAAAGGTCATTGCACCAGGTGGCGTGGAAGCACACAACCACAGGGAAGTGATTCTAATGAGTTCAGTTTCCCTGACCCGAAACTAACACTGACTCAGGATTCAAATCTTTCTTACCGGTCTCAAGTGTCTGCTTTGTGTGGAGCAGGTAAAGTTAATGTAGTGAACATATACTAGGCAGCCATTTAGTTTACCATCAAATTGTCCTATGAGAGTTAAGGCACATTTTTTAGCCTTAAATAGTCAAATCTTCATCCTCCTGCAATTTCGAGTGTGTTCATGAATATATGTTACATTCCTCCATGTTGCAATATGTCTTGATAAAATGACTTGAGTGTATTATTTTCATGCTCATTATGTGTGGACCACAGCTACTCTGTCGCGGCGCCCCAGCTAAGTAAACGCAGCGAGGTGCAGACATATTGCGCTGCTCCGACCCACCGAGATCCACGCAATCAGTGCTCACATTCGCAGTTTCATCAAGATGTAGTAATTTTCAAACACACACAGTCGGGGGCGCCTCACATAACCATAAAGTAAGCCTGGCGAGTGCTGTCATCAAAGTGTGCCTGCAGCCACCTTCCTGAGATGAAAAACAAATGAAACACTTTGAGGCTGAGCTGATTCCCCTCCCGTTCTGCGACTCCATCTGTCACTCCCAGCGACTTATTCTGAGCAAGAGAGCTTTCCTGCATGACCTCCATCACAGCGAGCAAGATGAACGAGGTGGGTCTGGTCTCTGTCCTCCGTCTTCTCTGTGCCAAGGCAGCAGGGGCACCGAACCATCGAGAACACCTGCAAACTGAGAGTAATGAGGCAGCAGGCGGCGCGGCCGCCCATCCTCCTCGCTCTAATCAATCCAGCTCGCCATTAAGGAAACCGAGGAGAACTGCAGCTAGTTAGAGAGCGCTGCAGCTTCATGCCTCCATGAACCATGTCTGAGACCTGAGAATGCTCTCCTGTAGCTTCAGGTTGGTCCTGGTTTTATGTTTTCTCTACGGCACATCTCACTGACCACCTGACCGCCTGACCGACCAGTTTTAGATTTCTTGTTGATGATAAATTATAGTTTCTGGCAGAAATGCTTCCATTTGTACTTTTTACTTCCGATATAAACCATTGATGGAGCCAAAGACATAAAAACCCAGTTGTCCTCTGGTCAGCCTGGGCGTTAGCTGAATGCCATGTGCTGGGCAGATTATGAAGCACACTATGACGAGTATATGATTTGGGCTGAGGGCAATAAATTAAATTCAGATGAATCAAAATCAGGTATTTAAATGCAAATGTTGGGAACTATTATATTTCAGGTGATTTTAATGTTCATGTTGGCAGAGCTTAGCGTTACCAGTAACCCACTCCCTGAGAGGTTGTTATTTTTTCCTAGCCGTGCACCCCCCCATCCGCCCACACCCCCGCTGTGGTTCTCATCTTATTACATGCACGCAGAAAGATGTCTTCATTTGGATTGAAACGTCCGTCTTCCCCTCAATTCCACCTCTTCAATCTCCCGGAGTCTCCTTCTTCGCATTTCCTTTCTCCCGCTGCCAGATTCAGAGACAGGAGCCAGAAATGCACTGGAAAAAGACACGCTGTCACACGGTTTATAACCCCCCCCCACCCCTTCACCCAAAAGGAATCATGCCACTGTGTCATTACCCGGCCTTGACTCTCAGAGCCGTCACATTCAAAGAGCATTTTTCAGGAGTGCCCTCCCCAGCACGACTAGTAAGCATGGCTAATGGAAATTTAATCAGCAGCGAGAGAGGACAGCAGGCATAATGCAACAGATGATAAATAGAAGAAAGATGCAAATGGTATTTATTTTAGACAGGCCGCGCTGACAAGCCTGATAATGCCTCCTCATAAAATTTCTCCCTGAAGCTTCCTCTTGATGGCTCCGAAGTCGTATGCACCATATTTCATCGTTTATGGAATAAATTGTTTTATTCATAGAAATGTTTTCATTTTTTGCCAATGTCTCTTGTCGGTGGGGCCTGAGCACCGACGCTGAAAACCCAAAGTAATAAAGAGCAATGTAAATTGCTGCAGTTATTATTACACACCAGCAGTGCTTCAGAACCGGCAACATGTGAATCCACATCTTTTCAGATGACATAACATTTCTTTTGTGCTCTTTCTCAGAGTTAACAACATACTGTGAGCGAACAGAAAAGATACGGCTGCTCTGTGACCTGCGCCTTCAACCACAATGCTTTTCACTCAACTGGCCATAAAGTGTAATTTCTTATAATTGCACATATTGTAGGGACCCATTTAACAGCTTCAATCATCCACATGCAGCCTACACATGACGCAGACTCTGTATTCAAGTGCAAAAGTCTTTTGTGAATCCATCAGGGGACTGGAGCCTGAGTTTCATTTATCATAAGTTACTTTTCGTCAGTTTCTTTGGTTGGTGACATTTAAGGTTTAATCACATTTATTTCCAAGAGATATCAAGATTCTAAAAATGTATTAATGTCACATTTTATTTCAGCATCAAATGTTTGTCACAAGTGCAGCGGCCAGAATGAACATTAGAAATAATTGGAAATGACATCATCTACAGTGGAGATAACATTTTAATCCTTTATTTGACAGAACAGTGAATCATCGGATCGTCCCAAGAAACAACAGATTATTACATTTTCTCACCACGAGGTCAAGCAGCTGCTATGGAGCTTTTCATAATTTGTGATCTTCATCAGCAGATGGAGTTTTTATATATTTTTTTTTCATTAATATATGCGAGATTGTTATAAAGTTATAATCCTCAAAACTTCCGCCCCGGTGGATTTGGCAAAAAATAGGTTCATTGGTGTTTTCAGCAGGTGCACTGAACACATTCTCTGAGCAGCTGTTTGGTCCGAAATACCAGATCAACTGTGCAAGTGTGTGTTTGTCGGGCACAACCGAACAAACATGTTGAGACTGATTCACTCTCAGAAAACCAACTTGTTTTGTGGACATGTTCCTGATGCACAGTCACGATCATCACTCACATCAGTGACCATATGTTTCTGCGACTGTTTTGCAACAAACAGACATGTTGCTGTTTGAATCGCTGCAATATGAAGCAGCAGCAGACAATTATGATTTAAAATGGTTATAATCAGTGTTAAATATTATTACAGTTTGGAAGGTCGCTCACAGCGAGACAGACTTTCCTCAGGAGGTGGTAGAGACCAAACACGGAGCTAAAAATCACTGGATGTTGTGTTTACATTTCTAAAATCACCAGTAAAACCAATCCAATTGAACAATAAAGCTGCTTTTTAACTACTGGAATCGCAAAAAAACATTTAATAGTCTGTTGTTTCCACTTAATAAAAGGTGATGCATGTGTAAGTGCCTTTGGGCAAGATACTGAACCCCTAATTGCCCCTGAAGGCTGTGCCAGCAGTGTGACTGGGATTGTGTGTATGATCTGTGTGTGTGGTGTGTGTGGTGTGTGTGTGTGGTGTGTGTGTGTGTGTGTGTGTGTGTGTGTGTGTGTGTGTGTGTGTGTGTGTCTTTGTGTGTGTGTGTGTGTGTGTGTGTGTGTGAATGAGTAAAGACTTTACTGCAAAGTGCTTGAAGTGGAGATCAAGACTAGAGAGGGTTTATATAGATACAGACCGTTTACCGCTAAAGTCTTAAAGTAAAGAAGTGTGTGAAATCTACCAGATTTAATGTAATGTTTTTTGTCTAGAATATATTCTACCTACAGGGCTTCATTGACTCGACATGTTTTCAAATTTGTCCACAGTTACTCTGTCCCGTAGTCCAGGTGCCACACTGAAGCCCAGCCTGTCATTAGCACTAATACAGCTGTCAGAGGAGCTGCAGGATTGTTGCTTGCGCCCGAGTGCGGTCGGGCTGCTCTGCTTGTTATACCTGTCTCCCTCTTAACTTTCTTGTTTTTGCCTTGGCTGCTTGAGTGTGGTGTACGCCTCGCTGTCAGTGCGTCGGCCCGGCTCGGCTGTAGCCTCCCCGCAGCGGCATCGCTAATCAGGTCCTGTGTTGGTCCTGAGCAGCTCCTGGCAGGACTTCACTGAGCAGCCTCACACACTGTCCACACTGTCGCATGTCAGCGGACGGATCCTGGCACCACGTGCACACACACTGCTCCCATCCTGTGTGTAATGTCATTTGGAGAACAAAGACCCTGCAGGAGCTTCGTCTAATCTCAAAGGGGATGAATATATAAGCTTCTAAGTCTGTTGTGCATCTATATTCTCCTCCACCTACAGTTTGTCGAGAAAGATGGAAGAATTCCCACGAGCCTCCAGTCCGATGCTGCTGCAGGTGTTTGGTTTGATACTGATGTATAATCTCTCATAAACAAGCAGGACTCCACTGTAACAGTCTTAGTGTTTGATCTGCAGCGCATGTGGCATTAAGGCCGTCTCCAAATGCACCAGGTGGTTTAACACTGGAAAATAAAAAGATGCTGAGCCAAATACAGACGGTTCAAAAGCTATTGTATGAATCCTGGGTGTGTTTTGGGTGAAACATGTAATAAACCAATAAGACTGGATCTCATCTATTTGTTCAACAATTATAGAATTATCTGTCTGTATGTGTGTGTGTGTGTGTGTGTGTGTGTGTGTGTGTGTGGAGCACATGTTTCAAATATATCAAGAACTGCTCATCTTATCACTCTCATACTTGGCATCTGTGTTGTTGAGGGCCCAGAGGAGTGCAGTGTCATGATAACACGCAGAACAATATCAATGAACTTTGAATAAACAGATGACCAGCGCTCTGCAGCAGCAGCAACGATTATCGAGTCTCCAGTTCAGGGTTCAGAGTCGAGCTGCACTGAACTTTGAATGATCACGTGAGCAGCTCTTTGTGCAGGAGCAGAGGCGACGCTCCGAAGTTCTGTGGACTGAGTCCTGAAGTCGATCCTTTCCTATCTGCGGCTCCACAGAAAACTAAAACCAGCATCACCACAGGTCAAGCAAACAGCCCATTGCACACAGGCAGGTTGAGAACACACACTGTACTGGTTCCCTTTCAAAGCCAGATGTGCATGCACATTGGTGGATTGTTAATATGTGGGAGGATTTGTCAAGTAATAAGAGGGAACACTTTTCTCCCAAGGCAACATATCTACTGGCACATATCACCATCATGATAATGCACTCTTAAAATAATAGTGGAATCCTGCACCACTGACTCCACAGCAGGTTTCTGTTCGTCATGCTTCTCGTCACGTGAGGGCCCAGCAGAATACCAGTCACCAATTAACATCCCACGTTGGGTGGAGTCGATGGAGTAAAGCCAACAGACTCTCCGTTATAAACTACTTGTGTTTGCATTGTGGAATGGAGCCAAGGTGCCCAGAGAAAACCCACACAGACCATCCTCACTGGTTTAGAGTTACCATGTCCTCAGCAGGCGTTCAGATTCCTAAATGAAGATGGACTAAATGGAAACCACTGAGCACACTGGTCTGGGAACAAACATGACAAAGAGGGAACTGGCTGCACGATGCCCCGCTGAGATAACACAAGTTTCCCTGTCATTATTTCTTCCTGCTTTCATAAACGCAAAGTGGGAAAGAAAAATAACAACAGAGGACTGTATTTCAGGCGGACAAAGGCAAATCTCTTCACTGGTGAAAACTGAGCTGTTCCACATCATGAAACGTTCTAGTTTTGATTCATCTTTTAGTGTCCTGCTTTAAACAAATTCATGAAATTTAGCAGCAAACACTGACTAGTGATTTAAAGCGTGGCCCGAGCTCGCCTCACAGGGAAACAATAGTGATAATTGTGTTTGCTGGATGATTAAGAGGGTTTCAGAGAACAACTTGTGCCTTTGTATCTTCCTGTTGATGAGAAAACCATCCATTTTAATGGCTTTTTTTTCTCCCTTTGTTAACTCGGCACCAATTTATACAAGAAAATGGCACCCAAATGAATGGTGTGCTATTAAAGGGGAAACAATAGCTCAAAGTAGCAAAACAAAGCAGAGGAAAATAAATGGAGATGTAAAAAGGTTTGAGAAACAAACATTTGTTTTTCTTCTCAGCGCTGCTCACGGTAAATTTGTTTTTTAAATCTATGCTTGTAAGTCAATTTTTGGTTTAAATTTGTAGACGCTATTATTCTGCAACAGAACAACAGAACAATGAAACTGATTTTTTATGATCATGTTACTTTATTAAAACCTCTGAACCACTTATTGGTGTGCATGTGGCACATGTTACCTGTGGTCCACCAGACAAAGGCATCAAACCAGGGTAGGGTTCAGTGGTCAGAGAGTGAAAGCACTGGAAGTGAATGTGATAATGTTGCTGCTCTGCTGAAGAGTCGACACCAGGCAGGGAAACTGGTTCATCCAAGCCGAGGCCGCCTGTGAGGATGGATGTCAAGACACCATTGAAATAAATGACAAATGGACGAATAGATGAAAAAAACAACCTCAAACTGATTTATACCCTTAGTGACAATCAATGTGTTGATGTTACTAAACCACCTCCCTCCCATCCCCCATCAACATGTCCATAATGTCCAAGTCCATGTGCGAAGCTAAGCTAACGTCTGTTGGATGTAGCTTCATATTTACCGGTTGATTGAAGACACTTTAAAGACCGCCTTTGCTTTTAATGTCGACTTGTTGCAAAGACCATGTAAAGTTAAACCAAAGTTTCAGAGCACTATAGAAAATTAACTGCTGTTTTCTCAGCCGTCGTCTGAAAAATCGAGGTCAGTGTTGTTTGTGTCTGTTGTGTCTTTCCCTGTTACGGCAGAATCTGTCCCTCAGATCACTGCCTCTGGTATTTTGCAGAGAACATTTGATCCTGTGGAAACGTGTGGAGCTGGTGGGCTGAAGCTGCCGTTACGGAGACAGAACAACCACGAGCGGGGACGGTGCGTCCTCCCCCTCCGCCGTCTCCCTCTCAGAAGTTGTCCGCTTCTCCCTCAGGAGGCAGAAAAACAAGGCGATTAGAGAAAGCAACCCGCGATATGAAATGACTCACCGTGCAGACACCACACTCTATGTGCTCCGGCACATATGCTCGCTGGCTTTGTCTCAGAACTTGACATTTCCAAGTGATAGCAGGTGTTTCTCCTTATTGGGCGCGTGAAGCGAAGCGCTTCTCTCTTGACACTCGCGTGTGTTGAAAGACACAGATCTGTTAATTACATTCATGCCAAATCTGCGTGGATTTGCTCGTGCATTAACTTCCCACCAGGACATATGGCCCCGTATCCGTTGTGTTTGCTCTCACAACACCGAGAGCTGTTTTCAACGAGCACATCTCACCTGGTGGAGATTAGCGATGGGGAATTAAAGACGAACCTATCCTCGGCCTGATCTCCGCTGAGGCAACAAACTGCCACTGTTCTCATGTTTTGATCTATCGTCTTAAGATGGACCGATAACTCGTTATCGTATGTGAGCGCCAGGCCTGCGCAGGCAAAACTCCCTCAGAACCATCCCCCCCCCACACCGCCCCCACCCCCTTTACCAAAAGTTCATATCTCAAGCATCAGCATATCAAGGCTCTTTGCTAAAATGTCACAGATATGACAGGTGATAATTTAAAATGGCAGCTGCAGGGCGGAGGACAGAGTGCTCGCACAATTTCCACCTATTAAATCTGTGTGTCTTTCCTTTTATGGAGCAGATCAGCGCGGGGATATTGGTTTTAACGCCGTCTTGGTTCAGCTCCTCTCAGCTTGACAACCTGTTATGAGCTCTTCTCCAAACACGTCATGGACAAGTGTCCTGAGCCGCCCGCGTCTCCTTGAACTGAGGATAAATGACTGCGTCCGCTCGAAAGCCCGACAACATATAAATGATTTACACCGACCGAAGCGTCCTCCCGTTGATTCATGGCGTGCCGCACGTGTGGCTGTGGCATTAAACGCCTAAACAGCTGAGCTAATGCAAACCAGGGTTTAACTCGGTGTGAGACCATGCATGCACGCACCTGCTCGCCTCAGATGAAGAGCTCTCTCTGGCAATAAGGGTGTGATGTCTGTGCAGCCAGTGCAGGCTGCACATTCAAGAACCTGCTGTCGACTTCTATAACACGTACTCCGCTTGAAATCTGTGTTGCACAAATGTGCATTTGCATAGAGAAATGGTTCAGGTTGATATTTTTTCCAGCCATTAGGGAAAGCACAAACACAAACTGACAGAGGAACAAATATTATGTCAGTTGTGTTCCACTCGTGGTTTATTTGCCATGAAAAGGAGAAAAAAAAATGTTGTGAGTGTGTTGAGTCGGTGCTGAAGTGAAGTAAAGCTACATATTTAACAAAGTAAGACTTAACAAAAAAACAAAAACACAGTCACTGATTCAGAGTCTGGCCTTCATTTTAAACATAAGACAATTTTAAGGTCAACTCAATTAGCCTACTTCCCCTGAACAAATTGAAATCCTATTTGAGTTTGTTTTTCAATACTCTGGACTCATTCAGCTGTGGAGAATTTGTAATGTGGTCGTAGGTGCCAAAGCTGAGATATTTCTTAATTATAACATAATTGATGGCTAATGTTTCAGAGCAGGCAGGAGGGTTGTTGTCAGCGGTGCAGCAGCACGAAAAGGAAAAGTAAAACTCGACTATGCTCCAGCAGCTGAAGTTATTATTTCATCAGACCTTGGGATCCACGTGTGGCGCTCTGATTTGGGGCACACAGCTATCAGGCTGGAAAATCACACCGAGATTGTGTTTACACGATAATCGGCATTCAAAGTGCACGGGTCATGATCAGGAGAATGAATCTAATTACCATTATCATTATTTTATTATCTGATAAATTGGCTGTCTTGACAAATGCTCCCCGAGGAGTCACACGGGGGAAAATGACAAAGTGTAAAATGCCAAAGTGTCTGAGTGAGGAGTGGTTCCGCCGCTGTGATCAAATTAAAATGACTTTGTTAGTCATGCCGGGTGTACACACGCACACGCACACACACGCACACACACACACACACACACACACACACACACACACACACACACACACACACACACACACACACACACACACAGGTCTAGGTCGGCGTGAAATTAAAGGTACAGTATAATGTCAGGAGACCAAAACGACACAACGGTACATCGTCAGGTGATATGTCATGTGATGTTAGATAATGAAAAAGGAAAAGTGATTAAACAACTCATGATTATGAGTGAAAATGCAGCTTATGACCATTTATTTGAGATAATGAAGAAAAAGCTCAGTTATAAGTGTAATGACTCTCAGCCGATTACATTCTACAACAATTTAAAGGGAAATAAATTTAAACTAATTCACAGAGCAACGTTTGAAAGGGAGAAATGATCCCTCGGAGCTGTGACTGGTGGTAATCACCGTTTTGAACTGGTGATTATTTAAATACAAGGTTATTATTACTACTTCGCATCATCAGCAAATAATGAGGTTTTCAAAAATATTTACAAGATTTGTGTTGTGTTCACATGCAATCAGAATTCTAAGGATCTAGGTCCTGGTTGATTTGGTGACACCTGTCGAACCTGGTGGTGAAAGAGGACAAAGCTCAACACTATAGGTCCTGGAATTCTAGAATTAGACAAATATACTGTTGCCATTTAAAGAAAAAAGGGAGTTTGTTATTTAACTTTTTCATTTTCTGTGAGGAAACATGATATTGTTTTGTGTTGCACTCCCGAAACAGCCGGGCCCAGGAACAGGAGTTGGTCACCTCACTGAGTTGTGGGACGTGTGCAGCCTGTCGCCCGCAGCTCTTCATCTAACACAGCTCCCGTGTCTGCTGCTTCTTGTTCCATTACTGCCGGCAGTACTTCAAACTGATCTGCTGTCAGAGAAATGCAGCACATAACTTGTGTTGTGTTTTTCAGGTGTATTTCAAAACTGGTAACTGTTAACCTTAAAAACATTTTACATCATTTGTTTAATTATTTTTCATGGAGCAATGCATTTTTATATTGGTATCAAGGTTACATATCAACAATAAAGTAATGGTTTGTTTTGGGGACTTAGTTCAAACTCAACTTAATTGGTCATTTGGGAAATTATTAGGATGTGACTCTGAGAGTAGGACCACAGGCAAAAGTAATTATACATAATAACAGAGAGAAGAAGAAAAAACAATAAGATAGCATAGAAGAAAAAACTAGCAAGAGAAAATGTAGAATAGACGAGGAGCCGGATAATAAAGAAAGAAGTGTAGACTTTACACAGAGTTACTGGATGAAAGTATTAAACGGTGCAGAGATGAGTGATGGACGGTGCACTTCGTCTAACTGACAGCTCAGTTGTCAAATGAGAAACATCTTAACATGAAAAACAACAGAAATTATAGAAAAGAAAATATATTCTAAAGTTTTAACATAGTTTATATATCCACTCTCCAGCTGCTGTCTTTAAAACTTCACTCATCCATTCCTTGGATTCTGCTAAAGACTCCTCATATATATCATAATATGAGTGAATTATAATGCATAGCAGATGGCTTCATGACCCACAAAGCCTGTTCCTGATTTGCACTGATGTGTGATATCAAACGTCCAGATTAAAGGATTTTACCTGATTGGACAACAGACAATTTAAGCAGTGATAATGAAATTCTTAGGGTCGACACATCTGTGCACTAAAAGTTCTCTTCTTTGGTTGCACAGCATTGTTTTTTTAATCATTTTGAAATATTAATACATTTCAAATTATCTACTTGTTTTAAACAACAATTGGTGGTAAGGATATATATAGTGACATTGCTTCTGATGAATAATCAGACATGAAAAATATTGTCCACAATGTCTTTGTCCCTCAGAGATCAGTTTTTATTCATAGGACCATTAAATACTAATATTCAGTCCTTCTGTTGCTAAACCAAATACACAGAAATAAATTAAAATAAATAAACAAATACGTTTAATTATATTAGAATTCAAACAACTTGTTGATAACTGCACAACATATTGTTGTTAATGTTGAGTTACTGCACAAAAAGGACTGGTTGGCAACAGTTGGATGATGAAGGAGAAGCAGTGAATTATGGGAATGAGCGTTTCTGTTTCTGTCTTGAGGATCTTGCTGTGTGAAGCTAAAGGAAAGAAAGAAATGAATCACATTTTCCTTCACACTGAGAGGTTTGTGTCTCGGCTGCCTGATATTAACAAGTCATTTCACTCTGATAGGAACATTCATAGGAAACTACTTTAGAGAATAACAAGGTTCCTTTCAATGGGAGAATTTACATGTGGAACTAGAAGCTGTGTTTTGGGTTTATGGAGACATAATGATTCCCCGACAATTAAATGGACAGTTACCATCCGTCCCGCGGCTGTTTCTCTCCTCGTCTCTTGCTCCGTGTTAGTTTTCTGTTTGTTATGTTTCAGTCTGTGGAGTCAGTGGCTTGTTAATGATTTCAGGGCCGGTGTGTAAAATCAACAATGACCTCTTGACCCCACCACGGCCCCTCCACAGCGCCTTAACATAATAAGCAGTTAATCGCAGCCTGACACTCTCTTTTCATTCGCTCGCCTCTTCAGTGTTTTAACCCCGGGACCAGGTGACCCGGCAGAGAGCTGCTGACTCACAGCATAATTCATAGCCGGGCCATAATAATTGGTTTAGCTCCGGCCGGTGTAAAAACCCAGAGGACGGCTGGTAATGTTTGTAGGTGTGATTGAAAACAATAACAGCTCACCGTCTGGAATCCGGCCTCATCGTCCTGTGCCACCGTCTAGACAAGTTTCCCAGATGTTTCCGTGGGAGGGATCAAACGTGCACGTCTGCTAACAAACCAAATGTTTCACTCTCAAGGCTTCTTGAAAACAGTCGGCAAGCTCTCGTAGATCTGTGCTTTTACTTCTTTAACTTGTTTTTGTGCCAGGGCATTTGTCGGGCGCGTCACCAAACGCGACCTCCCACATGAATTCACCTCTCTCGCTCTACAACAAACAGAGCCGGCGCCGCGCTCAATCTCAATTTAGGGCCGACTCCTGCGGTAGCATCGTCCGTCTCACTTATCTCCTGCGCCGCTATGAAAATATTCACAACACCCCCCCGTGCTCGCTTGCAGAATGCGAACCGTATTTAAACTTGTTAATATGAAACAAAGTGAGTTGCTTATTCCAGCAGGTACCTGAGCGTCCTGGGTGAATACCACTCACGCTGCTCATTGCTTTTCAATTAGAGCGGAAGCAGCGGCTACAAGTGATCTGCTGGCCCGCGGCGCTTCTTCAGCTTCCTGCGTGTTTGTGTGGCCTCACACAGTAAATAATCAGGATGAGTTATACATAATGGTTTGTGCTGTGGATGCAGACATCAGTGGGAAGACCAAAGGCAACTCAGTCTAATGAGTGAGCTGTGTGGTACAATAGATGTTTGACAGAAGTGTATCAGTGCACACAATGCTGAAATGATAAATTGTGTGTTCGTTCACAGTTTATTATATCAACGCAGACACAGTGCATCTGCTGGAAAACGGGTTTAAAGGACCTGTTCACGCGGCACTATGCTTGTGAGCAGGTGTTGTGGTGTCGCAGGTGAGTTACAGCCGCACTGGACAAAGACTGGAACAGATGTAAAGTGTCAGAATGTGTGTTGAAGTGAAGAGGGCTAACTGGGAGCAGAGACAATCAGCTATGCTAAACCATTTGTGACAGCATCGCTTGAATTCATCCATTACAGGGTCTGAGCTTCATGTCTGTCTGTCAGTGCATTGTGGCCGTTCTGGTTAAATGAGCACAAGCTGCAGTCGTCCAGGAAATGACCGCAGCCTCAGGAGTCGCTCTCGCTGTGAACGTGAGGACTGACACAGCGACAGAGGAAAATCAATGTGCACAAGTTGAGAATAGAGCCGTGTGGTTTCAGATGTGAGAGGAAGAAGGAGAAGCTGGGGTGAGGTGTTGTCACATATTGAGTCTTATACTTGAAGCGTTTGTTTACTTCAATATGCCTCGAGTAGTTTGAGTAGCTTCATTTTCACAGTTAGAGCTGTGGCCAATTGGACGTGAAGATCTTCAAAATAAAGACCAAAGATATATCTCCTGCAGTACTTTTGGAAGTTTTTCCTGGTTAGACTGAAGTGTGAGAGTTTAGCTGCTTTCAGACATCAGCCAAAGTCCAGAAATGTTCCAGAATTTTTCTAGACGATATTTGCGCCACCTTACTTGAATATCACAGATATTTTTTGGTAGATGTGAATGTGTGTGACCGAGACGCCCCCCCCCCCCCCCCCCCCCCCCCCCCGCGCAGCTTATTTGACACGTAAAAGACAAAGAGACAAAGAGTTCAGGTCTGAAAATGTAACACGTCTCATTCGCTCCTAATCTTAGCTACTGAAAATTGACTGGCTTCAGTTAGCTTGGAGGTCAGTCATGATTCAGTGTGAAGGTGTGATGAGGAGACTCCTGAAACAAACTGAGACTTTTCAGTGAAGCCAGAGTTCAACCCTTCACATTTAAAATAGACAATATTTGCATATTTCCAGAATGAATTATTTTACGAGACAGAATGGATGTTACAAAAAAGTGTTTACCACGTAATTAGTCTTTTATGGTAATATAACATATATCCAAGTTCTAATTACTATTAAAATAATAATATTAAAACATGTATAAATCCGATTTTGCAATACCCAACATTATATTGACCAGACACCTAAGTTATCTGATATTATTTTGTTTTAATTGATCTTTATTTAACTAGAAAGGCACCATTGGGATCCGGTCTTCTGCCAGGGAGTCCTGGTCAAGATGGGCGGCAATGAAATAAAACTCTTCTCCTAATGCAAATGCATGCACAGACAAGTTACACACATGATAAACATAATCAAACACAGCAAACCGATTAAAAACAAACAACCTAGATAGAAACATGTGGGAATGTGTGGCTAAAATGAATTAGAGAAAGTCTATTCTCAAATGAATCTTCATTATTCTTTATAATATCTTTTTTCTCAACCATATCTGCATATGCAAGTGTGCTGTGATTAATACTAATAATAAACTTTATAGGATTAAGGTTGGTCCACTAACACACACTTGAATGGTTTTATCCACCCTAACATCATGCTCATCCACCCTAACCCCCCCCCCCCCCCCCCCCCCCGCGCTACATAAAGGGCACATTACTTCATGCACGTTAGCGTTGGAAATGAATTGAGAGAATGGGAATTCATCCAATATGCACATAATTCATAAGGATACAGGGCTGTTCTGTGATGGGATGTATGTATGTATTTCGGCAGAGATTAAATTCTTTTACCATAAATGACTCAAATTGGATTATTATTCTCTGCTGGCAAAAGATGATGTCACGTTCATTCTCCCCCCCGACCATGCTCCTAGTGTGAAGCTTGAGAAAGGAGAAGAGAAGGTGAGGCTGAGGTGCTGTCACTCTGTGATGAAAGTCTCGTATTAGGGCAGATAGTGTAGCTCTGCTGGAAAGACTGGTGCAGTCAGGGTATTCACAAAACCACAATGGAGCCACAATAGAGGCAGCCACGTGGAACAGTAGATGTAAAAAGTTGAGCTCCTCAATTTTCTTGGACAAAGCAGTCATTTATGTCTAGTTCTATAGAGGCGGGGGGGGGGGGGGGGAGTTGTACTGTAGCAAAGAAATGCTACCTGAATAGAATTATGGGTATTGCAGTTCATATTACGTTAGAGCTAATGCAGGACACATACATTGCAGGCTGGTTTTATTCAGACTTAATCGTATAAGGCAGAGGGTTTAAATATAATCTACTTAAGAAATGTGTGAATTATATGATAATATTAGAGAGACGGAGCAGGAGGAGGGACTGATCGGATGGTGGGCTTGTTTTCCAGCAGGCGCAATGAGAGGAGGGAGCAGGAGTGAGAGTCTCAGGTTATGATGACAGCTCTGGCTTTTGATCAGAGCATCTCACCGCGGCATGTTGTGACCAGCGGATGATGTGGGACCGGAGTGACAGCGAGAGATCCGTGCACACGGCGGCAGAGAGGAAAGGCTTTGTCACAGCTGTTACTCACAGCCCTCCTGTGAGGACGCACACTGGCTGCACACTGGTGCATGAATGCATAGGAATACATCAGGTGCTGATTTATTTATATATTTATATATTAACCATGTGGAGACATTAAATGTGGGCACGGAAGTAATATGACGATGTTAAACATATCTGATGAGAGCAATGTAACAGTAAAGGTTCCAAGTATAAGCATGAAGAATATAATGTTAGTCTGATCATGGAGTATTTAATATTCATGGTCTGTGATCGGCTGTTAAAGACTTTTTGAACTTCTGCAAAAAACTGCTTTTATGAGGAAGAAAAAACACTCAACATATGAATAAATGAAAGAAAACATCCGACATCCAGTGAAAATATGTTTTATTATAAAACAGGTGAGCACCTGCACCAACAACCCCTGAGGGCATTTTCACAAATGAAAGTCGGGACCAAGATAAATGTATTTTTTCATTTGTTGAGGTTAGTTTTGGTTTCATGTTGCAGTTCAAGAAGTGGGATAATGACTTCCATATGTTCGTCCTGTCATCATCACCTGTGTGGGATTCATCTCACTATAACACGTACATGGGTTTGTAGAAAGGCGTCTGATGTTGGTCTGGATCGTGGTCCGAGGAACCTTACTCACCTGTTACTGTGAAGGTCCAGTCCAAACAAGGTTAGTGTGAAAACGTCTAAAACATAAAGACAAAGAAGTTGTTGTATCTCTAAACAAAGCTCATCCAGGCACTTAAGTCCACACTTCACAACAAGAGACACACCTTGTTATTGTGTATGAAAAAACTGATTCATAGATTCAAGCTGTTGTAGTTGTTGACTTGTGTTTGTGCTGGAAACATTTGCAAGAGAAACAAGTATTTGTGAGAAAATGTTCCACAGGTGTGCACCTCTCATTGAAACACTGAGTTGTACACATAGACGTTTTGTTGATAACTCCATATTCTTTTTCAGAGAATGTGCTTTGCAACACATTTGCTGCAGCAGCTGTAGTGAAAAATAAAGAGCAGGAGTTTCATCATTTGTGATTGTGTAAGTGTTGTATTTGTGAGACAGGAAACAAAGAAATCCATTTTTTAAATTACACACTTGTGTGTCTATTTCCTAAAAGGAGCTAAGTTGGTTGCACCAGTGATACTTTCATATAAAAAGATATATCATAAATATTAAGTTCAAATCATATTATTTGATATTTTACATTCTAATATTCTAAACCGGGGCGAATGAGACTCAACATCATAATGTGAGCTTTTCTATGAAAGAACTTAATGTCAGACTATTAAATAGTTTCATTGGATCCGTGGCAGCTACAGGCGCCTTATTGTTGCAAATGTCAAAAGTGCTGTAATTGCTTTCCCCTTTTAAAATCAATGTGAAGTTTTGGGTAATGAAACATTCACACAGGAGACATTTGAAATCCAGCAGCTTCTCGTGGTTTTTCACTGGAAATGTGTTGGTGGTCACAGAAAAAAATTAAAAAAGCCCTGATGCAATGTGAGCGTAGTGGAGCTCTGTGAGATCCAGGCATAGTTTGAGATCTTCTCCCCCGACTGGGACGTAATTCACTCTCATGAATAATTAAAGACCCGGGAGAGGACAGAAAGTAGATGTGTAACCTATGAGACAGTTCCCGGCTCATGTTTGTTTCTCTGTGAGCCAGAAGCACAGCACACTGGGTCACAACTGCAAATATTTTGTCACTCAACTCTTGTGGTTTTCTGTTCTTCCTTTTTTTCTTACGCATTCAACAAGCTGAAGACACCAAGAGACCAAAACATCTTCAAGTTCAGCGTGTGAGAAGAAAAAAAACTAAACCAACAGCAGCCCTATGATAACAGCTTTTTCCTTTTCTAAAGAGAGCTGACGCAAATTTTGACTGTGAAAAAAAATATGGCTGCTGATGCAATTTGAATCCAGGCTTTCTAATGTGTGAAGTAACACAGTGAAGGGTTTAATCTTTTTCTCAACTTCTAAACCAGATGGTTTTGGTGCCCAAACCGCAATTTGACTTAAAAGTGGACAAATCAATGTAGGCGACATTCATACTATTATGTTTTCGTTTGGATTTTCAAACTAAAACATTCTCTGAATCCCTCTCCATACTAGCAAGCCTGAAAACATGTCCTCGGTCACTCATCAACAAACTTCTCACTTTCAGCTTCTCTAAGACTGGAGAAGTGTGGACGCCAGAAGTATCCGTAGCAGAGTTTATTGGTTTCCAACTGGGAATGTATTAATGCGGATTCAGCCTGAGTCAGGTCAATTTCGACCTGTTGTTTCACACAGGAGTAAAAGCTTAGTCTCCTGGGTCAAACACTCCACACGCTCAAACCACCGCTTTCCTATTTAGACTTTGTTGCTCTTTATATGACCTCACCTGACTCCCTGAAGCCTTTCTGTGAGAGATTTGACATTTATTTAATGAGCACACGTTTAAAACACCGCCCAGCGTTCGATATTTGTCAAACAACACACACCAAGGCCAAAACCCTGTAACCATACCATGAGGCTGCTGTGTTTCATCCAGGTTATAATGGACACACTCCAACGCTAAATACAGTACATTGAATATTTTATTAGATCTGGTTTCAGTTTAGCAGGGAATCCCCATACACTTTATTTCACACACTCAATTACTTGGAAATGGCGTGTTAGCTAATCTAAGCTGCTCTCGGCACCAACCTGATGTGAAGGTAAAGGCAGCAGAAGATCAAAGTGGGACTATAACATGTCATCAGGTGAATATAGTTACAAAACAGACGAGTGTCCTGAGTGGAAGAAACGTGGTAAAACCAGCATTGTTTGGTGTGACAGGATAACAAATCATCTTCTCCCACCGGTCTGCTTATCCTCAGGTGGATAATTAAAAAGTGTCTGCCACAGTCAGAAAGGGAAGGAAAAAAAGATAAAGATAAATAAATAAGTGAGGAGAAGGGAAGAGGCTCTGCTCAGATCCCGGGGGAATCCATTAAAGAATGTTTTCTTCAATTGAGGTTAGATGCATTGATCTCTGTCGAAACTGGCACAGCTGAGAGGGAACACTCTCCGCCTGCGACTCGGACTCATTTCATACATTATTCCAATTAAACTGCTGCGGCCGGCCCGGCTGCCTGCATCTCTGCTTTCTAGGAAAATCTGGAAAAGGCTCCTGCCACAATCACTTCAATGTCATCAAAGACGACTGCAGGAGGAAAGCACCGGCGCTGCTGGAGGAGGAAAAATAGAACAATAGGCCGAGGTGATGTTTTATCTACAGCGGCAGAAGAAATGATTGAATGTCGACCATGATAGATTAGACACATTAGGCACACGCTAATAGGAGCATTGTCCTGTACAGTAGGCCTGTGTGTCAGTGTATGATATATTGACTGGTGGAGGTGCGAGCACAGCCATTGTTTTAGTTGTCATTTGTACAGAGTGTGACAGAAAAACCCCTTTGCTTTACTTTGGCAAAATGCTTTCGGCTGGAGCCTGAGAGGGAATTTCTTTGACACACAAACATGGAGGAACGTGCAGATCAGGAACTTTCACTTCCAAACACTTACATTCACTGAGTGCTACATGGTAGAAAGAAATGTAATATTCTGCGGAACTCCGAACATGTTATGTTTCTCAGTTCAATACTGAATTTAAAGGTCAATTGAACCTTTATGGACAAGACGTTTTTAAAGTGCTCTCCACAACTAAAAACTGAGCATCTGCAGTTCCATTAAAAGTGACCAGACAATTACTGGTCTCAAGGTGAATGATGCACTTTCAGCCTCAGTGGGTTTGTGTCTCTTACGGTTGCAGACGGCATATTTCGTGATCTTCATCAGTCACTGCAAATTTGTGCAGTTCAACCAAATACATAATCTTGTGACACAATAAAGCTGTTTCCAATATAGTTGATGCAAATCGTTTGGATATCAACACTGATACATTCGGCATATGGAAAATTTGATGGGTACGTATAGAGTCATCAATATTTTGTAAAATATTTCATTGAAATCTATTGTGTTGTTGTTGAGTTATCCATTACATTACATGTCATTTAGCTGATGCTTTTGTCCAAAGCGACTTACATTTTTTGTACACTCAACATTTATGAGGGGCCACTTAGGGGTTCAGTATCTTGCCAAGGACACTTCGGCATGCAGATGGGGAAGAGTGGGGTTTGAACCGGCAACCTTCATGTTGGAGAACTCCCGCTCTACCCCCTTGGCCACATCGCCCTGAACAACTAATATATATATATAAATATTCATCGCCTGCGATATTGAATGATGAGGACGTTCATTTGGCTGGTAGTAATACATTGAATAAAATATAGTGGCAAAAGAATAAACAATATACACAAACTATTCAGTTTAGTCCGAACCAAAATAAGAGGAGTGAAAGGTGCCGACAAACAGAGGTCGTCTCTGCCAAGATAATAAACAAAACATGGATTGGTTCAGAAAGGTTAGAGAATAAAAAGTCAAAGTGACAACACGCTGACTTCAGACGCCATCTACAAACCAGTCAATGTCAAGTATAGGTAGATGTTGAGGACGTCATACAAAATCATTAAGTCCACTCCCTCTATGGATTTAAAACCCCTACACCAGCCACCTGTTGTCGAGCCGCCACACACACACTTCAGCGTCAAACCAGCAGAGAAATGGAGGCGTTACCGTTACTGTTGTTTCCCATAGGAGCAATATGCACGACGCTAACTGACGGAGGGATCAAATTGCTTTCTTTCAGTTCGCTCCTTTCACCTTAATCCACCCATCCACCGTGCACGCACAACAGCTTTACAATGCTCCTGTGCAATGAGACCGAGCTGCGTGATAACAAGCAGAACATGTATTTTGATGTTTACTGTCAGACTGTGGGGAAGATGTAAGCTCGGGTCACTAAACCAAGGTGTCAGGAGCCTGGGAGACAGACTTTACACCAAGATTATTTATCAAGCAGCTTTTACAAATGTGACTTCAGTGGCCTAGAGACGAAGCCTGGACACAACAACAACATTAAACATCTTCTCTGCACTTTACTTTCCTGGGAAGCAAAAAATTACAAATAATAATAATTTATGAAGAAGAATATAGAAAAGGATTCATTCAAAACTCTACTGATAAAGCACTGAAAGCCAGACATCCATGGTTGAAGGGGAGATAGTCTGCTACACTCTCTGTGTGAAATAAGGAAACATCAGTTTGGTTTACTGACAATCTGAAGGAACTGAGCACGTGTGCCGAAGCAGACCTTCTGCACATACAGCAATAACAAGCCATGGTTCACTGCCACACTAAGACAACTGTGTCAGGCTGAGGAGGAGACCTACAGCAGTGGAGGTAGAGCTCTGTGCAGGTGACTGACGAAGGAGATCACAGTGGCTAAAAGAAGCTGCTCTGACAAGCTGAAAACAGGTTTTCAGCCTGCGTCAGTGAGGAGACGCCTGCGAGACAACCACTCTAATTCCCTTTAGTTACCTCCACCATGGAGGTTGTGTTTTCACCCTGTACGCCTGTTAGTTTGTTTGTCGGCAGGATTATGCAAAAATTACCAAACAGAAATCCATGAAACTTGCTGCAAGGATGATGCATTGGCTAAGAAAGAACCCACTCAATTTGAGGTGGATCCGAACAATGCAGCAGATCCAGGATTTTATGATATTTTCACCAATCACTCAAGGACTGTGGAAGAGAATCCAGCATGTTCAGGGGACTGTGTCTTACTTGGTGCTGCTGGATTGGATATAAGGGAACTGTTAGGCCTAGGTGGAGTAAATATGTTCTATCGAGTGCCATTCAAGTTCCCAAAAGCATAATTTGGTTTGTTTGTGCCTCAGATTCCTGATGAGTTTTAGAACAGAAACTTTGGGAAATGTTGCTGACAAGGTTTTAGTTTAGAACAATGACACAGACGCCCACGTTAGCTTCCTGATTGGATCTTATCAGTCTCGACCAGTGATGCCGGTAACGCGCTACTTAGTAACGCGTTACTCTAATCTGACCGCTTTTTTCAGTAACGAGTAATCTAACGCGTTACTATTTCCAAACCAGTAATCAGATTAAAGTTACTTGTCCAAGTCACCTTGCGTTACTATTTCGGTATTTGTGGTTAGCCCGCTGGGCACGTCCTGCGGCTGGGGGAGCAGTCGCCCCGTCGCCCTCCTCTCCACGCCGCCGGAGGCTCGGTGTGCGGCACTCCTCGACGTTTTTTTAGGGGGGGAGGTGCTCGTCCGCGGTGCGGGGGCTTTCCTTATAGTGGGCCGCGGGGCGGTGTCCGTCGGCGCTGCGGAAGGCGGGGACCGGTTGGAGGGGACCGGGAACGACGGTCGGCGACAGCGACTCTGGACGTGTGTCGGGCTCTTCTCGCGGATCACCTCAGCTACAGCGCCCGTTAGGGGAACCCTCCGTTCGCGCGGGGGGGGGGGGGGGGACCTCCGGCGGTGTCTAATAAAGTTAGTGTTGGCCAAACCGGTTGTCATTTTTATGTTGAGGCGGCGGGGGTGTTGTCGGCAGCTGCTGAATGTAACTAATAAAGTAACTTGTAATCTAATTTAGTTACTTTTAAAATCAAGTAACTTGTAATCTAACTTAGTTACTTTTAAAATCAAGTAACTTGTAAAGTAACTAAGTTACTTTTTCAAAGTAACTATGGCAACACTGGTCTCGACTCGATCTGGAGTCACCACAACATCCAGTAAGTGAGGCCACCTCTAGTTTACAGCACTGGTTCCCCCAAGATTGTGTTCAATCCCCATTGCTGTTCTCCCCTGAATTCCAATGAATGCACCTTGAAGGACAAAACATGGCTGAATCAGCTGGGAAGGACAGAGAAGGGGAACAGGGAGCTTTTGAGCGCACTTTTCTGTTGCCAAAGTCAAACATGCAGCGCCTTCTGGTCCTATACATCTACAGATCGTGTGCGACTGATGGAGACGTCGAGAAAAGCAGGGGATGGACAAGTCAAAGAGATGGTGATAGTTAAGGGGAGAAGATGGGTGAGAGGAACGGATGGACAGAGGGTGAAGAGAGAGAGCGAGAGAGAGAGAGAGAGGTGTTCCTGCTGTCTTCAAGTGCAGCTCCGTGCACACAGTAAACCATAGATGGAGGAAATCTGCCAAAAGCTGAACACTCACACACACACACACACACACACACAAACACACACACACACACACCCGCACACACACACAAGTATAACAGCAGCATTTACTGGAGGAGAACACAGCTCAGCACATCATTGTCTCCTAATGGGAGCATGTTACATCGCCTCCCTAGTGCTGCACGAGGGTTTGCTGTACATTGTGCGTGTGTGTATGAGTGTGTGTGTGTGTGTGTGTGTCTGTGTGTGTGTGTTTGTGTGTGTGTGTGTGTGTGTGTGTGTAGGAGAGAGAGAGACAAAGAGAGAGAGAAAGAGAGGAGGGGAGGTAAATAAACAATGCACTTGACGGTGTGAGGGAGTAAACATTCATTAATATAAGGGTGGAACATGTTTAGTTACTGCCTGTAATTTGTGGGTTTCTATTTATGGTCGTGGAAGCTCAGACCCAATTAATGTGCGAAACAATATTCGTATGGTTCTTTGTAACATAAATATGCAAATGAGCGGCTGTCTTTTGATTCTGCTTGTTTTTACAGTGCATCTTCTAAATTGGCTTTTGCTGCGTACACAGAGAACAACAACTCGCAGCCTCCATGACATCCATTTGATAACATAATTTTTCTTTCATGGACGCTTATCCTCCATTGACTCAACTATAATCATGTTACAGGCGCTGTAGTGAGTCATTTGACCTTCTCTGTATTCATGGTGGGGACCCAGCTGTAATCGAATATTAGGCTACGTAATCTAATGTTTGATATAATTACATCCATTCCTTACCCTAGACAACGCTAAGCCTATAGTGATCATATCGCTTAGCAGAGGCAAAAAATTAAATATCGAACTCGTGTGAAAATCTAACAGGGGGTTTGACAGACTTTTTATTTTACCTAAGGAATAATATTAGAGTATAACCTCTCCACGGTAAACAGCTCACACGAGCATGTACTGCTTTATTTATACTCCTTGACAAGTATTTTGAATATTCATAGAGATGAAAAGAAGGAAAAGCTAATCCCAGATTTTTTTTCTTGCGTCCCTGCTTTTCAACCTGCATCTGCAAACTTCCCGCTTTCTGCTAATGGAAAATGCATGCAGGATTTCAGCGGAGGCTCCAATCCATTTTAATCCTGAAGGCAATTACAGCGTGGGGTTTCTAGGGTCAGTTGTGCTGTTGATTGATGGCGAGAAAAAGTCACTTTAACAAAGTGCTGTGAACTTCAACCACCTGGCTGCAGCACGGAGAGGTGTCGCCTGATGCACCGAGACAAGGCTTTAATGCTTTTTTAATGCATTCAGTGAAAGAACGCAAAATGGAGAAATAATGATGGAGCCCCTGATAGGACCGATGTGTCAACATCACTGATGCCTTTTGAATTATAAATGAATTCCCTGATTTCTGTGGACCATTTGCTCCTCTTGCCCGATATGAGCCATGTCAAGCCGTCGCCAGCAGCAGCACTGATGACACACGCTCTCAGGCGGCTGGTGTTATTGATCAGTGACATATTGGCAATGCCCGAATAGCCAGGTTTGTTTGTGGGGAGAATCATTCGCTTCACTGTTTTCTTCTTGCTCCCTTGAAAAAGCCATGCTCCGTATCCTAGCAACAGGACTCTCTCCCCCCCCCTCCAGTCTGTGGTGGAAGCGAGGGCGAGAGCACAGGACCAGCACTGTCTCCACTGTCACCGCACACTGGTCAGATTCAGCTCACACGTTCAGGCTGAGTTTCACGTAGTCCACTTAATGTCATGTCAAAGGCCTAATGCATGAATCCTAACTGCACTGACCCACATATGATCCACTGCATGCTGCGGTAGAAGGTGAGCAGCATCACCTGCTTTATTTAATTTACGGTAGTTCCATCTCTTATAATGAATCATATAGTTCTTTAATTAAAATGATTAATTTTGCACATAGAGAAGGTTCATTGTGCAGGATCCTTTTGACAGAAGTGAATATATTAATCATTATTATATTTTCTTTAATGTAAAATCACATTAAGCTAAGAACTGTTGTTTTCATTCTCCTAGAGCATTTACATATTAGACTGTATATAAAGATGGACGACATGACAACCCCCCCCCCCCCCCCCCCCCCCCCCAAAAAAAAGTGAAGCCAAAGTATTGATCAACCCCTGGTGGCTGGATACAAGTCATACACCCAGGCATGTTAATGGATGGGACATGAACCAAACTACTTTGTATACATCAATTAAATTTTTCTCAACGATGGTATCTGTCATTTTGGGTTGTTTCTTTTGTGACACTGATGCATATCAGTTTGGTACAGGACCTGGATATTTTGGATGATGAGCTTGCAAGGTTTCTGTTGTATTGGTCAGAAAAAACTGTTAATGCTAACATTAGTGATGATGTAAAAAGATGACAAAACTTTGCACTGAATTGAATGTTGATGTACACTGGGTCAGGTTGTACGATTTGCATTAATTTACTGAACAGTATATGAGGACGCTAAAATTAGTTTTGACCGAATTACACATCATACTAAAGTGCTTCTCATACACATTTCTGCATTAGCAACAGCAACAATGATCCAATATTTAAGATCGCAGCACAGATGGCTGCTTCAGTTCTGCACCAGTGTTTTATTTAGGTTTATTTGTTCAGTCGTATGCAGCCGTCTTCTAATGTTTCAGCTTTGCATCTACTGTATTTATATCTCTCTGTACATTTGTTTTTGGAACCACACTGTGATCCACAGGGAGTCAAATTCTTTGTTTGCCCATACATACCACATGCTATGATGAATCAGATTCAGATTCTTAGAATACAACACTGAGAGGGTCCATTCTGTTGAGTGAGTAACTTACACTTGAAATGCATTAAATCGATAACAATTTCATTATTTTACGTACGATTTTGAAAGCAGGACCTTTAACATTGTTATTTCTACTTTTGCTTAAGGGTTCAATATGTACGATTTAGGTGAAAGGGATCAATTGGCAGAAATTGAACATTAAATATTTTGCACTAATTGAATGAATTGTTGTTTTCTTTACCATAGAATGGGCCCTTTATATTTAAGTACTTTATATTTATATCTGGAGCAGGTCCTCTCTACGGAGGCCGCCATGTTTTGTTTACTTTAGTCCAAACTGGACAAACTAAACACATCTTTCTTTTAACATTTGGAAGGGAAGGGTGAGGTGAGGTGAGCTGCAATATGCAACTCCACCACTAGGCGTCACTAAATTCCACACACTGAACCTTTAAAGTTGCTGTAATCATTATATGTGTATAACAATGCCTTGCATGTCTATGTATTGAGTCGGATTGGAAATTGGTTCAGCTCTGCAGAGCATTGGAGCATGTTTTTACTCAATGATTGGTTTGATGGCTCCCAGTGTTACTGCTGGGATTCTATCTCATTCACCTGTACACCACCTGCCCAACACTAAACAGCAGACCGACACCATTAGCCACCAGGTAATGAACACAGTGGAAAATGTAGGAGCTAATGAGACAAATAGTTACCTCAAGAGTTGGTGCAGACCAAAAACAGAGATAAAAGCGGGTGAATTATTGCAATGTATTCTTTTATATTACAATTGTACGTCATTTTGTATGTATGTAAGTGTAAATAGGAAACTCCTTGCCTTTCTGTTGGCCATGTTACTAAATATCTGCTTAACCTGAGAAACCACTACATAACTGAGTATCGCTGCTTCCTTCAGTAGCAAACTGTGGCTCTTGGAAACCACCCAAAGTCACCAGATGCCCATTATAGCATTAAAAACTCCCAGCGGCATAAAAAGGTATCATATTTGTAGCTCCGGTTGAAGTCATATTTCTCACCCTATCAGTGTTTGTGCCCCGCTCCAGTCATTGAACTCTGCAGAAAATGGTAAATGCATGGCGTCAAGTTGGAGACAGGACTGGATGTGGGGAGCTGCTGAGTCACGAAGATAACAAAGTAACACACTGTTTGAGCCCTATACCTTTTGTGTTGTTCCTTTTGACCTCTACGCATATGAAGTGAGTCCTTCCTCCAGACCATTCCTCCACTCTACCATGAGTCTCAGTACCCGTGGATATTATCTTATAACAAAAAATCAACGGGACATCGGGCTGCCGAGCTCCAGCACAAAGCTGGTGTGATTTGCGAGGATGATTCCCAACATACTTAGGGCATGCTCTGAGCTCAAAATCCTCGTGGCCTCAAAACTCTGCCCCATCCTTTCGAGTCCTCCATTAACATACAAACCATCAGGCTGATAAAAAAAGACAAGATAATAATCGGGCTGTGCTCCTGCCTGTGTGGGGTAATGTTCAAGTTACATTGGAGGGTATAATTCTCCGTAAGGGCCAGAAGATGAATGTTTCCTGCTGGGAGAGGGTCTCATCGGGCCATGATGTCCTCTCCCATTGAGAGTCATCAGCTGAGGGGCTCATTGGCCCTCGTTTCCTGACTCCTCCTGGCCGGGCGCGTAGTGACCAGACTGCAGCAAACAGTGAGAGAGCAACTATAGTGCCTCCCTGGGGTTTCTGAGACAGAAGCAGCTGATAGTGATTGTGGTTCTTGCCAAGACAATCAAACGTGCTGTAACAAGAAGCATTTCTGTTTATTTCTTTGGGTAGGATGATTACTGGGCAGCTGGAGTGCCTGGATCTGGTCTGTGACTCCAGAACGGCCTCAAGACACGTTTAATGTTGCCTCATAAACGCTGGGGATGGGGTTCAAGAACTGGTTCCACTTGAGAACTGGATCCAAATTGTCCAAACCACCTCTGTCATGTGCCCCCGGACTTATGAACTGATGCCAGCATGCTTTTCAGAGCCGGGTAGCCCTCCTGAAAACACATTGTGGTGAATTGTGGTGAGAGCTGAGGTGAACTGGTCTTCTCATCTCTCCATCTTTGATGTCAACAGATACCCCTAATGTAAAGTTAATGGGCATCACCCTCCCTGTCTCATTAACCTCGCTGAGCAGTGCGTCTCTTGGTCTGTCTTGTTTGCTTTACAGCCCATTTCAATGCTGTTTGTGCCTTTGTTACAAAAATGTATGTGATTAGATTTGATAAAAGACAATCGGCCACAGTGTTTAAGAATTGCAGTTCATGATTGAAACATGCTTTCCAACAGAAACCTATGTGGCGACCAGAGCACATTATTTTAAAACCACATTATCTAATCTCTCAGGTTAGTTCCGACTCTGGACTAATGCAAGATAGAAAACAATTATTTTGAATTGAGTATTTCTTAAATATTGAATTAATATTGATTGGATTACATCTCTAAGGAAGTAATAACTCATGTATTCACCTGAACTATAAATATTATTTTATATGTGAGAATGTAAAAATGGAAAGCTGGGGAAGCCATTTGAATGGGCCTGACAAAATAAATAATAAAGCTGTAGTAATCATCAGTAGACTTACGTGTGGATTAACCACAGCCAGAGCTCAGTTATGTTAAATTTTTCAATACATTTAGTATTTTCTACAATTATTTTGTTTGTGTTAATGTTAAAATTTACTAACATAAATATTCTATGGAAAATATTAAATTCAATAAATGGTATTTGTATCTCATTCTGTTCTGTAAAGCGCTATTTATCACCAACAGGTGGATCATACAGTTTACAGTCAGATATGAATATGTGGTTAAAACCTGTGGGAGGTCTACGCACTTTTCCCCGCAAACTGAAAATTTATCAGGGATTATCAAGGGAATCAATAAAGAATCTGACCGATATGCAAAATTGATGAAGACACAAGTATCATCTTATCAATTGCCATCTCTACTGTGACCATTTATGTAACTCTCCTCTGTCTTTACCATGAACCTCACCTAATTATGTAGGGATGAGCAGATCTACACGACTGAGCTCAAAAATTCAATAATCATAGACGCACATTCTCTCAGCCGAGGAGGTTATGTTTTCCTCTGCATTTGTTTGCTTGTTTGTTCGCAGGGTAACGTAGAAACTACTAAACCGATTTCCGTGACATTTTGTGGAGGGGTCGGGTATGAACGAAGAAAGAACCCATTCAATTCTGGTGTGGCTCTGGATCAGGGAGTGGATTTAGTGGAATAATTAATTTATCTTGATGAATCAACTATATCTGGCATGTGTTGGGGGCTGATATTTTCAAGTGTGTGAGGTTTGGTGCAGATCTAAAGAAAAACCATGGCCCAAGGAATTTAAATGTTGTTTCATTAGAGGACTGTTTGGCCTTGGAGGAGGAATGAACTATTCAGGCAACAGTCGAAAACATAATGGAGTGTTTGGTGCACTCAACAAACAAACAGCAGAGCTATCAAACAGAAAGGTTTGAAGGATTGACCACGCAAAAGTGCAAACTCGTGTGTGGACGAGCAGGACGACCTCGACCTCTGATAAAAAGCTGTCATTGGTAACATGGCTCAATGATGTAGAAAACCTGTTTCTACGTTGACAGATACTGTTTTGGGTTTCCTATAAAGAGACAATACTTGGCCTGATATATTTAACATATATATAATTGGTCAACCGTTGATATTTTCTTTTTTGACTATGAAAATCTATTAATTCTGCGGGTTATGGGTAATGTGGATAATATGACGGTTGATGTGTCCAATCCTTGGCCCTCATTTTGTTTGACTGAAGACCTTTTCTAATTGAATTTTTCTTGTCCAGCGGCTCTCGGTATTTCTCTCACTCCTAGTTTCCAGTTTCATTTTGGAGTCACGTCCCCTCCAGTTTCAGACTGTGACTCCCACCGCTCTGAACCGACTCCTCCGTCCTAATGTGTTGCACCTGTGCCATTATCTCCCCGCCCCTGGTGTGTTTACCCCGTGTGCTCCTCTCCTCCTCGTCTGTGCCAGTTTCGTCTTTCTTCGCTGTGACAGCGTTCCAGCCGCTGTGAGCCCTGTGTGAAAGCTCATCAGTGCTTTTGACTTTGTTTCGTTCTTTTTTTTTTTGGACCCCTTCTCTCTCTGGAGCCCTTTCTGACATGGTTTCCCTGGTTGCCTGATCTCCTGTGCACTGAATGTGTTTGCCTCAGTGAAGACTTTGATATTTGAAGCTGACTTTTTTGCCTTGAGTCGTGTATTTGAGTCCCTTTCCTCTGTCAGTCATCAGCCTTCACCTCCACGCAGGGATAACACCATGTACACCAGGGCTTTGTGTTTATTGTAGGTTATCAACAGGCTGCACAGAAATCAAAACATCTAAAAATAGATATGTTTTTATGGTGAATATGTCTGATCAGAAATACATTTGCTTGTTTCCGGGGAAGTCCCTGTACAGAGGTTGTTTTCTATGCAGTCAACCGATGTGACAGCTTTATTTGAAGGATTTCTGCACATCTTTTGAAAATATTTTGTGAATCTTCGACAGTTTTGAACAAAGTGAGATTATGGATCAGCACATGAAAAGTCATCAAAGCTGCTACCGGAGTAATTCAAGGAGTTTCTATGAGAATTTCTTAAAAGGTGTTCAGCTGCCCTTCAATAAAGAAATGAGTGGAAGGTGTGTATTTGGCTACAAAGACACAATGGGCATCACATGAGAACAATGCATAGGTAAAAGAAACATTTGACAGATCACCGATTTGCTTAATGGAAAACGAAGTCTGCCCTGTCTTTTATTAATACTGTAATCTTGTGATATTATATAAAGCTTTTAAGTCTGACAGCGGGCAATCTAAAGCCATTTCATTTAAACATGTGCCATTAGCCTGTTGTGTTCACTCCATGCTCCTGCCTCAGACATTTTTCAAATTATGCTGTTTTCATATTACTGTCCATGCGTAACATAAGCTGCCGATAAACTCTTTCCTAGACTTACACCTGCGCCTCGTTTAGAGTTGCTGCTTTCCTCTGCATTCACAAGACACTTGGCCTCCTATCTCCCCCTTTGCCCCCCCCCCCCCCCCCCCGCACCACCCCACAACTCACAACCCTTATTATTTTCTAATAGAAGATAGCGGTAATCAGTTGAGTGAGCGAGGACACAATCAACATAAACAGAGTTAGCAATTAGCAATAAAACTTTCACTTCATTTGCATGCGGTAATATATTCTGCTGGGAAACAGGATGAACTGTGGCCACACAATTGCACACAGCCAAATATAGAATTACTAGAGACATGTTTTATGTTCTATTGTTGCAGAGTACACAGATTATGTAAGATTATTATGTAAATATAAAAAGACAGCCTGAATATTATTACTCTGACCCATCCTACTTATTAATGTGTGGTGTTATTAAGTGAATCATCTTTTGTAGTTGGCACATGAATTTAACTTTAACTCGTCTAAACGTTTATAATTGGCCACTAACATAAATCGTTTATTGCTTATATACTCATTTTCAGGGTAGGATTTTATATTTAACATATGTTTCATCATGATTCACCTCTAAAGATATAAAAAGATTTGGATGATTTGTCACAGCAGCCACTCATCCTGAAATGAAGTTCCCTCGGGTTCATTTTAATCACAAACCTCAATCCTCCAATATTTGGTGATCCATCAGCCGCACTTTTAAAAACATCATTAGCAGAAATATTGACAGGCTAATTGACAATCGATATTGTAATTACAGGCTCCAGTGCTAATCACAAGCTTTAAATGACATGCAACAGGCAGGATGTGCAGGGACTCCAGTTGCTAATTGGACGTTGCCAAAAACATTTCACTATAAAGTTTCTGCCCAAGTAAACAACAAAGTAATGAACCTCCAGTGAGAGTCTATCACGTTGCTTGCTGTGTGAACTCACTGCTGTGTTGTCCCTCTAAGCCTCGAGTGCATCTCAAACCACAGTGGTTATTTTATTTTCTATTAGGTGTCGGCCCAGAGGAATAGCAATGCATGTTTCAGATCTGGGTTGGAGACCTGAAATCAAACCAATTAATTGTCCCATATTTATGACAGTGACCCAGATTTAGTTAATAATGTCACGTTAAAAAAGAAATAGGCTCACACTGTACACAATGTATTGAGCCTGAAACACACTTTTAATCATAAATTCCGAGAAACCTATTCACTGGGATCAAGGTGTTATCTTGTGAGGTTGAAAACACAGATTTAAACAGAATACACTGTTATATGTGCTTCACTGGGACACTTAACACCTTTCCTTGTTTTTGCCCTTGGTCACCTCACATGCCGCTCGCTACAACTCTCGCTCTTGCACTTTGTTCCCCTCTGGCTGAACCAGTCCCCCCCCCCCCCCTGATCTCCATGGTCAACTGTGTCGCCGCTCTCATGCGACCGTGGCCCAAAAACGAACCTTTGTGTCAGACCAATAGAAGAGCTGCCCCCTTTCACTGCCCCTCAGAGAGCCTATTCACACCACTGTTCCCATTAGACGAAATTAAATCAGGTCACTCGGACTCCTCCCAATCATGTATTTGGGTTGTCCCGAAAAGAAAGTCTACTGTGTCCACATATAAATGATTGATCACAGCGAAGAGACAACTATAACGTATAAATACATATCTACAATAACGTGATAAACTGACCCCAGACTGTTTCTGAGTAAGTGGAGTCACACTTGAGAAAGAAATGATAGTATATGTGCAGCATAGCCAGTATATGGGAAAACAAAAAAAGGTCAAAGAAAACGTGTGAATGTGTTGCTGATTAGTTTGTGTTCCATGTACAGTGACAGAACTATAGAGCAGCAGATACAGTTTGAAGGGAGAGAATGTAATGCAAGCTGCATTATGTTTCCTATTAACATAATGAGTCAACATGGCTAATTAACTCATCTGGCAGGTAAACAAATGTTGATGCTGTAGCTTCGTAAAATGTTCGGAGACAATGTACGTCATGTATTTTCCAGCAAAATGTCTGAGCTTGCAATGTTCACCCATTATGACTGATGTAGTTTCATCAAACAAAGTCACTTCATCACTTGCAAAGTGCAAGGGAGAGGCTGTGGTCTAGTGGCAGAAACTTGGACTATGGGCAGAAAAGGTTTCTGGTTCGTCTCTGGTTCGACTCCACGGAGAAACAACAAAAAGACGAACCTGGATTGATCTGTCCAAAAATCCAAGAGGATTCTCCCTACCCTGTCTAGTGCCCCTGAGCAAGGCACCTTACTCCCCCAACATCTGCTCCCCGAGCGCCATACATGGTCGCTCACTGCTCTGTGTGTCCTGCACCAGATAGGTCAATAGCAGAGGTTAAATTTCCCTACCTGCATGAGTGTGCCTGTGCATGTCTGTGCATGTGTTTGGGACAAATAAATGCATCTTCATCTTAATCTTAATCATCTTAATCATCTTAATGTTAGCAGAGGATGGGGGCTAGTTTAATACAGAAAAATGAACAAAGACCAGATCACAAAAAAAAAAACATGATTATCAACATTTAACTAAAATGGTTTAATCTTTCCCAAACCTTAGCCAATGGGAGTTTGTCACAGAAACCACAGACAGGAAGTTAAAGTCCTGCATGTTGATGGGATTCTAGTTGTTTGCCTGTAGTATCATGTCTGTCTTTGCATTGAATGAACACGTTATACTTGTGTTAATCGGTTCCAGAAGCTGCCGTCCAGTCTCTGCAGCCACACCAGCAGAAGCTCTAGTGTGGGAGGAAGCCGAAGACAGGACCTTTTCTGCTGCCCTCAAAACCGATTTGGCAAACATTTATACGTCTCAGAGGAAGCCGTGGTTTGCCCAAAGTGTATTCAGCAAAGGTGGAGAACTGCTGACCTGGACTGGAAATATAAAACAATGTGAAGTTTTCCCGGCCAGCCTCTCTTCTCCTAAATATAGGCTTCGATGTGTGGCAGCACGGAGGTGGAGGGGTCAGAACACTGGCTGATACTCTCGTTCTCCCGAATTCCTGGTGGTGAGTTTTATGGACAGAGATGAAGTGTCCAGCCTGCAAACGCTGAACATGTATACAAAATAAAAGGAAAAATTGCTTTGTTAACATTAAATGCTCCAAAGAATCTAAAACAGTTTTTAAGTGTAATCAAAACACTGGGTATAGGCAAAATCATGAGGCTGTAAAGATAATTGTATTTGTGTAACATTAATCTCTGAATGTTTGACTTAT
Organism: Pleuronectes platessa; assembly: GCF_947347685.1. Classification (NCBI taxonomy): domain Eukaryota; kingdom Metazoa; phylum Chordata; class Actinopteri; order Pleuronectiformes; family Pleuronectidae; genus Pleuronectes; species Pleuronectes platessa. The sequence continues at coordinate 17,427,903 of NC_070634.1, forward strand.
TTATTGCCAGATTGATTTTCCTCAATAATAAGCAATAGGTTTTCTGACAGGAGCTATGGTGTGAGAGTCAGGTGTCTACATAGAGTATATGTGCTAGAATCAACTTTAATTTAGTTACTGTAGGCCTGTCTATCAACCCCATCAAAAGCTGCAGCTGTGGTGGTGACGCATTTGGAACCCCTTATTTCACTGTTGCTGCAAAATGTGTCAAGAATTGGTAATGATTGAGTCAAAAACTCAATCAATGTGAATTACGTCTGACATTTTTTCATTAACACCAATGTTTACTGCAAATAAGCATCTTTTAACACACCTAAAAACCCTGAGAAGTCAAAAGCAAATTCTACATGCTTACATTTTCAGAAATGTAAACTCACTGAGTCCAGGCAACCATCATGAACTTACATGAGACTGGGTTGGACAGATACAAAAAAAAACATCGGTTTCCCTGCGGACAAAACAATAGATTCAATTCTGTTACTATTTTGCTTCTACTAATGTGCTTTCAGACATTTAATATTTATTTAAACTTCTATCAAAAGACTTTGCAGGGAAAAAAACTCATTGTGTTGTGATGCTGATAATGAAATTTCAAACACGGACTACTTCTGGCTCTTAAAATGTGCATTTAAGCCGTCGTGTTTCAACTTTCTGCCTGCGTGTGCATTTCCTTTAGTGGGAAGTCTTTGAAGCCGGGACTCAAAAGCTCCCTTACAACAAAGAAAGTCTAATTGTTTACATTCTCTCTCCAAAGTCCATACAAACACCAAGCCTTCCCCGCTTCAGCAACAGAATTTCTCCTTCCAACAGCGCAGGACTCCACATTCAAACTCAAACTGCAGGCGTGTCTGTAAAAATAAGAACACCGTCCATGTTTGTTTCACTGACATCAAAACCCCGGCACCCAGCGAGGGGATAAACAAAATGAAAATTAGTAAGACAAACCTACTGAAAATGTACAACTGAGCCCTTTAATGCTTTCAGAGCTCAGGTGTTTATGCCCTCTTTTCTCTTGTTGCTGTTGAGATATGTGAATGCAGAGGGTGTAAAAACATTTCTCAGTAAATTTTTGGCCTGAGGGAAGCATCTTGGAGAAATAGCGGCGAGTATGTAATGCTCCTCAAAGGGTGTTATCCACCAGCCCACTAACTGCCTCCAGGAGACGGCTGCCAGCGAGCGCGGTTGGCAGTCGTCCCGTGATTTTTGGTTTCTGAATTGTGTTTGTCTGTGAGGTGAGTGGATCAAAAGACAAACTCAAGTCAAAGGGGCCAGAGAGAATTAGATTAGCGAGACCCCAAAGCTCCTTAAGTTTCACGGGAAGTTTCCCCAAATAATCATCATTACAGAGGACAATTAAACCCATTTTAAAGTTGGCTTTAATCGTTTCTATGCTCTGTAATTCTATTAATAACTAGAACTGTTAACAATGTAAGAAGGCAGAGATACGAGGCTCCATACTAAAGCTCCCCTGCAGATCCGTGCAGTGATGTGGGATACACCTACTAAGTTTCAGCCTAGCTTTGTTAAAAGGCCAGACGTGCTCACATCGTGACTGATCGAGATTATTCACTCCTTTAAAAAATGTGAGTGAAGAAATATATGTATTCAGATGATGTATATGTATAAGGTCAACTTTTCAACAGCAGCAAAAACATTCAAACAAATGCTCAAGTGCTGCTTTTAGCCAATCAAATCAGGGTTATGCAATTAGAGCACGTGGTATGTGTTCATCTGGTTTATTTCACATGTACCTCCGTTTAACATTGCATGGATATTCCCAGATATCTTGAAAGCGGGCAATGTTGTGTGTCCTGAACAGAAAAGTGTGATTGTTATGTTATGATCCTCGAGCTAGCATTAAGCTCATGCAAAGTGTCAGTGTCATTGCTCAGTAAGGGTGTTGACAGAGACCCGGACCAGGTCTGATGTGACTCTTCTACGATCAGGGTTGTAGTTTTGTCTGATGTGGAAAAGTCCTCAGTAAAGATATATTGTGTCTGCATTCATTTCAAGTTTTCCATGTCCTCTTGCTGCTGTAATATTGCACATTTTCTTACTGTCGGGTGAATAAAGGATTATCTTATCTCATCTCACAACACACATGCACGTTTCCAATTCCATGTGTGCACGGTGCATTAATCAGGTGTTGTTAGTGTTAAAATGGTTCCATCAAGCATTTGTCCTCAGGCCAGGTGCATCAGGAGTAAGAGATCCATGCGGAAATCCTGCTGCTGCCGCTTGGATGAGCCCATTTGATGCAGAATGCTCTTTTTCAGAAATGAACACATGAACAAACACGGTGCTCAGTGCTCTCACTGTGTAATGTCTCTCTCTTTACTAAACAGTGAGAGGAAGAACCCAGCTCTGGACAGGAGCAGTGAGTTAGCCAGCAACTGAGCCGACTCAATCTGTTTGACTTTCTCTATGGGGCACACAGAGCCCTGGGCAGGGAGCAAGGTCCTTGGGCCTGGCCCACATTGATCTGAAAATTCAGTGCTGGACTGGCCAACTCTTAAATATTTGGTTTTAATTACTGCCACAACCTTTACTCTGGCAGGTTACTGCTGAAACATAATCCCCTCGGGGCTCAAGCAGCCGCAGCAAGGGCATCACACCATTATTCAACCATAGAGGGGATGGCAGCCATTCCCTTAGCCAGGCATTTTTTATCTGGGAAATGGGACACAGCCACAGCCGACTATATAGGCTGCCTCTGACAAAGAGCAATAGAAAATAGGGAGATGAGAGACACTCCATAACCCTTAATTATACAGCAGCTAAGTTCGAGTGAGGAGCGCAGCTTATCTCTCTGGTGGGGCTGGTGGATTTTTGAACTTCTCATTTGATTACTTGCTCTGTTCACCTGTCTGCCTCCACAGCCCACAGCCGCTCTAATGAAGGTGCACACTGTTCCTCTCACAGATCTCAAGATGACTTTATAATTTTACTTCCTATTGTCCGTGATAAGGCGGGGTGGAGAGAGAAATCTTATTGTAGATAATTCGCCCGAGGGCAACATCTGCCTTTGTGTGGGTCTCCTCCTCAGCTGGGTCCTGACACCGACTACATAGGACATTTATACTGTTCATTCTTGCATTAATTAACCATTAGCATTGGCGAGGCAAAAAATATGCATTTTCCATTTGAGATTTATTTAGAATCACCCGATCTAGAGATTCTTTGTTATTTTTCCCGAGGCTGCAGCATCCCATGATACAAAGGAACTGTTTTATAGCGAGGGCCAGGGAAATGTGCCTTCAGCACACATTTTTAAAAACTGCCAAAAGGGTTGTAACAAACTTTTTGGCAGAATCAGATACGGTATGTTTGGTGTGAAGAAAACAGTCCTCATCCGCTTTCCAATTCAATCTTTAATATTTGTACGAACAATGTTGGAGGCTGATGAAGTGTAAAAGCTCCTACTTTTTTTCCTCAAATCTACTAATATTCTGTATTTGTTCTTTTACTTTCACGACACTACCTATTAAAAACTTTTCTTCTTTCGCTGGAGGAACATCATTATCCCCCTCTGTGTTGAGATTAGGGAAGCCTGAAAGGGTGGAGAAGTGCAAAGTGTGTTTTACATATTGGCCTCTAATCCCGACACTCCAATAATTGGACTCCATCACATGTATCCTTTGATGTATTTCTGTCTCGGTGCCCACAAAGCCGTTTCTACTGCGTGTCGTGCAGAGACAAAAAGCTCTTGTTTTTGTCACCCCTCAGTTTGCACCACGCTCACAACAAAGATCCCCACAAATCACACTCCTGGGTAAGAATTGAGTGTGGAGGGGGTAAATATTGTTTATACCTGTGATCCCATCACTTTCTGATTAAAGATGTCAGCGAGGCCCCGGAGGTGACAGATTGCAGGGTTTCTGGCATCCCTGGGTATTTTTGGTGTCGGTACAGGTGCAGCACGCCTTGGAGACTCGGAGGGAGGAGGTTGCAGGAGAGAGGAAGGGAGGGGGGGAAATGGAAAGCACGGAAGGAGGAGAAGTGGGAACGAGAGCTGCTTATCGATGGCCTGTGGATAGCCTGCATCATCCACTACTGGGCTGGGCTCCAGAGCTCATTTGTGTCAGGCGGCGAGGCCTGATACTCTCAGTGTGATTGTAAGAGACCCGTCGCAAAACGGGTTCACGACAGGCAGCAGACAACACCAATCACAGAGACAGAACCAATACAGGTCAGGCATTTAGTACGCTAGGGAATCAGATGGACTCACGCCCACATCGACACCGCCTTGATGTCCACATGGAGGTGATGACGCACATTGATCCAACGCCACAGGGCTGCCAGGGCGATGTAACACTGTGAGGGACGGAGACGCCGCAAGAGTTCATCAGGCCCCCCTCTAAACCCGATCCATCTGTTCCCACTGGTCACTTGACTCGGACTTGTCATTCTGTGGGCAGTACAAACAGTCGGTCCGTCTGTTTGCCCTAACCAGGCCACATGGAGAGGTTGAGGCTTTCTGTTTGATATTTTAAAAAAACATTCTCCTACTCAGACAGACAGATACAGTAGATGGATAGATAGACGGACGGACGGACGGACGGACAGATAGATAGACAGACAGACAGGCAGACAGACAGACAGGCAGACAGACAGGCAGACAGGCAGACAGACAGACAGGCAGGCAGACAGATAGACAGATAGATAGATAGATAGATAGATAGATAGATAGATAGATAGATAGATAGATAGATAGATAGATAGATAGATAGATAGATAGATAGATAGATAGATAGATAGATAGATAGATAGATAGATAGATAGATAGATAGATAGATAGATAGATAGATAGATAGATAGATTGATTGATTGATTGATTGATTGATTGATTGATTGATTGATTGATTGATTGATTGATTGATTGATTGATAGATAGATAGATAGATAGATAGATAGATAGATAGATAGATAGATAGATAGATAGATAGATAGATAGATAGATAGATAGATAGATAGATAGATAGATAGATAGATAGATAGATAGATTGGTGGATAGATAGATAGATAGATAGATAGATAGATACATACATAGATACATACATAGATACATAGATAGGTATAGTGCACATAATCACATACTGTGTGACACAGACATTCACCATCAGGTAGCTCTGTATATTGGAGTTTCAGTCCATTAACTCTGATGTTCTGTTTCAGGTCCTGCAGACCTTGACCCCTTTAATAAATCAAAAAACACACACTTGACATTGTTTTATTGCCATGATACTACTACACTTGATGTTACTAGTATTTTTTTTTTAATGCTACCAAACTTCCAACAGACAGCTCTCTGGTATTTCATTTCAGCTTATCTTTATTCATATATGATATATCTTGTTGTGGTGAGTGTTTTCACGTTGCAAGGCAAATTCCAACCAATGTTTGTTTGTTGGCTAAATTAAAGCTTCTACAAAAAACCTTCAATTTTTAGTGGATTTTGGCGCCTCTGTGGACAAAAGCGGAAGTGTTTCCACTTTCGCCTGCTGCGAAAACCAGACAGCGTGTGCATTTGTTTTGGAAGGAGTGAATTAAAAACATAGTCCCAACAACAGATATTGGGAATAGTATGCTGTGATTTGTCGTGAAGATGCATCAATATTGAATAAATGAGTTTCATAACTAGTTAAAAAAGGTCCTTGTAGGGGCTTAGAAAACATGAAATATTTCCAGATTAGTGTAAATACAATATGTTGATGTACCATGTTAACCTTAAAGCTTCCAATACATATAAAGAATTTTTTTATGTGATTTGAGGAAAAAATATATGAAAGAATATGACAGAAACTAGGATCTTACTTACAGTCCCATTAAATTCAATCAATCTGTTCCCTACAAGTGCCAGTTTATTTTTCATTGAGCTCCATGAATTATTTTCTGGGATAACAGTGAACATGTTGAAAAACGCCGGACGTCACAATGATACAGACAAAACAATCTTAGATCTCTTTCCTTATCCGGATTCGCACCAAAATTGAATGAGTTATTTTTTCTGCCCATTCCGTATCCTTCCACCGAGTTTCATAATACATGACAAACAAACAGACGTGGGTGAAAACATAACCTCCTTGGCAGAGGTAATAAATTGGTGGAATTTACAAATGTTATCTTTTTTACAGGCTTTACAGGCTTAAACCAGCGGTGTCTGTGAAGCCCACGATGAATGAAATAATAAATTCAAAGCCAACAAAACACATCTGAGCTCTGCCTAGCTACGTAGGTACCGACTGGCACTGTCATGCCCGGTCCAGTGTTTGAGGGATGCTGGCAGAAGTTGGATTAGCAGTCAGGCTTTGTGATTAAGATACCCACCACCCGCAGCGAGTGCCCTTTGGCAGACAACCCTCCGAGGTCTCACACATGGACATAATGATATGCCATGGCGACTGGCGCGCCGCCACTGCCCATTGCCTCTGGTCATGAAAGACAGGGAAAATCATCAGGGGCTGTACTGGCACAAACCAATCCTCTGAGATCTCCCTCACATATGGACAAAAATGGCATCACAGATGAGAGACACTGCAGTCTGTGCAGTCTGTGGCCATGAGTCTGTTGATGTCTTGGGGAAATCAATTCCAGAGATGTGGGGGATAAGCATTGCAACAGGATAATCCTGGTTTATCTTACTGGGAAAGGCTCGGTGTACGCCGCAATCAAGTGTCCCAGATTGAAATGTGTCAAAGTGACCGAGCCCACCGACTTCCTCAACAAATTTCAGATGAACAAAGTCAGAAACATCGCTAGTCAATAGAGAACATAGAGAGGCAAATAAAACAAGAACATTTGAAAACCAGGTAACTTGAACAGGCCATTTTTAAATGTAAAATCAACCCTCACGGTAAACAACAACAAACTGAGAGATTGTACATGACAGACACATATGCAAGCAGCCATCAGACCAATTGAAAGGCTGATGCTAAATTATTGATCCGGCTCGGATTGATAAGTTGATAACAAACAGTGCATTGAGCAGGGCTTCTCTCTCGTGCAGAGCTGTCAGTCCCTGACAATCCACATCTGAGGTGTCACTGCAGACGACTCACAGGTTCTTTATTGCCGTCAGCAAACCCCGAGCGGAGCAGACACTCGCCTTACAAACTCATTAGCCAACCCTGACGTGATGAACTCATCAAAGGCATCCTAATGAAGCGGAGATGTGAGGAGACCATTCCTCTGACGTTCAGCTCTTCCCGCTCTTCCCCTGTATAACCGACATGATATGGAGTTAGCACATAATGGAATCTGAATTAATTGTGAGTCGGTATTTCAGAATGAAAGTGTGTCAGGATTGCCACAGAGGACAGAAGCAACAGCTGTGAATGTTTGGATGTATCTTCCTGGGCCTGGGCCAAGATGACAGACACATGGGTTGCTCTGCGCCACCACACATACACACTCAAAATCACACACACACACACACACAATGATAAGCCAGAGAAAAACACATCTAATACTCATCTCATGCATTTACACAAACAGGCCAGCAAAGAAATCAGAAAACACCTATTGGTCATGACTTAATGAAATGGTTTGACTCTATGGACAGGAGACAACAGAGACAAGGCAGTTTGATACGTTGTAATATAAAAGTTGTAACACACAAACAATGAATCAACTGAGTGAATGATGTCAGAGTCGATAGTTCTTGTATGTGAGGGTTTCGGTCCAGTCCAGGTTTCAGAGTCCAGATCCAGATTAAGGAATGTGCTGACAAATACCAATTTTACACCAAAAATAACATGTGAACCTTTTAAAAAAGGCAATTGATTACCAGTGGAGAAGTTTGCCATTTAGTTTTTCCCCCCCAGTGAGTCATGTTTGACATCACAAACTAGCCAGAAACCGAGAAGCTCTCTCACCACGCCGACTTGACAGTGTTGCACCTTACAGCAATTAAAAACATAAGTATGCAAACATTCGTGATCATTTATGGAAGTTTGATGCTCAAAAGAAGGAAAAGAAGAAATTAGATGTCAAGTTTAAAAAGAATGGCGATAAAAACCTGTGTCTACTACAGAGTCATTTGACCTTGGAGTGAATGCTGATTGAACCCATTCCCATTGCAGACAAAAGCCAGATGTTGGCCGGTGTTACTGGGTTTTCTGACCAGTGGGAAGGGGACTAAAGAGGCAGACAGGAGTCCGGGCAGGTGACACTGGAGACTGGCTTGGCGCGGCAGGTACTAGATGATCCGAGCACAAATTAATTACAAGCTACGTTAGGTGAGATAACAAGTCCTCAAACAACACAGGGAGCATGTTGGAGGTGGTGGAAAACTGTTCCTTGCGTTTGGCAACAGCCTGGAGTGTAGATTAAATGGTGAAACTCAGGTGAGTAGGTGTGATGGCGGGAGATCAGACATCTAGAAACCACGCCGGTCTACAGCACACAGTCTGGAACAGGGTTTGAATGAGAGCAAGCAAACACAGCAGGGAACCAAGAAGTGAAAGCAAAGCAGCATCAACAGACACTATTGTGAGTTTCAGGGGGAGCAAGAGTCTGTCAAACCTACAACAACAAAATAAAAGCCCCAGGATATCTCACCTCTTTACAATTTGAGATTGTACATTGTATTTACCTTAAAACCTAAATGAAAATGTTCAGTATTTCACATGTAATATTTCTGACTTAATAATAAATTATTTTCAAAAAGTTTTAAAAAGTTGAAGTAAAGAATTTTTTTCTTTTATCAATACTAACGAAATACTTATCTGCTATATACATATCTGTTGTTAAAGTCTCCAGGGAAAGGTGTGTTTGTAACTAATTTAATTTGACACAGAATTGATTCAATCTCATTCTGCAAATGAATTCATAGAATAAAATAGACACTGAAATGTCAAATATAACACAAGAGAAAATACCAGCAGCAGCTTCAACTTAGAAATATCACAGAGGTCTCTCTCACACACACACACACACACACACACATTCTCCATGCTGAGGACTCACTCTGGGTCATCATGCATTCTTGGGAACGTGCTCTGTGATGAAGAGAAAAGTATCTGGAAGCTCCGGTGGAAAGTGGATTGGAGACATTATGCAGAGGTTAGAGAGCAGCACTGGAAGACGTCCTACCTCAGTGGAGATGGTGGCAGATATCTGTTCAGTCCTTACATTTCATCTCAAGATGATTCATGTGAGTGGATGTTGATTTAGGGAGAGCACAGTGTCTTACTGAGGCTGGTTGGAAAACCAAAGTGTTGTCATAATAAAGCTGTAGAGGTCGGATAGAGTCAAATCTCTATCTGTTTAAAATGGAAGCGAAAGGAAGTAGAAATTGGCTCTCATTTGTATGTTCTACATTTATTCGAATTTTTTATGAAAAATATGAGACCACCGTTTCTATACACGTTTGCACAAATCTGCATGCAAACCGAAAATGCTCATATTGGGATTTAGCTGTTAATATGCATAATCTTTCCACAATACAATGCAAGAATGGAGTCAGGGAGCCACTAAGCTTGTTGGAGAATCTGCTGCAGTTGTTCTTCCTCAGGTTCTTCTGTCTCTTCACAGACTGACTCCCTGATGTTGAGATCCGGGCTCTGTGGGGACCTCACCATCTGCTTCACAGATACTTGCTCCTCTTGTTTAGTTGTTTATGACGCAGGGAGTGTGTGTCTGGGTTCACGTTCTTTGTCGTGCTGCAGAGTTAATTTTGGGCCGATCCGACACCTACCTCATGGTATTACATGATGGATATGTCTTGTGAGCCTAGAACTTTTTCCACGCTTCTGCATGAAGTGAATATATAGCATGTAAGTGGGGCACAGGCGTCCACACTGGTGATTATTCACACTCAAAAACACAAACTCGTTTCTGTATCAATGTAACTGAGAAATATAGGGAGAAATAACTGTATTTCAATTTTCTTATTGATAATAAACCTCATCCACAAATATCAAATAAATGCGTGTCGGAAACATAAATGTGCACTGTAAAATAGAGAGAGAGAGAGAGAGAGAGAGAGAGAGAGAGAGAGAGAGAGAGAGAGAGAGAGAGAGAGAGAGAGAGAGAGAGAGAGAGAGAGAGAGAGAGATCTCTCTATGTATATACCCTCATGGACATTCACTGAGCATGATTGAGTGTGAATATGACTGGATGTTTATGGGAATGGGAGCCTAATAGAGTTTCCTGAGTGATTAGACATCCATATTTATGATTCACCACCCACGGACGTCAACTGAACCTGTTTCTGTATCACCATGACAGGGAGTCATCTGGGAAACAGCAGAGGATCGGCTATCTATTGTGTCAGCCTGTTAAAGTCTGAAAATAATAGGGTTTGACTCAATGAATAGGTTTTCATATTCATAATTGGCTATGGCCTGTGTCTCTGTGTAGTTTTCTTCGCACGCTTATCACAATAACACAGAGCGATAATCGGCTGTTATCTCAATCCCCAAAACTCTCATTTCAACAGAGGTTATTAGAGAGTGAAATAGCTGGCCATATAGCCCCTCACTATATTCCACACACACACCCCTCACCCTCTGATAGACTGTGAAATAAGAGGCCTCTCAACTACTTAATAACCCAATTTACCAATCATGACGAAAACATATTCCCACTTACCTTTTCATCTTAAACGTGTCATGTTTAAGTCAAGTATGACTGAAGCTCCACAAAAGGTGGGGACATCAGTATTAATAAACAAAGTGGCTCTCTGTGCTGACACATCAACACTGTCCTCTTGTGGTGGCACGGACTTAAAAGAGTCCCGTCTGTTGCTTGAGTCCCGCTGTCCCCGATTTGTGTTGCTCTGCCAGGACGCCTTGACATCTGCCAGACACAATTGTGCCCAGCTGTCTCTAAAGGTGGCAGCAATGCAGCGTGATTTGCTGAGAATTTCGGGGGCTTGGACAAGAGAATTCAGTTTCGAATAATTGGACTATGCACCATTAGGCCATATTTATCCCTGTGTCCATCAAGAAAACAAGCATGCCACCTTTATTTCTGCACAACCTACACCCGTTGCCTTACACAAGGTGAAAATACAGAAGAATTCACTCTGTCTCCGTCCTAAAAGATGTTATTTATTCGCTCCACCAACATTGATGCAGTTACACTGCAACCCAATTTGTTCTTAAAGCGTCAACCCGCCTTTTAAGAGTCACTAACGGTTGCTAAGCTCTTAGATCACTATGTTTTCATGTATTTCTAGTATCTCCGAGCGTGACTTTGACAAATACCAGTTACAGTAGAGCACATTTCCTCTGACTCTACCTGTTCTCTGAAACTATCTCTACATCATATCTTACTCTCTTTTTCTCTTCCGCCACAAGACACTCACTTCTCCGTCGGGCTTACTTCTGCTGCTTCCTCTTCAAGCTATTTTTCTCTGGATTTTCTGTGACGATATCAGAGGTGTTTTCTGTGTGTGCACGGGTTTGTGTGTGTGTGTGTGTGTGTCTGTGTGTGTGTGTGTGTGTGGGCTGGTGCCCAAGTCATCCCAAATGACCTTGCATCCTCATTATTCTCCGCAGCCAGGCACTTCAAAGCAAGCTGTGGGACGGCAGAGTAGAGATGATGAAGTGGTGTCTGATCTCACACTGATTCCTGCTCTGACTGATACACACGTTGCTCGCTCGCGCTAATGTAGCCAACGTTATTACGAGAGCAGGAAGAGGAGAGCCTTTAAAGTCGTCCTCACCAGAGGATGCTGTGTTTCCTGCGATGTAAATAATTCATAACATCTTGCTAATATCACTCAGTCGTAGCTCGGTGGGCTACCCTGTGTTGTTGTTGCTGTGACTCCTGCGGGCCGTGCAACTCCAACCAAACTGTCTGATTCTGCTTGAAAGTCCCATCTTGTTAGAAATCACTGATTCAAACGTGTGTGGAGGGGGGGGGGGGGGGGGGCTGGAGGCTAACTTTAGAAAAAGGGGTTAATTGCTCAGAGGGTGCTTCTGGTCCGGATCAGTATAAAAGATGGAGGCACGATTCAGATTTAGCATATAGTCATTTGTGGCTCTTGATATTATCTCTGACATTCCCGCTGGCATCCAGCAAAGATTAGATTTTATGAGCGTTTTTTTTTTTTTTCTTCAGCAGCTACACTGGAGGTAAACCTCGTTGCAGCTGCTTCCCCACTCACCCTCCCCATCCTCCTCCTTCTCTTTCACACACATATCGCCCTCACTCACTCTATATCTGCCTCGCTGTTACCCTCCCCCCCTCTCATTCTGACAGCCCCGACATGGAGGTGGTAAGCTCCACTTCGGTGCAGTAGCTGGTTGTGGGCTGTGCTGCTGAGTGGCTGGCACATCACAGCACCTCTGCCTCAGGAGATAGAGTCATTTGAATTGTATGCCTCAGCCCGCCGAGCGCCGCTCTGGATTTTATCATCAGATGGGCAGCGCAGCACGACGACTCCGACACACCGTTCAAATCTTGACGTCTAATGCAAAAATGAAGAGTCAACATTTTTTAGCTGTGCTTGCATCTGATGAGTTCCCTGCTCTCCCATGTGTGTTGAGAGTGGGAATGTGAGTTGGTGCAGGGCCATGGTTGTGGCAATTACAGAGTTCATCCGTGTTTCAGTGCAAGTGTGCTGCATTCAAAGAGAAGTGCAAAATGTGCTTCTCTGCTTTCCACCGGTTCTTAGCAGGTAATTACCGGCTCACCCATGAAATACCAGCGCGGTGCTGGCACACTGGTGATGCTGGAAAGGCGACATAGGTCATCTTGTAATTATGACTCCTTCCTTCTGCCTTTATTGTCTCTGCATAATCAGCTCCATCAGGGCTGAAATAATTGATTCTCCATTTATGCTAATGGCATGGATCTGGAGCGTCGAGGAGCAAATACTCAGCCTTGTTGTCTTTCGGCCGTGACATTTAAAATGGAATGAATAAAGTGTTAGATTCCAGTCAGATAGCAGGATGTTTTCACTCTGGGTTCAGTGACAGCCTTGAGTAGAGGCGCCAGGTTGCACTTGTACTAACCAGACCAGACACTGAATGGGAATGAGACCTTCAGATGCGTTTCATCACTGCCCAATCAGGAACCTTTACTATTGTGTATCAGCTGATGGAGGTAAATTAGATCGTACTCATGCATGCAGAGTCTCACCAATTAATCCCCCCACCAACCAGGCTGCTCTAAACACAGACTCGTACACGACAGATCCACACTGGCCTGCCTGCTCCCCCACAGAGACGCATATGGGCAGATTCGAAGGGAGCCACATTTGCACAAACACCTACAGTCCAAACAAACACATGCCAGAGCATGCACATGTACAGGCATACAAATCCATGTTTCCTGAACTCATGGGATTTCTTTTCATCATTTAAAATTTAAAATACAGGGTGACACATCCAATCAAGCAAACGTGTGCTGCTGTCATCTGCTTCTACCTTCTAAAATATAATTCTGTTCACATTGTTTCCCTCTCAGTCGCACTGTGTCAGTCAAAGGTGGAACTAAGTCTCAATGTGTCACTCTGGAGAGCAATTTATTTGTTAATATTTTTTAATTAAACTGCCCTTGGTTGGTTCGTGTGAGAACACAAACCTCCAACAGACAAACTGCCAAATTACACTTCACACACCCTTTTCATCCAATAACGATGTGACAAAAGCTTCATAGCAACATATCAGACCATCGCCTCACAACTACCTCAGCATCCCTGAGTTCTTTAATGTCAATTACCTGTCAGGCTGCAGCTGATAGGCTGCCAGCAGCCCAGCAGGCCGCTTGTGGCAGGACAAGGTAGCTCTCACTCATGGGAATTCAAGTTTTTCTGTCATTATTCACAACATGTGCAAATCACAAGTATGCCCGGTGCTCTGTCCACAGAGAGAGGTTGTAATGAAAAAGAATGTGTAGGGAAAAGTGTATTTTATTTAGAATAACTGTAACATTGTCTGAAATGTGTTCGAGGCTGCACAAACATCTGATTTCATCAGGGTTGCACTAGCCGCCAGCCGCCAAATCTCACCATGCCAAACGGACTCTTAAAAAGTGGCCAGAAAAACAAAAGCGGCACATCAAAGGAGCTCCCTCCATATTGTTCTCTGGACAGCGCCCTCCCTCGAGAAAACCCCTCAGACAAAGGCAGCTCGTGGAAGAGGAAGTGTGCGACGGCTTTATCTCATTCCTCCCTGCCACTCACACGGCACACACATCAATCACTGCCCGCCGGCCTCAGATCCAAGCAGCTCCTTGGATGCAATTTGTCACAGTTCCTCAGGCGTTGACATACTTCTAAAAAGCTCGACTAATCTGCGTAAGATAGCGGTCTTAGATTTCCTTGGTGGGTGTTAATCAAAATGATGTGCTCAGTGTCCAAGTGAAGACCACTGGTCCCTGTGAGGAGGAGCGCTGCGATTAACAACAGTGTGAAGATAATGGGAATGGATGACGATGGGGTGTGGAAGTATTTTTGTCACTTTGAAGAAAATGCCGCAGTTATTCATTTATTTTTGTTCAAGAGTGATATCAAAATGGGATTTTTTTCTGAAGGGAATAAGGTAATGCAATAGAAGAAGTGGATGAAAAATCTCTGACTCTCCTTTAATTTTTTACATTCTCTCTCATTCGTCTTGTTCCTCCTGTAGCACGCACATCTCCATGCCGCGACAGATTACTCATGAATAAGAGCCTACATTATTCAGTGACTGGCGCCGCATTAACCGGGCAAATGCTTCAGCCAGCCTGGTGAAAGGATACTCCAGCAAGCAAGATACATGTCACCCCTTCAAGAGCAATTGCCATTTTCAGTGAGCCCTCCATGGGAGCAAGCTGCTGAGAGGAGCCTGTGATGGGCACAATTTAATGCTCCATTATGCAAATTGATCATCTCAATTGACCATCACTCTGCTAATAGGACGGGCTGAGTGGGCACAGGGGGAGTGGGGCCTTTTAAAAAATCTTTGGAAAAACATCCGACCAAAGTCGCAGCTGCTAAAAATAAGCCGGGTGAGTAAAATCCCAACTTTTCCCAATGAGGCGTGACAGAGATGAGTGACAGGAAGGTAATGGCTGTCCAGGTGACCTCCCTAACGACCAGTCACATTTAAAAGTCACCTGTCTTGTCTTTCCTCCGGGGGAGATCGGGATGTAAAAATGAAGTACTGGACTTGCATGATGGGTTTCATCTGAGTGTGACATTTCCACACTTTAACACCAAAATTAGCAGGTTTATGAATGTTTTTTAAACGCAGGTAATTGACACTTTTCACGTTGCCAGTAGAGGAGTTTGCTTTTCTTCGCTTGTGCGCCATGTTTGACGCCACAAACGCTCAGAGAACAGAGGTGCTCAGTCACCTTTTGCGCATTCACCCTGTGTGTCTTGTTTCCATCACTGCAGATCCGAGCCAGAGCCGATAAAGACCAATTTCCCTATTATTTGACCCTAGAGTGAATGCAAATTGTATCCATTCCCATTGCACACAATAGAGAGATATTAATGGCTTTTTTTGACCAGCAGAAAAGGAGCTTTACCCGCTGAGTCTGCTTTTGATATTTTCCCCACCAAGCTGAAAATGTCAAGATTCCAGATCGGAGACAAAAAGCAGGATAGCTGTTCTCTTTTCAATCTAACTTGCAGTTGATATTCCCACAAGTGACGCATTGTAGTTAGCACAATTTGAATTGGATATTTTTCATTTAATGAGGAGTTTCTCGCCGTGCTTATCCCCCGGCGACCCTGTGAGGAATCACGCGAGACGCTCTCAGTTTCCCTGTGAACGGTCAGGGCGCAGGAAAGTCAGAGTATGGGCGAATTAATTTTGTCAGTGCCTAATTGCTTTTATTGGCCATGCCTGGCACCTCCTAATCCTGGATTATGATGATGCATTAACAGCTGCGACTGGCTGTTTACAAGGCATTTATTAGCCGGTGTCAACATAACGAGACAAATTCCACCTATCACATTAATCACCCCACTGCCAGGACTGTGTCACTGCCAGCAGCAGAGCCAGATGACGCATCGGCTGAAGCTGCGCCGAAGCTGCTTCCTATTTTCCTGAATTAGCCATTGTTACATGGAAATCAGATTAACTCCTCGGTAGCTGTCAGCCCAGCGGCGAGGTGGCAACGGGAAACTTGGAGTGAATAACCGATCATTGTGTGGGGGGAGGTTAGAGGTAACTGGAGGAGAATTGCAGGATCAAATACATGGTTGAATCGCGTCAAATCACAAAAACAATTTTCCAGACAAAATGCCTCAGATTGAAGTCAGGTCACTTAATTAGAGTCTATTGTTTACTGTGAACCCGTCTCCTCTTCGCTTTCTCCGTCCATCTGTCACTTTCCCCCCTCACTCTACCTTTCTCTCTCCTCCGCCTCAAGAATAAACAACATCCAAAAGACAGAGCGCCTTGTTGTGTTTGAAATATCATCAGACAAGCAATATCAAATTGTAAAGAGTGTTTAATGAATTATGTTTCATAATTGATCAAAGGCTGGTCCGTCTATTTCTATCAAATAAACAGCTTCGGCTTAAATATTACTAATTACTCTCTAGTACACTGTTTAAAATATTGCAAGTGGTGTTTGGTTTCTGTCAACACTTTGCTCAGAGACACAAAGTGGAGCAGGGAGAGAGTGATACTTACTTTCTTCTGCCTGGAGTTGGAGCATGAAGGACATTGATTTCTCTCCTTTTCAGAGTGGTCCCCAAAAGTGATGCACAGCAATTAAACAAGAGTGTCCTCAACAGAGCTGACAAAACCAGCAGAGAAATGACATTGGAAGATTGTCCTCCTGGCCTCGCCTTAATGGAAGCAGGGGTTTGGATATTGCATTTTTGCACTGACACACTGTGGGCATCATCAAGCGAGATCACCTCTCGCCCCGTGAACACTTTATCTGTGAAATTCCCTGATTCTATTTTTAGGAACAATCGTCCGGTCTCAGACCCAGTGCTAACATCACTCCTCCAATTCTCTGGCCTGTCAAGATCTGCCGAACTTGACACATCGGTATTGTCAGCCAGGACAGCTCCAGATCACCTGCAAGCCCGAGGTATGATGGTTGTCGAAAACAGGCTTCTGTTACAGGAACATGGTTTTGAAATAGCTATTTTCTCCAGAGGATTTTTACCCGACTTAAAAAAGAACTAGAATGGAGCAAGTTGAATGCACACCTACATCAAGGCATCAATCCCCTTAAATTCAAAAAAGCTGCATCAAGGTGTACGCTCTCATACAGATCAGTCCCCTTATTGTGCCAAGATCTATGAATTAATTCCTGGGAAATGTCAAACACACTATCTCACAGTATAAAAACAGTGAATTCCTGGATCTGCACCAAAACTTATAGAGCTCTTCCCTGACACACACTGCATCCTGCCACCAAATGATGATGTTGTCTGTCTTGTAATTTGTATGTACGCCTACATAAGAAAAATAAATGTCGATGAAAACGTTAACAACTGATTCGTCCCTGTAGTTCCTGGAAAATGGATAAAAGTGTATTAATATCCATCCATTATCCACACTGCTTAATGGTGGCAGGGGGAGCTGGAGCCAATCCCAGCTGACATTGGGCAAGAGGCGGGGTACAGCCTGAAAAGGTCGCCAGGTAAACAAAGAGACAAACAACCCTTCACACTCACATTCATCATCTAATTCACTTTTCGAACCTATAATGTCTCCGGACTATTGGAGGAAGCCTGAGTAGCGGGAGACACCTCATACAGACGAGAGGAGAACATGCAAACTCCACACAGAAAGACCACCACGCTGCCCTGGTGCATTAACATAAATTGCAATAAGCTCAGGTTTGGAAACTGCTTCAATACACTTACAAAACCAGAACTGATGATCTAGTAGAACTTGCTCCATCTTGCATTTTATTACCGCCAAACAGTAGAATTATCACTTTCAAATATTGCAAAATGTAGCATGCTTTCTAGTGAGAGTGGATAGCAAAAGGCAGACAAAAAAATTGAATGTGCTTTAGTGATAAGGAACAGAGGATACAGCACAATGCAGCGCCCAGTCTCCCTGCTCCAGCTGTTTGTTTCACTGTCCACTAGACTGCGTTATATATTTTTGATGGGGTTTGCCCGGCACCTCACACTTCACCTATCGCCTCTGAGGTGTGAACACAGGGCCACCTCTCTGACGCCGCTCCACTCTCCTCTGACGAAGGTGCGGTCACATTCATCTAACAGCCCTGGAGTTGACTTTTGTTTGGCGCGAGGGGAAAGTCACGTTGCTCCCTCGATTAATGCTGAATCATGACACCGAGATAAGAGCAGTGGGTGGAGCGTGCCAGCGTCCACCATGCCTCCGACCCTTTCGCCCTCACCCTGTTCCTCTTTTCACGGGAACAGCTCCCTGCCATCTGTCAGCATTGGAAGGCTCTGGTGGCTTGCAGCAGGTTTTTTCCCAAGCCCACATACATGGCTGCCTTTCCCTGTCAGAGACTCCGCTGTGCACGAGCCCTCATCCGTGACCACCCACTGGGCTAGAAAACAGCGGCGGCCTCGCCAAGGCCTCATTGGAACCCATGAAAAATCTCTGCGAGTAGTTTTATTGACCCAGGACCTAATCAGATGGCGGCTTGTACATCGGCCAGAAAGGGACACAGTAAAGTTAAGAGAGCATTACTGCCAGTAAAGCCACTTTAATGTAATTGGAGGTTGTTTACCTAAGTGTTATTTAATTGCCTTGACTCCTCTCTGAATCTTTCATGCAACTCTGTGCTGCAAACAAACATGCAACGGCACTGGTAATGTCTCCCTATCAGTTATTCATAGCTTTATTTACTTCATATCTCCTCTCGTTCTCTCCTGTGCGCCGCTGAAAGCGAGCGGAGAGCATATACCCTCAGCTGAAACCCACGAGTCGAGAGGGTCCCCACGCTGTCTGTGAGAAGAGAGGCTTCCTTCATGTAATATGACTTTGATGAAGTAGACAGAACTCCAACAGAACAGAGAGGATTCCTTATCATCAACAAATCACAAACGTTGTGGGTAGAGGCCGCTGTTTTGATGCAGTGTCAAACTTCTGCCCTCTGAGAATAATATTCTATATTATACTGACGAGTCCAAGAGTCGTTTCCTTTAAACGGAGGGAGTCAGGATCATAAAAATGTCCCTCTCTCGCCTCTGATACCACATCTTTGCCGGCCCTTCGTCCTAATAAACCTTGCGTGCAGCTCATAAATCAAGTACATGCCTCTCTAACAGATACACGGTGATTAAAGCGATGTACGATTAAAAATGATCTTGTTCAGTCTATCTCCAGTCTACTCAATTAAATAGAACCCATCTCGTCCGAGACGTGAGGAACAAGCCTCGGCAATGTCACTTCAGCGCCGTCACAAAACAGGAACAGAGAGCAAGGGAAACCGAAGTAAATGAGTCCAGTTGAAACACTAAAATGGCTGCTGGTGTGGCCCCGGGGTCACGGACCAGCTGTGACAGGGACCTCCAAGGGTCCCTGACTTTGACCTGGCAGCAGATTGGGTGGACAAGGGCAATTCTGGAGCAGCATAAGCTCGAGCGTCTACTTAAGTGCAGCAGTTGTTAAGTTTAAATGCAGGAGGAATAACTGCACCTTTGCTCCTTCTTCTTCATTAATGGTGTTTACTTAAAACACACTGCAGGGTGCACGTCCTGCATGTTTGCTGCCCAGATACTTAGAGTGGAGACATTTTCTCATGTTGCATTATTGTTTTGTGTCACACTGACTCTGTTATTGAACTGAGTCAGATTTGATCGATAGTTCCTCAGGAAAAACTGTTGATGATATTTACTGATTGGATCCTGTGAGATGTCAAGGACCCAAGTAATGAAACGGATCTGAACTTGAAATAGGTCAAGCTTTTTTCCCATAACTTATAAACAGTGGTTTGTAAATTGCGATCATGTTTCTCATATTATTTCAGCACAGACCTCTGGAGAATCACGAGGGGACTTCCTCCCTTTTGGCATTTGTGTTAGTTAGTTAGTTTATTGTGGATTTTTTATTTATTAATATATGGTTATTGTACATTCGTCATTTAAAGTTATTATAATTATAGCTACTTCATGATTACTTTAAGCTGTTTCTTGAGAGATTGGTGCATTACTGATATTTATGCTACAGGCAGACACATCCAACAGTGGATATTTCACCAACACTTCAATTTAAGCACAAGAGTATTGTACATGTTTATAACTATAGCAGGGTGTCCAGATATGTGTATTAATATTGCCAAAATCTTTCTAGAGTTGAACAAGTATCACTTTACTAACACCTACCACATACATCAATGACATTTTGCAGGACCTGTAAGAATCAACATTTTTACTCTCAATTGGTTTTTGTGTGTCATTTTTGTGCCATGAAGCAAAACCAAAAACTGTTGTATTCAACCATAAATATTGATACACATTGCAAATACACAGTAACAGTGTCTAAGATGTTTCTTTGAGACATAGACTGAAGAGCACAATCTGCTAAACTAATTAATGTGAATCTATATTTAATAATGTTTACTCCTGCATTAAGTTGATAGATTATTATTCAAAGGACTGCATTGATAAACAATATAGCACATCCTTCGTGTGAAATGCAGAGAAGCACGTGTGAGCACACACCCCGTCTGTTTTCCTACACTTCAGCCTCACACAGCCCTGATCAGGAGGAACAAGCAGAATGATTGTGAGGCTGCGATCAGAGGACAAGGACCAAAATAAAACAGTAGGGTCTGTGAACATGGGGGGTGTTAAACGTTAACTCCATCTGCCATCTAGTGGCCACAGCTGACATTGTGAGAAGATGGCACAAGCAGGATCAGTTGAGGATTTATTTCAGACGATTAAATTATGAGTCGTAATTTATTAAGAGGAGACCTTGCGGGTTAATGGATCTGGAGCTAGAATGTTTCCCAGACATCCACTGTCTCTACCTCGATATCTTTCATATTATAGTATTTCAAGTTATAGTTTTGATTGTTTAAATCAACAAATACTAAGGCAGCTTCTCTTTTTAAACCACAACATTATACATACATCTTCAGGCCACATTACCCGTTTTTACAAACTGCCGAACATTGTATTCAATATATAGGGAAACACACAGTTTAAACCACGGGAATGATAGCAAATGAATGACTTTCAAAACATTATCATATGCTTAAAAACTGTTGCTTTCAAGTGGAACTCATTTCTAAATATAACTAACATTACAATCACCTTACATTTGTAATTTCCCCTCAAAAATGATTAATTGTGTTCCCTAAAGTATTTATCAAATATATATAGAATATAATAAAAACAAAAATATCCAAATCTAACATAAAGTGAAAGATTAATTCAGCTAACTCAGCACGATGTCTTGTTCTGTTTAGTCCACCACAATACAAACATCACAATTGAGACATGTAAATATTAACTCAACAAATTATGAAATGTCTCATATCAACATGTACTTATGCCTCAGTTTAGTGAGTGAAATACAAAATTAAAACGATATTTTGATATTGTTTTGAAATACAATATCAAAACAATGATATTCTCCAGGCCCATGTAACTTCACCACTAGATGTCACTCAATACAACACATTGAACCTTTAAAGTTGCAGTGTGTAGAATATAGTGACATAAATTGGTGAAGATGCATGTTGCAGCAGAACACCCCTCACATCACCTTCCTCTTCCAAACATGAAAGAGAACCTGTGGTAACCTTCGGTTTTTATAAAATCTCAAAGGGTGTTTAGTTAATACAGTCTTGGCTACCACAAGAAACATGGCAGCCTTCATAGAGAGCACCCCCCTGATGTAAATATAAATTATTTCCATATAAAGGCCCCTTCTAGAGAAAATAAAACAAAAAGTTGTATAATTTAGATGAAACACACTCGTCAAAACATCACTAGGATTATTTTTAATTAAATGTCTGTCGATGGATCCCTTTCACCTAAATCGTACAAACTGGACCTTTAAAGTTACATTCGTCAATATCACAAGTGAAGAACTGCAGATGAATTATACCTGATGCATGGCCCACTTGTGTGTTAGACCAGGTTTGTTTACATATTATTGTAGATTATAGTGCATTGTAGTGGATACATGCATTATTGTGACTTATTCTCATCTTTTATTGACTGAATAAACTACTACCCGTGAGTGTAACACCATCAGTTAAGTATTTAGATTAAAACACTTAATGTGTCTTCTGAACTTTTCTCAACAAAACAGCTACGTCCTTTGTCAGTGTTGCATTCAAACACCTCCAGGGATATATTTTTATTATACAACCTTATCGTTTGAGGTCACGTACAAAGTAATAAATGTGTTATTAGCGTCAAAAGCACATGCCCAACACAACTCTTGGCCACATTCGCTCTGCACTGTAAACACCAGAGTCAATGTTTTCCCAAATGTCCGCGCAGAGAACGGGGAGTTGCCGGAGGTACGGGGAGCACGTGAACGCAGCAGCGCAGAGAGGTGGACTGAACACAGGGATCTCACACGGACACATCCAGCGCTCCAATGTTAACAGACAGCAACATGTCGGGGAAGAGCTTTCGGGTCAGCGACGGAGACTGGATCTGTCCTGACAAAAAGTACGTGCCCCTCACGCGTGGAATAAACCAACAATTTTCAGGCTAGGTGCTTTAGATCAGGTGGAAATTGATTTGTCCACCGTGCTAGCAAGCTAACGGTGGCTAGCTCGGGCCTCTTAGCATTTGTCTGACGCTAGCTAGCTAAGCACACTGGCTAGCAGTCGCCTTCATTTCTTAGTTCCCTTCTCGTTAGAAACACCACGAGCAGGATACACGCCACGTATCGACCGTGCACCAGAGAGTGGGGGACACACGTCATGTTTTCATGCCACTTGAGGGTTGATTTAAGTTGCGAAGACGCGCGTACTTTCTGTAGAGCAATGCTAGCTGTCGTTAGCTCGTGTGGGCTGAGATCAGATCTGGTGTGGGTGCTGGTTTCACTGTTGTAGGAGGTAAGTTGTCACGACTGCAACTTTAACGTGGAGTCAGACGTATCACGTTGCGAGTGATCTGCGATCAAACCGTCACAACTGACGGACAAGCCAGCTGCAGAGGCCAGAGATCAGCCCCCCCTCCCAATTCACACACACAAACACACAACTCACTACTGCTGTGACACGTCAGTACAATAGTTAAAACATCACCGATCCACTGGCGTACGTTTTTTGAAACATGTCCATTTTTATGCTGGAATGATATCGTAACATGCTCCCTATCGTCTGTGTGTGTGCAGGTGTGGCAATGTGAATTTTGCCAGAAGAACAAGCTGCAACAGATGTGGCGTCGGTGAGTCCGTTATGCTTTATCCGTATGTCTTTCAGAATACCTTCCCCCAGGAAAAGCTGCCATTACTAACACACGTTGTTTTGTGTCACAACAGAGAAAAGCACAGAGGCAAAGATGATGAAAGCTGGTGGAACGGAGATTGGGAAAACCCTGGCCGAGAAGAGCAGAGGCCTCTTCAGTGCAAACGACTGGCAATGCAAAACGTATGTATTTATGGCAGCATTCAGTGAAGGCCCTGTGAGACGTCACACCGGTGTCATATCTGTTGTAGAGTCTCAGACATTCATTGCATTTAAACACAAATTAGAAACTAACAGCTAAATCGTGTAGTTGGTTTTGTAGTCCGTGACGTTTTTGTTCTCAGGTGAGGTTCATGATAACTTGACTGGCACCCAGAAATCACACACAACTTCCAACAGTCCTCTTTAATTCAAGCTGCACCAAAATGTACACACACACACACACATAGATGTCGTTCCCTAAATGTTTCTGATTTATTTATTCAAGATATATTAATTATTTCATGGGACAGTGGTGAAAATGTTAAACGCCCCATCGCTGGAAAAATTGGCACTGACATTTAATGGTTTCCTCCCTGACTTATACCACTTCCTTCCACCTAGTTTAAAATGTGTTGATGTTTTGTTTTTGTATAGTTTTGCTCTCAAACAAATAAGCTAAGATTCAAACTAACAACAAACACAGACAGTAATAACAACATAACATCCTAAGGGTGCTTGGTAAGCATATATTTCACAAGTTAAGCATTTTTACTTTGACATAAAATATTTATTGTGTTTTTTGTCCTCACCTTGTTTCATAAAGATGTGGCAACGTGAACTGGGCGAGACGGTCAGAGTGCAACATGTGTAACACACCTAAATATGCCAAGCTTGAGGAGAGAACAGGTAATGTGACATGTTTTCTGTTCGCCCGTTTCTTTCTCCTTTTGAATATCAGTTCCCGACTTCTTATCTTCTCTCATCTGCTCACAGGTTATGGTGGAGGGTTCAATGAAAGGGAGAATGTAGAATACATTGAACGTGAGGAATCTGATGGTGAATATGACGAGGTAAGATTAAAATGGTGCTGAATCATCTATCAGATGTAATGTTTGATCATAGAGACACTTCAGCCATATCGTAATCTTGTTCTGATGAGTCAGCATTTGTTGAAAAGAGACACTTGGTTTCCAATACAAAAACCAGCAAATAGTCATCGTTGCCTATGTGGCAGATGTAACATTTACTGATGTGGAAAGTGTTGGGCTTTCTTCTGCAGTTTGGTCGGAAAAAGAAAAAGTTTCGCGGAACATCTTCCTCTAAAGAAGTTGAAAAGAAAGTAGTAGTTGCAAAACGTGAAGAAGACGAGGACGAAGAAGATGATGACGAGGAGGAAGAGGGTGACCTGTCCAAGTACAAACTGGATGTAAGAATGAAGGCTGGATATTTTCGAGAGCACAAATCAAAACAATAACAAATAGGAATGTTGTATTAAAAACACTTCTGTCAACAGGATGATGATGATGAAGACGGAGACCTGTCAAAGTACGACCTGGTCGCCAGCGATGAAGAAGAGAAGCCAGCCAAGAAAAAGAGCAGCCGCTCGGGCTCGTCCCACTCGGGCTCGTCGTCCCGCTCCTCCAGCTCCAGTTCACGGTCGAGGTCCAGGTAAAAGGGTACAGGTCAAGGGTAACTCCGGGCAAAATGTCAGTATCAGTTCAATCTTCCCTCTGATTCACTGATCAACATCATTTGAATGTCCTGTTCTGCTGACGTGTTGTTGTACCTTCCTCTGAACCCCCCCCCCCCCCTCCCCTGCTGTTAGATGAGTGATGTGCAGATTGCATTGTTGTTTTTAATGACATGTATTGTGTTGGGTTTAAAATGGAAGGAATTGTTTATTTGTAGTGTTGATCCAAGAAGCACAACGTTGTTTATTTATTGGTTCACCTGCTTCAGTTATATTTGGTCATATTTGTTATCTTTCTATTACTGCAGTCAACCCACAGATATATACTGTTTGTCATCTGAATATGTTCTAGTGAGACTAGTTAATGTCCAAAAAACTTAAGTAAAGTTAACTAGTTGGCCTGTGAATTGCTACATTATCTACTTATGTAGCTGTGTTTCTGTTTAGAAAATATTGGAAAGATTTTGTCTTTGTCTTTCAGATCTGGCTCTAGAAGCTCATCCAGCTCCAGATCTGGATCTCGCTCCAGGTCCCACTCCAGGTGAATGAGGTGGCATGCACTCTCTCCCTGTAGAGAGTGTATGTTTGTGTGGGGCTGTAAGCTCCAGAACACTCCTGTCCACTAGTTAAAGTTTGAACACAGACAGCACAGTGATTACTCCACACAGAGGGAGTCTTCTTCAATCTGCTGATTGTTATTTTGGTCACGAGTCAAACTTTTATGATGGGTTTCAATCACTTGACGTGCTTCTGCTCCTGGTGTCAGTCAGGCCACAATTGAAGTACTGCAGCTTTTGTTTCATTTTGAAAGTTACAAAGGCTCAGAAGGCTGAATAGACTCTGGGGTCTTTATCAAGCATCTCTCAGCAGTGGTGTACTAAATCTCGTCAATGTTTAAAGATAATATTTACTTGAATCAGTGAGATATACACCGGTCAGGGTCGATTTCTTTCTCCGAAGCATACGTCAGTGATCTTGTTCAGAGAAGCTTGATAAATGCCCATCCTGGTGATGCTCTTGCCTGGACCTTACTGACCTCAGTGCTTGGTTTATTCCTCCAAAAGATCCAGCTCCAGGTCTGGAAAGGGCTCCTCTCCGCGGAAGAGGTCCCGCTCGCCCTCCTCCTCACCCGAGAGGACACAGAAGCGCAGCCGCTCCAGGTCCTCATCTGCAGGGAGGAAACGCAGGCGCTCTAGATCACGTTCGTCCGAAAGGTTTGGGTTCTGCGGAATACCACACTGGCACTGATTATTATTGTCTCTCGGCTCGCTTATAAGAGTTACATTTCACAGAAATATGTTCACATTTTGCCCTGTTAAATATATTTTTATTTTTTATTTTTATCGGAATTTTTGATTGCACAACTGAATCATCAATAACTGAGTCGCCCGCTGACCTTGTTCTTCTTCCCATGATGTTTGTGTGATTGCAGGTGCCGTGGCCAGTCCTCCGGATCCTCACATTCTGGCTCCAGTTCAAAAAAGGCATAACTTTATTGCAGCCTTTCAAAACGACAAAAGGAACCTTAGTACAAGTGCATGTTGTGTTGTAAGGAAAAAGAAAACAACCACATCCATTGAGTATGCTGTTCATTTTCACACAACCTCCCAAAGTCTTATTTCCCTTAAAAGAGAATGGCGGCAGCGTGAATTCTCTCCGCTACCCACCATGCTCCTTTTCAAAACCATATACACCCCCAACCTGTGACAAGTGTAACTATAGGTGTCCAATAAACCAAACTGTTTGGTCCTATAAGAAAATCAGATAAACTGTGAAGAGGCTGTATCCCATTTAAATTCGTAATATCTTAATGGCAGGACATTTTATTCTACTCAACTGTGGGGGGAAATGAAATTATGATTAATTTTTTTTGGTGCTGGGAAACATCTGAGATTGTGTCTTTTAAAAGTCGGTTCTTTGTTTTGTCATTACATGCAGTCAAATTTTTATTTTTTAAAGAATCAAGTATAAAGTACTTTAGCACCAAGTTAGAAAATGAGACGTAGCAATGACATTTGGCCCGTTTGTTTGATTTTC
This sequence comes from Pleuronectes platessa, assembly GCF_947347685.1. Lineage (NCBI taxonomy): Eukaryota > Metazoa > Chordata > Actinopteri > Pleuronectiformes > Pleuronectidae > Pleuronectes > Pleuronectes platessa. Next base: position 17,454,889 of record NC_070634.1, read on the forward strand.
TTGATATATGCAAATTTTGTTATGGTGTTTTCAAGGTAAGTATTTTCCTTTTTGATATTTCTTGGTTTGCGTAAATGGAGGAAGTCCCACGTTCTTTGGTCAATGAAAAAAATGCTTCATGTGTACGTACGGATGCATGAACGACATTTTTATTTTATTTTGCTTAACACAGTTGAGGCCTACTTAACAACTCAGTTCCCTCTTCTTTTTTCACCTTTGAAACTAATTCAAATTAAGACCTTCAGTGCAAAAAGTTATAACAGTAACAACCCTTTTGTCCCATAATAGTAGAATGCCATTACAGTCTTTTTACTGGTGAATCGACTAGAGTGTACACGTGTAAATAAAATCCTGTCGCCATTGTGTATTGTTTGTCTTTTATTTGACAAAGGTAAGGATAATATTTGATGTTGAGCACTGTTGATGTTTGTTAAATGTGACTGTGTATAATTGATCCTGGAACATTTACATCAATCGTTCTGAGGACATTGGTGTGACCGAGATATTAACAGAGTAATCTAATGGAGGTGCACTCTAACGAATGGTTCTTTTAATGGTCAGTTTTTGAATCTGTATATATATTAAAACTATTAGGCTAGTACATTTGTTTAAATTTACGCATTTTTATCAGTCAAGGAAACTGTCAATATGGAGTTTATCTATATGTATATATACAATATTAGGACATTACAGTGATACAGTGAGTCTTATTTTTCATACACCCATTGTTTCGGGCAGGAGGCCCAAAACGTATCAGCCCCAAGCCGCTCTGACTTTGTGGCAGAGACTAAGGATGTGATCCCAAAGGAGATTTATTACTTCTGGGTTTGAACAATGAAAAAATATTTGACGTCTGAAAGACTAAAACTCTTAAAGTTCTGCAAAACCTTTATTTCGGGAAAGGAATATATATGTATAAGTATTTGTTTTGTCCACCTAAACCATACCAGACCTCTGGGACTCAATATTCTATTAGGAAATGACTAAATTCTGTTTCATATTTTAGACAAACATTTGTGCAAAAATGAATTAGCTGATTTGTTGAAAAAAATTCAAATGCAGGTGCAATTTTGTTGTGATTTTCCAATGAAGCGAAGGTGTAAATAGATTGTTTCGATTCAGAAAATGCCCTCAAATGTTTCACAACACATCGTAAATAATTTTTGAAAGAGCTTAAAGTGGTTGGTAGGGGGGTTATTTCTGTAATTCTCCTAAACAAAACTACTTTACATTCTGACAATTTGGATAATCCTGTCAATCTTGAAACTAATAACTAAAGAGAAAATACAAAGGTAGGCCAAGAACTGAACAGATGAACTCTGGGCAATTCTCCTCATTTAGTGTTGTCATTCTCTGTTTGGGCAACAGGTGGCACTTTGCTACCCTGGGTACGCTGGGCTGAATGAACTGGTTTATTCATAAAGCAATTGCACTGTAGTTGGCCCACAGGGGTCATTTAAACAAGATGGTGTGTAAATTCAACATCGTGTCAAAGTTGACTGCAGATAGTAAAAAATCACTCAGAAAGGAACAAACGTACAATTATATCACGTTTGTATTGATGGTTAAATGATTATTTCTGTGTAATTGAATGAAGCTTCAGCCCATTAAAATGCATTGCTATATCAGTTTTGTCAAATCTAATTCCATACCTTTATAAATGAAAAGTTGTGACTAGAAGAAACCAATCAGAAGTAGGAAGAATCTACCAGAGAGGATTAGAATTGATTACCTGTTGTGTCTCACTTCCAAAGACACATCTTTACCAAACCGCTTTTATCATGTGATGCTTCTTGCATTTATTATCGGCACCTTTGCTATACATTTGCTTATTCTGTAACTTGTATTGAGAAGTGCTATATGGATTAAGTTAATGTCAAGAACAAGCTCTCGCCTCAGTGTGTGAGTGTAAGTGAGCAGGGCCGGCCCTGGGTATGTTGGCGCCCTAGGTGAGATTTCAAATTGGCGCCCCCGAACATCTGTCATGCATCCCCAAGAAAGTTTGGACTGTATACAGATGCACACACAGGCAGACAAAATTGTAAGCTCTAAAAAACAATAAGAATATATAATAAAAAATATATAAAGATTCTGAAATCAGCTGTACTGATATAAGTGCTTTCTGAATTGTGCACCTGATAATATACTTGGTTTTATTGGACTATAAGCACATCAACTTCATCCATCTCTCATGCTATGCCTTGATGTGTTGTTTCTCCGCTTCCTTTGGACTATCCCTCCATTTTATGTCCCTTCAGAGTATCTGGTCGTACCTCAAAACCTTCTGGAGCTGTTTGCTGATATGGCGCAGAAGCACATTGTGTGAATACTTTGATTTTATAATTTTTTTCAATTTTTATGTGAAATTACTTTTCAATGCGACCCTACTTATAAACTGTGACTGGCTTTACAGCTGACAATGATGCACCTATATACAATACACTGTTACACAAGTAAAGTTCTTTTTTTTAAACCCATTTTCACATTTCGTAATTCATACTTGGCCTCCAGAAAGTTAGTACATGTGCACAGACAAGTGATAGGAATCTGAAGCTGTTTTTCAAGACATAGCACACCTACACTTTGACAACTGCATGTTTTATTAAAACTATTTCAGATAATTGAATGTCTACTGATGCATGTTGAAATGATTTAATTCTTTGCTTTGGGTTTTAGTGCTATATTAGTATTAAGGTGTAAACAGAGACAGTTTCTCTGTTTGAGAAGGAAATTCTCTTCTTCTAATATCTACATTCTTCTAATAGACCTGTAGTTTATCTACTTGACAGTTAGTTATGTACGAGGTAGGTATTTTAACAGCTCATTTGTTTTGAATACACAAGTATCTACCATCGCTTCAACTGTGTACCCATCATCCATAATGTGTTGTGTACGACTTTGAAGGAAGTTTTCTCCTGTCAGTACAAAACTTTTGTGTCGCTTGTACTGTATGCAGTGCAATTAATTGTCATCCTGACACAGTATGCTTGTTGCACACAGAGCACCAAAGGAGATGTGTTGATGGTAACATTTAGACCAGGATGCTGTGCTCTCAACGCATACTGCCAGTGACTATGCAGTATTCTTTCATTAGCAAAGCTCATTCAGGACAACAGCTGGAGTGCAGAGGAACCCAGCATCCAGCAGGGGGCAGCCTCAAAACATCACATGGAAACCAAAAGCAGCAGCAGACTGATTCTTGAAAGGCGTCAAGATAAGGTTGTGAACTACTGGTTTATTCTCTAACAATAGGTTTCTAAAGCATGTTAAATCATCCAATATCTAAAATATAAATGTAACTTTTAAGTAAGGCAAAGCAGCATTGAATGACACGGACACACACACGATAATTTGCCCATCTTCTTAAACTGCTTATTTCTTCACGCAAATCAGCAGGCGGTTGTGGCCTAGTCGGTAAAGCGGTCGTCCTCCGAGTCCCCTCTTTCCTCTTATCATGCCGTCAAAATACTGAGCTCCTACACTTGGCACGAATTCAATTACCTATTAAATGCAATATATCTTAAATTTAAATTAATAAAAATTAAAAAAATTAAATGGAAATTAAATTTACAAAAATAAAAAACTGCCCGTGCAATTCCTGCGCAATGGGCTTCTGCGCAGGATGTGCGCAATGGTCTTCTGCGCAGAATGTGCGCAGTGGGATTCTGCGCAGTAGGCTTCTGCGCAGAATGTGCGCAGTGGGATTCTGCGCAGTGGGCTTCTGCGCAGTGGGCTTCTGCGCACATTGTGCGCAATGGGCTTCTGCGCAGAATGTGCGCAGTGGGCTTCTGCGCAGAATGTGCGTGCGCAGTTTTTGTTTTTTTTCCCATTTAATTTAAATAAAATAAAATAAAATTTAATTAATTAAATTTAATTTAAAAAAAAATGTTAACTTTATTAAATTTAATTTAATTTAATTATATTTAATTTTATATAAAAAAATGTTTTTTAAATATATATATATTTTTGTAAACTGTAAACTGAACTACTTTATAAGACTGCTATCATTCGAAAAAATGCACCGTTATTCCCAGGAAGACGAGACATAGATATCAAATTGTTGGGTGATAAATTAATAAAAATAGAACAAACTAAAAAGACTGCGTGAAATGTGTTTGAAGATCGAATTGTGAAAGTAAAGTTACAAAGCTGGTTTTACTGTAATGAGTCAAACAGCGCGGTTCCATTTAAAAAGATTCTCTGAATACAGTCGAGATGGCGAATCTCTCTTTTGAAATGTTAGGGACACAACAGATGTTTCGCCCTAATCAAAATCGCCCTCATCCGCACCCATGAGTTCGGACCCAGCTCCTGTGTCCACTGGTGTCCTGGCAGCGTAGTGGCGTGGGGCTGGCTCATCCCTTTGGCCCAGGGAGCGCATTTCTTCGCGCTGGTTCAGGGGTAAATGATACTGGTCTTCACAGGTACTTCACCCCCCCCCCCCCCCCCCCAGGTCTTCACCCCCCCCCCCCCCCCCCTACAGGAGATTATGTGCTTGTGTGTGGCCGCAGCGCTTCCCGGTTCTTCCCGGTTCTTCCCGGTACTACGCTGCCGGTGCGAACAGCCCAAGTATTTAACATGGGCGAGGAAAGGAGGCGGACCGTTTTTCAGGGCGCTTCTACCTCTGGTTACAGGATGATGGTGGGATGTTAATGTATTGTTTTACATTGCATGTGTCACGTCATGATAATTCAGTCTCTTGTGCCGCCCTCTCGGCATTTTGCGCCCTAGGCAACCGCCTATGTGGCCTGTACCAGGAGCCGTCCCTGTAAGTGAGCGCAGCAGGGTGTCCCTCTCCACCACCAGCAGCTGCCCTGCTCTCTGAGCTCAGTGCAGTGTCAGTAACAGACTCTGCAGCGAAGCAGGGAGAGCACACACGGTTAGTAATGGACCACTTTGTTCCCTGCTGCAGGAAACCAGTCCTCAGCCCTGGCCCAGGCTGCATCCAAACTCATGCTGTGTTAACCCGTGCGATTGTGTGAGGGACAAGTCGAACCTGGCTAAACCCAAACTGCCTGCAACTACCAACATGCCTGCTCATTCTGCAGACTGTCAAAGGTTCTGCTCGCTCACATGAAGGCCGCACATAAAGCAACAGATTAAAAAGCTCAGAGAAATTGACTTTTAATCAGCATTACTGTGTAAACTAAGGATATCCTGTATCTAAGTGGCACAACTGGTGATAAGCATCTGTCTATGTAAGTTTCTGAAATTCATATAATGATATAATTTCTGATCACTTTGATTCTTATTTCAGAAATCAGCCCCAGGGAGTTAAATTAGGAAAAAAAAATTTAAACGGAATCTTCACACAACATTCAGTGTTAGGTTGCCATGCATAGCAATACAATTAATTGTGATTAATAAAGAAAGGCAGTCTTTCTGAAATTTGTAGTTAACAATGTAAAGTACCACATAATCTGTAATGGCTTATTATGGCCACATTACAGGCTGATTGGCTGAAAAAAACAACATCTAAATATGCGGAAATAAAACCAACTCATGGATTTCTAATGCAACCATTAGAAGTTCATATTCGATTCTTAACTCATGTGCCACGATAATGTGACGTCTTAAGGACAATTGGCGGCTTTTCTAAGTTAATATTGACTAGATTATACTACGGTGATTGGCCTCATCAGCAACAACGATGAGTCGGCCTACAGAGAAGAGGTCCAGCACCTGGCGGCGTGGTGCACTGACAACAACCTGGCTCTCAACACCATGAAGACCAAAGAGCTCATCGTGGACTACAGGAAGAAAGGCGGCACACACACCCCCATCCATATCAACGGGACGGAGGTCGAGCGTGTCACCAGCTTCAAGTTCCTGGGTGTCCACATCTCCGAGGACCTCTCTTGGACCCTCAACACCTCAAGAAAGCTCACCAGCGTCTCTTCTTCCTGAGGAGACTGAGGATGGCCCATCTGTCTCCTCAGATTCTAGAGAATTTCTACCGCTGCACCATCGAGAGCATCCTCACCAACTGCATCTCAGTGTGGCATGGCAGCTGCTCAGTTGCGGACCGCAAATCACTGCAGGGCGGTGAAAACTGCCCAACGCATCACCGGTTCCTCACTCCCCACCATTGCAGCTGTCCAGAGCAAGAGCTGTCTGCGGAGAGCGCGCAGCATCGTCAAGGACAGCTCAAACCCCAGCCACAGACTGTTTGCCCTCCTCCCTTCTGGGAAGCACTACAGGGTCATCCGTTCCCAGACCAGCAGGTTCAGGAGCAGCTTCATCCCTGCGGCTGTGACCCTGCTGAACTCTGCTCCACAGTGATAGCAACCGCGCACCCCCCCCCCCACACACACACACCCACACACAACTTCTCCAATGACTCTACTGCCACTTCCCTCTCCTCCAACCTCCTTCAGCCACTGATCATTTGCACATTCACTGAACATTTGCACATCCACTGAGCATTTGCACATTTGAACATTTGAACATTTGCACATTGAAACATTTGTACATTTGCACTTAACTTATTCCTACAGTATTATCCCACCTGTAGTGTATTCATATTTTTATATATTTATCTTGCTCTTAGTGTATTCATCATTCTTATATCATACCTTACCTCTTAATACTGTTCATATTCCATTTATATTTCCATTTATATTCCATGTATATTTCTAACTGTACTTCATATTTATTTACATATTCCATCTTTGCAGTTTAATTGCCATTTTTTTTGCACTTCTGGTTAGATGCTAAACCGCATTTCGTTCTATATGTACTTGTACTGTGCAATGACAATAAAGTTAAATCTAATCTAATCTAATTGGTTAGTGTGGGCTTTATATCCCTGCCACCCCTGCAAGTCTCAATGCCATTCTCCTTTCTCATAATTTCAGCCTAATTCATTTAAAATAATAAATGCACAGGCATGGAACATATTTATGAAAGGAGATACACTTTAACACCATTATCAAACATATTCCTCAAGTAAAATTATGCACAATTTAATCTCCTTTAATGTGAAGTTCCTCTAAAAATCTCCATTAGCCGAATGTATTTGATTTAATAGCCAATATCTCCATTTTATTAGAGCCTACAATAGTTTATCTGTGATTTCAGATGGTTAAGGGTTTTGTTTCCATGACCACAGCAGGTTTCTTGTTCCTTATCTCATCTGTGGTTCACTTCCAATTTGTTGATAGTATCGTGTGGGCAGCAGGTGCGTGTCAGGCACCTTGTTCCACTGAGGTGCTGCCGCCATAGTTAATATACTGGGTTCATCGTAAGGCAAACATCGCTTTAAGTTTCCAGGAGTCATGATAATGATTTATATTTAAACCACACACACCCTCAGCTGTGTGCTGCCTCCGGGCGCTTCTCTGCGTAAAGTCCCGCCTCCAGCGCGTAAAGGAGCCGACGCGCCCCAAACAGTGCGTTCAGCCGGAGCAGTGTGGAGCGTGTGATGAGGCTGGACACACACAAGCGATGCTCACTGCTATGTGTAGGTTTATCCTTCCCCAAAGGATGACTGCGGACAGTTGTGACTCTGTGGAGGGCTCGCAAACATCGGCTGCAGAGATGCTGAGCGCCAACATCTCCAAGACATTGCGCGAAGACAATGCCACCAAGAACTCCAGCTGTGGATCCGTATCAGTGGGTTTTCCTATCACCATGATGATCACCGGCATGGTGGGCAACTCGCTGGCTCTCATCCTGGTCTACGTCTCCTATATAAAGAAGGAGAACAAAAGGAAAAGGTCGTTCCTGCTTTGCATTGGATCTCTGGCGCTCACTGATCTGTTTGGACAGCTGCTGACGAGCCCAATAGTCATATCAGTTTACAGAGCTGACCTGAGCTGGGAGCGCATCGACTCATCGGGCAAACTTTGCGCCTTTTTCGGCGTGTGCATGACAACTTTTGGCCTGTGCGCGCTCTTCTTGGCCAGTGCCATGGCGATTGAGAGGGCCATGGCGATAACGAACCCACACTGGTACTCCAGCCACATGAGGACAAGTGTGACTAAGCAGACCCTGGCTGCCATCTGGTTCCTGGTGCTGCTCTTTGCGCTGCTGCCCATCGTGGGGGTCGGGGAGTACACGCGTCAGTGGCCGGGCACCTGGTGCTTTATCAGCATCGGAGACAGAGAGGTCCCAGGCAACATGTTCTTCGCCATCACTTTCGCCGTGCTGGGGATTTTCTCTCTGCTGGTGACCCTGTCCTGTAACGTGGTGACGATCCGGGGCTTGATTGTCCGGTGCAAAACCAAGTCCGGCACTTCCCAGTCCTCCAAACAGTGGGAGCGACTCACCACGGAGACCGTCATTCAGCTGTTAGGGATTATGTGCGTCCTGCTCGTGTGCTGGTCCCCTTTACTGGTACGTTATTTATAGGCAATGCACTGCAGCCGATACATTAGCATGCAAGGCACTACATATTATAGAGAAACCCAACCAGACTCAACCAGTGTGTGAAGACATCTGACTCAACTGGTTTGGGAAGAGCTGAGAAAAATAGAGGAGAGAAGAGAAGTGAGGAGAGAAGAGAGTGAGCAGGAACTGTTTAGTCATATTTAAGCTCAGTCAGACTGGTTGTTATAATGGCCACAAGTATTTATAGATGTAATGGTGTTACAATGATAGCAGCACCAGTCCATAACAACAAATACCACAACAACAACAACGACAACAACAATAATAAATAAAAATACCTTTTATTGTATTGACCAAAATTATCACTGTAATCTTATCACAGAGTAAGATTGTGTTTAGAAAAATCCGCTGACAATGATCGAAAAGTGATAGACAAACTGTTATTTCACCAAGTTGTAGATTTGAGTAGGATATTTATTGTCAGTAAAAAACATGACTGTAGCACCAACAGCATATCAAATGTGTAACAATATCATTGAAGAAGGAACTGGCTTAAATTTGCTGAAGAAGATTTTTTTTTACAGTAAAAACTTCCTGTAATGCAGTTTTAAATAAAACCTCATATAAGCAAATTGAAAGTGCTTCTAAAAGCAGCATAAAAGCAATACGAGCTAAGTAAGACCAGACCATTATAGCAGCTCATGCTGTTAGAGTAGCAAACAAATCACCATGCTAATCACGGTTATTAGATTAAAATGGTGCAGCTAATCGTCAGGAATATTACCACAAAATGCCGTGTAACTGTATCATCCCTGTACACGAATAGTTGCTGTACACATTCATGGCTTGATGTAACTGAACTGATTTAATATAAAATATATTTAGCGTTCATGCTTGTAAATTATTTACTTTTTCCTCTCTCTGCTCCAAACACACAAAGCCACAGTTAGCTGTCACGTGTACTTCCTTTGAAATGCTGCTGCCATTACGGAGCAATCCACTTAGCCGAGTCCTGTTTGGGGGGTCTGCTCAGTGTGCTATGAGGTCATGCACTGTCAGGCACACATTTAATAGTTCCAAAGAATGATATTAATAGAAGACACAGCTCTGTGGTAGCAATGACAGCACAGTGGCGGTACTCGCAGTGAGGACATGTTTTTCTCCTATAAGACTGTCCCTGAATAACACTATTTCTACCAACTCTCTCATCTAAGCTATATAAGGCCGTTTGTCCGAATCATATAGATTGGTACAAACCCGTGCCTGCCTCTCCTTCTCTCCTCAGGTGCTGATGCTGAGGATGATCTCCACCCAGGTCTCCTCCCACGATTGCAACTCCAAAGTGGGGATATCCACCAACTCCTCGAGCCGGGACGTCAGCTTGGACTGCAACTTCTTCCTGACGGCTATCCGCCTGGCCTCCCTCAACCAGATCCTTGACCCGTGGGTCTATCTGCTCCTCAGGGAGATCCTCCTCCGCAAGTTCTGCATCGTGGCCAACGCCGTGACCAACTGCTCCCTGGAGGATCGCAAGGAGAATCGGAATGCACTGGACGCGCTCAACAAGCAGAGCCAGGACAGCAGCAACCTTCATAGAGCACAAAGTGGCTGAGATGACCTTTGACGTCAGAATTGCTCTGGTGAGGCCGTGAAGCCAGGACAGATTAGACGGATGTGAATGTGGACGCAGGACTGTCTTGGAAGAGGTGTGAGAAAGTAAAAAAAAAAGGAATATTTTGACACAGAAGGATATTGTGCAATGGGAGAGGAGAGTAGTCCCTCTAATGCAGTGTCCATGAGAAGCAGTCCACTCAGCTCCGGGTGCATTTGTTTTGCTTTGAACACATTCCATTCAAAGTCACCTAACCAGCATGTGGACGCATGACCGTGTCACTTCTTGCATTCGGCTACGGCGCGGCTGCCAGGAATTCTCTCTTTGCTACTTTCCTGTTTTGATAACATCTCCCACGTGCAGCGGCTGAATATGTGTGACTTTAAACTGACTTATATGGAAGCGGTGCATCTCATCCTGCTTTTTTTTTGTGTCTGTGATCTGAGTCACTGCTTTCAACAACTCGAAGCCATAAGCCAATTTAAGGACAAATCAATGGCTGTTGTGAATGTCTGTAAATTGAAAAAAAAACAAGTGTAAATTGCTCACATGAAGTTGTAAATAGCTTTGTCGTATCTTACATGAAATGTTATCGCTGGACATTTAGAAGAAGAAAAAAAAACTGGAGCCAACTGTTTATTTTAAGTATTTATTAAGAGTGTTGCTGTCGTGTGAGGTCAAGTTGTTTCTGAGCAAAATGCTGGTGATGGTTCCAGTCGGGAGTCGGCTGTTGTAAATTTTATAATACACTGTACACGGTGTTCCTAGGCAACCAGCCGGGACTCTGAAATGTGAAGCTTCTTATTTGTCGCCATGTGTTTTAGACGCATTCATGATCTGTAATACGTCCTGACAAGGGGTCAAATCTCACCAGCCAAATCTTTCTTGGAAAGAAAAAAGAAACTTAATTGCTGGAATCTTATGACCAGTCATGTCAAAATAAGTGGAGAGATTGGTGCTGTTTGGATAAAATGCTGACCAGCAGAAAATATAATGGAAATCTAAAGGTCATTTCCAAACTGTCCAAAACTCAAAACAGTACAAACTATAAAAAGATTAAAAAGCTTTTTTGGCATGTTTGAAGCTGCTACACAAAGTTTTTTGTGGTTTTAGAAACCATTAAAATAGTTCTGCCTGTGCAGAGGGTTGTAGCTGCAGCTACAGAAAGTTTAAACCAGCTATATAAATTCGCCTCATGCTTTTAATCTGATTGTGATTAATTTGGACGTTTTGAATGTGTCCTTTGATATCCCATCTTTTATTTTTCTCTCATCTCCCCAACTGTTCTGGTAGCGTTGATGCTGAATGAGAATTTCCTTTCATGTGTTCGGTGCAATGTCTCAGAGGTCTCAGATGAAATCAAGGCATGTTCTAATGAGGTGCTTTGCTCCCAGCTGACTAAATGTAATTGACAAAGAGCGCTGGAATCTATTTCTTTTACGGTGGTGTAAACATCTTCGATGGGGTCTTGTATAACACCATCTCGTTGGTGTATGGACCGTAACCTTCAGGCTCTGGGACAATTTCTCTCATCACAAGCACTCGGCCTTCTCTGCTCAGCAGCAAACATTATTAGATAATGTCCACTCGCCTTGGTCCTGCCTTTGCTTTCAAATGTGAGAAACACATGCTCTGTGATAATGACCCTAGGAAGTTGTTATCTGCAATAGCCTTGTGGAAGATGAACATTTTCCATTTCTATGTAGCTGTTGATCTGCTAGCATGAGAGTGGAGTTCTATTGATTGTGAAGCCGGTCTGCGTTAGTATAAGTCTGAAGGTGTAACCTTAGTCGGTGTGTAAACACACAAACACAAAGAACCAATTGTATTCTATAGAGTGCGTAACTCTGCAACAGCGCTAAAGACTCTTTATGAAATTGCATTACATGTCATTTGGCTGACGCTTTTATCTAAAGCGACTTACAATTAGTGCATTCAACATCTATGAGGGGCCATTTAGGGGTTCAGTATCTTGCCCAAGGACACTTCGGCATTCAGATGGGGAAGAGTGAGGATTGAACCGCTAACTTTCTTGTTGGAGGACGACTCTCCACTCTACCCCTAGGCCACACCGCCCATATGAAATCACATTTAAATTCACAAATTACACACATGCATAAACATAAGTATCCTGAAAATGCCTGTTTTTGTTTCCCCATCAAGATCCATGAAATATTTATGTCGAAAAGAAAAAAAGGATCCGCTCATTGAGTCTGCTTATATGGAACTTCACCAAAAAATGTATGGTGAAAACACAACCTTGTCGGAGGTCAAATAAAATTTGCATTGCATAGAAACAAATTATTCTCCATTATTCCTAATTATGGAGTTCATAGGAGCCGTGAATGTATAGAGACATTTACATATGGTGCCTGGATTGTTAAAATGTGAAAACACTAATGTATTCCTCTCCAGGTAATCACTGTCATTAACGTCGTAAGTGCCGTCAGAATAACATGGGCAGCATGCACTGTAATGAATGTTCCACTAATTGAGCCTGTGGTGCTGCGTTACGAGTATTGACTCCAGGAACATGTTCCTGTGGTGCTACGGTTAATGTACACTTCAATCAGTGACATCAGGGGTTTGATTCATGCGTTCAAAACAATGACTGCATTTATTCGTAATTTGCTGTGGGATATGTCGTGTTTACGATTCACTCTGCTCACTTGAATCTGTGGCGTAATTATCTCAGTCCTCCATCCAGGAGATTGTGAGACGCTGCTTCCTGCTCGTCAGTCGAGGAAAAATAATTACACAGAGGAATATCCCCTGAAGGCTACTTGGCCCTATATGTGTTCGTGAATTTTCCAGGGAGTTACAGCCAGCCCGAGCCCGAGCCACATGGTGGGAAGGAAAATTTAAGAATAATAATTTATTCTTTCTAAACAGAAAACATAATACATTTCAATCCAACTTTAATGGATCCAGCAGAATCATATGCATAATGTTTACAGGAAATGTAATGCTGAAGAGTTTACACTCATGAAATATAGATGTTCATTTAAACTGCAGGGCTGCTACACCGTGATGAGATGCAAATATCTGTAAACTCCAGTTTACTGATTAAAAAAATTGATGAAAATTAATGTTAAAAAACACAACACGTGCTTATCAAGCTTTGTGAGCAATGTCAGGTTGGGTTTTCTCACAGGCTTAATTGATCTGGATCTGTGCAGGGGTGTGTTAGGAATATTTCAGAGTAAAATAAAGATACATCATAAGACACTCTGCTCTCTCAAAAAGCTTCTGGTATGGTGTGGAGACGTTTACAACATTAAAACAATCTAAATAGAACAAATGAAAATGAGCAAAATGAGCACGACTGTGTTAGTATATCTATTTTCAGAAGCTGCAGTAAAACCCTGAGAAAAAAGAAGATGCTTCACATTAATGAAACAGCATGTGTTTGTTTGTATATCGCTAATGCTTTGTTTAGTTTTGAAAATTATGTGATGACCATATCTAACAACGTTTCCCCCCTTCCTCCCAGTATCCAGAACTGAAACAAGAACTACCTAAAAAGACAAAAAATATTTATTAAATATGTATTTCATCAGTACTTTGAAATTTTAGATTGGTCCATGTCCAATCTGCTAACATGGGGGAGGCGGGGTGCCACCAGATGTGCTTTGGCTTCACTTTTGGGAAGCTGTCGTGTTTACATCTGTATATTTACAGTCTATGGTTTTAACGATGGCAAACTGCATTAACTCTGTGTCTGTTCTGTCTCTCTCCTCCTGTTCACCTCTCCAGCAGATCTTTCATCCGTCACTCTCACTTGCACTCCTCCTCTGCTCTCTCCTCCTGTTCTCTTCCTCTCTCTCTGTTTTATTTGAGACATGGACTTATAAGCTTATTCACTTAATATTGTTTCACTGTGTTGGATAACTGGACCATTGTTGGATGCCAGCTACAGTCCTATGTTCGATGCAGCGAACAGTTGAACATCAGTCAAAATTATATTGTGATTTATTACTTACCACAGTGTAATCATAGGATTTAATGCTCTGATAACATTTATCTTCCATAACATCATCTAACCTCTTTCCCTCTATGTTGTGCTCTTGTTGCACTTTTAACTCCAGTTGTTGGTCTATCCCATCACACACTCTTTATTTATGAGGGTTTATATTGTGATAATTAAATGTAAAGCTCTGCTGGCTAGCCGGCTAAGGAGTCCTCTTCCTCACCACCCAGAGTTTGAAGATGAGGCTGTGGTTCTTTCATCTGCCCTGACTCATCTGCTTCTACAGAAACAGGAGCAGAGGAGTCATTCGGCCTGAGCGTCATTCTGCAACAGTACCAAATGTTTTATCAGACGGCCTGTATCTGTAACCCACAAATCCACAAATCCACAAACGCACACACACACACACACACACACACACACACACACACACACACACACATACACACGTAAATAAAAATGTAAATAAAAATGTTACATCATTAGTCATAATGAAAACAAGACCAACAAAACTCAAGAAACCCTGAGACCTTTGCACAGGACACACACACACACACACACACACACACACACATACACACACACACACACACACACAAACACACACACACATGCATTTTTGTCCAAGAGGCTACTGAATCAATAAATGATCTCTCACACAAAAAAGCTATTATTGTGTCTTAGCATATGAGAAAAATTTTGAATTTGTTAACATATTTTTGAGAAATTTGTTATTGAGCGATATCTTGATGAAAGTGTTTTTTAAGGTGTTGTTATTGAATAGAGCTTCAGCTAATATATGATGAATTATATATTAACACACACACACACACACACTCCTCAAAAATGGCTTCAGACTTTCCCACTTTTTGGGATACTTTATTATCTGATAACCGTCTAATTCTACTTTTTGTCACTAAGATAAATAATAGCCAAATATGTAACCTCTATTTTTACGTGCAACCATAATTTTTTTTGCAGGAGGTGGGTGCTTTTAATAATTTATAGGCCTATATAATAGAAAACAAAATAAAGGGCCCAGTATACTACCCTGTGGCATCCCACATCCCATGATTCTTGACTTTGAAAGGGTCCCATTAACATTAACCAGTTAAGAAGGATATGATTGGTATGAATGAACCCAATTCAGGGTCATTTCACTGAAACCCATGGCTCCTAATTTGATTACTAAAATGCTGTGATCTACTGTGTCAAATGGTTTCTGTAAATCCAGTATGACTGTTGCAAAAAATTCCCTCCTTCCACTTCTCTTCTGAAAAAGCCTGTTAGATTCAATAGGGATGTTTCCGTAAAATGGGTTCTTTGAAAAATGATTGAAGTCCATTTAAAAGATTACTGTTTGAAACATTTCCATTTATCTGTTCCCATAAAATTCATTCATTATCTTTGAAAGAGCAATTAAAATGGATGCTCATCTGTAGCTGCTTCATTGGCATTTTCTTTTTTATGTTGTGATTATATTGTTGCCATTTTTCAGTCATCTTTAACTTTATGTGACAGAATAAACATATTAATTATATCAACAATAGAAGCCATGCTCATTTCTGCAGCAGCTCCAAGGATGATGGATTTAGTCCGATTCAATTCAAAATGTTATAAACATCATTGGGCTTGATCTCAATTTATGTATGAATATATATAAAATTATATTTATAAAAGTAACTGAACAATTAACAGAAAACAATGGTTAATATCTCTTTGGTTTCTCCATGGTATCAAGTACAGTTCATAAACAAGATATTGATGATCAGTATTTAAATTCTGTTCTCATAGGATTTGTTTCAAAAGCCATTCCAGATTTAGATACAATTAAAAAAGTTACACATCAGTTTTAAATTGGTGACGCTAAGGTACACAACTGAATACTTGTCCCTAACATCCCCTGTTGGTCACTAACATCCGCTAACATCAACTGGTGGTAGCCATTAATTAGTGCGGTAGAACACACAAGGAATATTCTCCATCTTGCCCTATGTTCTAAGTGTTTAGTGTTAAAATACATAGATGTAATGATGTCTGATCTACTGAGTGGGCCACATGACCATACAAGTAGTACATAGTACTGCCATACAAACCAGTAGCCAGTCAGATTTACCTTTAGCCTCAGTATACACTCAAGTTCGGCCTGTATCGTTGATCACAAGACCAAAACACTTGATGACGCTATTGTGAATAATTGAAGTTACGTCCCTGACATCCTCTAATGGCTGCTAACACCTGCTTACATCTACTGGTAGTTTGTAGCTTAAATTGTGAAGAAAACCTTCCAACATACGAGGGAGATTCACCATCTTGTCCTATATTCTAAAAAATTCCAAACTGTTATAGGGAAGAACCAAACTGTCAGGTGGAACCTGCAACATGTGTCTCAAAGAGCATGGGATGATGTCACATGTGCAATGCAAACAGATTTGTTCCCCAGCCAAGCATCACTGTCCATGTCCATTATGCAACCTTCTGTATCTTTGTGCTCAGAAATGTTGATATAAGTCCATCATAGACTGGGTTACATAACATATTGACATGGTGAGCGAACAGACATCTTCTGTACCTATCTTTTAAAGTGTCCTTTTCTTATGTTTGTATCATCTACATGACTTGTATCACCTCAACATGCATTCAACTTTTTATTCACTATTATTTATGGATTATGTAATGTAGCAGTATGCTATTAAAGGATATGTGGATACTTTTTCAATGTGTGTTGGGCCTTTGTGGCTGCTAAAGCATTTTGTTATTAATTATTAATGCATCTTCACTATCATACTAATCAAGTATGTGGGGTATACAGTGTTTTAATGATTGAATCATTGCCCTGAAACTCCCAATGTGTCTCCACATTTTCAAAGTCTAAACACTTTGAATTGTGCAATACAGGTTAAAAGAAAAAAGACTCAGAATAATCACATTAACAATTGATTTACATTTTTATTTTCAAAATGATCCAATAGTGTAAAAATGTGGAAGAAGCAAACACATCTACATGTCCAGTTCAGCATTTCAGACATTATTTAACATCCTGTTGGTGTTGTTACTCGTATTCAAAGTTTTGAAGACATTATAGGCCTGTGTGATGATTTGATTCACTGGTGAGTGGTTTAAAAACTGTTGGTGTCAGTGCTGCACATGTATGAACCAACTGTTTCTTGATCTTGTGCAATGTCTTCAAAGGGGGTTCAGTGGTTCTATACCTGATTTTGGTAAAGGTCAGATATGTGTACCTATCAGTAAAGACTTTAAATGACTGCATCATTATTAATTAGATGTTGTTGGCCTTCTACACTTCAGCATTTTGTCAGCAGAAGTCATCAAGTTCAGAGTGACACTAATAGTCCTATAAAAAAGACTCCAGTCTCCAATTCCAGTTTAACAAGGTACCAGTAAAGAATATGACAGTGTTCAGTTGCAGCAGCATTCGCCTAAAGGTCAAAATCTTTCATTAGGATGAAAAAAAGGCTCTAACTCCATTCATCCATTGTCTATACCAATTATCCTGAGAGAGTCGGGGCCAACATATGTGAACCTAACCCAAATCTGCATGTCTCTGGACTATGGGATGAAGCCGGGGACGCAGACACCAGGGATCACTCCACACAGGAAGACCTCAGCCGATCCAGTACTCAAACTGGGAACCGTCTTGCTGTGAGGTGAAACCACTGCACCACCATCACGACACCCATTCTAATTGCATATTACTATCAGTAACTCTCATGCCAGGTTGGTGAGTCAAAGAAGTCTGTTTCATGTTATATGAGAAAATTATACTCTGCATGCTATGACTTTAATCTGGTAACTCTTGATAAATATGATGTTTCATCTGCTCAGTAGCAAACAGTACTAAACGGTGTCTCAGCATCGAAGTGTGATCAGACCAAACAATGAAGATTTAAAGATGCTTCAACTACACTCTGGAGTGCTTGTTCAATATACCCCATAAATAACAGCCGAAGGACCTGTCCGCCGCTTTTAAGATGACATCTCTGACTGATTTTTAGACTATAATACAATTAATCATGAACAGAGCAAATCAGCAGGCTCCAGGTTCTTCCCATCGTTTTATTGCTGAGTAAGGCCTATGTCTGCATCTGATAAATTCTAGTGGGCCCATTAAAAGCTTTATCGTCACATTATTCATCACTGTTAAGACCAGTAGGCCCAGGGTATATGTTGTTTTATGAGGAGGGCACAGTCCGCGTCATGATGTACAGTGCAACATATTTATGTTAATGTAAAATGTATACGTACAATAAAAACAAGACTAGAGTGGCACTCAGAGTTTATACCTCTGTCATGGTCCAACAGTCCCCTTATAAACCACATTCAAATTCAATAGATCTGGATTTTTAATTGGATCTGCACCAAGTTATACACGTTCATAAAACTCTACTTTAAACACTCTAATCATGTCTGGGTTATTTTTTAAGTCAAGATCATAGAAATATTCACAAAATCTCACCTATCTCCAATCACACAATGTTAAAGAAAGACAAAAAAAACAATTTAAGATTTTCAAAAAAGATAATAAAAAAGTAAATTGACGTTGAAGTGCTTTTCTAGTGTTCATGGCCATTCAACGTGTTTTAAGTCACAGTTCATATTCACACATTAGCACAGTCACTCAAATGTTCTCATTTTACTCACATCACATCAGGGACAACTTAGAGTTCAATGGATTTATCCATGGCAACCAACTGTTTTTAAGAAAGATAATCTCATCAAATCCAGCAGCAAAACAAATGGATGGCAAGGTAGCACCGATTCATGTTTATGCTATTTAGATTCCAGACTAACTTTTTGTAAAGTTTGGACTTGGACTTCTTCTGGTCTTGAAGAATCGGTTGGTGTGGCGCTTCCCTTACTGTTTTTTTAATGCCATCCTTCCATAGACCCATTAAGCTAAGAGAGATACATCTCCATTTACTCTAAATGACATAATTGCTCCTCCCGGGCCTCTCACGGCAGAGCGGAGGCATGTCTTTAACCAAATTAATCGGGCTGAAGATGGATGGCTCCACTCTACGTCACTGATGCTTTTAATGTGTGCTTTGAATGTATGGACAAGGTCTTTGTCGGCAGATTGCATGCAAAGGGAATAGGGCACAACATCGCTCTGCTGCTTTGTGTGTCGACACATTATCTTCAGGTAAGGTAAACAACCAGCAAGAGTCAAAAGGTCGCCTGATGCCTGCAGAGAGC
Source organism: Pleuronectes platessa (assembly GCF_947347685.1). Lineage (NCBI taxonomy): Eukaryota > Metazoa > Chordata > Actinopteri > Pleuronectiformes > Pleuronectidae > Pleuronectes > Pleuronectes platessa. The sequence continues at coordinate 17,474,019 of NC_070634.1, forward strand.
ATCCGGCAGTGAGCACATCCCTGAAAAGCAATCAATCAGATGGCTTCAGAAGAGGTATGGTTGTATGACCTCAGCCAACAAATGCATTAGGGTCAGAGTCAGGTTGGTATATGACGCTGCTGTATGCGTGTGCATGTGCATGTGCTGTGGCTGCTGGAACGCTCCAGCTGAATGACAATGATGGTGAAATGGAAAGATATGTTTACCAATCATAAGATGTGGTATCCAGTGGGAGCATGTTCACCAAGGTACTCATTCACAAATGCTGTAGATCATTTCACCTCATCAAAATCACCTCACCACTGTCAGGCACAGACCCCTTCGTTAATATTCACCACTTCATCTCTGCACTGTTTTTCTGATTTATATTTTTTTATTAACACAGAGAATTGTAGTCAGTCTTCTCTGGACACCTATTAGTTTCTATGCTACAGTCTGTCACTGTTCCTCTCTGCTGTCCAAGCACAAACAAATGAAGCCATAAATCAATCTCACTGATTCCAGTTCCTGCAAACAAAAACATTAATCTATGATTGAGCTCTCTCCTTTCATCAGCCGCTCTATAGCTCCAATGATGCTGAAAGATATGATTATTCAGTTTCCACTGATAAATTTAAGGAGACTTACTTCTTTCCAGGATGAATAAGTGTCCGTGGAATCAATTTAGCGTCCATTATAAAACCTTTTAAAATCAGTAGCACTTACAAACAAGAAGTCTTAGAAAAAGAGAACAAATATCAATATGCCTTTAAGGTGCACAATCTGTGCATGAAGCAGTAAACAGCAGTGTTGAGTGCCAACTTTGATTTTGGCCATTGTAGCTGCCTGTGGCATTCACCTCAGGTATTAATTATACAGTGGCTCATTGCATCTGACTCCTTTCCATGGTCCTGTGGAGTCTGATATATGTTTACACAGTTCTATTTCTCTTTCACTGCAGGGGCAATTATTCTGCTCTTTAACACAATGCACAAAAGAGTTAAACCAAAACAGAAAATGTCAAATAATTAGAGAAGTTTGCAAAGAAACATTATAAAAATCCAATATGTTGCAGAGACACAGATTATTGTTCTAAGACAATTTATTACGTTTTTAAGGTTTGTGAGGACAAGCTAATGTTATGGCACTTACTTGGACGGCCTGGTGCAATGGATATATTTCATCCAAGCCTTCATCATTAGCAACTTGGCAAGTCAATGCTGTGACTGATTAAACAGCGGATTGTAAACCTCGTTCGTGTCTATTCTCATGCCGACGATTAAATCCCTGTACCCTATAAATAGACACCATCAAAATTACGAGTGGTTATAAATCAATAGAGAATCAATTATGCAAAGGAACTATTGTTTGTTACCGCAATCTGTTTCGAAGGAATCTCCATGGTAATGTGGTAATAATACATTTTTCATCTTTTCATTTTGTTCAGGAAGGTAAACACACACCTCCTCGGTGTGTTTGTGTGTGTACATGTGCGTGTGGATACAGAGTCATGAGAGGGCAACTTGCAAGGTTAGGCTCTTAAGGCTGTTTGTCTTTTTCATTAGCTTGTTTATAAAGCGTTTTATGACCTTCTGTCATTTGCCATCAAGATAACAGCAACACCAAACACGGCTGAAAGAAGACGACCTGTCTCAGAGGGGTTTTGTTTGCTCTCTCTGTGTCACTCGTCAGCTCGGTCGCTAATATAATTAGTGCAAAGTAAACACTGTCACTCTGCTGCTCCAAGGAAACAGTTGCAGATTGACTCTGGAGGCCCCGATTGCCCTTGTCACCGCAGTGAAGCTGCTTCTCGCCTCATAATTCAAATATCAAAATCTATAATGTTTTTTCAAATGCGGCATTTAAAATCAAACTAGAATGCCATTCAGTTGAGCACATACCTGCACCAATGCCCAACATTCCCCTTCAATTCAAACAAGCGTTGCAGCGAGCCACATTTGGTTTATCTTTGGTGGGAGGTGTGTGTGTGTGTGGGGGGGGGGGGGGGGTTCTAGGGCTGCAGAAAAGTTTTCTCAACAGCCCGAATCTATTTTTCACTTTAAAATAAAATAACAATAATGGTGTTAAGAGGATATTTTCTGTAGTTTACCCATGTACAGATGCTAATTAAATGCATCGCCAAAATGCGTTTGGTAGTTACGTAGTTTCCCTACGTCCCTTAAACGCATCACCTGCAAACTCTCACAAGTGCCACTCAGCTGAAACACAACTGCTGCAGATCACGTGACAGATAAGAGCTACACAGAAAAGCAAAGAAGAAAAATAACAGTTTGTACAAGTGTTCAACAAGTGGTGCTGACAGTGTGCGAAGAAGAAGAAGAAGAAGAAGAAGAAGAAGAAGAAGAAGAAAAACAACAACAACAACAACAACAACAACAACAACTTCTAAACCAATGACAATCAAACCAAATAAGACTCTGTGTTCTTCTGACTGACAAAGATGACCCAGGTGAGTTAGCTGCTCAATTTAGCTGATTAGCATGAATCCTAGATTTCAGTTGGTTTCAGGAATTCATGGAGCAAAAACTAGTCAGGATGTTGTGATGTGATGTGATGTGAATGTCAGTAATGCTAGTTAATGAGCTGTTTAGTTGCTCATGGCTGTCACTGTGATTTGCAGCCTTGAAGCTAAGCTAAGCGCTACATCCATGATAAATATAAGGGAACACAACTAAATAGCACTTTTAAAGTAGTAACTAGAACAATTCACTGACACATTTCCGAGTATATACAATATTTAATTTCATTGTATGGACATTTCCACTATAACAGTTAATACTTGTGGTTTTGGTTGTAATTAGTTGTATGGTAAGGAAATTTGTATTTAGTAAATGTGCACATTTTAGAGAACCTCCAGATATAGAGAGATTGATATTTAAGATATTCACCCAGTTTCAGAGGTCTAGATTCTCAGGGAAATATTACTTCTCTTTCAGGTTACAGGTGAAACAACAATAATGTTTCTTGCTGCATGTAACACTATATCAAAGCCAAGATTGTGTACAATACAAATAGGGCACATTAAAGTTGTGTGCTTTTTAAAATAAGTTCCAACTTTGTGTTATTTCTCTCAGTGGAGTTAATTCTTCACTTCCTGCCTGTGGCTGCTGCACCCGCCTGCTCTACCTCTCGCCTGAGTAATGCAGAGGATTTGTTGCTGTTCTGAATGTTTCTGTGCAGAAAACCTCCCGCTGTGTTGTGCATGTATGAAGGTAGCCTATGGAAAACTCCATATAGACAATTTTCCAGATTTTACCCTGTGCTCATGTCTGAAAACGGCTAAACAGACTAGCAAACTCACAGACAGGGGGGAAAAAATAATACAGAGGTGCTAAAGAAACCCATTTTTATGAAATCTGGCACAAACTTGATGTTTTAAACTTTGAATTACCTAAGGGATGTCTGTGCAAATGTGTTATACTTTAGCGTCCCCTGCTTCACACTCATACAGCTGGATGAGTTTCCCTCTGCAAACTGCCAAGCATACTTTACGACTGATAATCGAGCCACTATATAACAGAGCAGCAGGGGATTTGGTGGATTACACAGAGGAGGTTTTTCATGTGCCCAGTCTTGCAGAAGCTCTTCCGTGATTTACTTTTTTCCACTTCAAACCACACACATTGTGGTGATCAGGGGATATAGGAATAATTCTTCGAGGAGACATATATTTTAAAGTGTCTAAAACAATGGTGGTGCTACAGACAAATCAGGGGATCACCATAGTGTGTAGGATTGATACTCTGGACACCATGAATAACTGTTGTTGGGACATGGTTTTTGTGCAAACCACAGGCCTCCCTTCAGTCAAACTTGAAACAAGGGAGCCGCATGTTCTGGAGTGAACTCAGTCTCCCAGAGTGCCACATGTTCCCTTTGTCTTAAGACAGTCAAGGAACTCAGTCTCCCAGAGGATGTAACAGGATGCTGCATGTCCTGGGATCTGGGCAATATCACACAAAGTTGTCAAGAACCTGGGGGTCACTCCTATTGGTCACTCTGGTCCAAGACCTGTGAGGTCACCGGGGCCAATATAAGGAGAGGTCTGCCTAAAATCTCTCTCTTCTTCCATCCCGCCGAGGGCGGAAGGCTGCTCTCTTTTTCTCTTTCTACAATCCTTCGAAGGCCAGCAGGCTGTCCAGCCTCTCTTCTCGTACATCGCCAAGGGGGGGGCCTGGCTGATCCAGCTTCCGTCTCTATCCAACCCACAACCGGAGGTCAGAGGTGCAGCTCCCAGCTCACCCCTCTCAAGGAAATCTCCTCGCCCTTCAAGCTCTACAAAACTCCTCGTAGCGACGCGATGTCCTGCAAGAGAACTTCAACCAGCATCTGAGCACACGGCTCGACAGAATCGCGAATGCAGAACTCTATGACCACAAAGCCAGGAGACGTCACAGAACTGCAAACGGAACAGCAACTTCTTTCCTTCTTTCCCTCGGACTGGTAACATAATCTGGGCTTAATAATTATACTACGCTAAGCAAGACTGTTTATTTGATCGGTGTGTGTTTACAAGTTTGATATATGCTGTGATGTTGTAGGTATAAGTTAAATGAAGGTTAATGGCAGTTAGGCTCGCCACAGGCTTTGTCCCTGACTATCATTATCTGATTAACATACACACAGACACGCATAGCATCTCACCAAATTAAACCTTCCCCCTCAGCCGTAAAGCAACCGCCATAAAGCAACCTCAGAAGAAGGGGGGGGGGGGGGGGCTCTTATCTTAGGGACCATTTTTAAAGCATGCTAATTTACATTCACACACATACACACTCACACACCTCCTTGTTAGTTAGTTTGATTGTTTAGTAATTTGTGTTTTTATACTTTATTATGTTCATAATAAATGTTCTTCTTTCACAAATGTTCTGTCATTAATATTGCATAAGTGAATCTTGCCAACTGTTACACTGTTAAGAACTCCATAGCCTTCCCTGTTCATTATATAATCTTTAATGGTAAAATATTGAGATTTCTAATTGAACTAGATCTAAATGAGACTGATCTTAATCAATAAATTGGCTATCTTTTCCCTTCTATGAAGGGTGGTGCCCCGCGAGAACTTTAACCAATTAAAGTTATGATTTAATATTAATATTTTAAATATTAATGTTTTACATTTTATTTTGATAACCAAATTTATTGAGTGCCTAAAGGCACACCATTCTATGGTAACACTTTTTAAGCACTATTGCACAACACTGTTAAGAATTTCAATCTATTCAGTATTTTGCTGAGATATTGTATCAGTCTGAATGGGCCGAAAACACAACAAATGTACAAGCTATTGCAATGTATAATTGGAAAATTCATGAACACTACTCTAGCATAAGTGTGGTTCACCATGTAGTGAGGCAGCGATTGTATGTTAATGACCAAACCTTCAATAATGAGGGACTTCTCTTTGACTGATGCATGGATTTACCTCGGTAGTCAATAGCCCTCGCTGAACCACATTAGCATTTTCATGATGGAGCAGTTCTCGAGCGAATATTAACATAAAAGCTCGAGAGCATTACACAGCTTTAATCGTTGAGTTTGGCTAGGGTTTGTTTTGCCATCTTGGTTCCTCAAGAGGATGTGATGAGCTTTGCATCCTCCAGCCGCCTGAGCAGTAAAAGGCGAAATCAATCCGCAGACATCTTTGTAATGGCACCGTGCCTCTGCATCCTCACTGATGGCTACGTGCAGTCTCAGATTAGTTTTCTTATCACAGAACAATAAATGAAACACATAGCCATTCTGATAAACACCAAATTAGAATGAAGTTGGTTGGTGAAATCTGTGAAGGAAAGGCACTGCACCGTGATTAAACATCAGGGAATACTGTTAATAGCAACGTTATTCAAATGAAATGAGAGACTTAATTAACAAGATATCCATTGTTTTGAAGAAGATTTGATTCGCTGCTTGTGTGTGTCAGTCAGTTCATCTATTCAACTAGAAGAGAGCTCGGAGAGTGCGTTCTAAGGCTCATTCGTTATCTGGCCTTGTTGGAAGAGAGCAAATAAAAAATTCTGGAATTGCCCGTGAACAAAGATCTGCTCCACAATGACAGACAAACAATGATGATAACAGAAACACTTTGGTGGTCCTAGCTATCAACCGAGGGAGGATTTCTGGACTGTCTGGGTGGAAAAGTGACTCTGTTGGCCTGGAAGTAGCTAGTTATTATATTATGGTCGAGGATGCTGAAGTTTGCTGTTGCAGGTTGACAATAAACACACTCCGCTGCATGAACAGCTTGTGTTTTGGCTTTGGACAAATCAGAATTGCCCCAATTTCATCTAATTACTTGCTAGGTTACCTGCTTGGCTGAGTGAGTTTATATATATATAAATCATGCGTCATGTCATCCACCCATATCCTGTGTGTGTGTGTGTGTGTGTGTGTGTGTGTGTGTGTGTGTGTGTGTGTGTGTGTGTGTGTGTGTGTGTGTGTGTGTGTGTGTGTGTGTGTGTGTGTGTGTGTGTGTGTGTGTGTGTGTGTGTGTGTGTGTGTGTGTGTGTGTGTGTGTGCCCGCCAGTCCGTCCTGTGCAAAGGTCTCAGGGTTTCTTGAGTTTTGTTGGTCTTGTTTTCATTATGACTAATGATGTAACATTTTTATTTACTTTTTTGGGGAACATAATACTGGATATACATAATGGGTAGGATATTGTAATATCCTATAGATAAAGAGGGTGTGTATATCATTGTCATGTAAACTTTTAGATGTGATCTGTCAATAAATGAATGTTGTGTGGTTTGTTACACCGCACTTCTAACTGAGAAGGTTATTATTGAGTCTGAAGTTATACTGGGGCATTTTTATGGTTAAAACGAAACAGACAAGAGTCATACATGTATCCTAATGATACACCTTTTATTTCCTAATTTATTTGAACATAAATTGAATGTATGCCTCAAGTCCAAAACTCTAGATGTGTCCCTGTCCTAACAGATGACCTGTCCTTCCTGACACCCTCTCAGTTTTTACTACATCATGCTAACCACATTCCCATGCACACTGTGTGATATGGAATTATAATAGGACAACAACAACAGTACTAGGACAGGCTGTATATTAGCAAATAGTGGAGGTAAAATGTAAAGTCTCGTAGGTAAAAAAAACATGCTTAATAAATTGTGTTTTTTATTTCCCTGATAATGTGACTCCACTAATCTCTCCATCAAATTGAGGGATTTCTTGAGAGCAGTTTATCACCCACACATTAACACCAATATAATGTTTTCTTTCATTGTACTTGTTGACATCGTAAACTGAGGCTTGCGCTAGAGAAACGTTTGGCTTTTGTTGTAGTTGTTGTATTGTGGTCAGTGTGGCTAACATGGCCAGAAGCTGTTGATCTGGACCAAGGCATTGGTCAGCAGAGTAGACAACGCACAGAATTACATCACCACCAATCAATACATGACTTACTTGTGTTGGACACGACAGTGATGAAATGTTAATACACCATGAATATATACATGGAGTGAAGCGAAATAAAGTGGTCAGATCGCAGAGCAGCTGATTTATGCTCTGTGGTTTGTTCATTCTTGCAATAACCTATTGACTCTGGTGTTTTCTTCAAAGTAATGACAGTTTGTTTTACATAATATATCGACCACCCTGCATCTATAATTCAGTTTTCTTCAAGACGTAATGGGTTTTCCAATATTACTGATACAGTCTCAGCAAAAGAAAGAACATCCTTGTTGAGCCGGAATAACAACAACACTGCTCCTTGTTCTCCCCTAGGATTTAGAAGTTAATGAATTTAGCAGTAAATGACATTTTCCCAACAGTGAATGGCCCTCTGTTCGTCCTATATGTGTTGAAGTTAGAAGTGCGACACAGCAGGAGGTTCATTGTTCGTACGAAACAAAACAAACAACTGTGGAAAAAAACAAAGGCAATAATGTTGAAAACCACGCCTGGGGCATCTGTTCGGTTTTAGCAACGAAGTGGGCGGCACAAGGAGGAGCTGAACTTGAGGAGTTAGATCAGGTTGAGACAGAAGCTGGAGTTTGTCCACAAGGATCATCCTGCCTTTTGTTATAGCAACGGCAACAATTTAAAGTATTGTTTGAGATTATTCGTGACGGTTACTTTTAATATTATTATTATTATCAGCTGCTGGTGTAAAAGAACACTCTTTAAGAGGAGATTTGTATAAAGACCCGAAACACTCACTCACACTCAGTGAAAGGATTCACCAACCACCAAACCCAATAATACATCTCTCTTGGACATACTCAGAGCAAACTCAAAGATATTAACTTATCGATCGTTCCTCTATTCAGTTATCCTCCATCTGAGGAGGGGGAGGCAGGGAGAAGGATCATGGCCTCTGCAGCTCTCATGGACACATAGGGTGACCGTTAAAAGGCAAACCTCAGCGTGCTCCCTCTTTTCCACAGAGCGCAATTTTATTTTTCTGAAAGTATTTAAAAGGCATCAGTGAGCAACAGTGTCTTACAAACTTGTTAGCAAACAGTTGCTCATCACGAATGCACCAGATACAGAGCGATGTTATCATTTGTTTCCACCTGATGAATGTGTCCATTATTCACCCTTGTATTGGTTGGTTTTAGTCTCCACTGTGGTCTCTGCAAAGTCCTGAGGGAATTGTCTGTCTCTTTGGCTGATAAATGCTCCACTATGTTCACTGTTAAATTCGCTAACTGTGTTCGTCTGTTTGGTGCTGAACAGGTAGTGTGCCGAGGGTTCAAAAATGTAATAGTCGACACCGATACCATGAAATTTCCATGATTCTCTATACCCAATTCGATACCACTGCAAAAAACAATACATTAAATCCCACTAACTTCATCACATACTCCTTTTTATAAATATTTGAACAAACAAAAGCCAACAGGAATAAATAAAAAGAATAGACTATTGACATTATAAATCAGAACAGTGGCCTTACAGAAAAATGTAGATCCGCTATGGATCAATGACTGCATGGAAACAGCAGATGCTGCACACGCAATGTACTAACACACACAAACACACACACACACATATATATATACCTGAAAGCAATTTTTATAATTTTAACATTATTATTCTGTAAAATTATTTAGATTGGGAATATCGCAGCTGTCTCTGAATTTAATAACCCTGCAGTTTTTTATGGTTGAAAGACGTGAACAGGGTTTTGTTCACTGATTGTCACCTCAGCTGGTTCAGAATGTACAGGGAACGATTCTGACATTTAATCGAGCTTTCATCAGAGCTACGGAAATAATGTTACCAAGAACAGCAGTGGAATCAACATTAGACATTGCCATTTTTTGTACTTTCTATGTATCAAAGTGAGAAGTGTTATTAAGTTAACACTGTCGACCACTGAGAAGCTTGTTAAGGATGTTGTTAATTAAGCAGCGGCTGTAAATCAAACACTTGATGATGTTATTCTCCTGAGACGCTGTGTGTATAGAGTACGGCAGCTTCAGATGAGCCCTCTCACAGCAACACACAGGTTTGTGTCAGGTCCTGAAATATAGGACGAGCCTTTTAATTTCACTACAGCTGTGATGGTTCGTGGTTTATGGATTAATGGCTCGTGTCTCTGTGTTTTTTAATTAGTCATTTAATCAAAAGCTTCTTCAATAATTAATCTTCTATTACCAAGCACGGAAACACATTTAAGAACTTGGCCAAAGGTTGGATTCAATGAAGCACAGGGACTTGTTTTATTACTGCAGAAAAAAAACATCTTAACCTTAGAAAAACAATATTTTATAATATAAATGCGTACAATATAAATAAGCATTTCATTATATTTTAAATAAATACTAAACTGAAAATTGCAGAACATCAGAACATTAAAAATGATTGCAGCAGATTGGTGGTGATAATATAGAACATAATGAAGATTTAACATAATTAACAGTAATCAGCATAAAGAATAGGATGCCACAGATCTGTCACGGGTTCAGTCTTCCTCCGTTGTAATCCGTTCTCACCAGTGACGACTATTTTTCAAGGAAAGATCTGTGAAGGTAAACAAATCAACTCAATTCAGTTTGTTGCCTTCGAGGGCGATGTGACACAAAGGGTTTGAATCTTAATACCCGGGTGATGGAAATTGTAAACAAAGGAGGCTGAAGTGCCTCAGTTTCTAGTTCTTATAAACAACCGTTGGTAGAGAACAAAACTTGTGACATGACGAGGGGCAATATTAATCTGTCAATCATTTATGAATAATTTCCTGAATCCCAAGGTGATTAAATCTAAGTGCTCCGAAAAAACTAAGACGCTAAATATATTCAGCTTACAAAAGTCAACAAAAATCAACTTATCCTCAGATAGTTTAAAAGCTGGAACTAAAGATTGGTGTTTTAAAGTATTGTTTGCTTATCGATTGGTTGAGCTCTTGCCATCACAAAACTCAAAAAACAGATGATGAAGAACAAATGATGAAATTGAAGTGGTAGAAAGAAGGAATGAAATATTCACAACAATCCAGAGCTCTGGGGGATTCAGGGGAGGTTTAAGTGAAAGTGTGCAAACAGGAACAGCTCCTGCTGGGCTCACTGCTCCGGCTGACCCACAACAACAACAACATCCTGACACAGTGAGCCTGAACCAATGAGGGAGAAAATGAACAAGAGGAAATTAATTAGGGACTAAAATGTGGCCCAAGTCGACTCTCTCTCTCTCTCACACACACACACACACACACACACACACACACACACACAAACACAACCTTGCTATGACCAGGACTACAGAAGTTATATTTAGCCTCATTGGGACCAGTCCCCATCACGTCCTGCAGAGGTAACAAAAATTCAGATATTCACCCACAAACATAAAAAGACATAAGGAACTAAACACGACACCACATGTAAATTTATGACTTAACATGGACGTCAACAATAATTTTTTGCAAGACGAGACTATGACACCATCAATAACTGTGACTATAACAACCTGTAATGTTGATTAGACTATTCCAAAAATCAATCGGGGAAGGAACAGAGTTGACATGATGCAAACATCCATCTTCAAATAGCTTTCTCTTCCTATGATCTCAAATACTTTTTCTGGTCATTTTGTACAACAGCATCGCAAAATGAAGACACTAACAACATTAATATCACACTGACGCTGTTAATGTTATTAAAATGATTATGTTGAAGAAGAAGATGGAAATAACTCATTTTGTCTTTGGAGGATCTCGCAGGCCTCAGCGCTGCTTGTCAGAGGATTCGTGATAAATGTCCCTCATCATCCTTTCAGCCTGAAAGAATTCATCTCAATCACTCACTTTCCCTCTTCAGCACACTGACTGTGATGGGAGCCTGATGTTTCCAGTCTTCCTGCTGTGACTTAGTAGCAGGATGCTCGCTCTTTGTTCTGATGAAATAATGCAGCTCATACTAAGAATCACTAGCCTGGATGCCAGACGAACTTAGCCCCGCCCACAACAGATTTGGTCGGGCAGTTCGGTCTGGAGTCGCTCCATTGGGAAAAAATTATGGCCCGACCGGGCCAATCAGATTGTCAGGGCGGGCTTTATACGATGATTGACAGATGATCAACGGTAACGTAATCAACCACGTCATCACAGTGCCCTTGGGTTGAATTCGTTTTCAACAAACATGCCTGCCGCTGGCGAGCTGAGATGTGTAGATGCTGCCATTGAGTCTGTTTTAGAAGACATCGACAGCGCATTCATTTTGAAAGAGGAACACAGAACGTGAAGGCGACGCCAAAGCACCGCGCTAATCCCTATCGCCCCGGCGCTTGGCTGTTCACAACGGACGCTGAAGCGACGCTGAACCGCCGGGCAGCGCTAATAATATCACCCGTTGATCCAGTAGATCGCTGCACGGCTTTGTGCCAGTCACACCGGAGGCTGAAGCAACACGCTGCGCCAAGGCTGCCTCGCGGTGCTTCAGCCTCTGGTGTGACCGGCACAAAGTTTTAACATGGGAGTGGATGGGAGCCAGCTGTTATTTAAGGCTTGGCGCTGCGCTGAAGCGTCCGGTGTGAACCCGGCGTTAAGGCCAATGTATGCTTCTGCGTTTTGACGGACACGGACAGATAGGACCGCCCTCTCCAACGTGGAACGCCCTCTCCGTGCCTCTCCGAGGCTCCTCGGAGAGCTTTTCGTGCAGCTCTCATTTTTCTAAAGGCCTCAGTATGCTTCTCCGAGTCCGTTTCGGAATGACGGACGGACGGATCGGACGGACCCTTTTTGATTTATAGTTCTACGAGCCTTTTTGTTGTGAAAACAATTCACCGCCAGAACAGTAGATGGCGAAACGGAAGTCGAGCTTAGACAAGCCTACCTCATGAGGTATATAGAAGAAGTCCACGCTGGTTTATTTACGTCCTCCCGGCTCCTCACACACAGTGAACGATAGCAACTAACAGAAAAAGGATGTTGATGACGCGACAGTTTTTGCTGAAATAAAGTGACACCCAGCGGGTCAAAATGCTTTTGTTATCGTGTCTTAGCGCAGCGGTTCTCCGGTCTTGTTTCCAAACTGCGTTGCTAATTCAACAGCTGCAACAGCTTGAAGCTACACGGAGGCAGCTAGCTCCCCCCAGCTTCCACACACAGTCAGCACGGACAGCCGATACTAAAGTGTTTGCTTCTAACCTGACGGTGTTTGAGAAACAGTGTCATGAGAGCCGTGGGATTAAAGTCAGCGGGTTTTTGCGCTGTTCCCACCGCAGTTAGCATGGTGGCTAGCCCGCTAGCCCCGTTATCAAAGTTCGTTATAACCGTATGTGACGTACACACATGCTGTAAGTGCTCTAACCAGCCACCGTCAGCCGGACAACGCCGCTGGCTTAACACACTTGTCACATTAATCATAGAGTCGTAGTTGTGATTTTGGTTTATTGTGATGTAGGGAATGGAACAGGAAGTTTCCATTCCGAAATGCTGGCGTTAGCGGACCAATCACAGCCAGGTGCTATCCGTGGGCTGTCCGTCATTTCGACGTGGACAGCCCACTGTTCTGGCGGTGAATTGTTTTCACAATAAAAAGGCTCGTAGAACTATAAATCAAAAAGGGTCCGTCCGATCCGTCCGTCCGTCATTCCGAAACGGACTCGGAGAAGCATACTGAGGCCTTAAGTAAATAACTCACAATGCGTTGCTTAGCATACGTCACATACTACGTTGCTCTGATTGGTTGTAGGTCTATCCAATTGAGCGAAGAGGAATTTTACTTCCTGGTCACTTGAAACACGCCCCATAATTTTTTCCCAATGGAGCGACTCCAGACCGAACTGCCCGACCAAAAATGTTGTGGGCGGGGCTAAGTTCGTCTGGCATCCAGGCTAAAGAATCACATGACTATCAATATGTTTCTGTGGGGCGTTGACAGTGTTTAGTGTGGCCAAATGCTTCAGTGTGAAATGCAGTAACTACTAGAAAGAGGAAATCACCCAAAAGCAGTACAAAGAATTTACTCTCTCAACAGCAGCTTTGACTATGTGCTGCTGTTGAGCTTCCGGTCTTCAAGCTTTGATTTTTTAACAAGACACGGTGGCTGAACAACAAGGTGCCGCTTATTAGACGACTGCGTCAAAATCTGTATCGGGGGAAGAATGCACCAGGAAAAATCAGTTTACATTTTTAACTTCGGATCCAAATTTTGGTAAAACTCAAATCAGGCGTGATGTTTGTTTGATTTTCTGAAACCACTTTTCAAAAAAAATCTTTTGAAGCCCGGGTGGAGCTGGTGCCGGATTTCCCCCCCATTTTTGGGGGGGGGCTCTCGGGCTGAAAAACTGGTTCGACTTTATAAGAAAAGATCACTTATGTCCCGAGCTGGATCAAAAAGACCAATCAATAAATTGTGAAATAAACTATTCAAAGAACAGAGTGTTGTGTGTAGTCTGCAAATAAATATTATACTTTCATGTGTCCGCTTAAAACTGGAAAAGCTAAGTTTTTGTCATGATTTTCTGTTTTAGTTCTGTTTCCTGTTTTATTTTGAAGTTCTGATCTCCCTCCTGTTTTTCTGTTATAGTTACTTCCTGCTTTTGTGTGTTTCCTTCCAGTTGGATTTGTTGCCTTGATATGTCTCACCTGTTTGTCCTGTGTCTCTAGTTTGTCTTCAGTTCAGTTTGTACGTAAGTCAAGTCCTCAGTTCTTTGTCGAGTCGTCTGTTTAGACTGTGTCAGCGTCAAGTTTCTTATCCTGCCTGATTTTTTCCTGAACAGTTTTGAGTTTGCCTCTCTGTTTCCTGCCGGCCTGCCCCTTATTCTTATGCTTTCAATAATTTCTGGTCGACCTGCCTCCTGCCAGGTTTGTAAGTTGAACCAACTCAGACCAGGTTCACCCCAAAAAGAGCAGGTGCACTATCTTGGACTGAAAATAATTTTAAAGTCAAATTTGTTCCCGAAATTTACACTTAGCTTCTTGAGAAGGGAAACTTGAGGAGTTAACAGAAGAAAGAACCAGCAGAAAGTGTTGAATTTCAGCAGAAACAGTTCATTTAACGTTGTGTCCCGTTACATCACATCAAGGAGTCTTGCCTGCTGCTAAATGCACAGTGGCGCTTGACAGTGAGTCTGAGTAGTTTTAGAAAGTTGGCATTTTTCCTACATAGCATTTCACAATTTTTGATCATGCCAAATTATTGTTTGTCCAGCGTGTGAGGACATCTTGTCCCCCTGCCTCGTATGAAATACAACAGTTCCATCTGAAATGTGTCAGAGGGAAAATTTGTAGTAGCATAAAGTGGAAATACTAAAGAACCCTGAATGTTGTGAAATATTTTAGATTAGTGTAAACTGTCCAGCCTGCAGAAGTGTTATCATACATCTCTTGCGGTGTATGGAGGAGGTTTATTAATACAATAACAAGCTACTCTGAGCTAATAGGAGCAACCCCCTCAACTGTGGGTTCAACTTTAGGATTCTTCACATACAAACCCAACATTTAATCTAACTAGTGACACTTCTTTCTCGTTCTCTGTGTGTTTATGTAAGTGTGACACAAAAAGCCAATAGGCTGCTGTGTTTGTCAGTTCGAGAGAAATGTTCTATTTTTGGTCTGTTTTTGTTCGAGCAGCCTAAATATAAGCAAAGCCAAACAGCCACAGCTAAACCCATGTCTGGCGTTAATCCAGCCAACCCACTGAAACGTCTCTATGCGTTGTCTGTGTGTACTTCAGAAGAGGTGGCGGTGATTCCTGGATTACCTGCTGTCAGACAGAGTGTTACAGGTGATTCAACAGGCCAGTCATGTAGTCACCCCGTCAAAGTAACACATGTGGGAAGGACACACTCAGACAAGACCTCTCTGCAGTAACAGCACTCCTACTGCTGTGTGCGTGTTTGCTCTGACCTCGAGGACAGTGACCATTCACTTACACACACACACACAGACACACATATCAAGCATTTCCTTGCATGGACATGGAGCAGAGTGGAGTGTTGAGGATTCAAAAAGTGCGGCAGAGCCTGTCTTTGTATTTTGTGAATTCCAAGTGCATGTGGGTTTTTGAGTGTTTAATGTCTGCAGCCAATCCGGACACCCTACAAGGTTTCTCCTCAAGATCCTGTCCAATTTCTGGGTGTAGTGATGCTCAGCTGACATGTCTATGTTGACATTCCCTTGTCTCTGACTGGAGCGCATGTTTTGGGGAGGATTTCTTGAGAAGAGACAGTTGGGTCATCAACCCAAGGGATGATAGTCACAGAGCACAGACCTAAACGCTCAGTTGTGGACCCTTCTCCCGTCCGACACACTGTTCCTCGTCAGTCTCCTCCTGATCCACTCTCGGTTCCAGTTAGTGGCAATGAAGAAAAACATGTAGATTACAGGGAAACAACTTGCGACCTAATTTTCACAAGTGTATATAAATTAATATTGTCTGGTTCATCATGTATCAGTTAGTTAGTACTCTTCACTCTGATAAAATGCTCTCAGCTGCACAACAAATGATTTCAGATCTCTTGATGTTGATAATGCTCAGTGTCTAACAAAGCTCTGATAATTGGGGTTAAAGGGGCAACGTGCGTCGACTTATTGTAAGGAAAGTGGCTGTGTGGATTTATCCTAAGAACAAGCTGAAGCAAGACAAAATCCCACACAATCATCCAAAGCATAGGTCACAAAGGTTTGCGGTACAGACCAAGACCTGCTATATTAACAAATTATGTGTGCAATTTGCATTTACGGTAGTCCTATTTTAACCTGTGCAGCTTTTACATCTTTACAGTAGTAAATCCTGGCAACACACAGTAGTTTAGTTCTCTCACCGAACAAGATAAAGTGGGAACAAACAGAAAAGAAGTGATTAAGCTTTTTAGTTTTTAATTATTTATACGTGAAATGTATATTTTTTCTTTGTCTAACACTATTTTAAAATGCCTTTTATAGATTTTAAATGTAAACCTAATTTTGCTTGAAATGAGAAAATGTTTTGTTATTATTTTATTATTAGATTAAACTTCAGTTCAGTTTGAAAATTTATAATAAACATTGTTGAACTACTGTTGTACTTTTTGATTTGACAGTCAGTTATTGACTTCATACAGACATTGAAAAGGCACTGAATCATAACACTTGTATGTAAATTGAACTTATCCCCCACTCCCACAACAACCTTACGCTGCAGTTTAGGGGCATTGATCATGGTAATGAACGTGCACATTATGAACAGATGGTATGAATCAGGCTGAAACAAGCGAGCCAAGAGAGTATGTTATATTTGACCTGAAACAGTTCAAAATGTTTTAAGATAAAGTTATAAAAAAGTTCTTGCATGAGGCCCAATGTCTCTAAATTATGATGCACTCTGTGAAGTTACTCTATTGATTCAAAAGAAACTCTCCACTCAATCTCGACTTATTGACCATCTCTACGGACATTTACACCATATTTCGAGTCACATTTTCCTCACTCATCTGTATTTGTTTGGTGCAATAAGAACAATACAACTCTTTAGTTCAAGGTGAAAAAAAAACAACTCAAGTTTGTTTAACAGCGAGACTATTTACATGCTTACATTATCACGAGGTGGAAAATGCAGGGATTGATAAAAACTTTCCAAGACTCACAAGCAAAGGTCAGAACAAGTGAGGTCAAGTTAAGGTCACGTGTGTCCGTCCCCCCTCCGAAAAGAAAACGAGGTCACTGAGGTCACAATGTGGGACAGGCACAATTAAACTGAGGGCTCAGTCTTTATGAATATAAATGCTCAAGTGTGTGGCAGCAAAACAAAGAGCGGTACTGTTGTGGAGAATTTACAGCTGATGAACTGTTTATCGTACGGAAGAAATAACTCAATAACAGATTGTCGTCACTGCTCCAACCAAATGCAATAAAAGCCATATTATATCTTGCAGTGGAATAACTGAATATTATATTTTGGGTAATGAGCATGATTGCTCTGACATTGTGGACTTCATTAGTTTTAATTTTATTTTTATTTTTCAAGTTAAAGGTCAAGTATGTTGGTTTTAGAATGATATATTGACAGAATTGGAATATAATATCAACAATTATATATTTGTGTATAATCACTTTTTTTTTCAGGTAGCCTTGAAATAAGCACTATATACCATTCTCAGGTAGTGGTTCCTCATCTGGTGTCCACCATATTCACCTCCATGTTTCTACAGGAGCCCAGAATTGACAATTCCCGCATTACCAAGGACAAATTAAATTACACGCAACAAATCGTCCAACTTGATTATCACAGGAAGTCAGGAAGGGTTAGGATGTAGCTCATCTTGCTTTTCTGCAAATTGGAGAATTTTGTCTTGAGATGTGCTGACCACAGCAAGCCTGCATCTATGCTCCACTTGGTACAAGATGCAACAATCACTTCTCAAGCTTTAGGTTATATGTCCTCGCAGCCTGCTGCAAAGTTGGAGGCCCACAAGTCTCATTGCTTTTTACCCCTGCCAGGAGGGTATAATGGCTCCCGGGAGATTCTATTGCTGAAATTACCTCTGCTGTCATTAAACAGAGGGGAACGGAGTCTGCTGATTCATTTCGGGGCAGATTGTTGGAATGAATTTTAAATGCGAGCTCAGTTCACTGAGTTGAAAACAGGTGCCAGTTCAGAAACACTCGCAGGGGATTATTTGGTCAAATCCTTCCTAATGACTTGTGAGTCAAGAAAACAAGTATTACTCACTTCTCATTTACTGGTACTGTGTAATTACTGTCAGAGAAGACAGTTGTGGGAAGTTCAATGATGAAATGCATAAAGCAAGATGCTTTTTGATGCCACAGACGATAACAACTTTTATTGCTTAATAGCAAAAACAAGTCAAGCATTTACAGACTTATTGATCAAAAGCAGGAAATTATTTCAGAATGTGCTGAGGTTCCTGGTCTGAAGAACATGATTTCTAAAGTGGAGTCTCTGTTTTTAAACTGAAGAACCACTCATCCAGCAAAGTTTATGTTACAGTGTTGAGGTCATGATATCAGATCTTCTGTTTATTATTTTATTATATATATAATATACAAAATAAATAAATAAAATGATAATGAATAATAATAACAACCTTTGGCCTATTGTTGTTACTCATTCATAGGCATTTCCCCTTCCCTTTATACTCCCTACAAAGGAAAACACTGCTCTATCCAGTTATTAAAATGTCTAAATTTAGACAAAATATGGCAAAATATCAAATCTAATAAAACAATATATCCATCCATAGCCTATCTGACTTTAATTGAATTCAATCCCTCGAGATACTTTTTTCTGGGATTTGAAACCTTTCCCTCTCTGGCTTCCTGAGGTTTCACTGTGTTTACGTTCAGCTGTGCATCACAATCGGGCTTTAATGACTTGTTTGTGTCCAGATGAGTGAGTCCAAGTTATTTACCAAGTGGCATTCATGCATGAATCCGAATTATACTGTCAGCCAGCAATCAAGCCAGATGCCAGACTGTGGCTGAATGGCTCCACTGTGTGAAGGTTCGTTTTTTTTAAAGAAGTGAAATCAAGCGGCACATAGACGTAATGACGCTGTCAGAGACTTGTCAGTATGAGAAAAATATAACCTTTAAATGAGTATGTGACAGA
Organism: Pleuronectes platessa; assembly: GCF_947347685.1. Taxonomy (NCBI): domain Eukaryota; kingdom Metazoa; phylum Chordata; class Actinopteri; order Pleuronectiformes; family Pleuronectidae; genus Pleuronectes; species Pleuronectes platessa. Next base: position 17,493,036 of record NC_070634.1, read on the forward strand.
GGGGATGTGCTTTGGAGGACTGGAGAGAATAACTTGACACCATTTTCATTTAATACCTCACACATGTATATTTTACTGTTTCGACTGTTCTGATTTTTAAGTTATCACTTGTTGATCTGTCACACAGTTATTGTAGTTGCTGTAGTAAAAGCATACGTCACATGGGTATGTTAGAGTTATTAAAGAAAATCATGATCCTTTGTTGGCGTTATCTTTACACTTACCTGAATAAAGCAGACATGCCTGCAGCTTTGGCCAAGACCGTAGACTGTAAATAAAGATAGATGATACGTCTCGTCTTCCTCCCACTATCCAGAAACAAAGGCAAAATATTTGCAGATATAAACACTGCCATGTTGAGCTTTTGGAGCCAGAGTCCACGCAACAGCGATCATGGACGGGATATCTCGAGGATATACATGATGGACCAATCATGAGTCAGTCAATCGTCATGTTCCACCCCAAAACCTAGCAATTGAACATCAATGTGATAAGAAATACATATGATTTTGGAAAAATAACATGTTTTCTGACTTTTTTGCATGTCCCATCCACTAACATGGAGGAGGCCAGCCACAAGGGTGCAATTTAGGCGCTTTAGATTCACTTTTGGAGAGCAGTCACGGCGTGGACAGAAAGCGCTGCGTATAGAACCTATGTATAAATGTGTGTGTGTGTGAATGTGGCTCGAAGCCCTTTAAGTGGTTGAATAGTCTCTGAAGTGCTGTAGAAATTCAGTCCATTTACCAGTTACGGTCCATAATGATAATAAAATAAAGAAAAATAACTGCAGGTGATTTCCGAGGAGCAGAAACACAGCGTGAGTGTCCTCACTGATTACAACATAATGGCTATTACAGACACATTGTCGGCGGGATACAAAGCCCTAATGTATCCTGCTCCATTTTGGTACTTTTCTTGTTGCACATTCTTGGCTTCTTTTTCCTGGAAGGGGCAGAGTTTCCGATTTATCAACGTCAGACTCAGTTGCAGAGGTTCAATTCATAGAAATATCACAACGCTATTCCCCTTTTAGATGAGTGCGCCAACGCAGTGACCTGATACAACGGAAAGATTCCAGGAAATTTTTCCCCGCTGAAGAAAAATTATTGTGCACCACATTGTTTTCAGCAGTGGAGTGTTTCATGTGACTCTCAGAGGTGCGGTACTGCCGGGGAAAATCAGTAAATCACATCGATGACAGAGTAAAACTTTACTGGCTCGCCTCGCACAGCGTCTGGCTGCAGACGAGACAATCCCATGGTGAACGAGGGTTACTTAATTATATTCACCTCATTTCAAATAAAGGTTTCTTCAGCGCTCCACCGATTTATCTGCTCTCCTTCCATTTGAGGGACAGGACGCAGAGAGATACTCTCCTGTGCTGCAGGGGCATCCCTGTTAAAATGAATATAAATGCACTGAAGACGTCCAGCCATTATCCAGTTTACAGTGATTGATGTAGTCAGGCCACATGGATAGATTATGGTTTTCAGGACAGCAAGCTCAAGGTTATGCACTGTAGGAAAGACTCTTCAAGGAAGCTGCTGCCACTCAGTATGATACAGTGTAATAAGGAGTACATCCTCCTCTGGCTCGTCAATGGAGTATTTTAACTACAGAATGGTTTTCTGTCGTCTCTGAGGGAAAATCAAGCCGTGAAAATTTCCGATTTATCTTCATCAGGACATTTACAGAATAATGAATCAGAGGAACTGACTTTAGAATTTGAAAAAGTAAAACCCAAAACAGGGTTAAGAAAGTGTCAATCCAAGAGACTTTCCACCAAGTTTCATGGGAACTGGTTTGGTGTAGTTTTTGTGTAACTAACAAATTGACATATAAACAAGCGGATGGGGGGAAAACTAGCTTCCTTGGTTTAGGTAAGATATAGATTGGAAATCAGCACTTGCTGTCAAATTTGTGGTTTAATACTTATTATTCACAAAAGGCAGCTGCCAACAGTATCTCATCTAAATCTCACAGCAGGATAAACTACAGCTACAGAATTGTTTTAGTTTTCTCAGCTGGTCTACACCATGACTCAGAGAGAATGCCCCCCATCCGGATGCTACTTTTAATCATTATGCCCTAAAACAGATATTGAATCACGTCTGGACGTCTCAGTGATTCCCCAGTGGTAAATTTCAAAATGATCAGAAGGCTTAAAATCCATTAGCTAGATGTTATAGTGAGGTAGATGAGAATGCATTTACAGTCTGTAATAACTCCACGAGGATGATGGGCCCAAATGGCACAGAGCCATTTTAGCATGAAGTCTCCCATTACTCAAAACCATCTGGAGCTGCCATAATTATCCCCTGAGAACGTCGAGATTTTGCGGCTAAAGACTTGATGTGTGATGCCGCAGAATAACAGATTCTTTCCTTGTGATTTCAGCTTATGTTGGCATGATTGCAAACAAGACCCAGAAAGGCCCAAACTGGTTGGCAGGTTCAAACCCACAGCCTCGTCGATGTAACTAATGCACCGCCATGCTGCCAATTGATTCATAGTTTATCAATTGTCATGACATTTATTTTTATTTTATTTTATTGTTTTTATTTGTGATTTTCCTGAATGGAGGATCAATAAAGGTTTATCTTGTCTTATCTCAAAGCGTTCATTGTCAGATTTACAGTCCCTGTACAATGAAATTCTTTTTTTCCCTACCACTATGAATACCGTCAAGAGTTCAAAAATATAAAAGTAAGGAGAAAATAATAAATATATTAAAAGATAGAAATAAAGGGTAAAAGATCGTTGTTTTATCTTATCGTCACACATTGTCTTAGTTATCAATTAACTTAAAGCAACGGTACCTAAAACTGCCTCCCCGAGCTGTCTCCATCTTGTTTTCAGTTATTCTTGGTTATTTCGTTTTTATTATGAATATGTCTTCTGTTTCAATCTGCTATTATCAACAGCTTTCTAATTAACAACCATAACCAAAATAACAGATGAGCAGATTTAGGTGTTGATCCAGGATTTCAGCAGCTGAACTAAATATTTATCATAATGACAAATGAAGCAGCTGCTTAAGAGGCTGTGTTCAAGAACTGTTGAGGGTCTGGGGAGGTTTTTAGTTAATTTACTACTTTATTTTTTAAATTCCTTTACTTGTGTGCAGTGAATAGTCTATGCTCATTTAATCCTGTGATCGTCTGACCCTAGAGGAGGTTTGATTATCAGAGAGAAACAGAGAAGATAAGCCGGTGTCTCAGTCTGCCATCTTGTCAGGTCAATGGTCCTGTTGAGAGGAACAGGCTTCTGAAGTGTCCTGCTGCTTGTTATCTCTTCATGCTCCCGAGGTGCTGGTGGTCAATGAGTAGAGCCGAAGGGCCAAGCAACCCTGTTAAAGATGAACAGCATCTCAGTTTCCACCCCCCCCCCCCCCCCCCTGTATCAAGTAGAAGACAAGATTTGTAAGTTGAAGGGCATGGTGCTGCATTTTGCTAAATTTTCTTTGATTTCTCAGAAAATAATTGATGGCTCTTGATAAAAGAAATGTTTTTGGGACTGTTACTTCTGAGTGTGTGCAATTTGTAGCAGATCCAAATTTGAGTGTTGGGCCTTGGTGGAGGTACAGTATGCACTTAACTGAGTGCCATTCTCATCTTGGCCATGCATTAGCCACACTATTTAAGGTTATTTAATTTTGTGTTGTGGTCTAATTTTCTTTTTTTGCATCGAGATTTATGAATTGTAGGCAAAAGAGCCCCTTTTGCTATTTTTACTAATTTATTTTCAAACAGACGCATATCTTTTTTATTTTTATACAACATTTAAGAGAGTTAAAAAGCAGAAAGACCACATATTATAATATATATATATATATATATATATATATTATAGTATGACCACACAAACAGGTTATTTAAAAAAAAGACATGCTCTATTATTGGCCTCAAACTTTCTGTAACAGTAGCTGTGTTGCTCGAGTGAACTGGGGTCAGCACCTTGGACAGCTCCCTCTGCAGCAGCAGGGTCAGGTCACCTGACACAAGACACTAACAAGTCACGAGTAGATAGATGCCCTGCTTGTTGCAGCATCAGCACAAGGTTTGGTACATAGATGTCATACTGAGATAAACATGATCATTAGATCACTGTTTGTTAGCTGAAAAGGTTCAAGTCACACTCTTAATTTAACCTCTATCAAATAATTAATTATCACTGCTTCCCGCAGAGTTGCGAAAGGGATTATTATTTCACACTTCTAGATAAAAATGTCAGGCACAAGTAAAATAACATCATAAAGGTTATTATGCTCATTATACTGCACATTTCCCTGAAACTATTACATTTTCAGAAAACCACTCAGGCTTCTCCAACACTTAAACTAGTTTTGACGAATTGTTATTTTCAGTTTTGCTCTAATCCACCTCCGCAGGTCACCTCACATAATTAACAGCACAGTTTGATAACACACGTGTAAAGATTAATCATGAAATGGGTTTATAACCAACATTCACTCACAGAAAATCTCTGTAAATGCAGGAAGGAACTATAATTACAGCCATGTGGTTGAATACCTCTGCCAACCAGAGCCAGTTCAATGTCTCTATGTAATACTGACATACTGCATTCACATAGTATGAGGTCACTTTGGCCTAGAACGACCCAAATCTAACTAATTTATTTTTTAGCCCAAGTGACAACATGTGAAAACATCCTGTTTTTTGAGGACACAGTAGCCTTAAGATTTGACCTTTTACCACCCACATTCAGTAATTTAATCTGTGAGTCTATGTGAACATTTGTACCAAATTTGAAACGATTCTCTTGAGGCATTACTAAGATAATGCGTTCACAAGGCAAAAGAGGTTTTTTAAGGCTGCGGTGACCCTTTGACCACCAAAATCAAATCAGGTCAACCTTGGTACGTATATGCAGATGGAGACAAACAAAACATAAGGCCTCCGCCCTCTGGCCACTGACGGTCACTGGACCTATGAAAATAAAAGCTTGTAAATGTGGATATTATGCTATATTTCTGTGAGATGGAAATTAGGTGGAGAAGATTGGACAACTTAATTCCGCATTGAGTGAATCTGCAGAGGAAAACGAATTTGTCAATAAATTACTCTGAAAGTTTTCTTCCCTCCTTCGGCGAGTTCGAGTTTAATGTCTTTTTCAAGCAGCTCGATTCAAGAGGTGAGTTTGCCAGCGGGGGGGCTTGACCCGTCTACTCCTCTCGGTGAAGGATTTCTGAACCACTTTCCTCTCCTCTCAGCTGTCATGGAAGAATGTTGGCAATCGTTCAAACTATGAACTTCTACTGTGCACAGTTTGTCTTGTTGACAGTTCAGCACACTGAAGCCAGTTTGAAAACGGGAGAGGAGAATCTGAAATCTAATGTTCCCTGAAAATACACTTCGGAGCCTAAGAAAAAAAAAACATAAAGTAGGAGGACGTCTGATTGAAATGTAGCAACATTTGTGACAGTGTGGATGGAGAGTGACAGGTCATAGTAAACACTGTAAAGATAATGAACAGCCATCAGTCGTCGGGTCTAACAACAAAAACATGTTCTGTGATCTCCATTTCTGGTTTTACTTTTTGTGCAGCAAGGACAAGCAGAGTGTCAGTTGTGAAGACTGCTCTACCTGAACCAATGCTAGGCTTCATTCTTTATTAGCTAAGATATATTTATGTTTATTTATGCCAACTAATGACTGTTTATATGCTTCATGGGAAAGAGTTTATATACAAACTAACAGATTTAAAAACAGCTGGTTATAATCAAATCAAATAAACTTTATTGTCCCCATGGGAAGATTTTCCTCAGGCCAAAGTGCTACAGCAGCTGTGTTACCAGTTGCAGCAGCACTAGGACCTCAATACCATGGCTCCTTCCCCAGATCGCTACTGTGCAGACGCTGTCTCCACAAATGATGTCATTGATGCAAGATGGCAGCACGCGTATCATATTCTGGCTTCATTTCTAGACAGTGGGAGGGAGTGGAGATGTGTCGTCCATCTTTATTTACAGTCTGAAACAGAATCACTCTTGTCGTACATCATTTTCCACATCCACACATGCGGTGCAAACCAGCAAACTGAGGTACACACGACAAGGCATTCAAGAAAACTTTGGATTTTGATTAGCTCAATAACACTTAATCTAATCTCCAGCTCTGAGCAACTTTGTGTGACCAACTCCACTTTAATCTCAAATTTAGTAAACAAGACTTTGTGTCTCTTTGTAAAAAGCAGCTTATAAAGACTCATGATTACATTTTATTGCCAGAAAACCTCTAGCGGTCGTTGTAATGATGACGGCAGGAGGTTCAAAAGTCATGATTTAGTTTTAACCAATGCATATTTATAATGTAGCCTTCACAAGGAAGGCCCTCTAACGTTAAAGGGGTACTTATTTTAACCCAAACCACATTATATTCCTGAATCTAGCCAAGTAGTTTTTATGAGTTTAATAAACGGTGACCATCAGCTTTGAGCATGTGTGTTTATTATTGCAGCCATGATGACGTGGGTCTGCTACGCTGGAGTACACACGTAACTGGTTTGAAGTTGAGAACAGCTGGTGGAACTGGCTCCTGGTTCGGCACCTTTGACACAAACACTGGGATTTGTGGCTGATATCTGACGGCAGGAAGAAAGAGAATATCTGTTCCGACTGCAGCAGCAAATGATCAAATAATCCTTATTTTTCCATGAGACACAGCGTGCAGGCCTTGTATGTTCTATCTCAGTAAAGCAGTGCTTCATATTTAAATGGCCACACACCAAAGAGGCCTGCCCAGAGCAAGCCTGGCTTTAATCACTGAAAATGAGTAGTCACAGTGAGTAACTCATTCATAGTGTTGGTATTGAACTCATTAATATAAACGTCCAGGAACTGACACACTTTTCTAACCTTGATGTGGGACTGGTTAATAAAAAAAAGACAAATGCTTAATCTGTGCATTTCACTCTCACTGGTCATTCACATGCTCCTCACAAGATCATTTCTTTTTAGGGACAGTGCTTACTAATAACAACACTGTTAATATGCCAGAGTTAGCCTAGCACTGTTCAGGTGTAAAGTTGGCAGCCTAAATCAAATACCCCAAATAACAGTTATCGTAAATGTAGACAATCAATCAATTATATAAAAATTAAATAAAGAGATACATTAGCAGAAGGAAAACCACGGAAATTACAAACATCTTCACAAAACAAATAAGAGTAAAACAAATAAGAGTATATGATAGAAAAAGATAGATATGAGCAGCACGACAACAGCAGCACAAACATTGATCAAAAGTTGTTGGTTCAACTTTGTTTGAACAACACCTTGACATCTCTGTCCACTATTTGAAGAAAAATGAAGCACAAAGAAAAAGGATGAGGTATGACAAGCATATGAATTGGCTGATCTGTATTGGCAGACAAAGTCTTGTGTTTAGAGATAGATACTACTTGGAACTGATTGTAAAATTATGTTGATTTGTTTTTAAGTCACGTCAGCAACTCAAATACTCATTTATCCAAATCTTTGACTTTCCAAGTTGAGTTGACGCAACCTGAACACACAATTAGTCATAAAAGAACTTGGTTCAGTAAAGTGTTATTAAGTATAATCAAACCTTCCCCTGGACCCACAAACAGCTGAATTCCACTAATTCACAAACTGACATGCTGCTCTCTGATTGCTTCACGGGGGAGAAGTCATGGTCGACGGGGTCCTGGTCGAGGTTCAGCTACAGAGATCCTCCCAGAGAATAAGCTTCCGACAATCCAGCTGCGACCCCGAATTAAAGCCGTTTTCCCCTCAATTTCAGCTTGTTCATTTCACAACTGCACAGAATGGCTCATTGTTTGTGAAATGGGAAATCCTTATCTGCAGATTGAGCGACAGGGGCCTTCTGTCGCTCGCTTCGGTCTGGAGAAGAAATCTGGTAACCGGGCAAAATTTGAAGAGATAGACTGAGACTCCCCAGAGCAGGAGGATGACTGTTCAAAGTTCCCATTTACAGCGAAAAGATTAGCATTACCACGGCAGCACCACTTACTGTGATCTACACAGTGAATGGACACCCTCCTAACATTACCTGACTGCTTTCACGGAGGATGTTTGTACTCGGCTGGACTCGAGCCCTGCGTAGCAACACTGTTTGTCCTGGCAATAAACGTTATGAGGGCAAAGTTCAGCCTTCAAGACGCTCAGAACTTCACAGCTCGGGGATGTGCATCAACTTCTCACATGGAATTGATATTTAATGGAGCAGGTACGTGGATAAATCAATAAAGGTTGGTATAGAAACTAGTCAGCCAAGTTTTAATAAAATTGCTTTCGCACGTCAGAGTTGGCCGCAGCGCTGAACGGAGGTTTTGATTATATGGCTGCAGGTGACTGGTGGGTTTCAGTTAATCATAAAACATTTAGGTTAAAACAGACGGCCGGCTTGGCACATTGGAACCCATTGGCTTTGGTGATTGGGTTACCATTAGCAGCGGATCACTGGTGAACCCGGCTCCAGCAGTCTCATCACGCCTGTCACTGTAGTTAGATGAAAGCTAAAAATCAATACTAAGCGAGTCTGAAGAGCATAAATAAATAAAAGGGGAAAAATAAATAAATAATCGCCACAATAATTACACCTTGTACAATAGATTTTATATAATGGGATTTCTGTGGCATTTTGAAAACAGAGGCGGTGATTGTATATACATCCATAACCAGTGTGTCCCCACAACGGCCCACAACAAACCATAAAGAGTCTCCTCCTCCCTCCTGCACCGTGAGCAGCTCTTACATTTTCCAGGCATCTCATTTGCTATCTGGATTTACAGTAACTCGGTAAAAGGTCTCATGCTCCAGACCGAGACTGAATTGCAATGAGCTCTTGGTGGACAAAATGGAAAGCTAATTGCCTCAGCCTGCACATGCCCGCTGAATAAGATAATTGCAGAATGTGCCGTATGATCAAAGGCTACACTGATTGGTGAATATGGATTAGGTCACGTCCAGCAGGAGTGAAGGTCCACACTGGAGGCTACAGAGGTTCAATTGATATGTGACTGTAGTGCATACAGTGGTTACAATACAGATAAACATTTGCATTTCTTGTTTTTGATGTTAATTCAATATTTGGGGATTTGAAATATTGGTGGGATAATTGGGACCAATGAGATCAGGTCCCTGATAAATTTTCACAATTTTCTGAAATCGCTTTGATTTTATCAATTAAATGATTATTTGATCAATGAAGAAATTATTTATCAGATTAAACGATTATGAAAACTAGAACTCACACTCACCTCTGCCAAGACCCAACTTTCTTTCATTAAGATCCATGAATTATTCTCTGAGAAATCAAGCAAATGTTTGAAAAACGTCCTGTCTCTAATTCAAAATTATGAATGATAAAGTCTTTGTAAGTATACAATATACACTCTCTTTGTGTTTCTTTTGACATGTATTTTTTTTAAGTAATATGTATTTATATGCATCGCCCCTACTCTGTTAACTGTATACTGTATTAATATAAATCCCCTATATAAGGTTTGCTAACTGGTCCGTTATTGTCATGCTGCGCAGGAGCACGTGCTGCAGATCCATAATCAATCCTGACTCTAATGACCGTGGATGTTGTGGTGATTAGTTCCCTCCCAGATGAAACCTGCCTCCACAGCAGATGGAGTCACTGCAGCCCGGGGAGGCTTCAGCTCCTGTTTAAACAAATTAGCCGGCGGCGAAACCTTGAATATTTTACGCTTGACTGCTCGGACGTGTTCATAAAATCATCCATATCAATGTTCCTGAGCTCGAGCTGCTCTGCTGGTTCTACCAGATGGCTGCGCTCGGTCAAAGCAGGACCAGATGAATGAGGCCATAGTTGTGTTGGTTTAACAGGGGGGGGTTATAATGAGCACTTTTCCTCAGTAAAAGGTTCCTGCTAACATTACAGTTATTTACAGAAGAAAGATGTGTATAATGTCAGAGAGCAAACAGCTTTTTTTATGTTATCACTCCTCATTGATCTAAGCAGATTGTATAACAGCTGTTTGCACAAAGTGAGTAGCTTTCCCACTGGTTTGTCATTTGGCTGGAGATGTGTCATGTGCTGTTGAAATGTGGGCTTCAGCCCTGCACAACTTTCAGTTTTTCAAATATCATTTGAACTGGGTGTGGAGCACGGATGTGGAAAATAGAAGGAGGGAAAAATATGTAAGATGGGGCTGCAACCCGTAGCATAAATCTTTAACCCTTCATTTGTTCAAAGAAAGTTTCAAGAAAGCTCTGTAATAATGGTAGAAATCGATTTTTAGTAGTTTATAATGACTGTGTATAGTGTTTTATGATCTCAGAAGGATTACGCAAAAACTACTGACCTCATAACGTAATGATAGCACATTACCATTAACAGATTTTGTAGAAACTGGTGGAAGGAGGGGGCTAGGAGGACTCTTACATTTTGCCGTGGATCAAGGAATCTTTTATTACTTTCTCTAAGATTGTAGGCGTTGTATTTATTTTCACTGATTTCCCATGGAATGATGCATGAAAATCAGGCCGCGGGACTAATATCTATGAGTGAGTGCAATTTGCTGCAGCTTTATTGAATTCAAGGGGCTGAGAGAGCCTTGTTGAAGTATGTGCTCTGCTGAGTTTCATTCTAGTTTCTTCTTGTGTATAAAAAATTGACAATTTAAAATCTGCTTCCAATTCAGTTTCAAAGAACCATGGAATCTTTAATATAGCTGTTCATGTTTAAAAGACATGTGATGATGAAGCTGTTTTATTTACATTCAGGGTCAAGTTATGCTGTTTTCTTGTAAAGTTCACTGGTACCATTAAGGTTCACTGGTACCATTAAGGAGATGCAGGTAACATACCAAGGAAGTTTTAAGGGTTTTCACCATGTCTGTTGCTTCATTTGTTGGTTTATTAATTCGCAGAATCAAACCAAAACACACATTGCCAACAACTTGAGCCTGATCCTGTTCAATTTTGGTGCAGATTAAGCGGCAGAGCCAGAATTTTCCTATGGTATAAAAATGTTACTATGATTTATGACGATAATCATTGGGATTATAGGAGCATGACATTTTTCTGCTATTGTTTTGAGGGATTGCCCAGCCATGTCGGCTGTCTGCACTGGCCTTGCATTTGACTTCCACTGACAAATGGTTTGTTTGTGACATGACACAAAATATATTGCTGACAGAATTGCAGGTATCAGTACATTGGTGTCTACAATGGCTTCCTGTGGCATCTGAGTCATTAACTCTATGTTTCAGAGGTCATGACGGTCAATGTCAGTGTGGCCTGCAAAGTCAAGACAGAGATCGGACATGGCCGACCGAAGGGAATTACGATTAATTAAATACTGCCAGAGTACTGTCACAGATAATGTCATGTGCGGTCATGTTTATATCAGCCCTTATGTGAAAAATGTCAATATTACATTTTTCATTGAAATATTGTATTATAATTAACAGCTGTGTGCCTAAGATCTGAGTCAAGATCCCATAAATTACCAGCAGTTTTGACCAGTTCAGCAACAAAAGTTACATTTTAACGACTTAACGATTTTAACGCAGAGGAAATTAAACCGCTCTCAGTGTATAAATACTTAGCAAACAAAGATCAAACCTGCAGTGTCACCATTTCAGAACCTTTTTATTTCCCCCAGACTAAGCATTGACGCCTCAATCGTCAAAATGCAGGTTGCAGAAGTCAATAATTTATAAATCATGAAAATAATGTTCCACTTTTGTGTAACGTTTGCTGACTGATACTTTTTCCAAATGAGACGCTGCGTCATCATAATGACAAAATAAATGCGGCGACCATTCTGCACCGTTCTCCTACCCGCTTCCCTGCGAGTCGATACAATCCCTGCAGGTGATATTAATAAAGTGTTTTATTCGAAAAAGGGACCATAGCCAGAAATCGGTGTCGGCACCGTCAATGAGAACAATTGATATGTGTAGTCTGAATGAAGACTTTGTGTAGTCGAAAAACTAGTGAAAGATCAATGTCATGAACACAAGAGAGGAGTGTTTTATAAAAGTCCCACTCCAGCCCACTGACATGTGCAGTGGTTGGCACAGAGCATAAGGACATTGTTAATTATCTCAGAGAAAATCTCTTCAACTGACAATCACTGTCACTCAGAGTGAAGTGTGAGTATGAAGTTCTGTGTAAGTGGGTAAATGTTAAGCCGATGTGTGGTTTGGGGTGAGGGTTTGTCTCTGGAGGATAAGAGACGGCATTTGTCTCTTCATGAGGACATTCTGCCGTTTCAGTGAGTTTTCCTATAAAGCCATTTGAACCGTTTTTTTACGAGATGTTGCTTTACAATTAGATTAGGATTTTGATTTCTCAGAGGCAGAGCTGTTTCCTAGATGCCTTCTCAGAGATAAATCAAAGAACAAACAGAGACAAACAGCTGCAGTTTTCCGCAGTGAGCAAAAAATGAGCTAAATGGGGAAAATACCCACCCTCATTCGTCTCTTAAATTGAAGGGTGAGCTACCTAGATTGACTCGTTAACCCAGTCAGTCCTGAAAAGGTAGTCGAGTTGTGAGTGATAGGAAACAATCAAGAAGCTAATGCAGCTGACTTTGACACCCACTCCATACTACGGCACAGCCCCGGAGTTTTAAACTTCAACATAGCCATCAGCAGTTTGAAACTTCCCCCTTTTAGTTGCTTGAAATCTCCCAGACTAGTGTGGATGCCAAGCATGAGCGTAGCCAATGATGTATTTTAAAACTAAAATGTAGTGGTGTGGAGAGGAAGCGGAGAAACTATGAATGAAGGACGAGAGGAAGAGGTTCTGACAAGCATTTTTCAATCTGATAGCTGGAGGCTTTATCATTTCTAATCCGTCACAAGCTTTTAGTCACTGTTTCCTACTGATGTAATGTGTTCAGAGAGCTCCGCTCATGAAAGGAAGAAGGACCTGATGAGACTTTCCTAACATTCCTGTTGGTGAGAGCATCTTGAGGACGGAAGTCATCCTCCCGAGGCTCCGGATCTGGTGGTTAAGGCCCAGATGAAGGGTGCTTGGGGACTGGCAGGATGCAGAGTGTGAGCCAGTGCATGAGGCATTGTCCTCTGTGTGGCTCTCAAGCCTCCTGCTGCCCCAGAAGAAGGGAGAAGTGTGATGTCTTCTCAACCTTACCTGGGCTGTGTGGTGCGGTTTATTATGCTGAGAGGCTTTTATTTTTCTCCTCCTCGTGCTAGTTTTCCACATTCTCCCAATCAACCTAATGTGAATGATATCAAGTCAACATAATGTCAATGAGAAAATGAACTATTACAGTCTCACCTGCGGCCTCTGTTCAGCCACAGCTCCCCTTCACTTCACATTCTCAGCGAGGTGTTGCAAAGCCTGACAACTCAGAACCAGGAAAATCCATCGAAGACCTGTGGACATGATGAAGAATAAATGAAAATCAGGGACTGAGCTATGCCACCAGTGTTGTTAAACAATACTGAACCGATTAGTAAAGTTATTAGTAACCCTAATCAGTGAACTGAATGATGCCAAAAAGCACTGCACAGTTGAGGGGATTAGCAGCCGGGAAATCTTTCTGTGGGTTCGTCCCAACAAGCAACATCTTCACACCCACCCATGACATCCATTGTTCAAGTTAAAGAATTGTCTATCAGGTTTGGATACGTAATAAGTGTAGGTTCTCTCAGCAGTTGGGTATTGACTTAGCTGATAATCATATCCAATGCAGAGAGTGACAAAAGCTGATGGCAGGTGCAGCAAATGGATAATACGTGAAGCATGTTAGAAGCAGCAGAATGTAAATCAGTCAGTTTGCATATAGCAGCAGCAGCATAAACATGTACCAAGATAATTGGTTTTCATCCAACACGGCCGTCTGTGTTTGCTCCTGTGGAAATTCTGCCGTGTAGCTTGACCAAGTTGCGAATAATTGGACATGATAGGAGTTCCTTCAAAGGGCGGCCAGAAACTCAAAGGGGCTGTTCAGTCTTTTGATTTCTCTTTTATATCTTGCACATCACACAGCACAAGATTTCCGCGAGTCTTTTTTACTGAGAGAATGGATGATGGATGGATGGATGATTAAATGTGAACTCCAAATAAATCATCCCACCTCTTAATCAACAGCCGAGTTTAGAGAGCTCCTGTGAAGCATTGTTATATTTCCTGCACATCAAATGCTCTTAAAGGAACCCGGCAGCAGTAACATTCACCGGTGAAACACCAGAGCAGGGTCAGACGTGCTCGCTCGCATCTGTACGAAGTGAGAGAGCTGCTTGAGGAAACTGTTATTACATGAGAGAGTTCAGATCAAACAAGAATAATGGAGAGGTAGCGAAAGCTATTCGGTGCAGCTCGGATGTCTGCTGCAGCCGCAAGCATCTGATGAATTTCTAACACCGTCTGATTGACCACAGGCCCTCTCAAGCCATGGAGAAGGCGTGATGTGAAATAATTCTCCGGTTTCATCTAAACTCCAGACGTGGTGGTGGAAAGAGCCAGAGATAATGGATTTCCTGCCACAACACACAAGTGCAATGCCTCGTTTCAGCGACACCTAGCAGATATTTCCGCTCAGAATGATGGTCCCTTTTAGGCTATAGGGTTGTACGAATGGATTTCATTAAGTATCAGTCAAGAAAGTGAAACTGAAGAGGCTGTCATCAACAACGGGACAATGATTCAAAGCAGAGCTCAAAATCCACCATGAGCAAGTCTAAGAAACACTGAATGGAACGACCCAGATTTGGCCCCAATACTTTCACATCTCTGAAAATAGACCTTGATGAGACATGAGGTTTGTGCAAGACAGCCTGAAATATCTCTGAACTTGAACTGATCTGCAGAAAGACTGGATCAAAATTACTCAATCGATAACTCTAGAGTTGTCACGGTCCAGAAAACCCACTTCTGGCAGTGCTACTGGCTTCATTTTAGTTTGAAAACTGCCCATTTGGACTTGAACGCAACTGTTAATTAGCAAGTGATGCTAACCGTTGCTGTCAGGAACACATTATGTTCACCATTGCTGTTCCTTGTTCATAACATTTTCTGCAATTAAGGAAATAATTGCAGAGAGAGCGATCTGCCTCCTGTTTACACAATCACATGCATGACCAGCGTATGTTAATGACCATGTCATGTGCATTTTTTAATGTGTGAATGGGATTATTTGTAAAACTAAAATGATCACATGGATGGAGATCAGTATGGACGTAGCTTTTGAGCCTACTCACTAGGTGTAGCCTGATTGTTGAAGATGCCATGGTCAAGCAGAAAAAACTACAAAAACCAACAAAAAAGATGGCAGGTTATTTGGTGGTCGTGCATAAACCCATATATAAATATATAGACGAAATATAAAGATGGATGATGCATCTTCATTTCCTCCCACTATCCGGAAATGAACCCAACAAATCCCATATACAAACGCTGCCATCTTGTGCTGATCATGTAACTTGGAGCCAGCGTCTGGGCATCAGTGATCAGGGGATGGTGAGTCAGTCTCAGCTGTCAATCAAGACGTTTCACCCCTTTTTTATAGCATCAAACTTACTGTAAAAACAGTGTGATAAGAACAAGCAGTCACGTCCTAATTTATATACAGTCTATGTATAAGCCTCAGAGCACAGTTTGTGTGTGAGGGGGTGTTGGCGAGGTCACACCTTCAGGACATCCGCTGCAACTCTCGAGCAGTTTTTCTGCCAACTTTGATTAATCCAATTGACTACTTGGGAAGTCCCAGACGTTGGACCTCTTGTTGGTTTGTTAACACCTTTAGATTCGCTGAGGTCACGACGACTCTGTTGACCCGCCCAGCCATCATGTGAGTGGTTAGGGTCACATGAGCCGTGTTAAGTTGCCCGGGGAAGGATCTCAAGACTTCATTGTAAGTGTCTGATAAGTGGTGCATTGTAAGTGTCTGATAAGTGGTGCATTGTAAGTGTGTGATAAGTAGTGCATTGTAAGGGACTGATGATTAGAGTTAAAACTGAAGAAGCCTTTTGGATTAGAGGTGGAACATCTTCAGGGACCTTAAGAGAGTCCAGTTGTCTTTGTTTTCAGATAACGATGCCTTGGGTGTCAGAATATCATCATCGGAATTACAAGATAGGAAAAAATGAATAGTCTTTTTAATTATTTCCCCTCAAATAACTTGAATATAAATGCTATAGGCAAAGAGCATAGACATGTAATGTTAAAAGTTATTTAATATAGCACAGGGTTACCACAGAGTTCAGTCAACACACAAACCTCTGCAGTAGTATTTTTAACAAACTTTTTATGTAGTGTTATGGCAGGCCTCATTTGCATTACATCGCCTGTGGGAACAAAACATCAGGGCCCTGCAGTAAAGCCACATCAGGCCACACAATATGTTGCTCTGAGATACAGTGGGTGTTTGATTTGGGGGGTTTTGGGGGGTGGCTGTACAAACTCCCATCTGTCCTCATGCCACCTGTCTGGAAACAAGACCTAAAGGCTGATTTAGTAGTTGAAGTGATCTACCTCAAAGCATGTACATAAAGACTGATCTCTAGGAATAGTGACGTGCTTATTTCTAGCCTACATATCATATCCAGTCTTGGCCAAATAGCCATGGGTTGAAAAGGTCACATAGTGAAAACTAAAGGGAGAAGACTTGGGGGCTACATATAAAACTGATTTACTGGACAGTTGCACCTAAAGTTTAAGATTGTGGTAAAATAAGATATACTGTTACGATTTCTCTCAGTAAATTGTTTCGTCTGGATCCCAAAAGACAGACAAGATTTACTGTTACAAACTTAAATGTTAGGAATGTGAAGATTGAGTAACGAAGGATCCGAACCAAAAACTGTGGAGGAAGCCAGGTGAGTCTGAAAATGCATTACGAGTTCAAGAATTGATTCATTAGAAAGAGAAGGTCTTTTTGAATTTGGTTCCAGAACTAGCGAAGACAAGTTAGGAGGACGTGGCAAGAGGCAGGTGAACGTGAGACATACTAGACAAGAGTTACCGACTAACAAAGCACTGCATATTTCATACTGTCAGAGAAGACGTCAAAGTCTCTTGGCTTTCATAAGTGAGAAGCATGCTACCTAGATCAGTTGGTTGTCATAGGAGGAGGAAACATGTGTCGGCCGGCCAGTGAGTAATAACAGATTGTATAACAACATACGACAAATGGTTCAATTCCAACATGAGTCCCAGAGGTTGGGACAATGAAACATCTCAGGAAACCTGGAAGGAAGAACCATTGACTCCTAATGACGATGGACAAAATGATGGCTATCCAAAAGTGGCTTCAGTACAGGTCATAAGTAGAGTACATGTCAAATAATATTTGGGATAGTTCCTATCAAACAAATGTGTGTTCAAGTTTGCTTTTAATTCGTCATTTGATGGGGAGAATGGGCTCATGATTGACAGCTTAGATTCGTGATTGGTCAACTATGTGTATGGGGGGGAACCTTGATACTGGGGTTCCATGCTAAATCGATATGGCACAGACTCTGTCTCCAAATGACTATCCGGGATAATTTGCCTTCATTTCTGGATATTGTAATGTGTCTATTGATCCTGCAGCAGGTGTGAGTCTATTTGTTGACTGAAGATAAGACAGGTTTGCGGGGGATCAAGCAGCAAGAGCAGACCATTCCCAGCAGATAAACACCCAGTGTAAACTGAGGGAATAACAGCCAATAGGGGGCAAACAGGGAACAAACGAGCAAAGTAGTAGTAGTAGATTTTATTTGGACATGGACATGACAATGTCATTGGACGAACCAGATGCATTGTTTACAGTGTATTAGCATAAATGCTAGTTTACAACACCTGTCCAGTAAAAGAGGATTTGTCCATAGCCCTAACAAATACACTACTGTCCTTTATGAGAATTGACTGCATATTTTTACTCAATGCACCCTGTGTTTGATGATCTATTACAACTTAAAGAACCCTATTTCAACCTGAAAAAGAAAGGAAAGGGAAAAGCAGGTAAGCTCTCAATTTATTTCACTCTCATTCTGAACAATTTGTGGAACAAGTGATCTGGGAATATGCTTCATCTGGTTCCGTAACAAACCGCTGCGCAACTCGACCTGGAGAATAAGCAGCGGTCTTAATGGGATTGTAAATCTGTGTTGTCAAATGTTTACAAGAATGCAAATTCAGCATTAATCGGGTGCCTCTTCCATCTTTGTAAAGTGGCTCTTTCTCATCGTTATGCCCACACAGTAAATAACTCTTTGTGTAGCAGGAATCGATCAAGATCTTCAAGAGTCACCAGGTTAATGTGGAGAATGCATCAAGTGGAAAGTTTATTATTGTGGTGGGATAAGATCAATGAGTAGTCATGTTACCATCAGTATCTTATCACATAGTTTTCTTATGGCATCGCCAGTTGCACTGCAAAAATATTGAGTTACATCATTTTGTGTCGATGAACATCTTATCATTTAGGACATCAATACAAACAGTGTTTTTTTTGTATTGAATCATAAACCAAAAGCACATCGATCCAATCATTGAATTAAAATGACGGACTGTTTTTAAATGGTCTGTGTTTAATGTTTGTGTTTGCAGTGGGAAATGATGCAAACCAGCCAATCGTTTAAACCGCCGAACGATTTTATGTCAATTGATTTGAGAAGGGAGCTCCACCTTGTAATCGAATTAACATAATCAATTTTGGCAGGTTCATACATTATCTTAGCTTGGCTCTGCTCCCTCGCTCTAACTATGAAAAATGTGACACCGTCAAATAATGACCTGTGGAGTTGGTTTAGTTTGAACTTGGGTTGATGAACCCTGTTATAGAAGTACACACCACAGTCTCAGATCAGAGAGTCTGCTGGGAAGTCTTACCTTGACTTCTGTCAGAATTAATCCGTTTCAGCGCACATTTCACTGAACCACTGAGGTACAATATATGAGACTGAATTAAAATGATTTGTAGTTGATGAAAAAGAAAACTGAAAAATGCTTATGTTGGCTTTTCAAGATTTTTTTCATGGAGCCCCACCCTCTCAAACAGCAAATTCAGCCCTAGTGAAAGACCTCATAACTCAGATTTGCCCTCCGGGTCCAGATATTCAGGTTTATGTTGCTGACTCAAATCTTATGAACCCAAGCCAGAGCCTGGGACCTTCACAGCTCTGTCAGGCTCTACCCAATAGACTGTTAAAGATGAATGACATCAATCTGATTGCTCCCGGTGGCTTTCTGCAGTAAAGCTCATAAACCCTGCCCTCTCCACGTTAGTGGATGGGACTTGGGCCAAACTAAATAGTCAAATTACATGTTCAAATGGTTTCCGCCATCTTAGAAAGTGCTTATCAAACTGCTGTATGTACGTATTAATTACATTTTAAAGTACTTATTAAGGCTTATGAAAAATGTCATGATTCACATCTGAGACTGAGTTCTGGTTGGTCGAGCAAGTATAAGGGTAGGATTTGATGCTGGCTCAAAATGACTTCAAAAGGGCAAGTAATCCATCTTCATAAAGAGCCTATGGTTTACCAAACTTTAATTTATAAATTAAGGTTTCAATCCAACGCTGATCATCAGAACAACACGATTCCCAGACAATAATGTTGGATAAAACCTTAATTACATTTTATGAAAAGCATATTTGATCTGGAGATTGTTTTTAAATGGCTCTCTATCTACATCATTTTTTAGTTACACTGAGGTAGATTGAAAAAAATAAAAAAATAAAATTAACACTTTTAAGCTTCATTTCTAAGAAACCATTGGAATATAATGTGAAATCAGTCCATTGGACACAGAGGACCCATGTTCCACCTGGTCGATCTGTGATGTCTAACACCAAAGGGACTTTTGGGGAAAACGATCAAACGTTAATAAGTCTTGCTTCCTCTAAACAGATTTACTGAAGCACAGGCTCAGATGTGACGCATCCTGCACCAAACACATGTGATCTATTCTTCAAACAATCAGTTGCAGTTTGTGCGTCAATTTTCGAAAAACATCTGCCTCTCACCTTACTTAATATGATTTCATGCATTATTCATCATCTTGGATTATGCAAATAATAGGTCAATTCCTCTGGAACATATAATTAGTTTTGCAGAGAAAATCTCTGCCCCCCGAAAGAGCAGCATCTATAGGACTTTTCCCTTGATTTCTTATCTGAGTTTAATTTTGAGTTCATCAAAACTTTAACATGAACTCGATCAACACTGAACATAATTAGAGGCTTAAACTAAACCTGTCCTTATAGTTTTTACACATTTAAGTGTATGTTTGGTAGCACTTACCCCACTGTTATTATTTGTTTTAACTCTTAAATAAAATTTGATGGTTAACAAACTTATAATCAGGAGAATGCCTTCTGTCATTGCCACAGCTCTCTCAGAATGCCTCAAATTGCACTTTGAAAATCTGATGAAACGTTAAACATCAAACACCAACATCCAGAGATAGAGTTAGCAGTTAATTATAAGAGGCAACTAGCTCTGTATGTCAGTCTGAACATTAGGGCAGGAATTTAACAAAAAAAACAGGGGAAATGGCAGTAAGAAAAACGACTCAATTTACTATTGGACAGTTTTTTAGCTAAAGAGGCAGAAGGATGCAGGACAAATGGCGACCTGGTTCCTCATCTGGCTTCTTTAGCTTCTTAGTGCCAGTTCCTTTTCCATGAGCTCGTAAACAAATGCATGTATGTACCCCCGTCCATGGGGAGCCTCAAACCAAAACCGAGCCTCAAACCAAGACTTGTATGAAAAACATTGATGATTTGGGTGAGTGCACCCGAAAGCAATTCTTACAATGTGTTGCTTTAACATTCACATCATAACGATTCCCACCTTTGGGCCAGCAGCTCCATGTCTCTTGGGTAGAAATCCGACAACGTCACTCGCACTGTGTCCCAGGATCAGATCAGATGCAGCTGCAAACTCTGTGAAAAACACATCTCACTGTTTGTAGATTAAGCTTAATATTTGCAACACAACAAAAGAAAAATGTTGCACACCAAATGTTTGGTGCTAGCTCTTGGTTTCAGAGACGGGGAATGTTGACATTCTTTAACTGTTGGTTTGGATTAGCTTTTTATCAAATCCAAAATGTCCTCTGTTTTTGATATATTTGTTAGCAGCAGATGCAGCCAGTCAGTGTCCATGTGTTTCATTACTTGCCCCATGTGTTGTTGTGTTTGTTGGGATGTCCGAGCTCTCTGCACTCATGTGAATTTAATGTGTCTCCACGTTGTACTGAGGATCAAGTCATTTTTTTATGGATTCGCTTTGAGTTGCGATTTTATTTTATTTTCTTTGATGATTTTTCATGCCCGAACAATTCCTCACATAAAACATACACCATTTTGTGTTGCATGGACTTAAATCACGCGGATGTATGTCTGTGAATATTTTTACTGTACTGACCCATCAAAGAGGCCACAATAAATCTGCAGCATCACTCACGCGCTGACGGAAAGGGGACAGGCCTGAGAGTCCCGGAGCCGGCTGGTGTCTGATGTTATTGAGTACACTGCTCATGTCCATGCACAGATGTTTCATCTAATCGGGACCATACTGTGTCTTTCTATGTAAACATAAATCCAATTTTAAATGGCAACAGATTTAAAAAATCTAATAAAAAGAGAAGATAAATTTGGGAGCCAGTGAAGCGCTAAAGCAAAACCGGCAATTAAATCGGCTTTGCGTCAGTTTCATTACTGCCAGGGTTCGAAATGAAAGATGTTAAATTATGATTACATCAGTTCAAGACTGAAAAAGCTGTGTCATAGTTTTCAATCATTTGGTGACACTTTTATATCAGCCTTTTATTTTCATTGCCGGATCTGCAGCAGGAAACAGTTATGGGTTCAGATTAATTTGTACAGACTGTTGTAATCACTGGCCACAACACAGTGGCATAAAACAACACAAGCCCCAATGGTCTGCAGTAACATTTACAAGTGGAATGCGTGGAGGCTTGTTCGACCCTCTACTCTCTACAATGTCGTAAAACATTAAAAATGCCCTTAGTGCCAGGAAGAAGCAGTTGTCTTAAGAGAAAGTAAAACCAATGAAATGTCAAAAAACAAGGTTCTATTAGACCCGGTCTTTTCACAATGAAGTCTTGAATACAAATGTAGAATTCCGTGCAGCTTGAAAGTTTTTAAAAAACTTTTCAAAGTCATCAGAGACAGAGATCGATCTCACTGTCTTGTGTGCTGAGGATCTGGCTCAGTAAACTGTCAGGGCCTGTACAGTCTAAGAGGCAGACTGAGGGAGGCACACAGATACATGGCTAGGATACTCTATGGACTGAGATGTTTTAATAGTTAACATCACAGTGTGATATCCACATCATCTTTCAAAACACATCAGATTATTTAGCGACGTCTTGTGCTCGTTGTTTGTCCAAAACTTTGTTTCAGCTTTATTCCACCACTCCTATTTCAAAGTGTATTCATTTCAAACAACTTAATATCCCTTAAGCTATTGATATACTTTTACTAAGCTCTAATCATATCTTGTATATAGAGATGGATGCTGTGTCTCTACTTCCTCCCACTATCTACCAATGAAGCCAAAATGTCCCCAATATGAGCGCTGCCATCTTGTGTCGATTACGCCATTTGGAGCCAGAGTTTGTGCACACACTCCACCAACTGTAAGTCTGTCTCAGCTGTCAATCATAATGTCAATCATAATGTTATGATTGACAGCAAAGTACAAGACTGACAAAGAGCAAAGGAAAGAGCTGATGTAAAGCGATTCACCGGCTGGGAAATGCAGCTACAGGAAACTAATCAGGGAGCAGGAGTGCAGTGGTCCATTGACCAGGAAACAGGAAGGGGAAATCGTGTAGAATTTAGGGGTATTTAACAGGTTTTTGTTGATTTTATGTACAGACTTAATCACAGTAAATCTATATCGGATCGATGAAGATTTAATCACCGTGCACTGCACTTATATTTACTTACTGAATTACCTTGAATACTCCAAGGATCTGCTCTAAGCCTCAACTGATTTTACAGCTTTACATACTGTCGAACAATTAGAATAGTTTTATATATTCGTATAGAAAAGTCATATGAGTTGTTATCTTCATCTCTGAGTAAACAGAGCCCTTTAAGAAACTGAGAGACTATAACACCATATAAAAAGAGAAGGCTGGGGACGTACTAACTCTCGTTTTATCTATATGTCCATTTGCAAAATACAATGGAGAAAAAAAAGCCAAAATCTTTTTTAACTGTAACTTTGTTTTTATATTCTACTTAATCATATTTATAGCATTTAACCATTTCTACACACCACACCAATATGCATGCACGGCGTTTTTACTTATTGTATCTTTAAATTCGGATCCATAATATTTGTATTCTTTTTTGACTCTTTGTCGAATCATACATTTTATTTGCACATTTGCATTGAAGCACAACCGGAGAAGGATCCCCCGCATTTCACTGCACTGATTGTGTGAGCTTTGGACAAATAAAACCTTTCAATCCTAATTCTGCTCCGCTCGCTCAATGGCACAGTTTTCTTTCCTCTCAATTCACCAATGTGGCTGAATTATTAAACGATAAACACCCAAGACACTTGTACTCTGTTGGGAATCATTTGTGATCTTGTGTTGTTCACGCTATGACTCATCCAGGTCGAGTTTACCTTTTTATTTTCTCCACACACATCCTATAAACCTTTTCAGCACGGAAAATATCAGATAGCAGCAGATAACATCCCCTGCTAGCTTTTCATATGCAAATCCAGCTGCTGCGCCTGGCTCCTTTTGGAGGACGTCCATCAATGTGATTCTCGCGCAGAGAAGTTTCTTGGCCCACATGCATCCGTCCATCTAAAGAATCCAGGCCTCTGGGTCTTTGTTTCAGTTTAGAAATACAAATCACACACTTTTTAAAATTGTTTTAAGAGAGTCACATGGACTCACATGATTGGGTTCGCATGGCCTTGGCAGAGATGTTGTGCATTTCAGCTCAACATCCGGATCATTTTTCTCTTTATATAACACCATCACCAAAAGAGTGGATGTGTCTCTACAGTAATTGTGTGCATCAGAGGATTTTTTAAAAACAGAACAAGCACTTCTTTGATGGTCCAGTACACAAGGCCACCTTGTCCAATATCAAGCTCTCTCTCTGTCTTCGCCTGTAAGCTTTGCAAAGCAAGAAAGAGCTGAGTATAATTCAAATTTTATACAAAGTTAAGTGAAACATCCAAAATCTATTGGTGGCGTTTGCTTTAAATTATTTATTTTTTTTTATTCACACACTAGTTATCTATCAATCGAAGAAAACCGAAAAAAAATTAGGTGGTGGAAATCTTAACTACCTAAAATATTACTTTAGTCATAGAAACAGTTCAAAACACAATCAAGGACATTTGGCAGTGAGGTCGAAACAAAGACAACAAACTTGACACATCAGAGGAAGAGAATGTTGACCTGACGTCAAAGATGCTCCTAATGACTCGTTTCCTGGTCGACTAAATTCACATTTAAATTCAGACGAAACGCAGACCTAACAACAACAGTTACAACTCACCATAATGTTATCAGATTCATAGCATCTGTGTAAATCATAGACTCTAAATATAGATGGACAAAGATAGACATATCCTCCCACTCTGCAAAAGTGAAGACAAATTATCTGGGATACGGATTCTGCCAAATTCTGCACCATAGTGGTGGTGGTGTGGAGCCGCATTAGTGAGGTCCCGCTGATAAACTCACAAGTCAGTCTCAGACGTCAATCATTAGGTATGACCCCCTTTTTATAGCATGAAAACTCAAATAAACTAATTAAAGCCAAACATATCTGTAAAATTAACACATGAACATTTACTAGAGTGAAAACTGTCAAATTTAATTTGTAGCCTGCTTTGACTTGTTAGTTTGGCACAAGTCCCATCTGTTAACATGGAGGAGTCAGGGTTAAGGACTTACTCTACAGCCAGCCAGCAGGGAGCGTTTGTGATTCTTTGGCTTCACTTTAGTGGAGCTGTGGTGCTGTCAATCTTCATTTACAGACTATGGGGTAAACAGGCTAGCACTTAAGTACTTCTTTAATTGCAGGTCAACATGCACTTGGGCTAAAAATAATTCTAAACCATGTTAGTTGTACTCTATTCCGTCTACTGGTCCAGGGAGTGGAGGGTGCTGGACGCTGCGTAACATCTTAGATGCGACGACTGAAACACATACAAAATAATAATAACAAATTCACTCCCAACCCTTTTCAAGATACTTTTTACTGGTATAACTTGCTTCATTTCAACATTTTAGAATGTATATTATTCAAGAAGCCTTTTCCTGAATCATACATTCGTTTGTCATCACCCATAAGAGAGTTGTTGTTGTTAATCTCTGACCCAGTGGTGGGAGGTTTAGAGAAAAAAGATTTGTAACTTTTTAAGTCATCTTGTTTGAAATGCAGTAACCACAGAAACACAAGTATTCTAAAAAATGGATCCTTCAATGAGTACAGTCATAACATTTTATAGATTAACACAACACTGACCCGAATATCTATAATTGCGTGACTATTTCCTATCAGGCGTCTTTTGTTATGGAAAAACAAGACTTAATACATTCTTCTTGTGCTTCCAAGAATTATCTACAAATTGTAACAGTCTATAAACAGTCGCACTTCAAACACTTTCACCCGTCATCGTGCTCAACATTAATCAGAATGTTTGTGTTAGTGGTCTCTGTATTTGGTGTTCTGCAGCTTCACTGGCTGTGAGTCACAACAGTTTGCGTGGCCGAGGGTCAGGCTTATCTGTAATGACAGGAAGGAGGTGCTGCGCGACCCGAGCAGGATGTTTTTTAATAACAGGATTATGAATCTCTTACAGCAGAGACGTGGACTCCGGGGAAACCGATGAAACATCAGATGGAGGACCACTCAGACAGAGAGAGAAAAGAAGATGTTTTATCTGCTCTGCCCACAACACAAGGCACCTCAGAGAGTGAATAATTGATACGATACCTGACCTAGACAAGGGCCAGGAGCATGGGAAACATTCCTTCCTGCTCGATGTGCTGAGGCATCCATCTCCTCCATGTTAACACTGACAAGTTATTTCCTTCTTCAGGAGTTACTTTGTTCCACTTTCTAATCTGATAGACTTCTGTTGACCATCTTTCGTCCTGGGGAAGCAGCACGGACATACAAGAGTCATTGATGAGAAACAAGAGGTAATTTCATGCCTCAACTATCACCATGTATGTACACAGCAGACAGTGTGACGTGCTGTGCTGATATTGATTTTAGCTCCAAGTAAAAAACAAGTAGTGATATTATCTTGACATGATAAGACTTGCAAAGGCATCCACATCAGATACGGCTACAGAGCAGCTTTACTCAAGTGTCAAAATGTACAGTACGACAACACAAGAGGGACAATGCCTACACTGTGCATGCTGTATATACCCCATCAGAACTTGTTATTCTTTATGTTGTAAGAATACCATTTCATAGCGACATCATGATAATGTGATTCCCACCATATGATCATTAGTTAATTTTCAATCTATACAAACCTTAGGTCATGTCACTAGTCCTACAGGATGCAGAGATAGCTTCATTTATTAACTAGAATGTAGCGTGTTTACCTCCACTGAGGCCCAGCAATCCAAATGTACACTCTTGTATCTATCAGTCCCCTAAATATACTCGATTTTTCCGCATGAATTATTCTCTGAGAAATCTGTGAAAATGCTAAATAATAAACAAATAAATAAAAACGGCCCATCTGGGCAGGTTAAAGAAATTCCTTGATATGCCCGCTGAAAATCCGTTTAAGCATTGCTGATTTACACAAGCACACAAGCACACACACACACAGACACACACACACACACAAACACACACGGGTGAAAACATCCTGCAGGCTACAAAGTAGTATGGAAACATAAGCATCTACTGTGCATTGGCACGCGCATAAAAATTCTTCGTTCGGATAAGATTAGATTTTCTAAATTAAATTCAGTCTTGTGTGGCCTCATGTCGAGCAGTTCACAAACAATTGTATTTTCCTTTTTAAGTGGAAATTTGCAACATCGTCATATTTCGGCTGCACATTTCATACAGTCTGTCCCCAACAGTGCGATGTCCTGAGGCTGTTTTCTGTCTTCATGGAGTGAATCCATCTGAACGACCTGCTTATGACTTCAAAGGGATTTTCTCGAACCTCATGTTTTATTCACGATATACACTGATGTTTTTTAAATGCAGGAGTCCACTTGAGGTACTTATCTTTTGTTTATTTGCTTTTGCGGTTGGTCAATCACCTAATTTACGCTATAATGTGTATTTATAATGTAAATTATAGTGTGCAGCTGCCAGGATGCTTCTTCAGAAGAGCTTACTGATGGTAAAATTGGGTTAAAGTGATCAACCCTTGTAGCGTCCGTTTAATAACCTTTCATTATTCTATTTAAATCAAGGCAGACTCGAGCCTCTACCTATTCTCTCAGTACATGCACATTACAGCACCTCTATATAAATAGTGTTATGCGTTTTATTCATGCAATATTTATTCCAGCCTTGTTTGTAGTACCTACACTCAAGCACTATGTGTTCCACAGACCTCTATGTACAGTGCTCATTAAAAAAATTACTTGTGTCGTGTGTTGTCCAACTCTTGCTTGTAAGAAACAGATTTTTTCTATTTTTTGGGTTATTAGCTCAAATCAGAAAAGGTTATCATTGTTCAGCTGTAAGTATTTTTTTAATCCTTCTGAAAATTGGTTCCGTTTAAACGGGTCGAGAAGCAGATACAAATTCCTTTTGAGCCAGTGACCTTGATTTCTTTCAAATGCAAAAGTTTAAAAAAGAGAAAAAGAAAAATGCCATTTTTGAAATGGGACTAGGGAACTTCCCGGGACTTGACTGCTGCAGCGTGACCAAATCCATTCATGCCAAAAATATATGAACTCGACACAGATGGAAGTCAAGTACTAGAAATATGGTTTTATTGGATGCAGATCTGTCTCTCGTGACCTTTTGAAACATTTAATAAGGCTGCAGCAGATACTGTGAGTAGAAGACATGATGTGCACGACTCATTGAGGCACATCATGTGGACCGAGCAGCGTTGTTGGAGTCTGCGTCACCTCCACTTGGCATTTAAAGTCAGTACGTGCTTTGATTTGGTAAAAACATTTATCTCTAAAATGTTCATTTCATCCTTTTGATGAGAACATTTCATGAAACTTTCTGTTCTGCTGGTGCTTTAATGTTTATTCTCTTGTGGCCTGAACATCATTATATTTAATGGCACCGGTTTTTCAACGGACATAATTCACCCATTATGATTCACATCAATCAGCTCAAAATTACAGCATGTCTTTTCACTAGTCTGACCTTGGTTAAGTTCAGTTTGTGGTGTAGATGGGTTTATAAAAAACAACAGCTTTTCTGGGTTTCCTTGAATAGCAGCGAAATTGACATTACACAGAATCAATACAGGACTAATTATGTTCTTTCCCTTTTCAGCACAGAGCTGTTAGGAGAAGAATGGCGATCAGTGTTTCTTGTTTCTCAGATTAGACTGTGACAGCCCGCTACAGTTCAATTTGTCCCGCCACAGTTTCATAATGAACCAAAGAATCTCTTACAGATCTATTGATAACATCAAAATAACGTCCAGTGTGGACTTTTTGTGCCAGAGATGTTGGAGCTGTTTTCTGGGAGGGGGGGGTGCTGACTGCTTCACATTATAGACTCTTGCACCGTTTACACTTCTGACTTGTTGGCTCACTCTGGACAGAGCTGTCCAACACAGTGCTGACTAGACAAAGCTGTTATGGAACCCAACCCAAGGCTTTCATTTTAAATATCAAGTAATTTGAGAAGTAGACAGCCATTTAGGAAACTAGAAAGAATGTTTGAAAGCAGTCGCTCAGGACAATCCTGCTAATGTTCCAACATGCTTGTGGTTTGTTCATCCATTATCTCCATAAACAGATTCTGCATGTTAATCTACAGAGGGTCAAGATTCTGGGGCCGGAAGTCTTCTTGTTTCCGTTTCTAGGAAACAGGTTGGAGCAGTCTTTAGTTGCCTGTAGGTAAACAGTCAGTGTGGAGAGCACAAGTGGTGAAACACATTGACTCACATGCATCGGCTATCATTTAAAAAATGCATCTGCATTTATATGCAGATAGCTGTTTATAGAAATCAGTGAATGTCGTCTGGACCGAAAACATATATAAAAAGTATCACTGTTTGTGTTTTGTGTGGAAAAACGTTCGACTTGTGTGATAAAATGAACTAGTCGGACTGTAAACAGTGAACAGTGAACAGAGGGAGTCGTTGCCCGCAGAGGAGAATTCATGGTTAGAAGATTGGCTGCGGGATCTGAGATTGGTTCATCCGTGGTCTGTCCTGATCAGATCAGCAGGTGCTTCATCTCCTGCCATTCATCGGCCCTCTTTGAGGACATTTACTCGGCTGTGGCACCGCAGAGCCTAAGTTGTGACACTCGAGCAAACCGAAAATCAGACAGAGGAGTTCAATGAACTTTTATCTCAAATCATAAATAGTTTTTACAGCATTATCATTTTGGGGTGATTTGAGTAACTGTGCTAACAATAAGTCAATAAGGGCTGCCCATAACCAAGGGTCATAGACTTGACCCTGTTTTGATATCCCATTAGTAGCTCTTCTGGTTTGGGTTTTCATGTAATGTGCTGCTTTTAATGAGGGAATATACAGTTCTATGCTAATTTTAAATTGATACTAATACAGTTGATATATTTAGCAGGGAATTTTGAAATGATACTCTGTCCACTCCATTGTGCGATACCATGGTGGCGGATTTCTCTAATGTCACATCTCAGATCACTGATTATGATGCTCCTGCGAGAACTGTGAAGGTTCGTAGACCATAGAAAGCTCCTTGGTGAAAATCTGCACCTAATACCAACAGAAATGGACTGAAAAGTAAATTACAAGTTAAGTTTAAGATCTATATAAATGGACCCCAGTAGTAACTGGTTACTATCTGTCGGACAATATGAGCGCCTGCATTTCAATAGGAAGTTTTAAATATGCAGAAATATAAATATTATCTGAGGTTTCACAATAGTGACATTTTGAGCCATTGCTCTTCATATGCCAATGACTAAACACACTTTAGTGGTAGTCGCAGTAGTGATTATATTAATGGATATCGCCCCCTTATGATTTACCGGATAACCCCACATGTTCTACTGTTGATCGGAGCCAAGACTGGTTTCATATTTGGTCGTAAAAATGAGAGACGGAAAATGTGTTTACACTTGACATTGTTGTGTAGTGACCTTGCTCTGTGTGCAGGGTTTTCCAAACAATGAGTCGGACATCTCCAGCCTCATTTAAAATGCAGCAGCCAGACTCAAATCCTTCTAATAGTCCATAAGCACTTAATGGTTTTGCTCCTGAGTACATTGGTATATTGCTCAATGATTATAACTCGATCAGGCCTCTCAGATCGTCTTCTTTCTGTTCGAGGAATTATACCAATAACAATTGTGTGTGTGTGTGCGTGCGTGCGTGTGCATGTGTGAGTGCACATGCGTAAAGCTAAGCACATTTTGATTCTGTTTAGAAAGGTGCTATATAAAATTATAATTAGTAGTATTAGTAGGAATAATTGTGGTGGTAGTAGAGGGTTTGTGGTTTTTACTTCTGTGTGCTCTGTTGTGCTGAACTTTGGCTGTTTGCTTCAAATAAAAATGATAATAATAATAGTGGAGTGGAAGTGGTAGATCTGGATCCTGCAGCTCCAGACTCATAAACACCTGCAG
This sequence comes from Pleuronectes platessa, assembly GCF_947347685.1. Taxonomy (NCBI): domain Eukaryota; kingdom Metazoa; phylum Chordata; class Actinopteri; order Pleuronectiformes; family Pleuronectidae; genus Pleuronectes; species Pleuronectes platessa. Next base: position 17,523,791 of record NC_070634.1, read on the forward strand.
AATTCGGTCACTTTTCTAAACACTCACTGGACACTGATGGAGATTTAATCAACCACGAAACAGGTTTATTTACCCTCTCGGTTACCCCCAGTAATTTACATAGACAATAAATCACAGGACATACAATGTAGCTGTTCAAATCTCAGGTCGACCCTCTCTGCAAACAAACTGGTTAATATGGGAGGGAGTTAATGGGTTCCGGGTTCATTCAGTTCCTCATCAGGTAAAACGGTCTGTTCAGTCACATACAGATTTACATCATCAAACCACCAGCTCTCAGAGATCCTGGCTTACAAGGCTTTACTGTTCAGGTTAAGCATATGGTGCAAGATGCTACAGAAATGCTTTTGCAGGACCAGACCTGGCTGCCTGTTGAATCCACCAAAAGAGGAATCATTTAAGATAAGATACGATTAGAAAGTCCTTTATTTGTTCCACTATGGGCGAATTTAAATTGTCATTTAAAACAGCAAAGACGAACATTTGGTCACTCAAGAGCAAATTAACATAAAAGATGTCACTGTGCTAAATGAGAGGAAAGAATCTCACCATGTAGCCTGTGATTGATCCTCATCAGTTCAGTTCTCATGGAAGTGTTGATTGGATACAATCTCCTGACATCATTTCAGTGTATTAATGAGCAATTACAACCCGGTTTACCTTGAATTTCTATATCTGATAACTGATCAATTGGTGCTGACTGGGTTGTGAAGTACAATAACCTTTTTGGCTTATTTTTTTAAATAATAAAATGGATGATTATTTTTACTGTGAGGTCAATGAGAAGAATGCGAACCTAGACTACTACCCAGACTAAAGCTCATTAATAATCATGTTAGAGCTTTTTGTTTGTATAAAAACTGTTACTTATGTTACCACTTATCAATCCTTTAATTCTCCTAATTAAATTAAGAGATACTGTATACCAATCATTGGTTTGACTTGAAGAATTAACTTGAAGCAAAAATATTAACAAGCGGCAGTAACTTACACTTTATCCACATTCAATATTTGTTGGTAATATAATTCTCACAGTGTCCAGACGTGCTGTTTACAGCTGATGTCACTTCCCGGCAAACCAAAGTCAACATTTCAAACTGCTGCGTCTTGCGGCCATGTTTGGGGTCAGAGTCCACGACCGAACATTTTGCCCTCTCATATTCAAACCCCTTATCTACAAATGTGTGTTCATGAATGTAATCTTGAGATGTGATGGAGTGCAGGCAGCCTCCAGCCAGGGTTTCTTTTCACTATAATACAAGGGACTGAAAACCAGCACTCAAAATTACAGGAGGCACTTTGTGTTTACTCTGAAGAGTTTAGCCGCAGATTCTGTTGTTTTAACTGGAGATAGCACGTCATTATTTATCCTAGAATGTCATTTTATAGTCATCTCTAGGATAAACAATACAAATCCCCTCGTAGCCATAATGACATGACTGCTGATGCATCCTTTTGGATGGTATCAGGGACTGACATACAGTGAAAACCGGAGCTGAATGATGATGCTCATTAGGAAAGTCAAACCTCACACAGGCTACGGTGCAGCAGCTTAGCAGCCGAGTATCAGAGTTATATTTCATTCATTATCTCTATTCATTCAAATTGAAATACATCAACAGAATAATGAACAGAGTGGGGTTGAGAAAGGTGGAAACGGTTTGGGAAACGATGCTGTAGAGAAAACCTCGTCGCAGAGAAAGTGTGAGGTTGAAATAAGTTCTCAGAGCTTTTCACATTTTCAGACACATGGACAAATTCACGATGGACTATTTACTGGAAAATAAAAGATGCAACAAATCAAATGGAAAGAGCTATGAGTGAAACACACAGAAAAGAGGCAGGAAAACATGACCCAAGTTCAAAAAAAGGTTTCGTCATTTAGCTTTTCAGAAAATAATAGGCACGACAGGATATAGTGTCCTATTTAGAAAGAATAACACTCTACCTCTGTAGGAAATTGTGTGAAGATAAAAGAACAAAAAAGTTTGGATCCGTGCATAAGGCCAGTCAGAGAGAAACCCTGTGGCTTCACAATCAATGGGAAGAGAACCACAAATCTGAAGAAACACACAAGGCTGCACTTCACAGGAATTGATGCAACCTCACGTTAACCTTTTATTATCATTACTTTACATTTACAGCTTTATTAAACCACGTGGTGTAACATTATCCATTAGCACCTCATTAAAACGGGACAGTGCTTCATTGCTTGCAAATAATTAAAATAAAAGTCGGCTACGCTGCCTCATGTTTTACAGGAATGAGCCTGTGATGGATGAATGTTGTCTATTTGTGACATCTACTGGTTATTACAATGCACAGCACATTGTGTATAACAGACTTTATAAATCAAATAGTCTGCTGGCCTGTAGTTACTGTTCTAAGAGGTTCTAGATATTACATTGATGCTTAAGGGCCTACTTAGTGTTTCATATAATATGGAGCAACACCACCACTACTGTGTAAAAATGTATATTTGTGTGTGAGTGAGCAAGTCCAGGTGAACCAGGAAGAGGGCGTTGGCACTTCTGAGACTCGTTGGCCAATCCACTCTCCCTGGATTCAAAAGGCAGCAGCTGAGCCTCCAGAGAGAGACAAGGACTGAGACGCACGAGAGACACGAGACATTACCAAGCTGCAGAGCTGCCAGCCAGCAGAATTCGCTGGATTTAGGTTTGTAGTTAAGTTTTTGTTTGCACCTGGTGTCTGAACACAGTCTAAAGCCTGAATGGTTTGTCTCTGGCTGTTGAGACCCCAGTGGCCTTTTCGTATGCCACAGTTAAAACAAGGTTCTTTTTGACTTTGAAGGATTTTGACTTTCTAAATGACTCCTATTGTAAGTATTAGATCTGGTAATGTTTTGCACCTCTCCAGATTTGATTGATGAAATTGTACCTGAACGGATCCATGAGAGAACATCAGCTCCATTTAGTGAGCACGTGTTTTAATTATATTTTTATTAGAAAGTCCTGTGGCAGGAGGCCTTTATATCAGTTATTACCTAGAAGATGTCTGGTATTTTATTTTGAAGTAGGGACATTAAGAGGAATCTGAGGTGGAACCTGACCAGGACCACTCTGTGGAGTTTACATGTCCTTCCTGTATCTGTGTGAGTTCTCTCCCTCTTCTTGCTTCCTCCCGCCGTCCACAGAAATGCAGGTTAGGGTCACTGGAGACTCCAAATTACCACTAATGGTTATTTGTCTCTGAATGCTGTTCCTGAGACGGACTGCCGATCTGTCCACGGTGTGTACCAGCATCTCTCCCAATTTCAGTTCAGCCTCCTTCAATCTTTATTCCACTTAAACCCAGCACATGCCAGGTTCCCTACGAGTCCCGTGAGGCAGTGGAGGATGCCGAGTTAACGCTTAAGCAAACTGATTCTCTTCTGGTAGAGACTTGAGAGCTGGTCAGCTTGAATGCCTGATGCAGAAGCTCCACAGAGATGTTAACAATCAATTACATGCTCGTAGGTAGCAAGAAATTAAAGTCCCAGTGAACCAGAACCTTTAAAAGGGCGATTAGTCTTCGGCAGACCCAGAACCTTCAGTCTCCTAATGGGAAAGTTATTGATGGTTTGGTCCTTAGGGCGGCAGCTCGCTCATTTGATCCAGCAGCTTAAACTCCAGTGTGCAGCCCACCACTAAATTGAATGTGTCGTGTCAACTCGTAATGGTTAGTGACACTGAACTCCACTCGTGTTTGGACAGCAGGACGGTTGAGAGGAAGTGAGACACGCAGAGACTTGTACTGCAAACTCATTTTCAAGGATCAGTCGGTTATTTAAACGACATTGTACATGAGCGGTCTGATCTAAATTAGGTTTTTAATGAGCGGTGATGCGATACGGACAAATCCCTGAAAAAATGGAAAAGTAGGAAGGAATTAAGTTTTTGTGATTGGCCAAAATACGTCAAACTCAAATAAAGCTTTTCATTAAATTGTGTTTCTCTGACAAAAGCTCTCCTTTAACAGCCTTCAGTAATAAAAAAAGTAAACCTTGGACATTGTCGTTGCGGCTAAAGTTTGCTCCGAATGATGCATGACCCTCATTTAATGGCAAATACACTGATTAAATTCAAACTTGAGGAGTAATATTATGGAATTTGGACACTGGACTGTGCATCCAGTCTAAGAAGCAGCCTGAAGAACAGTTTTATAGATCTAATCAAATACACCTTTTGTCAAATTCGCTGAATATCCCCTAGCAGTCTGGGAGCTGTCCCTTCTGTCTGTGAGCTGATAACAAATTCTGCCTACACAGCCCTGCTGGGAAATAAGAATTAACTATAACACCATTCCTGTGACAGGAGGTGTTGATGCACTTGCAAATAGCAACAGGGAGATGGGGAGAGGGGCCCGAGGGAACGAGAGACTGCAAATCTGGTGTATGGTAAGAGATAGAGGTAATTTAATGATTACAAGGGGAAGGATAAGTCTGAGTCTGCCGCCACAACATGTGGAGTTCTAAAGGGGATTGATTGGCACTGAGGCCGAGACCCCCTGTGACATTAAGGTTCAGGCAGAAACTCTAAATGCTGATGTTGCGATGGCCCACTCCTCCACCAGGCTTCTCAACAGACCAAGATTCCTTCTGATGGCCAGTCCTGTATGGTAGGGTGAGCTGGAACCTGAACAACATGTTCATGCACATTATGGTCTTTCTATCGGCATATTCATCACTGTGGAGAGAATTATGTTAATGCTATAACCACAAACCAAGCACCTCTCATCCTCCCAGAGACAGATGGGGCTTTGGTTGCTTGAAATGTCCAGAGTAGGAGCCCTGTCAGCGAGCAGATAGTCAAAGAGCTGCAGGATATTGTAGAAGCTGTCCATCGATATAGAGGTGTCAAACATCTGACATCTGACTCCTGAACTGATGTACAGGTTAGAAAAATCTAGGGTCTAGTTTTGGTTTAAAGGGGAAGGCAGGGTCTCTTATTCCCCGACCTGACATTTTCTAGGCTGTGAAGTTAAGAATACAGTGAATTCCAACACTTTCAAATGTCATTTAACCAATTAGACTTGTTTAAAGACACTGTTCCAATTCTTTGGAAAACATGAATGACATCCGTTCTGAGACAAGTTTTTAAAAATACATTTACAGAAGCTTTATTTATCTTTGATCCAAACACTTGAATATCATGTCAGTCTGAATGAATAAGAATTTCAAAACGTTCTTAATGAAAACAGAAAACACATAGAAACATAAAAACAAGCAAATCCAGCATGAGATAAATAAGATTTCAACTTGTGTTAAAATAATTATTAAAAACATTGTATTAATAACTAAGCGATAGTAAGATTTGTATTATTTAAGGGGAGCAGGTTTTTCCCTGATAGATGCTGCTTGTGGGCTGATCATGAGGCACCATGAGTTGATCTGCGGTGTTTAAAGACTTCAGGTACCTCCAGTCTTCTGAAGAAATTTCAATTCTTCGTTGGATGCTAAGAAAAGGGAGAAAGAAAATATCTAAATCAACGCTGAGGATTTCGGCAGGATTTTTCGGGAATGACATGTTTTCGTGGAGCGTGGAAAAAGAGGCACAATCCACAATTCTCCTTTCTCCTCTAAAATATCTCCCACGATTGCGAGTCCAAAGCAGATTGACAAAGAGAAAACCGAACGCCACAGACCAAAGATTGTTCAGACAAAATACAAATTAATGGGATTCACCCACAGAGGTTTCAAATGTTTAACCAACAGCCAAGTTTGTGACTCAAAACCGACCCCTGGATGAGGAGGCTTAACCGGGACTTTAACCGCCTGCCTCCATTTGACCTGACGTCCCATCCAATTAAACACCCAACCCATCACAAGTTGCTTTTTCCCAGGCCAGACACAGACGGTCATTAGAGACATTTGTCTCCATTTAATTTCCATTCGCCAAAGAGGAACAGCAGAGGGATTCAGAAATGACATCTGAATCCTGTGGAGAGAGGGTGCAGGCCACAACACGGGATATGGCTGCATGAGGTGGCAGAGAGGGTTTGAGAGGAATTCAAATTCTCTCCTGAATTTGATTGAAACCTTATTTATTTGATAAAACCTCATGCGAGAGCAGAGAGAGAGACAGAGGTGTAATAAAAACCTAGAGCCACTTGCCGTTCAATTGGAGAGAGAAAGGTGATTCATGAAAATGATTAAAGATATGAGGGGCTAACAGTGCACACAAACTGAGCAAGGTTGACCTTACGTGGTGACTAGCTGTCTTCCTCTGCATCTGCTGTCTTTAAGCTTATAGCTACAGCTGAAGGGCTGGAATTCAAACTACACAGCTCAACGACACCTGTGTCACTTAACAATGTTTCTTAGTAAGCAAGTTACCTAAACCTGACACATCCATCCATCCATCATCTATAAGGCTTATCCTCTGGGGGTCACGGCGAGCTAGAGCCAATCCCAGCTGACAACTGGCAGCATACATCCTGGACAGGTCGCCAGTGTATCACAGGGCCAACATAGAGCCACAACCAGTCACTCTCACGTCCACATCTATGGTCAATTCAGAGTGTCCAATTAACCTAACCCCAATCTGTTTTTGAACTATGGGAGGAAGCAGAAGTATCTGGAGAAAATCTGTACTAACACAGGAGAACATTCAAACTCCAGGAGAGCAACCCGCCAACGCAGGGATTCAAACTGGGAACTTGTCTTGCAGTGAGGTGACAGCGCTAACCATTGAATCACTGTGCCACCCCCAGTACGTGGTACTGCTGCAGGCACAAGGTGACAGTTGCCAGGTTATTTCAAACTTTATCCTCTACACAGCTTTGGAGACAATTGCAGCGGCATGCTTCTGAATACGTCCTCCCTGTGGTGCAGTCCGTAACCCACCTTCTCTGCTGGCACAGGGTTAATAGGTTTGAATCCCTCTGTCCTACTCGCTAACAATGTGGCAATTAATTCATGAAGCATCCAAATGCTCACTAACAGCTTTGACCTTGATTCCTGAAGCTTTAGCATCGTCCCTCAGTTATAAGCCACTTTGGATAAAAGCCAAATGAGAAAATGTAATATATTTAAGTTGCTAATGTAGTTAGCAACTGTGCTTTAGGAAAACAGATCCTTGGCTGTGCAGCAGAAAGAGAGTGGGTTTATGGGATGGGTGGATACGACAAAGCCCGACACAAAGTGCACAAAATGAAACCGCTGCACACTTAACTCAATCCTGGTCTGCAATCCTTCCTGTCCTGGCTCTCCCTAAATGTTCCCAAGATAATGACCACATCTCCAGGAGGGGTTGGTCTTCAGTTTTGAATATTGTGCCTTAATTAACACTATACAGGTCAAACATATGGTTTGTTTTCTGCATGTCTAGATCCTGAAAGTAAACAATTTACAGCCATAACTCCGTATGGGAAGGGTTTCATAGATTCTCCGAAGATTTACTGAAAAGAGATTCACGGAAAACTGTAATGCAATCTTCTTTTTTCTTAAAATCCTGTCCAGAAGTGCAGGTATCGACTCGAGTGATGGATCCCATGCAGCGCTGAGATTAGATATAGCCTCACAACTGTAAAGCACATAGAGCCATGGGTCCATTTACCCTCCGATTGATCATTAGCGAGCCACATTATAACATCTCAAACCATGAGGCTGTGGGGCAGTGGAGACACTGTGCTGCATTAAATAGCGTTACATTTTTGTCAGCTGCTCTGTTGGCCAGCTTTCAGATCGAGTGTCATGGACCATGAGAGTGTCATATTAAATTACAGCTAATTTAGAATACAAATCCTGCCTGTGTCCTCATGAGGTCAATGAAAACACTGCACTGTGTGAGATAAAGTGAGTGAATGTAATGATCATTATACAAAAGTATAAAAGGCTCATTTAAACGTCTGTGTGTATGGAGAGATATGATATTATTTAGTCTTTCCTAGGCTTTATGTAAACTGTCTTTACACAAACACAAACTGGGTTTTGTATTGTATAGCTGTGCTTTATGACTTGAGGGGATTTTATTCATATTTACAACTGCGGGGGCAATAACATTAGTGGTTTATTTGTATGTAGTAGTAGTTTATTTCCCTGCTGCTGGAAAATGCTTTTTATTCATTAAGTTAACTTGTGTATTTGACCTTGTTTTTCTAGGTCTCTTTAGACTTTGACATAAAATAAAAATATGCTGAGATGCATAAACAGCAAGTCAAAACTAGATTTATCAGACGTGTTAAAGCCACAAGGTTAAAGTCACTGACAGGGGGCTGGCTCTGATAAAAGGTTGCCGGACACAGACGTGTTCACAAGCGCGGGAGGGAAGGATTGGCAAACAGGGCTTTCTGTCTCAAACCTGAATTACAGGTTCCCTGCAGTGCAACTCTTCACAGCCTGTCAGAAACTTACTGCAAAGCATTACCAAGACAAGTGACCTGTCTAACTGTGGGGCAGGTTTTGTTTTCTGAGGGATTATGAGAGATCTCATGTTAACTGCTCTAAAACAATATAACACATCTCTGAGTCATACTACTTGTTATGTATGTTGGAAAGTTCAACACATCTTTCTGACCAAGTTATTTTGTGCAAAGTAGAGGAACCTAACTTTCTCAAGCCAGCTGTTTCCGTCTTAAAGGACGGGATGAGGGTTGTCATCACTCAATGTGTCATTGTGTACTCACAGCAGCAGCCAGTGCCTGCTTCAGGTCTTCAATGATGTCGGCCTCATCCTCCAGGCCCACAGAGAGTCTGATCAGTGTGTCGCTGATCCCCAGCAAACACCTCTCTTTCTCTGGCACTGATGCGTGGGTCATGATCGCCCTGAATTATGATAAAGAGGATAGAGACACAAAGATATGAGGCTGATACAAAAGAAAAACATCCTGATGCTTCAACCGAGATTAGAGCTGAGCCTTCATAATGAAAATAAAGTGTCTAATTTAAGCCCCTCTACGTGATTCAGATAGTGATTTATTCTTGATCTCTGCTGCCCCCATGTGGTGCGGTTTGTTACAATCAGCCTTTGTGTGCAGAGAATATATAGCAAAATACTCAAATAATTTATTTTGTGATACTTACGGATGTTCAGCTAAACTCTCGTAACCACCGAGACTCTCAGCTATCGCAAATATCTGAAACAAGAAAAAAAAGAGAACATGAAGTAATAATGCACACAATGAGAAAAACAGTCAACGCCACAAATTGAAGAAGATTAATCAAAGTGTAATTTTCTTTCAAACACAATCAGGTTTTTGAGTGACAAAATGAAACATTTAATAATGCTGAGGCCTGATCCAATTAGATGAAGACGTCCAAAACCAACAAGAAAATAAAGTCAATTATCTGTTTATAGAGGGGACAGTCTGGTGACAGACAAATATATAGATTTCTGGAAAGAATGAGAATAACTTATTATTACACCAATGAGATATACGTTTTCACCCCTGTCCTTTTGTTTGTTTTTTTCAAATATTACGCAAAAACTACTCGATGGAACTACCAGGAAACTTGTGGGAACAATTTGGTGTCAGGGAAGAACTGTGTCAGATCTGGATCAGAGGGTGAATCATTTTTTCAGCATTAACTTGATTTCTCAGTGAATAAAACATAGATCTTAATGAAAATAGTTTAGTTTTATTCCAGGCACTGAACAATCAGCGTCTTTTCTTTAATAAAATATTTAAATTAGTTTTTTCTTCAGCTGTTTTACCTAAGAGTAAAATGTCTATAACCGCCTTCAGTGGTTTTCTAGTTATGACACTGACGTGTTCTTCCCTTCAGCTTTCCCGTCAGACCAGAAATCTAATCCAGCCATTTAGCTTAATCCACCTTCACTCGCACGACAACACCCACTTTATAAAACACAAAGGGAAACAGCCTGGATAAAAACAATATTTCCTGCCAAATTACCTTGAGGTTACTGAGGAAGGTGCTGGCATGCTCGAGGTTCCCCTTGATGTAGAATGTGATCATGCCTGGACACCCGGTGCATTGTTTCTTCATCACCTCGTGCTGCGGGTGAGAGGGCAGGCCTGTGTTGATCGACAGAGGGAAGACACAAAAAAAACAGTAAGACAAGAAGACAAATCCTTTAGTTACACCCTAAGGAGAGACAAGCAGAGCCTGCACCTTAAACCAACATTACATCGTTCTTTTTAAATAAGTATGTCTGGTTTTGTTGGTTTGACTGAGCCATGGTTTGTTTTCACTTGAGGCTTTGAACAGAAGGACCCACTTGTTGAAGAAAGTTTCTGAACAGATCCTGAGTGGGCGAAACGCAACACAAGCATGGCTCTCCTTTTAGGCTGGGGCTCTTTTGCATCAAATAATAAGATGCTTTATTTTCTTAGAAATATAAAACATGAAGATTTGTAGTTAATCTTTCACAAGTGTCTTGAGCAACATGAACTAAAACGACCCACATTGGCAAAAAGCACAGCATCAACTGTGTCCTTGTTTTACTGTGATTGATGTAAAGTTTCTCAACACCCACACTTTGACACTGGAGTAAGAAGGCAGGCAACACTGTAATGGTGATATATGAGCGGTGAATAAGAAGTTCGTCAGACAGGGGAGTCATCGCTGGTGTTTGTCTCAGACTGACATCACGATAACACTAACTACTGAACTGATTCCCAAGAAGTTTGGTGGAATATTTATAATATTAGAACGATGCCATCTTGTGGCAAAGTCATAACTTGCAGAATCTGTGCAGTAGTGATCAGGAGATGGACCCGCCGTAGCAAGGTCCCGCTGATATAAATCTCGGCAGTCAGTCTCAGCTGTCAATCATGACGTATCACTTCGTTTTATTAGCATCAGATAACTAACTTAAACCAAAACTTACCAGGATAAGGTTACTTTGATCTGTGTGGTTAAAAAGTACAATCCTTGAGATATTTTTGGGGACTTAGTGAGTTCAATTTGGTCCATTTCCGATCTGCTAACATAGAGGATGCAAGGTTTGTAACTTATGCAGCCAACCACTAGGGGGCATCAAGACGCTTTGGCTTCTCTTTTATTATCTTATCTCTTATATCATTTGGCTTGTTATAAGGGTTTTATTTTTAAAGTGGCATGTGATTACCTGGAAAGATGACACGCTCCACCCTGGGATCAGCCTCGAGAAATTTGGCAGCGCCCATGGCATTCTTGAAGTGCCGCTCCATCCGAAGGTGTAGCGTCTTGAGTCCGCGGTTGACCAGGAAGCAGTCAAATGGAGATGGTACACCACCCAGTGCTGAAGAACAACACATGAAGAAAACATAAAAGTTAAAAAACAAAACCCAGATCAGACAAACAACGACACACCTAAACAAGCATCCACATCCTGGTGCAAAGCTTTTGAACTCATTTAGAAGTTAGGCCTCTGGGGCATTTGAATGTAGGTTAAGTTGGAATAACCAGTTCAGCACAGTGGGTAGGTCTCATTTTTTGTGGCTGAGATCCAGTAATTACTCACAAGACATGACATGACTAGCTTTTTGTGTTTTGCAGACACCATGAGTAGTTGTATTCATTTAGTTACTACACACCGTTTTGCAGGAACCTCAGTCGCTCATTCAAATCCTCCCGGTTCGTTGAAACCAGACCCATCACCACATCACTGTGACCTGAGAAATCAGGACAGGAATAAAACAAGAGAGAAGTCAGAGACGAGACAAAACATGTTTCATTTGTGTGTGTGTGTGTGTGTTTGTCTTTGTATAGGGGTCAAAATGGGAAAATGTACACAACCTACCGTTCATGTATTTGGTGGCTGAATACATACAAATATCAGCTCCCAAAGCCAAAGGACGCTGTGAGTGAACAGGACAAACATCCGAGTTAATCATTAAGCCATTTGTTTCGACATGAGCTGGAATGTGATTGCAGGAAATGATTGAAGGGCTATTTGAAAATCGAAAAGGGCACGAAGAGCACATCTGTCCCCCTCACCTGGAAGTAGGCGGACATGAAGGTGTTGTCCACAACCACCACAATGTCTTTGTTGTGCTCGTGGATCAAGTCGGAGCAGGCCCTGATGTCGACAACCTTCATGGTGGGGTTGGTGGGCGTCTCGATCCACACCAGCTACAGGCCAGAGAGGAGAGGGAGTCATTTCTCTGCAGCTGCATGAGCAGGAGGGTCACTGCAGCTCCATCAGAGCATTTGACATAAATACATATAATGATTATCACACAAACACAAGGGAGGAGACACAAACCCTGTTTTACCACATAACAGTAAAGCTGGATCTGAATATTTGTTATCGTTTATTTAAATGTACAATATGTAACTTGGCCTCTAGGGGGCTCTGAATCAAAACAATAATAAAAGACCTAGTTGGATGATGTTGTCAAGCAGGGTGGGATCATGGGAGTTGTTGTTGTCACCAACACTGCTGGTGAAAAATCCTCCTGACACTGAAAGGTGCAAATAACGTTCAGGGATGAGGTCATGGATTAAGATTTTAGTCACGTTACGCAGCAAACAGCCGAGAATACTAATGATGCTTGCGAGTGACCTATTCAAACAGTGGAAGGAAAAACAAGCAGACTGGGGAACTGTTTCTTCTTCTTCTTCATACATCGTTTGGCCTAAAGGTTGAGGCAGAAACAGGCAAAGCCACAGGTAAAGTGGAATAAGACCCAATTATAAGGTGACCAAAATAAAACGTCCTGTAAATTTGTATAAAAGTCTCTGGGTTTAAATATTTTTGGAAACATTTAGGAATGAAGTGGCCAAGACAACTACATATATAGAATAGTTTCGTCTTATATCTTCAGTATAGTAAGTGGTTAATAAAATACTGTTATAAAAATCAGTTGGGAGGAGCCTACAGGAACAACTAACAATAAACTCCAAAAAGTTCACTTTCACTTACTTTTGTGTTGGGCTTCAGTGCCGCCTTCAACAGCTCTGGTTTTGTACAATCAGCAAACGCCACCTTCAGGCCAAGTTCGGTAGCGATTCTTTGGAAGTAGCGATTTGTTCCTTGAAATGACCAAAGTGAAACTGAGTCAACACCTTCAGACATAGCTCCACTTATGGTTCAAACCCGGCTCATTTCATGTAAGACCCACCATTTTGTACAAGTGACTAATAGTGAAACCTCCGGTGGAATCTACCAGTTTTTCAGAAACCCTGAAGCCTCTCACTTAGACATTTGCATTCTCACATAGACAGACACAAGGAGACGATAGCTGTATTAGCAATTCTACCATTAAAAACAGATAACCCGCGTGCACTCGCTAATGGCTTAAAGGCATATTGAGTGAATGTGCGCCTCTTTCTTCTCCTTTATGTATAAAGAGAAGTATACCTGATATTTTATTTTATAATTTGTTCTCACAAAAATATACGAGTTGTTCCAAAATGGAGTGGGACACCTTTAAGTTCATCCACTGAAATTGTCTGTTTTCAATTCGCTAATTAATGAGCTGAAGAGCATTCATCTGGGTTTCAGGTTTAAATGATCTATCACTGATCCTGGTGATTCAGTACACCGATAGGTGCTGTTGTGCCAAACACCAGCAGCATCCCGCCAACAGTGAGTGGTCTAAGCAAACATCTAGTAGGCATATGTTTGTGTTCGGCCCAGGCCTCAGAAAGGTCACTCACCTCCGTACACATCATCCATGCAAACGATCCCGTCACCTGATTTGAGCATGTGAGTGATGGTCACTGTGGCGGCAAGCCCTGAGGCGAGAGCAAGGCCTGCATGGGGAAAAAAACAAGACGCAACAGTTTTACAAATCTGAGGTGGATTAATTATGTGTTACATTCCCCTCACTGTGCTTACACAACGCAGAAGTAACGATTAGTGTTATTGTTTGGTCATGCGGCCTTATGATAAGCATCTCCCGCCTGAGGGATACAATGTGGCATGAATAACAACTTACTGTACTTTGCTCCATCCAGAGCTGCCACGGCATTCTCAAGACAGTTCCTTGTAGGATTTCCACTGCGGCTGTACTCAAACCCCTGCACGAGAACATTAACACATCATTTTAGTAACCAACAAACATTTAAATAATATATTGTATAAATGGCCAACAGGTGGCCACACCCCAAGTGTAGGCACAATACCGAAACTGATTGAGTGAATAAAAATATTAACAGTGTAAGGCGTGTAAGGACAGCACCCAACCTCTTTCTTGGAACACCTTGAGCTGTTACGTGAGCACACTGGTAAAAGTAATACAAAGAAAGTTCTTCAAACAATATAGCAAATACAGCTTAAGAGTTTGTGTTGTCTTCAGCTTTGCACAGTGTATACAAGGCAAAGTGAGTAAAATACAGAAGAAGATTTATACTATGGACAAAATGACTGATGTTAAACAGCTCTGAGGAGAGTTAAGATTTTAGGAGTAGGAACAGAAATGATTCCCTTTAAAACAAGATACATCAGGAAAAATGGTGTGAAGCCCGGCCTGGAGTCTGCTGCCTATGGTAATAAATGGAGCCTGAATGGCCTTGAACACATGGTTGGTGTAGTTTGTAGTTTGAGTGAACAAGGCCAGCTGTAGCCATGCAGTAGTAAAAAGCAGATAAGCTTAACGTCACTATCCTAGTTTGCCAAGTTAACTCTGGGTTGAGAGTTTAACAAACAGCAACAATAAAATTGGTGGAGTAATGGGGATAAGCATACCAGGGTCTGGAAAATAAGGTCAAGAGGTGAGGAGCTCAGAGCGAGTGGTGCATTGGGGTATTTCTTTCTTTCTTTTGTGTGAAAAACCTAAATGACTACAGCTCTCATGAACTCAATTTATGTTATTTGCCGTTCTCATGTCAGCACAGGTACAATTGCACTATGCCAGAATTGTGGTGTATAATCATTGACAGAGGTTGTTCAAGAGAACTTTACACACACACTTATTGCGCAAACTGAAAATTAGAGAGGTAGAGATAGGGTGGAGAAGAACATTTTTCTAAACTGGTGGGTTTTAGCCTGGATTCACACCACAAAGTCATTTCTCTCCATTATATAACATACTTGTGTATATGTTTTTTATTTCCCTGCATAGTTAGTCCCAATATTTATGCATTTCTAATACAGAGCCTCATGCTCTAGTTGAAGATATTCTTAATAGTAAATAGACTACCTGAACATTTTTTATTTCATCATCATATTTTCTTACAGGAAAGGATTAAAACAACATTATTATTGTAATTTTTATGGAAAAACTAGCCATTTAAAAATAAGTTCTAAAGACGGAGGGATTGGAAATTAGGAATATAAAAACCAATAATTCCTTGTTTGCAGATGACACAAGAAAAATAAGACTTATTTTTCCTCTACATTTGTCTTTATGTTGTTTCAATTAGAGATCCCCACTGGTATTTTAGAGAATCTTGACGCACTTGAACTGTACTTGAGCACATGTATCCCATGCTACCTTGCAGAAGATCTAATCTAACCGATCTAATGTACTTTTAAACTATGAATGTATGATATTGTTTGAACAAAATCAGGTTATAGAAACAACCCGAGAATGCTTCGTCATGCTTCAGATGGCCAGAGTTGTTCACCGCCCAACTTCCCACACTGAACTTTCTCACGTGGCTTTATTTGAACAGTTTGAGGCTCAAATCGGTCACATAATCGAAAAGATTTCACGAAAATGAAAATACAAATGTATGAACCAGAATAGATTTGTATTTTGGATGTTCTTAGATCCCTAGGTTGGGAAGCATTGTACCACATTGTATTTACTGCACAATTTACTCCTTATGCCATGAACCGTTAATACTGATAATGTTATGATAATGAATCAGTCACTGGAGCACATTGATTTATACTTTATACATTTTCATATTATTATATATTTGATTCAGATCTCATTCATTTGTTTTGATTGTTGATAAAGAGAACGGGCGTTATGGCGATGTAATGATGGCGCCTTCAGCTTAACTATTTGGTAACGATCCCCCCCACCCTCCACCCCGCCGGGTAACCCGAGCTGCGGCTACTTACGGCGTGGTTCCCCGGTGCGTGCTGCTTGAAGGTGGTGGAGAGAGAGATCGGCGGTACCACGGCCATCGACTTCCACTGCTCCGGCTCCTGACCCACGTGAATAGCCTCGGTGGCGAAGGACTTGAACCTCGAGCAGAAACCGGCGAACACGTCGCCCCCATCCTCGGTCTTCTGCTTGAGATCCATAGCTGCTGTGAACCGCGGCGGCACCGGGAGGAGTTTTTCAGCGCAGACCGGTTAACGGAGAAACCATTTAACACTGCGCTGCGCTCCTCCGCCCCGGCCAATCAGCGGCCATCAACACGGGACGCCCGGTGCTGATTGGTGCGTGGGCAGGGGAGTAAAAGCCACGTGACGCAGCACGTTATATGCGTTCTTTGTTGGTCTGTTCTTTAGTGTGTGTGTGTTCTGCGCGTGTTTGTGTCCGCATACTGATGCAACACTTCCTGTCGTTTGAGTCAGGGACGGCCCTCCTCGAGGTTCTCCCCTCCCCTCGCTGTGAAGAAGACATTCACGTTTGAAAAGCTGCTGCTGGTTCCTTTTTCACATTTTCACTGGTTTTTACTGTCACACGTTCTGACAAATCCTCCTCAATCAATACATCATTTTAATACGGATCATTTCGACTGGTTGGCTTTGTGGTTGCTGGGGGGGAATCCTGAAACACCAGAGGCCATGTACAGTGGAGAACAGCAGGGCCCCAACAACTGGGCCCCCCCTTGAGGTCCTTCTCACAATGCAGCAACTGTAATACTCATGGCGTTTCCGAACCATCACCATAACAGCTGCAGTTGTGAAATGCTTCATTCCATTTATGGGCATTTTTCTGTTGCGCACACACACAAACACAAGTACACGCGCGCACACACACGCGCACACATGTGTGGGTGTTGTTTCCATTCGTGGGCCATAGGGGGAGAAGTGCTCCATAGTTAGTTAGTGATAACACTTCAAAACTCACTGTTATGAGTCTGCTTCATTCTGTCTAGCCTGAGCTTATAACCCTGCACCACAGGTTTGAATCCTGCAAAGATTGCAAGATGTTGTTATTGAACCCTCAAGACAAAACAATTTAATTGAGGCTTGATTATTCACAGTTTAACCACAAACTTTTTAATCCATAGCTGTAAATATAAAAGAGATCACAATGAATACAACTTCAACAAATATATTTTAAAAAGCTAAATGTAAACAGAAATCTGCTAGACATTGTTTTCTCTGCAAGTTATTACATCAGTAAACATAAACGCAGATAGAAAGATAATTAGTGTTAAAAATTAAGTTCATAAGTTCTGTTTGAGAACAAATCTTTGTTATGATCCCGAAAGAGGGCACTTTAAGTTGATAATTATTTTTATGTACACAAATCTCTATTTATAATTGAGATAATTATTTCTTTTTTAATAAGTCTTTGGTTATTTTGATATCTTTTTATTTCTAAATTGTTCAAGAGAGACCACTACAAATGAGAAATGTTATCCACTTTGATGAAGTTGTAATTTGAAAGTTTGAAAGTCTAGCATGAAGATGTGAAAGAGTGGGAATCAATCCTGCGACCTTCTTGTTGGAGAACGATCACGCTACCAACTAGGCCACACCACCTAGGTTTTCTATGCGGAACTAAGCTCTCTAAGAGAATGGACAAATTATCGTGTGTGTCCGTGTCATTCTATGCTGCTTTTGATATGCAGTTTTGTACTAACAGGAGAAAACTTCCTTCAAAGTCCTACACAACACAATATGAATGATGGATATGGATGAAACATGCACTTTTCAAAGTGTAGGTGTGCTATGTCTTGAAAAACTGCTTCGGATTCCCATCACTTGTCTGTGCATATGTAATATCTTTCTGGAGGCCAAGTGTGAATTACGAAATGTAAGAATGGATTTAAAGAAAAAGAACTGAACGGGATGCATGACAGTTTACGTGTGTATGTTGGGGGGCGCGAATTTGAAATCTCGCCAACATTGCCAAGGCCGGCCCTGTGTATACATAGGAGCCATGGACAGTCATGTGACCAATGGTAACCTCTTCGGAAATCTCGCGATACTACGAGGCGGAAGCTTGATCTCCTCGTCCACTGGAGCCGCTGACGTTGAGCAGCGACGCTTTGGAAAGATAGGAGGGGATCGGACTGTTTGTTTTCATTAGAGAACCGGCGCTAAACGGAAGCTGCGACCCGTTCGTCTCCGTTTCCTCTCCTTCTTCACACTCTCCAGTGTCAGCGGGAAGTGTTTTCATGCGGTGCGGCTCTCGGCGTGTGCGCGAACACTTCCAGCTGGCGGCTCGCATCGGTTGGTCCGGAGGGTCATCGTCCGCGACGAGACGCCCTCTGCTCCGTTAGCGGCGTCGGGTTTGGGGGAAAATGACCGGGGAAAAGGTTCGCTCCCTGCGCAAGGACCAAAGGCCGAGCAAGGACGAGGACCTCCTGGAGCCGGACGAGGAGGCGGCCACCGGGACCTTCGCCGCCTCCAAGACCAGCGGCAAGAGCCGAGCGAGCAAAATCTTCAGCAATCACAAGTTGATCAAGTCGTCGTCCACGCAGCAGCAGCAGCAGAACCAGCAGATTAACGACAACACCAACGCGCTGTCCACATCGGATGTCATCGATGACAACAACAAGAACCCCATCATCCGAACCGGCCACGACTTTCCGGTGCACGAGTGCGTGTTTAAGGGAGATGTCCGCCGCCTGTCCTCGCTCATCCGGACGCAGAACATCGCGCAGAAAGACGTGCACGGTGAGTGAACCTGTTTCCCCATCACACTGGAGGAAAGGGCTCCATCACGATGCTCCTGTGTCAAGGTGCAGTGGAGCTTAGTTTGTAGCTTACAGGCCGTTGAGTGTCCGGCAGCACTGGAAGTAAACGAGGCTGCTCCCTGTCAAGGCCCGGGTCACTGTTTAATTCATCCACCGTGCAACTTTATTCATTCAGTTTCTTCTGGTCAGCAAACAGAAAAGTGACCGATGGTTTTCATCTGTGCGTCCTCTGACCAGCAGCAGGGAAACTCCTGCTTATTCACAACCGGGGCTGCAGCTAACTATTGTCTTTATCAATTGATTCATCGGATCATCAGATATGTCCTCAATTCTGAATATTGTGATTTCTATCCATCTTCCCCAAAGCTCTGATGTTTTCAGGTGACAGACTCTGTCAAATGAACCCTCCAAAATCCAAATTTTCTAAAAAAATTACTCAGAATGATGAAAAGATAATCAAAATAGTTGCTTGACAAAGTGTCTGTCAATTGATTAATTGACTGATTGTTGTTTCTGGTGTAAGAAACAATCGAAAATTAGACATTGATGCATTGTCCCATGACCGGTAGCATATCTTCTACAGGACGAAGTCTGCTCAGATACTGGCCCAATCTCCAGAGACACTCCCTGAGCTGGTGAAACAACAGCATTGTTTTGTTCTGGTTCACACGTGTGTGTGTGGAGACAGAAAGTGCCCTGCACTTGTGTCAGTGGAATAATCTGGTCTGTCTGGTAAGTCAAAGCTCTGACAATAACCTGAGACACATTTGCCTCTGTTGTTGTTGTTGTGGAACTTGAACTTGCAGTTTCCAGCAGGCTTTGCTCACCTCGCTGTGGACTGGTGTGGTTCAGTGGCAGCAGTTTGTGTTTACTCACACCCACACATTCCGCCTCTTGGAGAGAAACACTGAGGCTAAAGCTGAACTGATGCACCGAGCCACTGAAATACATCAGTACACCCTTTGAGTAACAGCCAGTAGTGTAAGGACAAAGAAGTAATGCTTATTATTAATGCCACCCTTCTCCTTGGCACTTTGCCTCATCTATGGCAAATCTAATTTAACATGAATGGCTGTAAACCACTAACATGGGTGGTTACTGATTCACCCTCATCATCATAAAATCATATTTTCTCACCTTCTGTTTCATTATCAGAATCAGACCATGGTTAGGGTTAGTTATAACACGACTGCAGCTACCAATTATCATTAATGATTCATTCAAATTTGTAATCAGTGCTTGTAAAATTGGAGTTATCAAAGATAAATTAAAGTTGTGTGTTAGGTCCAGTCAACTAATAGATATGTGCAGTCCATCAATTGACCAATCAGAATGGGGAAAAAAAATACATCTTTCTCTCAAACTGGATAAATTTGGTGTCTGGAGAAAACCCCCCACTGTTAGACTTAAAAAGTTTGCCTCTTGCCTCCAAAGGCTCTTTACGCAACAGAAGAAATAGTCCATAACCAAATAATAACTATTGACAGCAAGTTCTGTGTTATCTATTGAAACCAGGCTTTTGGTTTTGAAAAGAAAAGCACATTGTTGCTCTGTTGAAATCAAATCAATTGTTTTCAGAGCGGAGACCGGTTGTTGAAACTTTTTTCCTCTGGTAGAAGGGATGCTTTCAGTGCTGCCATTAAATATAAAGTGTCTGGAGAAAGTAGAGGTGGTTCTGACAACACAGCAATGCAGCACAGATATGGCCGCTGTTGTTCCTCTGCACTCCTCTATGCAGTTAATCACAACATCTAGTTGGACTCCAGCTGATCTCCAGCTTCTGTTTTCAACCACACTAGGGCCACTAGCAGGTGGGGCCCTCTTTCCAATCTGGTGGCCTCCCTGGAAACGGTGCTCTGGAGTAGCTGAGCGGGCCGTGTGTCTTCCTCTTGAGGGATTCTCCAGTGCTTACAAGGCACATTTCACATCCTGGGAAGAAAACCTGTGCCTCCCTTTACCTAATGTAAATGTTATTTTCTCTGAATGTGTGAGCAGACCTTCCCGTTTACCTTGTGTCATTAATAGGCCACTTCCTTGCCTGGGGGCTGCAGTAGTTTGAATACTGCTTGACATGGCCGGAGAAAACACAATTGGGTCTCACTTCACTTATCATTTGGTGTTTATTAGAATGTGCCTCCTAATTTTAACTTCTGATTCACCATAAATGTGACTCATAGCCGCAAAATGCTGACGTCTCTGAGCTTATCAAACACAGCTGAAAAATTCTTGTTTATTTCTTCAACAGGAAACACACCGCTGCATCTCGCAGTCATGATGGGCAACAAAGGTGAGAAGTGTTAAAAGAGTCACCTCCCCGTGGTCTATTATTGTCTCTCTCTATGTGTCTGTCTCTGTGGCTTTCTAAATGAATCTCTCTCTCCCAGGCTGCATGTCTTTTGTGTGTGATGCCGTTCATTTGCCTGTTTCGCTTTCAGTCTTTCTCTGTTTGTGCATTTATCATCCAACATTTGTCACAGATCATCACCACACAAATCCCAGAAGAGAAGATAGAGTTTTTGTTCATGGACAAAAGTATCTGGATTGTCTATTTAATACATTCACAGAGGATATGAGAACATATTTAATCAGTGAGGATTAGACGATGATGACACTGCAAGAAATAAGATCCTCGCTGAGTCTCTTCAGACTGAGCTTCTACTACTGGCTTAAAGACTAATGATTTGAAGCTGATGCAGAGGATCACTAACTGAGATAAGAAGTTGTTTTCGTTTAGTTGAGTTATTTAACTGACTTTTTATTAGGTTGTGAAACAGAGAAGGCAGCAAATCATTCAGATATTGACTTGTATCCTGCTTTGTTTGTTTTGAAGTATATCACGTATCAAGGCTTTTAAAAGATATCTCTTTGTGATTTTGTTTTCTGCTGAATTGCACTGGCTGGACTGAAAGCATGTGCATGAAACATTAATGCACTGCACCCTCTGGGAGCCGATGCACGCGTTTATTTCACGAGGAGACCTCGGAACGTGCTATTGAAACATTTATTTCCCCCTCCTTTTTGCAGCAGGCTGTTGTGAGCAGTTCAAGCGCAGGTTGTCTTGTGTCGCGCAGCCCCCATTTGTTTAGTTCTCGTCATTGAAACCCATTGGCACACGGGCTGCCATCGATTTCCCATTCACAAAGTTCAATACCTTTCGCCAGAGTAGAGACCATGCCACCACCGATGGGGGTTTCGGACTATGGCTTGCCCCAGTGCAGTGTAGATGCTATGTTATGGAATTGATCGTGCTAATGAGGTTGCCTATCTCCTCCCTTCTGCTGCCTCTGTCCTCCAGGGAGGCTCGGGCCAGACATGGTGAAGGCTTCAGCATGAGATCATAGACTGGGTGTGGCTGCCCTGCTGGGATAGAGAGGACAAGGCTCTCTTTTTTTTATGGGTCTTGGTTTATGTGTGTCTACCCAGGCAAATGATGACACTGATTCTTGTTTAGCTACTTTAATTCTGAGCTTAACACTTCTACAGGGGAAAAATCCCATTTAGAAGAAGACGTCACTATGAGCTTAATACAATACTATATGCATGAAACACATGATAACCTAAATGGTTGCAGGTTCATTTTCTGTTCATAGACTGATCGTCAAACGTCCAGGAAAACAGTAAATGAAGGAGGAAAAGAAGAGATTCAAACATGTTATTAAAGATGAATTGGTGATGTGTTTTTTATTTCATGGATCTTCAAGTCACCATCTGACTCACAATTTGTAATGGAGCACTAATGCTTTTTCTGAAAATGAAACACTACACTAAACACTGTCACTCTTTTTGGATGATGTCATTGTGTAAACAGTTTTTCTCCTGAAGCCCATTTCCTGTCATGTCACATCAAACGACGGAGAAAGATCAAGTTTTCCTTAGCTTTGATGTCTGTTTCTATGGTTACTAGAATAAAATGATGAGCTATCTTAAATTGGTTTCAGTGATACGAGATAACAAAGTCAGGTCATCACTAAATAATCAGCCCATTAAGTCAAGAGGGAAGATTAGAGTCACAATGTCCAGAACATTAACATCATTTGTTTGTGGAGAAAACGTATCAACGGTTTGGGTTCAGTCTGAAAAAAACAGAAAGGAGATGTTTAAGGGTTTTCAGTTCTGCCTCAGAGTTGGAAACAATCCAACTCCCGTTTGATTCAGTCGCTGGGTGTGTGATCGATGGAGAAGAATTGAGCAAAATAGCAATTTTATAGACGCACTCAGCCTGGATGAGTATGAGTGGTGATGGTCGGGGCTTTAACAGCCCACAGAGCTTCTTGACGAGTGTCCCATGTGTAGTCGGTGCACACAGTGCAGCATTAGATTAGCACTTAGTGTCTCCACCCTGCTCTCCCTCGCTCACAGAGGTGCATGTGACTCGTGCAGCTGCTGCACACGCAATTAACGCAGAAACCCACCAGGAGACTTCCTTATATCAATACTTTCACAACTGCATATCCGAATAAATCTGACAGCAACCCGTGGATAATGAATTATAGGATAAGTGTTAATGTATCCACCCTTATTTATCCGATCTGATTGTAATGAATGAGCTGGAGTTGTTTTGTTTCTTTTCTCGCTATAATTCTGCACGAATACACATACAAACTGTATTATATAGATATAACATTGCCCTATAACCGATTAAAATGTACCTCTCACCAG
The DNA here is from genome assembly GCF_947347685.1 of Pleuronectes platessa. Classification (NCBI taxonomy): domain Eukaryota; kingdom Metazoa; phylum Chordata; class Actinopteri; order Pleuronectiformes; family Pleuronectidae; genus Pleuronectes; species Pleuronectes platessa. The sequence goes on from NC_070634.1 coordinate 17,547,114, forward strand.
GATCGATATCTGATAACTGGTCAATAAAAACCTGGTAACTCTCACTGTGTACACAGCTGTTGCATGTCGTACCATGCACTATCTATACCGCTTATTCATTAAGGGTTGGGGGAGGGAGCTGGAGCCAATCCCAGCTGACATTGGGTGAGAGGCATGGTCCAGTTAGGTGCAGTTTGTACTGCTCACACATTGTATCACCACATGTCTGGATGCTCTTGCGGCTACAGTAAATAGTATGTCAGAGCTCATAACATGCAGTATTTGATTAAAAGTGAAATATTTGAAGTGACAAAACACATGATGCACTCAGTTTGGTGCCAGTGGATGAGGCTACATGTCCTGTTTGTTGAGGCTGTTAAAAGAGTATCATCTAAGAGCATCGGTCTGTTTGCATTGTTAAATAACAGATGGTTGCTGTTATTGTCTCTGAGGGTGAAACGTTAAACATATAGCTCCTGGATTAAATTCATGCTGGAGGACATTTGAAACACAGAAAACCTCTGGTAGAAACACTGTGCATGCATGATGATGTCTCAAATCATAATCAGAAGCGAGGGCAGGTCTGTAGCTCAGGGCACTTGGCCTGAGTGGTCTCTTCATGGTTATGTAATGTATATCTGCTAAATGTTGCCATTATATAACACAATCATTGGATTTAGCAGGATGATATATAGGTCAAAGGCCAGAGGGAATGGGAGCATTACGTCAGAAGGCAAGCGCTCGTTCACTTTGCCGTCTGTGTTTATCAGCTGCTTCCACCCTGAGCCTGGGCACAGAGCGGACTAATGCATTCACACTGAGGTTGACCTTTTTTCTCTGCTGATGCAGACCTCTTTGTGATGCACTCTGCAGTGATATCCACTCTTTCTGGGGCCAGCACAGCTTCTTTATTTAATGATGTTGTTAGGGTGATTTTTTTTTTTATTTCCTCACATGTGTGTGTGTGTGTAGTAAAAACACAAAGTTGTGGAGGAAATTGTCACAGCTATTGATTGGCGTGTACAGTAGCCAATGGGGCAGAAAGTGTGTCACGCCCCCTCACCAGAGTTGACAGTATCAACCCGCTCAATGTGGAGGTCGTGAAAAAAGCCTGCTCGCTGTCTCTCTGTGGTCAAGGAGTTCTACGCCTGTGGATTTGACCAATGGATCAGACAGTGTAGGTAACGGGAGGAATTTAAAGTCACTGGGAAGGAGTTAAAAATATTAAATGCCAACGAGTACAGGATGAGTCATCAAAGAGCTGAAACTGGAACTTTAATGTAGAGCTACTGAGGGACAAGAGATCATCTAGAGAGGCACTCATTAGAGTGCATACCTCAGCCAAGGCCCAACAGTCCCCTTTATGAAACCAGAATCAAATTCGATTAGTGAAAATGTCAAAAACACGCCCTATCTCAAAATGAAAAGTATAAAAAGATTCCTGGATCCACACCAATATATCATGGCTTCATCCTGGATTTTCACGTAATTCTTTCCCAGAGTTCAGTGGTAATTCGTTCAATGGTTTTTGCGTTATCATGCTAAAAACAGACAAACAAACCAACCATCAACCAAATAGACATGGGTGAAACCTTGTCCCGCGTTCCAGGCCCTCAGAATGATGTCACACCTGAATAAGCCGAGTCGATAGCGTTCTAATAGCACGGGAACAATGTTTACATTAGCCAGCTAGCTATTGTTCTTACAAAAAGTTCATAATAACGCATTATGTGGCATTTCACACATACCAGAGGCTCTGTAAAATGTCCACAGACAGTAATTGAACAGTACTATGTGTACAACACATTTAAGGACAGGAGTCCTAATATATATCCTCCTACCTTCCGAGTTGAAGTTCCGACCTGGAGTGGGAAATACTGTGGTTTGATGGACTGCGTCAATAACCCGCTGGGCAGAGGGAATGAACAATTAGAACAGGCACAAATATAATTGTAAAATCCTGCAATATTATGTGTATTAATCGATCTTTTGGAGGTAGTCAGACTTTGGACGATCTAAAGCACTTAACATGCAGATCACGTCACAGCGAGTTGGGCAGAAATATAATGAGAAGATGAATTGAGACGAGTCACGATCCAAGTCTTTGAACTTCAGCCGCTCCCCTGGTGCGAACACAATAACTTCCCACTGGCCTGTCTTTGTTCATTTTCGTTTTCTCAACCCTGGGGTGAGCTGCAAGTTAAGGCAAAGCTGTTGCTAGAATGTAGCTGAAATACTTTGGGTGCTGTCAAAAACCTGCCTTTTGATCCCCGTGTAACCACACCGCTGGGACAGCCACTCTGCTCTTTGTTGGGAGGATAATGTTTAATTAGGAAGAGGTTCTACATGTATTCCTCTCCGTCATAAAGAATGTATGAGACGCTGGCCTCTCTCGTATGAATAAAACATGGTTGGTATGTGGATCATTGAGGTGATGTGCTAGTTTAGACTGTGTGTTGTGCTGGATTTTTCAAAGGGCAAGATTAGCTCCCTCTGCCTCCGGACACCAGGTTGGCTCTATAGTATTGATGTTGGCGTGTAGCAGAGGAACAGGTCTGAACACGAGGGCAGTAACCAGGTATATTGAGAGGCTTGTGTGCGGCTTTTGTCAGACTAAGAGATCAGTGCCTGGCCGATCAAACAGCCTCACTTACTCACTCAGCGGCAGACTCTTTGCAGTTAGCCTCTGCTCTTGCATTTGGGCAATTTTCATCTCACAGGGCTGCGACTGCTCCTGCCCAGTGCTTAGACTGAGCCGCAACAGACGCCAACAATAAAACAAATTGTCGTTAAAAAACAACTGACAGCTGAGCCCGAACAACAGGTTTTATTTTCTTTCTGTTTTTTTAGTGCCTTGCTGTAGTTTGTTGACACGATGCCCAGAGGCATAGTAGGGATTTTTTGTGTGCTGCAGTTAGTGCCACAGAAAAAAGAGATGAGTCTCTCTGGCTGTTTTCCCGCACAGCTCCGAGGGTAGCTCGGTACAGTGTGATGTTTTCCATGTGATAATCTTTCCCTCGTTTTACAGCAGTATGTTTGCCCCATATGGCTCCTTGGTTAATGGGTCAGCTGTCACCTCAATCCTACATACAATCTGTCCCTGTATAAAACCAGGATTATTTTAAAATCAGCAATGCCACAAGAAGAATCTCTGCTGGGTATCATACATGTTTACAGCAGGCGGCCAGTCAGTCCTCTGTACCTGAATCTACCGCATGTTGATCGGTCACGTTTGCCATCACTGCATTTGATTGGCCAATAAGCAGAAATGAATAGGGCACATATGCATAAATACAAAATGAATGAAAGCCACTGATGGTGTCCTATAATTGACTTTATTTCCAGCCCTCTCCATTTGTTGGTTGGGTTGTTTGTTAGTTTGTAAAGGAGATTACACAAGTTGCATCAATCTACTGATACCGGAGTTTGTTGAATTTTAGAGGACTGTTTGTGGTGGAGGTATGAGTGTCATTCTAGTTCTAGTTCATTTTGACTGGTTCTTGCTTTAAGACAAGCTGAAGGGAAAATTAGACCTGGCGTCAGTGTTGACAAATTAGTATCCAGGGGTTTATTGTCTTGTTTGACTGCGTGGGAGTATCTTATTATGAATTACATGTGATAGTTACCATAGCAACGTCAAATGGGCCGACAAGAAGCAGGGCTGTGAAGTCAGTCTCTTATAAATCTCCTGAGGAATAATTTGTCCTCTGTGTGTTCTTAAAGCAGGTTTATCCTTCATCATTGTCTTTACATTGTGTGTTCAGCATTGTGGATGCATCAAATAGAGAAATGAGAAAAGCCATAAGCTCTTATTCATCCAATTGTTTTAATAAAGGTCTTTTTTCTTTTTTTTCTCTCCACTTGTTTCTCCATGTTCTTTGTATCTCGGGTTAAAAGGAAATTAATTTCTGATACCTAAGAGTCGCCTCTTACGCCTTCAGATGTTTAGATGGAGACTTCTTCTTTGTTCTGTTTTATAAAAATCTTTTATTGGGGCTAAATTTACCATTCAGGTTTCATCACCTGGCTTTTGCTCGATTTAAACACATCTCCAGTTCCTCTTGTTTGAACAGAAAGCACCTGCCAGGGCTTTTGACTGAGTTTTTCCAACCTTTGTGATGGTAGCATCTGTAGAGTCGTGTTCATAAGACACATTCATATAAATGTTTCTCTTTCCTTTGCTGTTGTCTGTGTCGCTGGTCTTTTATTTGCATGCTTTTTCTTTTGTGTCTTTCTTTTCCTAATTGCGATGCCATGAGTAAACCTTATCATCCATGTAAGTTAGTGTTAAGTAATAATCTTCCTGTCTGTTTGGACCTCCTACAGAGTGTGCACACCTGCTGCTGGCCCACAATGCACCAGTGAAGGTGAAGAACGCTCAGGGATGGAGCCCCCTTGCAGAGGCCATCAGCTACGGAGACCGGCAGATGAGTAAGTATCTGTGACTGACTGGCTGCCTCTGCTTGGTCATACACTGAGACAGAGCTTTTGAAACTCCACCACCACCACCACTGCTTCATCCTGATCACCTCGTCAAGGTGTCAGCCAACTCACTCACTGTAACAAACGTGGCTTTGGTGCAGCTTCAGTCGGGATTTTCCTGTGTGAAAACATTGAAGTGGGAGAGAAAAGGTCCCATGGACAGATGCAAACTAACAAACAGCTCGGCACATTCTGCTTCCCAGTGAGGCCGTGACGCCGGCCTGCCTCCTTTGTCCCTCAGAGAGAGGGGACATTCCTCAAGGGCCCTCTGGCTTTTGTGCTTTGATGAAAGGCAATTCATTAGATGTTTCTCTCTCTCTCGCCTCTCATAGGCTGATTAAGCTCAAGCCCTTTTCTCGCCCATTTCCTGCCCACAGTCCAAAGTCTGGATTAAACTCGGGTTTAGAATATTAAAGTGTTATGTATCCAATTACCGTTAATAGTTATTATCTCATTGTACAAGAAACTGGCACCTAGATCTATCATAGAGGGTTTTTAATGCTATTGATGTAAGAGGGAAGCATGAGAACACTCTTTGTACGCAGGCTGTAGAGTTTTATTGAATATTAACACGGGGATGTTTGAAAGATGCATTTTGTTAATTATCTACTTAAAGTTCCTAACATGTTAATCATGAGGATTTAGAATAGATCATGTCTCAATGTTTTCAGTTGGTTTTGCCGGCTGTTTGTACAGGAAGAATCAAACCGGTTTATAATATATATTGACACGAAGCAACACCAGTTACCTTCCATGTGGTTCATTCAGTTTTGTTCTGCATCTGTAAGACAAATACAGCTTTCATACTGTGTGTGAAATGCAACAAATTGATTCTGGTTTATGACTGACAGGTCTTAGAAAGAGAGAACAGCTCTTCTAGTTTGGTATCAATATAAATACCTTGATGTCATTTCAAAATTGTCATTATTATGTGTTTTCTTTTTTAGCCGTCTCCATTGTCAGAGCATGTGAATTGCCTCGCAGCTCATCGCAGTTGTTGAGAAGAATGAATGCACTTATCTTTGCTTTGTTGTGAATTGATCTGTCAGAAGGTATGTTTGGTTTGCTGTGAGTTTGCAGGTAAGTGTCTGATTGGCTGGGCATGTGTCTGAAGGGATCAGACGGAGGACAGTGCAGACTGGTTTTGGTCAGTTGGCTGATCTCTTGAATCATCTGTCAGGTTTCAGAGGAAAGAGGCTCTACAGCTTCTGCTGAGCAGGACTTGTCTCTGCCTCCTGGGCGAATTTATTGCCACACTAATGTACAGGCCAGGCAAACAACACTGTAATTGCACTGATCAGTGTGATGCTGATCCACTGACTGCATTCACACTTTCCTTCTATAGGATTTTACCTGGCTGCCATGATGACATTTAAGGTGAAAGATGTTGAGGGAAACTTGACCTTTTCTTTATTCAGTCCATGTTGAGTCCTCCTGAGGATGAGCCGAACTGAGCCCTGCTTATCAGACATTCGATGACACCCAGGAGCTTTGTTTTACAAACAGGGTCATGTCCTAGACTGAATCAACAACTTTTCATATAGACGGTGCAGGCAAACATCTTCTCGAAAGCGATAATTATTAAAAAAGAAGTTACTGTGTGGTTTTTGGTGAATATTTATGGCAAACTTTTGCAGATATCTACCCACACTTGCAGCCATTTGAACAAGGTGTTAAAATGTGGCTCAGAAATAGATTTTGTCAGTGTTTGGTTCAGAAAGAGTTATTTCCATCCTCACTCGGCTGTGCCGTCACTTTCAGGAGTTTGTTTAAAGAGCTGCTTCAGTCAGGGTGACTGTTTTTTCAGATGAGGAACATGTCAGACTGCAGTGGTCTTTGTAGTTGACTGTTGAATAGAGAACCAGATTTGAGTTTGCTGCCAAAACTATGTTTGTGTGAGATTAAATGAATTTCAGCAGCTAGTCAGAAGTTATACACCTGGAAAAAAGGGTAAGGTTTTTTTGTTTGTCTGATTCAATCCAAGTTTAAGGGCGTCGTCAAATTTTCTCTTTATCTTCAAAATCTGTGGAATATTGGATCATTAAAAAAAAAAATCAAGATCAAGTGATCATCCCCTTGTGACTTCAAAGCCACAAAAATCACTGCTTGATATGTGTAACATGTTTCTGAGTGATATGTGGGTTATATAAATGAAGATGGAAGCTTTGTTTAACCATCAGTGTTTGTCTATATTTGGGGGAACTGACCAGGTGGGAATATGGTGCTGGTATTTTTATTAATTAGAATTTTGTTTTGTGTTTTCACCACATTTTCCCAAGATTCTGTTGGAACTTCTCCCCAATAACTGATCTCATTTATACTCAAAAGATGCAAGTGTCTTTACTTTCATATGTAAAATAGGAGTTACTCCAAATATTCTTTTTGTTTCTTAGTCTTCCATTGAGACACAAAAATAAAGATTGAACACAGAAATGTAGATTTCACATATACAATCAAACACAAGTAAACATTATTACATTGACTTATAACTATCTAATAAGTTCAGCTTCTTCAGGCAACATTTAGAAGATTTGTAATATATTTGAAGCACAGTGGATCTTTGTTCTTCGCTTGAACTTGAGTCCTTAACAGCCGTAGTATTAGACGTCCAATTCAATACTCCAGGTTTGATAGCAAAGTGAATAGGCCCATTTAAAAAGCAATATCACATCTGACAAAATACTATAAAATATTAACACAAATTTTATTCTATGATAAAGTACTTTTCACTGACATCCGTTCCTGTACAGGCCTCAAGCTGAACTAAATCCTCTTTTCCTCCTCACTACATTCACAGACTTCTTGAAAGCAGCTTGTAAGTTTTTAATCAGATGGTTAAAAGTCCCCGTGCTGCACGGCCGTCATGAGTCTTTTTAGATGTCTTGTAAAATGAATTGACTGTGCCTCAGTAAGTTTGAAAAGCCCAACTGGTTGTCTGTTCCACACAGGGACTCTGTGTCAATATTGACTGTTCTCAGATTATTGGATTATTTTCCAGTCACAGCCAAGAGCTAATTGTTAAATAGCAGCAGTTTGTGGTGACTTCAATGCAAAAACGGTCCTGACTCTGCCTCTGTTCATTAATTTGAGGAGGTGAATTTACTGGGATCACTCACCTTGTTAATGCCAGGAAAATGTCCTAATCAGTATCAGAGTGAATTAGTGCCAGCATGGAGAGTCAGTTTGGTTTAGCGCTGAAGCAGTCAGTATTGGTTTCTCGGCCTGTGCTGGACAGGTCGGCCGTGGGCAGATGGTGAGATTGTACTCCATTCCTTATCCCGCTGAGAGGCGGCTAGGATCAGGAGGAGCCCCATTCAGGGCTTGTCTGCACTCATTAGGCAGCCGGGCCACAAAGATAGACCTCGTCCTCTACCTGTGTCTGCGTCAACTGCCACGTGTGTCACCGTGTGTATCAGTGTTTGTGTGTGTGTTTGTGTATGCATTGTGTTCTCATTTGGCCCTGTTTTACCCCTGCCCCCTCCACACCGCCTCGTGTGGAGCACCGGTCTCACCATATGAACAACATATTTGTGTGTGTTGACTGACCACGTGGACATAAAGCCGCACAGGGGCTAGTTATGCTGCTGATGATGCCATATGTCCACTGTTGCTTTTCATGCTAATAAAACAGAGGGCGGTCTGAGTGTCACAAGCCAAATATTTTCTTTTTTCATCACTGTTTCCATGAGTTTTGCAAGTGGTAATTTAATCCCCTCCTGGCTCCATAAAAGCACCACAGTTATGTCGATGGGATGCTGATGCTCCCATTCCGCTTATATACAGCAAATGACATTCAAATGAATGCTTACATTAACAAGCAGGGCTCCTGCAGCCACTGGGATGTGAAGAGATGTGATGGCTTGTTAATGTAGCCCCTCACGGTTAAGAGCCTGCTTGGAGTGTGTCTCTCCCAGGTCATTAAGGAGTTATGGGGGCAGCTCATTAGCAGGCAGCTCCATGTCTGCCAGGGTCGTTCCCTTTGAACTTCCTGGAATGGTTTAATCCCGGCAGGTGGTGCGCAGGGATTGGTCGGACGCTGCTCGGAGTGCCCCATGTGGCTGCAGGAAGTCAACATAGCTCTGAACCATAAATCACATATACATTAAAGTGCGTGCTCTTTGCATTTTGCATGATTCACTGTCGGATGGATTTGCATAAAGAGGCAGCAAAGTTATACATTATACACACAAGATTATTTATTACCTCTCTGAGCATGTTGCTGAAATGTTTAGCGGAGCATTTGTTGTGAAAATATCTGGACCACATCTGTACGGTCCTACATCAATACTGCATTACTCTTGCCACTGTGCAAATAGTTTTATTTTAATATTATATTAGGTCACATTTTAACTGTGCATGCTCCAAAACGTCACCTATACATTTAAACAAAAAAAGCTCCTTTTTTCTCTAACAATATATTTTAATGTATATCAAAACGTATACAGCAATGAACAAAAATAAATGATATCCCTCATACAGTCACAGGTTCACAAACGCATACAAAAAAAGCTCCTTAATGTAAGAGGGCAGCTGTCTTCAAAGTTAAGGCAAGCTCTGTGTTTTAGAAAAATGTAAAACCAGTCTTCTTTCTCAACCAGTAAATCCTGATTTGAGGAGAGTCTTGACTTTCCTGCCACGTAGAGAAGGAGCATTTCCACTTGGCATAACAGCAACATGGCAGAGGAATTACTTTTTGAATATAGTGACTAAATGTTCTACTTGGAGTGAGTTATTTCTGGGGATCAGATTCAAAACGGCAAAAGGTGATTAACCGTCAGCTGTTATGGGAACTAACACTTGTCTCCACTTGTGAATAATTTTCCCCTCCAGACGCTCGTCAGTCACACAGCAGGGAGCTTCCTGTTTGCTGATGGGTTTGGACTCACTTGTGCTTTTTCTTCATCTGCGTTTGTCTTTTTTGTTCGTCTGTGTCCTCCAGTCACGGCGCTGCTGAGGAAGCTGAAGCAACAGTCCAGAGAGACTGTGGAGGACAAGAGGCCCAAGCTGCTGAAAGCCTTGAAAGAGGTTTGTTAGTTCTTATTTGTCTGATCGTTTCTCTCTGATGATGCTGCCCCTGATGTTTTGGTGTCTTGAGTCTTTTTACATCTCCGTTCTGCCGCTTGTACCCCGATTACACCAGAATCCGCATGGGTATACTCAGTTTTTTTTTAAACACGGGTAAACTTCCCCATAAAAGGCCAGACTCCCACTGCTAGAAGAGGAGTCTGCCCTTCTGTTGTCTGGTGGGTCATGTTCAATGTCACAACGTGTTGTGAAGCACAGCACACAACAGAACAAACAAACATTTTACCTCAGTCCCTCTTTCGAACCCAAAGGCGACTGAATGATTTTAGACCGCTCGCATCTTACACGATATGAAGAAAATATCGCTATTGCAATTTTTTTTCAAAGATGTGAAAAGTTAATAAGTACAAAACACTTCATTGCTCTTGATGTGCCAATGCCTGTAACTTCAAGGTGCGCCATGTTATTGTGCCAGAAAAAAGTGCAGTGTCACTGCCTATAGTCTATACTGCCACAATAAAGAAGAAGACATTAGCAGGTTCAACTGGGTGTCATGTTTCCATCACTGCTGATCAGGGCTGGAGTCGATAAAGAGTCATGTGACCCAGAGGTGAAAGCCAATTGTATCCATTCTCACTGCTGACAAATACAGATGTTAGTGGATGTTCTTGGGTTTTCTGACCAGTGGATAAGGGTATCTAGATCTTATAAACACCACTGCCTGAACTGCAATAGTTTCTATGTCACTTTAAAACCAAATAAACACACAAAGAGAGTTAAATATACATATTTCACACCCACAGATTCACAATCATTGTTCCCAGACCACAATGAAGATTCTCTTTCAAAAGTGATTCATTTCACAATGAGGCAACGCCAAGAGGGACACACAATCACTCACAATGGCCCGATGCACGCCTGGCCATTTACATCTAGTCAGAGATGTGCTTGTTCAGGGTTAATGAAGCCTCAATATGCCTTTGTGTGACATCACATGCACACATACACTGTAATGTAACCACACACAGACATGACGATCAGAGCCACAATTACCCCTCTGGATTTGTTGTGTCTGGCTGATATGATGACACACAGGCCTCACACAGACACAGTAAACATTTAGTCATGTACAGGCTGTTGCACTGTATCTACACATTTGAACTTCACCACACAAGAGCCCTTTGGTAATAGTCATGCTGCCTAACATCAGGTTATTGACTCTGTAGGTGTAATCATCTGGTGATTGTAGCTTTCAGGTCATCTGTGCTGCTACAACCCCTCCTCAGGAGAGTCAGGGAGGAAGTCATCAGAAGGACAGACTATCTAAAACCATGTTTTTCTACTGTGTTATCGAGGACCTGTTTCAATGGTTTTATCACCTCAGATTTTGACGTCTTTAAAAGTTGCTTGACATTGAAAGGTGTTTACTGTGACATGATGTGAACCTTCCTGGATGTTGACGAGGCACAGATGCTGCAGATAAATGTTTCTGCGTCATCATCGCTCTGAGATGATAAAAGGTCTGGGAAGGGACGTTCCTCTGTCGGCCTGAGTGAGGGATAGATTGAGGCCACCAGTGAAGAGATCAGTACCTCCCATCAACTGTACTGAGGGGTGTCAGTCAGGCAGGACTTGTTATGGACAACATGGAATCTGTTTACTTACATGGTCATTGATTATTTTCAGTCACTTCTTCATACGCCCTACCGGCACTGTCAAAACTTACTGGGCCGAATAATTGGATTAATACGCAGCTGGAAATAGTCCCAAAATAATACAGTGTTTAGTCCTTTCGTTGAATTTATCGACAATAAGACCTGAACCTGTCTTTAAGGTATGCAGCGATTCTGTTGTGAATAGCTTTGTGTTTCGACTCGTATAGTTTAACCGGTGATTCTCTATCTTCATTTGCAGCTTGGTGACTTTTACTTGGAGCTTCACTGGGACTTCCAAAGCTGGGGTGAGTCAAGTTCCACAATCTGCTGCCCCATAATATTTATGTTAACAGTTATGTTAACAGACTAATTTAATCTCAGTTTCAAAAACATAATTTCTTCTGGCAAGTAACCACATGTCCCGAGTTAAAATGTCGTCTGGAACTCAGAGGACTGACACACTATAGTCAGTGAAATATGATGAGGTCAGAGTTTTCACCTTGTGCCATGAGGTCCACTGCTGGAGTCAAGTTACTCCCCCTTCTGGGAATGAGCTGACATACCATCCTCTCATGTGGATGTGAGTCTCCATTTATGCTTAGTCAGGGATATCTGCCAGCACCAGGAGCAGAATGTGTTCTCCAGCTGTCACCACTACTAAACAATGCAGGGCCTCGTATATGCTAATGAGGGATATTGTATCAGAGTTTAATAAATGTATCTAATGGTGCTGGTGTAGGAGCATTTGGTTTGTCAGCAGAAATCTGGTCTGAGCCCGGCTGGAATTCTGTGTCTTTGTGAATTATTGACAAGGTGGACAAGGTTATGTAATGGACGCATGATGGGAACTGTATATTCAGTGGTTGCATAACTGTGTCTGTGTGTGTGTACTCAAATTTTTGTTGTTGTACGAAAGTAAACGCTTTGCTGTAAAGACAGACATTGAGATTATTTTTGTGGGTTACAGATCTACATATTTACTATTTTCCACATTGTTTTGTGTTTTTCCCCCTCATCCCTCGACTCTTCAAAAGGAAAAACAGGAATATCCCGTTGACACTTATTCAAGTATTTAGACAAAGCACCTTTGGTAGCGATTATAGTCCCGAGCCTGCTTATATGACACAACAAGTTCTGCTCACCTGGATTTGGAGATTTTCTGTCGTTCTTCTCTGCAGATTTTCTAAAGCTCTCTAGAGATGTTTAATTTGGTTCATGTCAGGTCTCGGGTTAGACCACTCGAGGAAATTTACAGAGTTGTCCCAAAGTCTATGTTTAACTGTTCGTCCAGGGTCATTGTTCAGTTGGAGGATGACCTCTTTGGACCAGTATGAGGTCCTGAACACTCAGGACCAGGTTTTCATTAAGGATATCTCTGTAATTTGTTCTGCACCTTTCCCTCAATCCTGATGGCCCCCCCCGTCCCTGACCCCGAAAACATCCCCACGGCATGAAGCCACCAGCATGTTTCACAATTGGGATTAAATGGTCAGGAGATGGTTTCCTCCAGGCAAGACTCTTTCCAAATAATGTCCGATTGATTAAATTCATCATAGGTGGACTTTGATCAAGTGTAAAAACCTCTCAAAGATCTTTGAGAGAAAAGAATATTTCAGTTTTTCCTTTTCAATAACTTCTTTGTCATTAGGAGCGTTGAGTGCAGATTGATAAATAAAATATTTGAATGGTTTAAGTTTGAGGCTGCAACATGACAAAGTGTGTAAAATAGGTGACCGAGTCGGAATATTTAGTGAATGAGAAGAATCAGGTTTAAACCAACACGTCTCATGGATCCGTGCTCACATCGCTTGAGGGATTTCTGTCTAGGTGCCGTTCAGGCCTGATGAGACAAACGGGAATGTTTTACTCTGCTGGGTTGTAGAAGCCAGTGTTTTCAGTTTTTTTCTCCAATGCAGCCATTCACAGATCTTCACTAGACTTTTAAACTCAAATTCTGTGCATTTGAAACAGCAAAGGAAAATTAAGCCTCATGCTTCAGTGACTTAAAGCCTGGTGGGGGCTGGGAGTTATTAAATATTAAGCCACAGAACTAGACGTGCACATGGTCTATATGCTACAGAAGCCTTGAAGTGGTCGCCTTTATTATTGAGTGAAGTTTCTAAATCGAGGCCCCTCCAAGGTGTATGACACGTTTAACTGAATCTTTTCGTGTTGCAGTGCCTTTGCTCTCCAGAATCCTGCCTTCAGACGCCTGTAAGATCTACAAGCAGGGCATCAACATCAGGCAAGTCCTCTCCACAAATGGAATGCATTCATGTCAAATATGTGGTAATTAAATTAGCTTTGGAACATTATATGTTAATGAGTTTGTATGAAAGTAAACAAGGACCAGCTTAACGGAAACGGCATTGAAATAAACTGCAATTCCTCAAGAAAAAGCTTCAATCGAGGCACTTCGTTACTTAATGGTTCAGAATGTATCTGCCCTCTCATGCTGCACACAACACATCATCTCTTTCGTCTCTCTCTGCCTCTCATTTCCTCTCCTCAGTCCAGTTGGTTTAACTTGAGTGTGAAATAGATTAAAACAATTAGAGCTTCTTAGATCTGTAGAGGATGCAGACAAAGATGTCAACTCGGAAGGGCGAGATGCAAGATCTTTTGACAATAAAGGCAGATGCTGCTGCTGTAAATAAAACATTTTAAGCAGAATTCATAGGTCACGTCCTGCCTCAGCAGCTGACCCTCACCGGAGCGTGCCGGACATTTTCCTCTTGTTGTAAACGGTCCTGTCACGGACAATCTCCTGCATTGTTCCTCATAATTGAAAGAAAAACTCTGGAAAATATCCTCTGGAAAATATCCAGACCCTTAACACAAAACTGTTAAAGTGTTGCTCAGCTTAAAAACAAAGTGGCGTCAGCAAAACTCCAATGCAGCTGACACACACACACACACACACACACACACACACACACACACACACACACACACACACACACACACACAAAACAAAGAAACTATAGCAGGAATCCACAATGCTGGGTTTTAGGCCGCCTCTGTAGCATATGCACAGTTAGTAACCCACTGCTCAGTGTACTATAAGTTATTTTTGTTTGCTTGACAGACGAGGCCAGGCCCTTATCCAGCACATACGCACATGCTTCTATATTTGGGCTCCACAACATATCGACGGAATCTATTTGAAGAAAAAATTCAATTTGTGTGAGACGCCCTTGATGCGGAGCTCGTCGTCACTCAGAATCTGCTCCTGTCTGATTTGGTATTCAGAATGCCCTCTGATTATCCTGGAGTTAAGAAGATGGTAAAAGAACTGTCACTGTGAGCTAATCTACTTTCATGTGCTACAGTGTGTCAACCTGTCACACCGACTCTCAGCACCCAGCACTTTGTTTCTGCTCTTCAAAAGATGACATTTTTCTCTCTGCCATATCTGACTCCAGGACTTCCCATTCTGACAAAATATATATATTTTTTAAGAATCTTGATATGTTGGTTTCCCGTGGCAATGATTTACATACACAACGGCTCTCATCATTCAGAGCAAAGGTGTGACAGGTTTTCTTCAGCTCCAGTTTTTCACAGTGTCTCCCGCGGAGTTAGATGTGACTCACAGTAAACTCAGTTGAGCTCCTCTGCTGTCATCTTCTGGTTACTTCTCCTGTTATCTCCTTTCATATTTCCGAAGTTCTCACACTAAACTATCTTAAATGTTTGTGTGTGTGTAGACTGGACACCACCCTGATAGACTTCACGGACATGAAGTGCCAGCGCGGTGACCTCAGCTTCATCTTCAATGGAAACGCCATCCCCTCCGAGTCTTTTGTCGTTCTGGACAACGAACAGAAGGTTTTCCAGCGGATACACCACGAGGTGTGTGAGACCCACACAGATATGAGTGTGAAAGTCTAAAGCCTCATTTACAGAGTTCACATTACAACACTTATTTACAGTTATGGATAGTGTGTGTTATTACAGATGAAGCTGCTGATTTCTGTCTCAATTCATCGTTTTGTCTGATAAATGTAAAATCTCTTCATATATATCTTGTTTTGGTGTGTTCTGTCTTTTCCATAGTTTTCTACTTGTGTTGATGCTCATGTCGTGTAACTTTAGGAGTCGGAGATGGAGACGGAGGAGGAAGTTGACATCCTGATGAGCAGCGACGTCTACTCTGCCACACTCTCCACCAAGTCCATCACTTTCTCCAGGGCGCAGACTGGCTGGCTGTTCAGAGAAGACAAGACGGTCGGTGTCAAGTTATTGTCCTCGATGTCGTTAGCGTGAGATTAATTGTCAGATTGTTATTGTTATTCCCACTGCCACCGCTTTCCCAAACGCTGCTCCGGGTCACAGGGTCTCACCAGCTCTAGGAATTCCAGGAATCTTCAGTAGCTTTTTTCCCAGACACAAAGTTGGAAATTTGATTAATTCTTTGGGAAACGCAGGAAATGGACAGGAGACGATGCACAGGGGCTCAGTAAACAGATTTCTATCAGCGTGTAATGTACACAATATGTTATGCTTTAGGTAAACCAGACAGTTGACCCCTGGACCTGTAACTTCTCTGCCCTGAAAAAAATTCTATAAAACAAAGAGTGATAGAAATTTAAGGTCATGAAAGGTCTTAAATGGAAAACTAAAGAAACCAGATTGTTCCGTTTACTCTTTCTTAACTGTTCTCTGTTTTACTTTGCTTGATGTGTAAATGTTGTTTTTCTGGGTCTTCTTATTATTTTACCTTGAACTCCCTCCACTTTCCTGATCATATTTCCTGTGCTTCAAACCCTCACCAGGCAGGAAAAGACAGTAAATGAATTGGGGGTAGCAGCAGTGATAACCCAAGGAAGGAACCGCAGGTGATAGGCTCAGGGTTAAAAACAACACAGACGGGGTTAGGGAGACGCGGAGGCGGTGAAAGAGATATGTGGAGATTGCTCCTTTGTCCTTTTGACGTGGGTTTAAAAGGGAAATTGGCGGCTCAGCGGGGGGGACTTATCTCGCTGTTTCTTCTATCTCAAGGAGCGCGTGGGAAATTTCCTGGCAGATTTCTACTCGGTGAACGGCCTGGTCCTCGAGTCCAGGAAGAGACGGGAGCATCTGAGCGAGGAGGACATCTTGAGGAACAAAGCCATCATGGAGAGCCTGAGCAAAGGAGGGAACCTCGTAGAGCAGAACTTTGAGGTGAGTCGGGATGATTCTCACTGGTCGACTCAGTAGAGCGACAGAGTAAACAGTCGCGTTTACAGCATCTGTCCACAGCTGGTGTGTGGTGCTACAGAGCCAAACCATAATTACCCATGATTGCGTAAAGATAAGTGGGGTTATGGGGCCACCTTGAGCACGGAATCCGCAAACTCCCTCAAACGTGTACACACACACACACACACACACACACACACACACACACACACACACACACGTATTTTTAATGTTGGCTATGAGGGTTTCTGTCGGACCACGTCTGTAACTTTCCAAAATCAACGATCCAACGATCTGCCAGCTGTGCAGAGGTCAGAGAGGAGTCAAGGGTTGAAGTTCTCTGTTGCTCTGTTTTCCTTTTGTTACACAACTATTTCTATCTCCTAAGATCTCTATTTTGTCCAAGAGACTCAAAACTATCTCCTTCTTTAGTGAGCTGTATTTTAACTCCATGATCCCTTTGGGCTTTGGACCTTTTTGACCAAAAGGTTCAATGAATTATGGAACAAGTGTGAAGGACAAGCATCTGTATGTAGTGTCTGTTTTTTACGTTTTCTGATATGAAAACTTTCATTTACAGAATAAACTAAACACACCGATCACTGATATATTGGAGGTTTTTTTACTCCCTAATATTAATACATTGATCCACAAAAACCCATATCAGCAGATTTCTACAAATGAGACCAGTGTCTCATTTGTAGAAACCAGTGTCTCATTTGTAGATTAGTGTGAAGATTAATGTACACACATTCTTTCTGTTGTGTTTATTTAACGTTGTGTGACTTATCTTTGGGTTTAATGAAGGAAGGTAAATTGAAATGATGCTGAAATGAAAAAATAACTAACTCCTGTCTTTCTTATTCTCTAGTTGGGAAACTGTCAAAGAAACTAAACTGTGTTTTTATTGTTGATGAACCAGAATATATGTTTGTCTTTCAGCCTTAATATTAATACCAGTGATTTTCACTACTTCCTTGTTTTTATGAATGACAAATGACCAATCAGCAGAACTCAGTCCTGCGTACTTCATCCCATAAACCAACAAAAAGTACTACTGGATTTTTCACTTAAAAGTACCACACCAACGTTTAGTTCCTAGTTACGATGGTTTAAATACAGGTTTGTTTTCTCCATTTGCACTAAGCTCCCTTTATATACGTGGCTGCAATAAAACTGGCTATGATTCATATTCCTGGTTACACAGTGAGTGAGGAGAACTGTATGTTTAAGCTGTAACTCATAGAGCTTAACAGACAGGAATCTCTGTCTTAAAGATAATTGAGGTTTGGATGTTGTCTTGAGAAACAATGAGGATTAAAATGCAGCTAGAACAACTAGGAACCAGTCGGGTCACAGTTTTCTCTTTGGTTAAACATCCTGTTTACTTATACCTCCTGCAGCGTAACCACCAGTCCAGTCCTGAAACTGTCCTGTCCCGCTGGAACCTTGGGGTAGGACATAAGTCTCAGAAAAAATCCAATCCACCTCCCACCACCCCCCTGCTGTATATGTTCAAAGATCAATCCTGTAGAAACCGCATGGCCCCTCCACTCTATCAATCCATTTTGCATGGTTTATTGAAAAATTCCAGTCTCATTCCCCCACTGTTGTTTCTTCAATGTCTCCAACATGAGACCGAGCTCCTGTCACTTCTGTTATGAGGGAGGTTTGCTCCCCCCCTGATCCACTTTGCATGGAATCGAGTGCCCAGCACTGCCACCTGGTGGTGAAAACGACAAACCAGCCCCTAGTTCACAGGGAAGATCCTCCGGCATATCACCTCCCCCCCCTCACCTCACTGCAGTATGTTCCAGAGTTTGCTTAGCAAGCCCTTGTCCACACACACGGAGACTAAAGCTTTGTGAAGACAAAGCCTCCAAATACTCCACCGATGCTTTTTAACTGCTCGCCTGTGTTTTTGTCGACACTCCCTTGTTCCGTGCTGGGCTTTGTCTCATCACAGTATAATATGATGTGTGTCAGTCTATCCGTAAAGATCCGAACCAGACTCTTCTCAGGTCTAAAGTGAAAAGCTGTGTTTTAGGTTGCCTTGCTGTCAGTGTGGAAATAACTTCCCCCTCAACGCTGCTGGAAAACGATACATGGAAGGGGGTGAGAGGGAAATAAGCAGCTGCTGTGACGTAGCTGTGTTTACCACAGAGAGGGCCAGCGGATCAGCTCTGTGCCTGTCGACACAGGGAAGCGTGGGGAGGCTTTTCAACTGGGGCTTGACACTATTGATCTCACGGATGAAGGCTAAAACCCCTGGTGCCATGGAATGATGGAGGGGGGGAGCGGGAAGCAGCATACCAGCGTACCAGGGCCCCCTCCGTCGCCTGTTTTTATTCTGCCCTCGTCACAACAACACGCCAGAGCTGATACGCACAGTGTGGGAGCGAGCACCTGACAAAGCTGCTGAGGAGAAAAAAATCCCTGAAGCCTATCTGTGATGGCTGCACTGTTGTTGGAAATGATGGGGAGACATGATATGGTCCCCAGTGTTTTTCCCACCTCAGACGACTGACTCTTGGCCCGGGCCGGCGTCTCCTCACTCGCCACATTTCCCCACATTATTCTGCCCTAGTTGAGTTGTTGAACCACAGAGGACGGGTCAGCTGGCCTCATTCTCTTTTCTTTTTTTTTTAACTGAACCGTCGTTTTCAGGGGAAAGTGGATGGAGATCCTCCCAGCTCCAGGTCAGGGTCAGCAAGGAGAGATCGTCCAATCTGAAAATAAACTGACGTAGGAGTTGAGATCGTTTTCCACAGAAAGTTTAAATGATGGATTTGTTTTGGAGAAGGTTTTCTTTAACGCTGCTTGGCTGCTGGAAGAATCAGTGGATTAGGGCGTGACCAATTTATCGGTGGGCCGACGTGAGCCTTTCACAAACATATCGGCATCGTTATTTATGAAAGACAATGTGAAAACTTATACTTAGATAGAATGAATGAACAAAGCAAAATAGATGTTTTTTAAAGAAAATATGTACAAATTATTAAACAAAAATTCTTAATTCAAGTTTTATATATTTGGCTGAATTAGTTTTTTTCTTTTATTCCTATGTTTTTATAAAAAGGTCGATTTCAGAAGTTATACAGTTGAATTTGAACAAAAGTAGAATTAAATATAATAATTAAAAAAAATAAGTTGCACAGGATTATGGAGGCCTTTCATTAAAAAGTACTTATATTTTATTCAGATGATTCTGATTTGTATTTTTATCACTTCAAAGTACATCTTGTAGTGAGAGTAGATAAACCTAACCCTGCTGTAAATTATTATCTTTCAGAATTGTACTTATACATCTTTGGTGGTTAACTGCATCTAACAGGATGTTACAGTGCCTTGCATAAGTATTCACCCCCCTTGGACTTTTTCCCATTATGTACTGTTACTAACTGGAATTCAAATAGACTTAAATAAACTTTTTCCCGTTTGATCAACAAAACATGCATAGTACTTTGGAGGTGCAAAATAAATTTTATTGTGACACAAACAATAATGAGAACAAAAAAGTTGACATCTGTTGGGTGCATAAGTATTCACCCCCCTGTGTCAATACTTGGTAGAACCCCCTTTCGCTGCAATTACAGCTGCAAGTCTTTTGGGGTATGTCTCTACCAGCTTTGCACATCTAGAGATGGAAAGGTTTGTCCATTCTTCTTGGCAAAAAAGATGAAGCTCAGTCAGATTGGATGGAGACCGTCTGTGAACCGCAATCTTCAAGTCTTGCCATAGATTCTCTATTGGATTGAGGTCTGGGCTTTGACTGGGCCATTTTAAGACATTAACATTCTTTAATCCAAACCATTCCTTTGTAGCTCTGGCTGTATGTTTAGGGTCATTGTCCTGCTGGAAGATGAACCTCCGCCCCAGTCTCAAGTCTTTTGCAGACTGCATCAGATTTTCTTCAAGGATTTCCCTGTATTTGGCTCCATCCATCTTTCCCTCTATTCTGACCAGTTTCCCTGTACCTGCTGAAGAGAAGCATCCCCACAGCATGATGCTACCACCACCATGTTTCACTGTTGGGATGGTGTGCTCAGGGTGATGGGCAGTGTTGGGTTTTTGCCACACATAGCGTTTTGCATTGAGGCCAAAAAGTTCTATTTTGGTCTCATCTGACCAGAGCACCTTCTTCCACATGTTTGCTGTGTCTCCCACATGGCTTCTGGCAAACTCCAAACGGGATTTTTTATGGATCCCTTTCAACAATGGCTTTCTTCTTGCCACTCTTCCATAAAGGCCAGATTTGTGGAGTAGACGACTAATAGTTGTCCTGTGGACAGATTCTCCCACCTCAGCTGTGGATCTCTGCAACTCCTCCAGAGTAACCATGGGCCTCCTGGTTGCTTCTCTGATTCATTTTCTCCTTGTCCGACTCTTCAGTTTGGGTGGACGGCCTCCTCTTGGTAGGTTTGCAGTTGTGCCATATTCTTTCCATTTTCTTATGATGGATTTTATGGTGCTCAGAGAGATGTTCAAAGCTCTGGATATTTTTTTATAACCTAACCCTGCTTCATATTTCTCCACAACTTTATCCCTGACCTGTTTGGTGAGCTCCTTGGTCTTCATGATGCTGTTTGTTCAGTAATGATCTCCAACAAACTCTGAGTCCGTCACAGAACAGGTGTATTTATACTGAGATTAAATTGCAGACAGGTGGACCCTATTTACTAAGTATGTCAGCGTC
Organism: Pleuronectes platessa; assembly: GCF_947347685.1. Taxonomy (NCBI): domain Eukaryota; kingdom Metazoa; phylum Chordata; class Actinopteri; order Pleuronectiformes; family Pleuronectidae; genus Pleuronectes; species Pleuronectes platessa. The sequence continues at coordinate 17,568,135 of NC_070634.1, forward strand.
CAGTCCTCCAGCCACAGATACACATGTGATGTTAGTGTGTACGAAATAACTCATTCTTACAGAGGCATACCACTACTACTACTTTTATTTCTCATGGTTGTATTTGTAGAAATATAAACCTGTTCTGTCTGAATGCACAAATGATTAAGATCAAGTATAAACACTGGTGTTCAGGAGGGAGAGGTCGGAAAGTTGGATCAGAAGTCACTTCAAATAACATCACATGTTCAGTGTTTGACTGTGTTGGTGGTTTGTGTGTTTCACTGTGAGGCTGATGGATAAACTGGTTTTACTGATCCACTGGGGCCCTCTAGTGTCCTGTGCTCTGTGGAAATACATAAAAAAATGAAGCAAATAAAGTGTTTGAAACATATTAAAGAGTTAATCAAGATCCAGCTCACAGGTTCACAGCCTGTTTCAAGGACATAGATATTATAAAGTCAGAGTAAGATGTTGTGTCTGTGACTGGGGAAACTTTATCAGAGGTTTCGCCTGAAATCTGAATTCAACCTGTTTTATTTTGTTTTTCTCTGCTTCTCAGCCCGTGAGGAGACAATCTCTAACCCCCCCATCACCCAACACTATATCCTGGGAGGAATACATCAGTTCTGACAATGGAAGGTAGGTTTCTGAACACATGAAGACTCCACTTGTACTTTTGACAGAGAAAACCAGAAGAATAAGAAAACAAAAGGTTACTTTTAATTACAGATGCACGTGCCCTGATGACTTAATGTGTTTAATGAAAAGAAATATAAAACGTTTTAATAGGAAATAGTTCCACTGGGGTGTAACTTGTCATTTTACACACATGCTGCAGTTTCTCTGATCATGTAACTGCGATATTCTGGTTTGATAAAGTTCATGTTGGTTAGTGTTCAGGGGAAAGATCATACTTGAGAATTAAGATTTGCAACCAATGGAACATTACAACCAACAACCACTGCAGCAGGATTAGAAGAATCCGTCAGTGACATTATCCTGAGATGAGTTTCTGACAAGCTGCTGTTTCTGTCTCGTGTCAGAGCTCCTCATCTGGGACGAGAGCTGATCTGCAAAGAGAGCAAGAAAAACTTCAAAGCCACCATCGCCATGAGCCAAGACTTCCCTCTGGGCATCGAATCGTGAGTCGTCTCTTTAACTCTAACACCTCGACAGCTGTTCATGTTGTTTATGATATTTTCTTTCTTTATTTATCTATTACCATTCGTTTTTTATTTGTGCAGACAACATTTGTATCAGATAAAGAAGTTTCAGATTTGGGGAGGGAGCCTGTATGTATGTGTTAATATGTGTATGAGTGTGAAATATTATTGATACTATGTTGATTTTGTAATTGACCCCCTTGAAAATGTAATTTTGCATCTCAAGGGGTTTAATCCTCTAATTCAATTTGTAGGAAAAAAAGTGAAGTTATACTGTAAAATATATCTTAAGCTAAATATGCATAAATCTAATAATGTAGGATTAATAACTGACAAAAGCAGCTTTATATTTGTCTGTATTTCAGTGTTGATCTATTTTCTGACTCATTTGTTCGTCCTGTTCTGTCTCAGGTTGTTAAATGTCCTGGAGGTGATTGCTCCCTTCAAGCACTTTAATAAACTCAGGGAGTTTGTGCAGATGAAGCTCCCCCCGGGTTTCCCCGTTAAACTCGGTAAGTAGATGTGAATAAAAGAAGAGAAATGAACCATCTCTAGGATTATCTGACAGTTTGACTGAAAGATAAATAGATACAGGGTCAGACAACAGAAGGATGTGGTAACTTATACGGAACGAGATCCCCTGGAGATGTTGTGACTTTATAAAAAACAAAGAGTAAGATATTTGGTATGTTTTCTAATTGTGCTCTTGCCCCCCTGCAGACATCCCCGTCTTTCCTACCATCACGGCCACGGTGACGTTCCAGGAGTTCCGCTACGACGAGTTTGAGGCGCCCATCTTTACCATTCCCAGCGAGTATAAAGAAGACCCCAGCCGCTTCCCTGACCTTTAACCTCTCCATGCCGGGCAAAGGGAACAAACGTACAACCGGGCAACATTCTGCTACAAGACATGCTTTTATAAAAACACGAAAAGGAGAAACTGAGGGAAAAACAAATGGCGATTATCGCTTCTTGACATTTCATAGATTTCATCGGACGTCCAGACTCTGATTACAAACCAACGAGCAGAGTTTGATGGAGATGACGGAGACGTCAGCCCCTGGTGAGAGTGAGCGTCTCATCAGTGAAAGGGCATTGAAGTAGAGATGAGTGAGAGCAGAGCAGTTGAGTTTCCTGGTCACGGGGGCGTAAGTAGCAGACGTGAGAAGACGACCGGCTCAGCTGATTGGCCGTAGCTCCGTGATGTTTATAAAGCGAGTGTGTTTAACTGACCTGTAGTGAAGCACTGATTTTACTGTGTGACACGTCGAGGAGGAGTTTCACTAAAAACCTGTTTTTTTAACTTCTTTTTCCTACTGAAGTAAAAAAAAAAACTCACAAGGTGCAAAGTCATTTTAACTTTGTGATATTCGATGTAAAGGTCAACAACATAAAGCTGTACAAAGTCTAATCCAGATGTTTCAGACAGATGTGGAGGGGAATGGAATCATCCTCTTTTCCTTTTTTAACTCTCACTTCCTGAACATCATCAAATGTTAAAGTTTTCCCAAAGATAAACACTAAACATTTAGGATTCAAAAAAATTGAAAGTCTGTTCCAGTCGATCTTTTACTTTTGTAGGTTAAAGAACTTTAAAAAAAATCTTCTTTTTCTACAGTTCCACTTTAACCCTGCACATTATAAAGTTGTGAGTGTGTGTGTGTAACGATGATTTTCGTGGTAATGGAATACTACCACTGGGCTCCTGGGCACTATTCAGATCCACTACAGCGACTGCGTTCAGTTGACGTTAGACAATGCTGCAGAATTTGTTTTTTAATGGTACCACAGATTGTTTGTAATCTGTCTGAGCAGCGGCAAGCGAAAGTTAGAAAGTCGGGAGTTTTTGTCTCCGACTACAACTTTTTGTAAACTATGTAACAAAGTGTACAACGGACGGACATTGTACAGATGTTAGCTGTTAGGGAATGAATGACAAAAAACATTCACGCCATTTTTACACTTAAACCAGAACCAGGATTTTTCCTCCTGCACAATAAGTAAATACACGTTTTATTGCTTTTGTCTTTTTATGTTTTCTCATGACCCGTGCTGTCTATGACCGGAGGGAGAGTTGTGGAATTTCTTTTATGTAGCTTCTCAAAGGTCCATTTACTTGGTTTGTAAACATGGTGGCAGTTGCTATTTTTGTACATGTGTTTTAAAGAGAAAAAAAAGCAATCTTTAATTTCTCCTGTCATTTTTTTTCCCCCTGATAAATTGTACGAGCCTCCTTCAGATGTGGGGGTCCAAAAATCACTTCCACCGCGTGTAAAGCACAAAGCACCGAGGTTCTTAGAGAAGTGAGTGTGTTAAAGGCTGTGAGGCGTTCACTGGAGGCCGGGGAAAACCGCCATCAGGTCTGTGCCGGTGCTGCTATGGTTCATGAGCTCTTAGTGAAGCTGAGACAAACAGATGTTGGAGGATGTTCTTGTTCTCTGGTTTTTGAGCATCAACATTAAAAGAGAAACATGCTTATTTATATCCATATTCAGTGCAGCCAAAACTGTTGTAAAGGTGTGCAACACTATTTTCATATAAAATGTACTAAAATAAAAACTCCACATATCTAACTGAATTTTGACTCCCATGTTTTTTCACATTCCCATAATTCTTCAGGACGTAGTTTGACATTTTGGTAAATATGTGTTTAATGTAATTAGAAGATTGAACGGATATGTCAGTTTAATGTGGAGCTACAGCCAAGAGATGAAGTTTTATTACATTTGCTTAGTTAAAAGTGAAGTTAAAGTTCTACCAACACATTCAGTTTTGCAGCAGACAATGACACTATATGGAAAAACACTAATGTTATCTGTTAATGTTACTTAAACCATTTTCTTAAAAATAAATAGAATGATCAATATATTTTTGTAACTAAAGCCATTCCCATGGAATTACAAGTTGATGAAATTTCACGCCTTTAAAAAGCTATCGTTTTAACCGGGTCCAGTCTAAAAGCTGGTGGAATAACTAACTGATCCAAAATGCATGGACGAGAAGAAGGAAACAACTTCTGGACGTCACATTTATGACCAATTGGTATAACACTCTAGTTCTGCATTTCAAACAAGTAAAAGGGAATTTAATTGTAATTCTAGTTTGTTTCATTGCTAATCTTAGGATTGCAATTCGTACCTTTCATATCAATGAATTATATATTTAGCTTATTCATTCATTTGACGAATGAAATCAACAGTTTTCTCTGCTTGTGCGGAAAATGTTCAAAGACGAAGCAGCAGCAGAAGAGTCACAACCGTGAAACTTTTTCAAAAAAATTTCAAATGATGAAACAAGTGGACAGTCGGATCAAATTTTATTTGTTCCTTTGGAAAACCTATTGCAGACAAAGTATTTCATTGCAACATATTCAGTCTACAGTGTACAATAACAAAGCGCTGTAAATAGGAGGGTCAGCTGAACAACCACTGGGTGCATAACAGTTGAAGCAAAAATGGTTCCGCAACCAAGGAGGAAAATAAAAGGAACAGGAAGCTGGTGCTGCGTCACTAACCGTCTGAGGGAAAGATTCAGTCCTGACCAGTAAAATATTTACAAATGCAGCCGATCAGAGGAAAACGCTGCTTATTCTACCGTCAGGAAGACAACATCTCAACTCAAAGCAGAATCTTAAAAAAGTACATGAAGACAATTTAAAAACAGGTCTCGTGTTATTCATATTTTAGTCTTCGTTTTCTCACGTCTTTACAAAACTGAATGGACTGTTAACTCTACACACCCCTCCCTCCCCCAAGGCGTCTACAGCTAAGACAACAAATCTTTTTTAACCTTGTGATCAGACACAGACATGTTGTGGCTGATATTAAAAATATAAAAAGGACAGTGGGAAGAGAACGTTGCCATGATCATTCTCGTGGGGGGGGGGGTTTAATCACTCATCTCCATGTCTTCCTGATGGTGATCATCTCCGTTCTGTTTGGACTTTTTGGGAATCTGACCCTCGGAGCGCTCCATCTCCTCTTGGCCTTTGGGAGACGAGGCCGAGTCGGAGTCGCTCTTCCTCTCGTCGTCATCATCCTCCACTTCCTTTTCACTGTCGTAACCTTGTTCCTCTTCGTCATAGTCCCGGGTCACCTGTGACACACAATTGAAGAGTGTTCAAAACCAATGAAGGGAATTTGGAATCTTAACGCTGCTTTAAGTTCCTAAAGTACATTTTAATAACAAACAGGACATAGTGGTATGCACCTTGACGTCTCCTTTCTCGCTGTCTGACTTGCGTTCTCGGTCTCTCTCTCGTTCCTTGTCTTTGCTCTTCTTCTTTTTACTGGTGGAACGTTCCCTTTCGTCTCTTATGCGGTCCCTGTCCTCCTTCCTGTCTCTGTCCCGCTCCTTCTCGCGCTCCTTGTCCTTCTTCTTCTCTTTCTTGTGACTGCAAACATTATCAATACATAGTAATGTTATCTTTAGCTTTTTACTTGAATGATAATTAAAGAAGCATTGCACATGACTCCACTCACCGTCTGGGTGATGGAGACCGGGACACCTTCCTCTTGGGGGAGCGTGACGCACTGCGGCTTCGCCGATGTCTCCTGAAAGCCAAGCAAAGAAAATAAAGTCAAGGAAAAAAATAAAAAACAAACGCTACTTCCTGTAATTCTTATCTGGGTTTAATTTGGCTTATCAACATTTAATTAAATGATTGGTTCTCAAACTATTAACTTCTACAGTTAAGTGAAGTTAAACTGCTTCAACAACTCACCGGCTGATGCTTCGAGATCTCCTGGCGCTGCTGTAGCTCTTAGGAGGAGTTTTGGACCTTTTCTTAGACTTCTCCTCCTTTCTCCTGTCCCTGTTCAAGACACGAGCAAAATTAGAAAATATTACTTAACAGATACTGCTTTGACAGCAAGTGGCAGATTTAAGAGAATATTGTTAGAAGTAATTTGTTGTAAACTTGTACGTATTAAGCATTTTGTTTCAGGTCCTCGATGCCACACTTTTACTATTTGAGAAACAAATACTATTCAGGGCCCAATGTTAAATGACCACCACGTGCTTTGCATCATTGACTGTTAGCTGAAATTTTCCATAACAGAGATGCGGACCTCGATCTGCTGCGGCGGTTCCTCTCCCGGGAGTGGGACCTCCTCCTTCGTGGGCTCTTGGTCCTCCTCCTGCTACGAGAATGGGACCTTCGCCGAGACCTGCTCTTCGAACGTCTGCCAAAGTAAAGATAAGATCATTTTTAAAGGGTAATAACACAACTGTATTCCATGTTTTGTATGTGGGCTCAGAACTCGTCTCAATAATCTAGTAGTAGGCATCCGTACCTGTGTCTTGAGCGAGATCTGGTCCTCCTTCGCCGAGAGCGTGAACGGGAGCGTGAATGTTTACGCTTGTCATCTTTCTTATCTGCAAAACAACGACAATTAAACATTGACCATGTAGTGGAGACTAACTGCATTGACAATAGAACAAACAGGACGTAAATTCACTTGCAATTAGAATTCAGAGTCAACAATTGTTTAGAGAACCTGGTTGTCAGCATATACAAGAAACTAACGACTCACTTCCAGGTTCGATGGCTGCAGAAATGAGAGACTGAGCTTCTCGGACTCTCTTCATAGCCTCTTCAATCTCCTTGTTGGAGGCGTCGTTCTTCATCCCTGCATTCAAGTTCAGTCCGGCTGCTAATGAATTCAATCTGCAAAGAGCAATCGATGATTTAGATTTTTCTTTAATAAATATTTGAAATGACAAGCTCTAGATGAGACTGTAGTTTCTTACTTGGGATCCATGGACTGCATGAGCTTCAGAAAATCTGCAGAGAGAGCCTGAAAGACACGCACGAGATGTTAAACATCAGACAATTTGTTTGAATATTCTGTGACTAGGAATGTGGCTCATTAGGAGCTCACCTGGGGGTTCATGTTTGGTCCCTGCATTCCCATGGCAGCCATTTGCTCCATGTTGGGAGCTCCCAGACTTCCAAATGGTGTCCCGCCCATCTGAAATATCAAACAATTGAAGGCAAAGCTCGATGAACAGCATCACACACAGCACACAGAACTTTTTACTAACGCTTAGTTGCTACAGCGGCTGATTTGTTTGTAAGGAAATTTATCAGCATGTTAAGATACACTGGACAACAGCACAGTGTTCATCTTCTGCTCTCTGCTACAAGATACTAAGCTGACCATATTATGAACACATGTCATTTAACACCATACAACTTTCCTTAGATAGGCAGCACTCATTTACAACTAATGCATAATTTATTCATGAGGGCTGATTTCACCAGTCATTGATATGTGAGGCTGATTGGAAGGTACAAAACAATCTAAATTAAATAATAGTAAACAGTTTTAACATTTATTTATCTTACAACTAGTAGCATATAGGAGGAGCACAAGTTTGGTGTGAGAACTCACTGATGCCAGAGGATTGGGTGTTGGGAGAAGGCCTCCACCAGGCATCATTCCTGCCACGGCATTGGCTGGAGCCAGCAGCGACATAGCTTTAGATTCATCAGGAATGACTCCTGGAGAAAAACAACAGCATTTCAATATATACTCAGAGCATATAATCAGTAAACACTCAAGACTTGCAGACAAGCCTCCTTAGTCTAACTACACTTTTGTGAAAAATAAAAAATAAATAATACCACTTTGTCTCGTCTGTAAATCTTGATCCCTGACTTTTTTTTTTGTGTCAAAGTATGATTGTAGGATTAGCAGCTACGAGTCTAAAAGTCACAATACACACTGGTCAACACTGCCAAGAATTTATCACCTGTACTTGTTTTTTAAGTCATGAACCAAACGTAAGCAAGCACAGCCAGTTGTCCCGTGGGATGTGCTCTCAACTTTCATTAGATGTTTTATGAACAAGCGACTCGCGCCGGCTGCTTCGCTATAAAGTACACAAGAACATTGAGATACAGAAAACAAAGTTCATGATTTGGGTGTAGACACAAGGGTACATTTCAACATCACTTACCACTACCAATACAAAAAAAACAGGAAAGGTTCAGTCATTTTACCTTTTCTGGGATTTGATTGTGGTTACTTTGTACAATCCCACCAGAATAACAAAGACAAAAAGGCTGATTTGCAACATGATAAAATACTCATAGTACTAAGCTTCAGAACTGGTGTTAGCCAACAGTATGTCACAGTATAAATACACAATGTCCAAGATAATCTGCACTAAACAGTAATGGGCTTGTGCCTGCAAAAATCATGGAAAATGTGCCCAAAGCTGAAGAAAAACCGAACAGCAAAATCTTAAAAGGAGATGATCATCCATGGTTGTGCAATCTGAAAACGGGCTATTTTTAAACTGACATTTTTACATGTTTTAGAAAAAAATGAGGGGAGAGAGAGAGGGGGGGAGAGAGAGACACGCTCACACACACACGCACACACACAACAGAAAAGACACTTGAGAACAGGATAAGGCTGCAGAAGACAAAACTGTTGGTGGCATTTTCAGCAGGGCCTGGTATATAGGGGGCTGGCTGAACCAGGAAAAAGAACTGTAAAACACAACAACAAAAGAAACACCACTGTTAAACGTGAGATTCACTCAACTCTGTCAGAGTCATGTGTGGAGAGGGTCAATAAAAAAAATGCATTTTTACTGCAACATCAAGCAGAGGATGATAACACTACTTTTTAGCTTGTATGTTAGTGGAAATTTGGGAACACAAATGCACAGTCTAAAATACTATGATGCTTTGGCCCATGAAGCAATTAAAAGCCAAAGGCAGCTTGTGCGCTTATAATTAATAACCAAATTATATGCTTATTTACTTCCACAAAATCGACTGTGTAGACGACAGCACACTTTGGAAATCTGGTCTTGCATGCAGAGCTGATTAGATAATTTATCTTGCATGCTTTGTGGTGTAGGGAGGTCCCGAACATTTCCCCTTTATTGCCAATCAGAGCAGGTTAATAAAAATCTGCCAGTACCAAGCCCTGATCCAGTATTTATATTTTTAGCTTGTATTTGTACTGTATACTCAGCCTAAACAGTCAGGGGAGTTCTGAACAGCTCTGCATGTTTGGCTGATTGCACCCCCCACTCAGGACAGTGTGAGCCTGTAAGAATGATTGACATCTCTCTCGCCTGCTTAGTTTTCTTGCACATATTTGAGCAAGACACCTGGAGTTGATGACATCAGCAAACTCCTCCCAGAGCCCGGTCCAACTTGAACCAAAAAACAGCTCTAATCAGCCAGTTACTGAAAATACCTGTGTGTCAGTGCAGACACACAGGTGCTTTCCTATTATGTGGCACAAGATATCAGTGTCAGTGCTGTGTGATGGCAAACTGTGGCTGAAATAGAGGTGAAGTGCGTGTTAGTGTGGTTTTATCCAGACTAACACATTAGACAAAGGTTGAAAAATATAAATACAGGATAAGAAATGGTTCAAGGTTGACAGTAGATCTATTTTTTTTTTTTTTGAATGCATTGATGGGCCTCGATTCAGATCTGCTCGGGGCATCCCTAGGTCGCTGCATGACTACTTGTCCACATTTTCAAAAATTGAAATACTTGAACGTGAGGAATTGAGATTGCCCTGCACCCTGTCCCCAACCCCCTCAATTGACTTAAGAGTCAAGTGCCTATTCTTATTTTCAAAGAAAAGATGCCTTGAACAGAGAGAGAAAAATAAAGAGTTAATATTTTACTGCAGAACAAGAGAGAGAAGGCAGCTTGCGAGCCTGGTGCCATTATTTTTTTCTAATCTCCTGATGGCAGCAGTGGACCACTTTCAGCCAGCAGGGAAGGGGCTCTCTGCAAATGACTTGTCCACTATGAAAACCACAACACAAATAACAGAGAGAGAAGTTTACAGCTAGATTGTAAGACATGGACACAAATGCACAAGTCCCTTTTTATATACCTAGAACTGCTAAGCAGTGAAAAGCTTAGCTTAATTTGATTGGTCAGGAAAAACTCACAATGGCTCAGATAGCAATGCTGTTTAACACACCTACACATTGTGATGTAACGTTCAGAGATAGCCAAGTGAGTGACATGAGAACAAAACAGGGACCCACCTTCAGCGAAGGGGACCACGATCAAGGCTCGGTCCACGAAGACGGTGTTCGTCAGGTGTTGAGAGACTCCCACCGATTCAGACTCAAGGAACTTTACAAAACAGACACGTGAAGTCACAGGCAAGGGAGAGTCACTGGAAAAAAATACAGATATGTTGTGCAAAGAATAGAAACAAGGAGACCCACCAAGCCATGTTTACACTGAGTCTGTGTCCCCAGGGACAACTGAGCTAATGATGGATTATGAGAGAAAAGGCACATACTGAGATAAGACTGGGTTCAAACAATATCTTTAGTGTGTTCAATAATTTCCACATATGTGTCCACATTGTTGAGAATTAAGGAATACTGCCAATCACTCATGTTTAGACCTTCTTCTCATTAGATGGTTGTGATGTCTTCATCTTGCCTGAAAAGCAGGACATTTCCTACCTGCGCAGTAGCCAGATGTAATTCAATAGAAGAAAATACAAAGCAGAGGACAATTATTTCCTAGTCAAATGAAAATACTTCAATCCAGGCCTCCTAGAGGGATCTGGGTCGTCTAAGGGAGGCACTGGTCATAATATTTGCATTTATTCCTCCTATTTGTCCATTTCAATTTTAGAGCGTTTCCTACCTCAGCTCTTCTCTGCCACATAGAGACGTAACACACATATTACCAAAGTTGATAAATCTCAGTTACACTTCCAGTTAATCATTAAAATATCAATAGGAGGAATGTTACCAATTTGTCATAATTTAAAACAGAAAAAGGCAGTAAACGGCTAATGCTTGGTATATTTCAATCAACTCATCAATTAATCAATCAAACTCAATAATCAGACTTTTGTTTGTTTATTTGTATTGGTTGCAATGATTCCATTATTGATTTCACTTCTGATAATTGATTATTTGGAATCCACGTCACTTCTTGGTGGATTTACATCCTCTAGTTGTATTTATAGTAAACGGTACATATATTAGGTTTATAGTTTGTCACATTGGACATTAAACCATTTTCAAAAAATTCACACAGTCACTGGTCAAATTATGTTTTTTCCAGATGATGAATCGACACCATGATATTTCTATTGGATGATGGTCTTGATCAGATCACTTATCGATTACTCAACTGGAAAAAAAACTATACTGCGTATTTACAACATGATCATATCCTTGATTATTAATGATCGTTGTAACGTAATGTCAAATTTTCTGGTTGCAGCTTTTCAAAATAAAATTTTACTTTATCTTCCACATATATACATAAGACGTTACCCTGTAGATTTTGATGAGGATTTACAAGCGTTATATTAAAACACAAGGGAATTAACCAGAGCTGGTAGGAGGATTAATCCCTAATCGTTTTTTTTTGGCCGCAAAGATGGTTTGTTCTGCGGGGAGCTGCTCAACGAAGGCGCGGGCAAACATTAGCATTAGCACTAGCGAGCCGTGCAGCGGGGCCTGCTCGACGCTACAGGCCCGAGAGGAGCCAGACCTTGGCGAGGCAAAGACAGACGCTTGACCCGGGTGTAATGGAGAATACTCACTCGGGTGGAAACAGTTTGAGCTCCTCTATGTTCCCGAGGAAGCCGAACAGAGTCCTCATCTGCTCGGAAGTCGTGCTCGGGGAGACATTAGTCACCTGAATGACGTGCGTGCTGGAGTTCATTTTTCACGACTGGTTAGCAAGCTGGCTAGCTCGAGGCTAGCGACGCGCCTGGGTTTAAAGCCAAAAGAAACGAGCTGCGAAAACGTTCACGAAGAAAACCACATTAGCCGAACAGAGGAACCAGCGTCTCTCCAGGAAGTAGACGGTGGTTGTTATTAGGGACAAACAACGAGAGCGCGAGCTGCCAGAGACTCAACCGCGACCGACACTGTCGAGGGCCAGAGGGGTGCGTTCAAGTCATGCGCGTACTTATCAATCTTTCCACAGTAAACACGATTGGATCCATTACATTGGGACAGCAATAAAATGGTAATAACAATGTTTTAACGGTGAAAGAAATAAAAAGTGCACTTATTTCTCACAGCCCTTCAGTTTACATGTTTTGACCAACAGCTGCAAACTCAAAGGTTCTCAATCTACTGCCATGGCTACATTAAAATCTCCTCTTAAACCCCCTCATTCAATGCCTCTTTCTTCTTGATTTCCTTTTCTTTTAAATTTCATTTTAACATGTTCTTATTTTACTTAAAATCTATTCTCTTATGTGAATTACATTTAAACAGATCTTTATTTGTATCTATATCGTATGTAAAGCACTTTGAACTGCATTTCTTGTTTGGAAGGTGCTAAACGGTGACAAAGTGTCAAAGGTCGTGCCTCTACACATACAAGTTACTTTACTGTGATGTAGTGCATTTCTTCTCATGATCATGTCATGTCATTTTAAATTTAGGAAACAGGTGTAGGACAGAAAAGCTGATGTTTATTTGGCACATGGTGAGACAATAAAAACTATCACCAGTGCAGCATCCGTTCATAAACAAAGCAGGGGAGGGAAAATTACACAAGAGTCAACAGACACCATTATACATTTATTTTACGGCACTTTTACAATTGGAATCAACTTCCAATACATAAGAAGGAGACATCTCACTCAATCTCACAAACGAGGAAACACTAGTCCAGCAGAGGGTGGACACATAGGTGGACAGGCCTCAGCGCCACAGTATTTATGTCTTCATGAGTGCCGACATTGTTGAGTGACATGAGACAACTGCCAGTCCATTAGGGTTGAGGCAGATGGATTTGACTAGAGTTAAGTGGCGTTCCATCACACAAGTCGGAGGTTGGAAAATCCTGACAAGCGAGTTGTCTGGAACGTAGCATTATCAATCAATCAAATTTTATTTGTATAGCCCATTTTCACAAATCACAATTTGTCTCATAGGGCTTTAACATGGTGTGACATCCTCTGCCCCTAGCCCTCAACAGGAGTAAGGAAAAACTACAAAAAAAAACTTTTAACAGGGTAAAAAGAACGTGGAAACTTTAGAGAGAGCCACATGTGAGGGATCCCTCTCCCAGGACGGACAGAAGTGCAATAGATGTCAAGTGTAGAGGAAAACGTCATCAGGATAGAAGTTTTAGATGCATGGATGAGGGTAACATTTTTAAGGATAACTGAAGGTCAGATACTTGAAGGTCAGGTATCTGAGGAGAAATACATTATATCAAGCAGTCCTGCTGCAATCATAGTCTATGGTTAGCAGCCAGCAAGATCATGATCCACCATCAAGATCGGATGTAACTATAGTCCACAGTCATTGTCCACTGCCGCCAATTAGGATCCATCATCAGCTGCCACCTCGGTCGTGGTCCACCACCATTATCTGATGCCTACGCGATAAATTATTATTATTCCATTATTATTACGATCAGCCCGCATGATATAGAATCCGCCATACTGGATCCACCATTGCGACCTCTGATACGCGATCCACAAATCGTAATCCATGATGATGTGGCCACAGCTGGATCTGCGGGCGATAAGACAAAGGGACTCCGGGGAAGGGGTCAAGTCAGTAATATGTATTGATGAGATTGGAATTACTTTGATGTGATAAGGATGGAGAAGAGGAAGGGGAAACTGGAAAGAGAAGCCCCGTGTGTCATGTGTCATAAATTCCCAATCAGTTTTTTTTGCCTTGTAATCAATGATACAATGATACATTATGAGTTACACTGCAGCCAGCCTCCCGTTGGCTTCACTTTTGGGAGCAGCCATGTCGTCCATCTTAATATGCAGTCTATGGGGTGGAGGTGGCCTTTAAAAACACCAGGTGCCGTCTTTTCCCGACAGTCCACGAAGGCATCGGGCCGGACCACGTTTGACGCAGAGTGGGTGTGGTTTCGGCAACGTCACAGGATTATGCTGCTAGGCTGTTAGCTGCAGCTCTGAGCCTCCAACTCCCCTCACGGGTTTTCCTCTTTAAATCAAACGCGTGCACGAACGCTCTGGTTTCTTCAGGTCGACGGAGGTTCGCACGTGTCGGTTTATTATTTCAAACATTCGAACTCGGCTCGGTTCGGTGCAAACTCAGCGTCGGAGGGAAACTCGAGGAGCCGCATCTGGGCGCATAGTCGTCGCTCGCTAGCATCCTCGTAGCCAGAGGTGTCAACAGGTCGCCGCTGCAGCAGCCCTGTCCCTGCGGAGGGTTTCATCTTCTGCGGGTTTTCTGTGCATGCAAGTGGGGCGTTAAATGCACGTGTGACGTTATTAAAGTCCAGGATGAAGAACGTGTAATCCCGGGATTACCTGAGAGGATGTGACTGCACGGATCTGCAGCAGGAGGCAGGCGAGTCCGACACTTTCTCTGCAAAGGTGAGTTATACCAATTATATACTGTGCATGACAGGGATGAGATGTTTGTCTGTGGAGCAGCCAAGTCAGAGAGCGAGAGATAAACAGCCCAACAGTATCACGAGGGATCTAAACAGTCACAGTTGAACTGCATGGAAAACGTATATTGTGCAATTTATCAGATTTTGATCCAAAGTTACTTTATAACGTCTCCAAGTACTCCAGAAAGTTTGTTTTTAGTTTTTTGAGTTGTTGCCGAGTTATGACTTCTGAAGTGGCATAACAGTACTAATACTTTGCAATGTTGTTATACTAATAATACATGTCAGTTGAGTCAACTTCATTTTCAAAAGGAAAATTAAAGAGTGTCCCTTCTCTTACAGAAAAATGCTGACAAGTCATAAAAAGTGACCATGACCCGGACAGACACAAAATGGTGATCGTTTTCCCGTTTACTCCTCCGTTCTCATGAGACCAGCAGGAAGATATGGGCGTCCTCAGACTGGTGCTCAGAATCATGGGTAGGATCAGTACGTTCAGGTCCTATCAGTTCGTGCTTCTCCTGGCGGCCGCTCTCGCCGTCGTAGCTTTCTACTACTTTGGCTCTGAGAGGCAGAACTTCTCCAGCACCACGAAGAGGATCAAGCAGAGCCAGGCCAGCCACAACACCAACCGAAACGACGCAGACCTGACCGTGGACACCAGGCTCTCGCACGCGGGGGGGTCTGAGGAGCAAGGAGATGCAGGAGGAGAGGGTGAGGATTTCAGGTCAAGAACGGGACCTAGTGAGGCTGATGACCGACGCTACCACGCACTCATGATGTTCACCAAGGTGGACAAGAGCCGGAGCCTGCAGGACAAGTTCCGGGTGGCCATGTTGTCTATGGTGGAGCACGGACACTTTCTGGAGGGAGAGGTGTTGGTGCTTCATTTCGTGAGCGACCAGGCCAGCAAAGAACTGGGAGAGAGGATGCTGCAAGAGTTTCTCCTCGACGCAACGTTTGAGTACGAGGTAAGCAATTTTAAAGCTGTGATGCATCGTGCCATTTGTCAATCACCTACTGATTTCAAAGTATAAAAAGTCTGTAAAGCTGCTTTGAGTATTTTATTTTAAAACATTCAAAAACTAGAATGGTCCACAGTAGTGGATACGTCCTCCAACAGTCTTTTATAAATCCATATTTCCATGAATATCAGTTCCCTGAATATGCCACATTTCTTTCATCAGGATTCATGAATTTTTCTCTAAGAAATGCTTGCCATGTTAAAGATAGCAAGCACTTAATGATAACATTTCCTGGATCTGCCCCCTGATCCAGATCCACACAGATCAAAATTACTAACTAACAATCAAACACAGACTAAAACATAACCTGCTCAGCGGAGGCAATTAATTCTGATAATAAACAGTATATGAAGAAATGGCAGTTTTCCTTATGAGTGATGGTCAATCAGTAGTTTTGGGATCTCAGACAGTTGACCTGACAAAAGATTTAGAAATAGTTTTTGACCATTTTCATAAGTTTCTTACATTTTCAAAGATCAAAAAGTAACGGTTTAGTGTTGCAACAAAAAAAGATATTGCCAATTGATTAATCCATCATTACAATAAGTTTTTCTCTAGGTTATGGCAGACGCTAACTTTAAAGCCCTAAACATACATCTATAAAAGCCTCCTTGTTGATGTTTGCGTTGGCTGTATATGCAGTTTGAAGTCTGAACACATGGGGGCAGTGTTGGCCTGCCAAACAAGTCCCCCAGCAGCGGGGGTATCCCTCCCCAACTGTTCTCTTCCTGCCAAAGCAGAGGATTATGTTCCCTCTCTGTTGGTCTTTCTCTTACATGCAATATCCTGCCTCCTCCTTTGTATTCTGCACAGAGAACATGATCACAAACTTGCTTACAAATGACACATCCCCTCCTAAACCCTCCTCAGCAGCAGCAGCAGCATCTGCTGTGGATGTAACAGCTCTCTATTAGCTCACACTGATCCCAGGCCTGCTCTGCATTTGGTCCGAGATTTGTTCAGCTTGACATCTCTTGGCAGCCTGGAGCCCATGGGTTAGATGCTCACTATTCGTTTCACCCTCTACACTCAAAGTCTCTTTTTAGAGTCTTGTACGGTAAAAGACAAGACTGTGTAATGATGTGAGGTCTGCAACACTCATTAGAACTGGGTCTGTTTTGTTACCAGGGTGTGAGACAGCACCAGATAAGGTGTCTTTCTTCTGGCTGCAGCTCAGACTGGCAGACGCAGAGATGATTCCTCCACCCCTTCCTCTAATGCACCACTCGGCCAACATTAATAATCACCGATTGCTCAATAACGACTGAAGTTGGCCAAGATACACAACACATCCGTGGGACAGCAATAGCACAAAGTAGTGGCAGTACAAACAAGACACAGATATGTAAGAGTCTTCTTTTTAAAGGATCACACTTATAAAAACAATTTGGCTTTAGGAAACACATGATTTGGTAATGTTTATTTAAATTGTCAGCAGAAACATGTCGGAGGCATAAATAAGAAGTGGAGCTAAGAAAAAGTTGGAAATAAGCTGTCAATATTATGATCTATTGTAGTTTATAAGAGATAAGTCCATGTGTTCAGACCAACCTATAAGGCGAGGTGCTGTTAGTCATTAGTGGTGTGTGCTGGCCGTTGCAATACTTGATATATGAGACTGAATATTGATAAAATCTCATAACCTGCTGTCAAATCTCTTTATTTACATTTTGGTCAAGACCGACATTGGGTGATACTGGCCTTTTTGAAGCTTCCAGTTTCACATTTTGTCAAGGGCCCCTTTGGTTTTTTGAAAGCAGCTGTACATGAAGGTTTGGGGGGGGGGGGGGGGTGAGCCCCACTGAGAGCTTGAGGACACTGCACACAGCACACCGGACTACATCTGTGACCTGCATCCATTGGCTGGTCGCTTTCATTCACACTGTATCCACACTCACTTACAATAAATTGGATCATAACACACACAACATTCAGTGCCGTTACATAAAGTAAGTAAACTTTGTATTTTTTTTTTAATTGGTCTCTTCACATCATTCCAGTCCACTGCTTTCAAACATGGATTAAGATAATGACTCATGAAAGAATTGTCTGCCACCACCAGCACTTGTCTCTCATAATGTGCACTCGAACACTCACTCCTGACAAAGTTACAGCTGGGGAGCCGACTGCCCAGAGGCTGACGCAGGCAGTGTATCCGAGCATGTTGACATCTCGAGTCTCACTCTTTAATTATTTATCTTAAAGGAGCATAGTGGTGAGACAGTGGTTATGCAAGAACTTTAAATTCCATGTCTTCCCGACAACTCAATGACCCACTTGACAGTCGACAAAAGGTCTGTGGAGTCACTGCCCCGGGGCCGTGCTCATTACTGCTGACCAGCTTTCTCACTACATACTGGAGTCTTTCTCACTGGGTGCTCTGGTGCTAATCACTGGGGATAGATTAGGCAGAGTGTTGTGTCACGATTCCCAGTTGAAAATCCTGTTCCTTTTAAGCAGGAGTACCTGAACGTCATAAAACTTGGTCAAAGTAAATCAGACCTTCAGAGTTCCTGAATGTGGGTCCGTAATACTTCACATTTGATCAGACGATGTGCACAGACCTGAATATAATGTACCCAATAAAATGAATAAAACATTTCAGAGCCACAAGTCTGAACCGACTCTGCGTCAACAGCTGTTGCGTTGACATTTTAAAAATGCTTTGTACAGGTAGAAACCTGTAGAGACTGATGATCAAACAATGTGGAATTTGTCAAGTTCGTGTGAAGACTGAAAGCTGTACAAACCAAAAGACTTCTCAAGAAGTGCTACCAATGTTCAAGCGGCCCATGGGTGGGATGGTGCATTTTAAAGGCCAAGATTAGAAGGGTCATTATCTTCACCTCTATATGAAGATTTCCTGATATAAAGGAATCTGGTTTGTACAAATTTCCAATCTTCACTTTGTGAACTACTTTTTTTTTCTTCCAGATTTGTTTCTATTAAAAGAATCGTACAATATTTTTGAAAATCTGTCCTCACGAAAGACCGTTACTGTTTCTGACAGAGAAAGAAATGTCTTATGAAAACAATAATGTTCTTTTAAAGTCAACTACATATCCATCTTTCACGTGTAATATGTCTCATTCTGTATTAAAGTTTATACAGGCTTAAAGGTCTTTATTTCTCCCTCTCATGCTGTCTCCAGTAGAGATTATAGGCTGCAGGTCCTACCACCAGAGTCAAAAAAGGAAATTTTGCTTGTTGCTGGCAAGCAGCTCAACGTGCCAACGACTGCCAAACAAGTCCTGTCTCTCAGTCGGCTTTGTGCAGCTAGTTTTTTCTTTATTCCAAAAACACAATACACTGCCACATAGACTGGATACCAGTGGTATCAGAAGTATAGGTTATAAACACAAAAGTATTTATTTGATCACTTAATAAAATGCTGATTTGCTATTTGCCAGTCGTCATCATGTCATGTAAAGTCTGTGATCTGAGAAATCTGGGTCAGAAAAGTGGAGTGGGCCTGTTGAATTTAAGGGCTTTCATACACTCTCTAGTCTGTAAGTGAAATAACGTTCTTCTAACATAATACCAATGTTTCAACAAACCTCATTACCCTTTTCATGTTTAATTATACTTCATGAGGTCCTTGGAACTAACTTCTAACCATGGCAGGGCCTTTACATCGCATTACCAGCTGCAGTCCAGGACATGACTGATATCACCATATGGCCGAGGGCTTACCATAATTTGTGAGGGATCTTTAAATGATATTTTCCCCATGAGGCTCGTGGGTCTGATTTTATAATACATTATCCATACTGTCTATGTTTTATATGAAGCCGCTAACACATACACTTACTGATGTCAGGCTTAACACAGAAAAGTCTTGATCATCCTCCGGAAACACTGCCTCGAATCAACATATTTTGTTTTTCTCCTGCAGGAAAGCTTGACTGATTATCAGCACTTACTGTATTTAAAAAAAGATCCTCTTTCATTAATCTGGTTAGATATCTCCTGTACATGGTCAGAGCAGAAACTGCTGCCTTGCAGCTGTGGAAGGTTTAAAAGCTCTCAGGAGCGGCAGGAGACTTCCACACAAGACGACGGAATAAAAAAAAATGGGGTTTTAGTTTAATATTAGACCTTGAAAATGACATATGATAATGTGGCACAACAAAAGACTAGTACTTTTGTTTTTATTCTTCCTAATAATACCTTGGTCCTTTTGTGTGAGGTTTTAGGTGGTCTGAAGTTTTCTGTACTGGGGCTGTCAGTTATGAGCAATTTCTCTTTCCATTTTGTCAATACATCACTAAATCCCCAGCTCATTAAGCATCGAAATCGACAATAGCATCGATCAACTTTCTCAACATGATGGAGCTAATTTTCTCATGGCTATAAAAGTCAGGAGAACAGACGTCTCCACTCAATTCTGTGAAGGATTCTCATCGAATTATTAGAGAGAATAGATTTAATGTCGTCTCCAGGTGACTCACTCCAACAGAAATCTGCATCAACAAGACAAAGATGACATTTTATCGCTGTCTAACTTCTCTACAGAGCTTAGCTGCAGTCGTCAGCAGTGAACTGGAGGCGAGCGTCGGATTGCTTTGAGTCACTTTGGTTACTTTTGCAAACTTCAGAACCAAACGTTCTCTCTCTCTCTGTACAACTCACCATTTTCTGCTTTTCTCTGGTTTCCGTTGTATAAACATAGAAAAGGACAAAATTGGCCTATTCAGTTTCAGTTATTTCATATAAAAATATTCTAGTTGGCCCCAACTTGTAAACTTGGATGATGCAAATTCCACTTCAGTGGGTTTTAAATTGTTATCAATTGTGATTTCTTTACTTGGTACTGTAGTCATTGTTGCAATTGGGATACGTGTGAGACATAAATTAAGTTGTTGACCACATGTTCTGCAAAAGTCCAGATGAGTTTGTATGAGTACTTATGCAAAAATGAAGCCACTGACCAAAATCTGTGACTGTGATGGTCTAATAAAGCCATATCTTATCTAGCATCTTAAATACTTCCCCAGCTCCTCTGCAGTTTGCTGATGGTTGCACTGACCTGATCTCCCTGCTGATCTCTCCTGCAGGTGTTGTTTCATGACGTGGTGGCCCTCACACAGAAGCTCTTCCCTATCGTGGAGGCCATGCAGAAGCACTTCAGTGCCGGCTCCGGAGCTTACTACAGCGATGCCATCTTCTTCCTGTCTGTGGCCATGCATCATATCATGCCTGACAGTAAGAAAAGCCCTTTTCTTTGTAGCAGTGATTCAGCTTCTTGTGCAGATTACCCTAGAATAGCCTGCTGGTGTGAGTATCAGATGAAATCATTTTTAAACAATCTAACGGTAAATGTTGCAGATAACATTCTTTAATTTTTATGATTAAAGGGTCATCTCACCCTATTTTCAAAACAATGTAAAGTCTCTCCTGCCCATGCAAATAGTTTTGTATTTTTTTAACCAAGTTTTGAGACATCTATCTCTTGGAAATCTGTCACCACTCGTTACAGGGATGAAAGGACCTTCCAACTGGTCAGATGTTTAAAATCGACACCGACCGCAATGCATTTTCAGAGTCAAAGTTCTATAGGTGGTATTTAGTTGTAAACCACACCATCAGAAAACATTAATAACTCAGATGTCGACATTCTTTTGTATTTTTCCTAGTTCTAAAGTCTGCAAAAGCAGATACTGATCCTTTATTTTTGATATTTTGAATTTAGGCTTCCCCCTTTATATTTGTTAAATAATTGTATTGTTTCCTAATACTGTACCCACTATCTATTACACATCTGTCCATCCCCAGTGAGTGATCCCTCCTTTGTTTGGAGGTTCCTTTTTATCTGAATTACAGGTCTAAGGATAGTGTAAAATATTTTACATATTACATTACATGTCATTTAGCTGACACTTTTATCAAAAGCAACTTCAAATTTGTGCAATTAACATTTAGGAAGGGCGGGCGGCATTCGTGGTTCAGCATCTTGCCAAAGGACACTTGGAAAATTTGATTTCACCATTTTTGTCAATATATACCAGAAGTTAACGTGTACTAAAGGACAAGAAGTTTCCAAGTTGTGTTCGGGTGAGATGCAATACAGCCCCAGTTCGGTTCTGCCCTAAAAAGGTTCATGCATTTATTTCTACTAAATAAGAGGAGTTTTTAAATTCACTCAGAGGGTCACATCTCTATTCTGGCACAGTGCACAGCTGGAAAAGCCAGTGAGGGCAGGTTTCTCACAGACACGTGGCATGCTGCAGAGGTCCTGGGGAGTGCGGAAGGAAGACGTGCTCTATCACTGCCACCCACATTAGTGCCCCCTGTGTTGGCGCTGACTGATGGCAGCGATCTCCTCCGGTGATCACTGTTGGGGTTTAGGTGGGCGTGCAGCATGGGGCATCAGGCCACAGATGCACCACACCATTTGGCTTTTTGGGTTTCGATCAAAACAACACAGGTACATATAAAACCGGAAGTGTGTCTTGCAGAGAGCAGGGCATCATCCCATTGAAGGTTTTTAGACTCTAGCTCAGCGTGCACGGCGAGGAGTGATGTCAGAAGTTTGGATCATAACACAACAGGGAAATCAACAGTCAATTTGTGTTCAAATGCTTTCCCCCTTCCAGGACGATTTCTTCCAGCCTTCACAACCCCTGTGGTCGAATCCACGTGTTCATTGAGGTTTTCTATCTATCGTCAGAGTTTGCTATTTCAACTGCTCGATGAGAATATAATTTAGATTGCAGGAGAGGAAAACTGGAGGAAAAGAGGAATGTCTTAAGGCACAAAAGATGATAAAAGATTCTGCTTGGAGTGTTTGGTTGTCAGTCTGCTTGTGGTGAAGTATCGAATTGCTTAGATTATAAGGATGTTATAGAGGCACTGTGTGTTTCCTATGACAGCGGAACTGGAGTTGTGTGTCTACTGGTGTCTCGTGTTGCTTCCTGAAAATCCTTATTGATCAACCAAACTTATTGATCAGCCAAAGTGCTGCTTCTCTTCTCCCTCCAACCAAGTGGTCACCCGTTTCTATTTAAAGATTCTTTCATCTATAAAGGGCATATTGAGTTTGTCTTGACACAGAGAGTGGGGGAATATGTGGAACTGAAGTCGGAAAAGTAGGAAGGAAAGGAAATTGTCAAGACGTCTGTGCTAAGCCAAATACCCAGCATGAACGAAAGTATTTGCTGAACATTAATGGAAAGTAAAAAAGTTTGCGATGTCTATTTATTTTATCTTTATAAATTAAAATTTATTTTTACCCTAACGAACCTGAATAGGGGTTGAGACCATCAGGCAGTTTCCGACACACGATTTTGCTCATAATAACAGTCTTAATTTTAATTAACAAAAACATTTCTTCACAACCTGATACTACATTTTATGACATTCATCTAGTCTTAAATGGACAAATTTAGCTTTTATTTTAAAGGTGTCACAGACAGAGGAAACTGAACTGTCTACCCTTATTTCAAAGAGAACCGGTTTGAAGATAAATCTTTGACAGTTGAGCTTTTAAGATCCTAGTTGTCCTTGGACAAAGCAGCTCATAGCAAATAATTTTAACTTAATGGTTTAGACCTTTTAACCACGTCTCGTGGTCTTCATCAGCAGATGCACTGTGAAGTGCTTTATAATTGAAACATTGAGATACCGTTGAAAGCTCTGAAAAAATATTATAAGTGGACCTTGAGATAAAGTTGTTTGGTCAAATATTAGTGAGTAATTAACAGCAGCTTTCTGTGACACCCCTAAAGCTGTGACAGGCACTTACACCGTAATGCAAGCAGTCATGTGGAGAGAAGACTATGTTCACACCATCTGTCTTTAGAGGACGGTAAATAAAACTGCACTATGGAACAATGTTGTAATTAACGATAAGGTTCCTAAGAAACTGTTATTGTTAGTGGAGAGGTGTTGCGTGTTTTGCATCCCCTCCAGAGGTCTCAGCATGTCGGGGCATGAGTCTCTTCCGCAACCTCGATCTTTATTTTCCAGCCAAAGTGGAATGTGTGACTCGTATTATATAAATGAGAAAAGTGATGCAGCAGGGAGGCCAAAAATATCATGTCAAATAAACAGTATGTCAAACTGTCTTTATTTTCTTGACAGTGAGGAAATCGATGGGTTCTGCAACATAAATCTCTGAAAACAGAGACCTTGGTCATAAAACCTTTTAATCAATTAGCGGTTCTAATAAACAATGTATACATTTTCTTTAAAATTTAAATAAAGCTTTAGTAGATATTGCTGCTATAGTCAAACCTCTCATAATTTGTCCTACATTTCCTCATGTAGTTAGTGATGTAAAGTAACTGGGTCGTTACTTAGTAATCAGTAAAAGTTTCATACACTTCAGATTCGGGTGACAATATTGGAGCTCAGTAAGTTCTTACCACTCAGAACTGATGCTGCATGGAAATATTGAATTTAAGATGACTATCTGCTGGCATAATGGACAATATTGATGCACCTCTCTCAATAAATATAACCAGCCCAGCTATAGTATAAATAGTGTTTATACTAGAGTAAAAAAACACATACATTTGTCTGTCCTTTTTCCTGAAGGTCACCCTCAGAGACCAACACACAATCCCTTTTGTTGCACATATAGCGTCAGTAAAACACCAGACTTAACGTAATTGCCTGTGTAGACGTCTAGATATCAAACAAGAATCTAATCTAATCTGCGAGACAGACGAATGAAAGACACCATCAGTGTCTATCTAACACACGTTGAAGTGCATGTGACAGCTTCACATGGAGATCCCCTTGGATCTGCAATGAAACCCAATTAAACAAATCAATGACGTAAATCCCCACTTTGTTTCCAAGAACAAGATTAAACTAACAACAAAGTGATGGATCCCAATTTGATTTAATTGGTCAGTTTGTAGATAAATCACTTTCTTTCAGTATTGTGTCAAAGCAATGAGATCCGACTGTAAACATCAATTGTTCTGTTAACATTAAATAAGAAAAAAATTCACTACTTTGGGAAATTAAAGGGGGTTGAATATGGTTTTACCATCTAGATATTTACAAACACTAATTTGATTTGAATTAAAAAAACGTATTTCTTTCTCTATATTTCATCCTGCAACTTGTGCCCATGACTTGAGGACCCTGGTTAGCGCTAGACTGTTTTTTTTTTAATTCTTGCAGCAGGAAACACATCAGAGGTTGGACAATGGGAAGTGTTTGCCCTTGTAAAATAAAAGCAGCAGTGTGTTTTTCATGAATGTTGTGGCAAAGCAGAATACAATGACCCTCACAAAGAGGCTGTAAGTGTTCACATCAAGACTGATATTAGGCTTTAACAAGGTTGACCCACTTTTCTCTCAGAAAAAAAAAAGTGATATTGGATAACAGTGTCTCAGTTGTGTTGTTCTATCCAGAGCCTTGGGCGAGCTCTGAGTCGTCGTAACACCCCCCCTGCACCTGGCTGAGACTGATCTTCTTTCTATTCAAGCATTTCCTTCAATGGATGCTGTCGATTCAGAAAACATCAACCTGTTTGTGGTTAAGAGCTTATCGGAAAAAAACATTGGGCTTCTACTGGGCTGAATCATCTTACATATATATGTGCATTTAGTTTTCTATTCTTGACTCCTCTGTTTCCCTCCGTCACCCGAAGAACGTCACACTTCTCTTAATGCTGCTGGAAAATTATATAAGATCAGACAATGAAAATCTCCAACAATTCGAAATGATGTGGATCAGCTGCTCCTGAAGTCATTGAGTTTATGTGACACCTTTCTGTGGTTTTACTCAAGTTTTTTTTATTACGTTAAGATATATTTTTGTTTTAAGAATCAGAAACCAACTCTGTCTAGTTTTAACATCTCCCATCAGGTTTCCCTTTGGAGCTGTAATTAGTTTTTTACGGCCACAACAAGTTGAACAGAACCTCTGTCTATAAATGACTAAAAGGATTTTCTTTTATTTATCAATTCACTTCAAACACTTGGTACATATATAGTGTATGAGCAAGTCACGCACCATTAATGTTTAATACAAATACCAATTTTTAATACATTTCATTGCAAACCACCTTTCTGACCATTTCACACTTGAACAGTCAACACTTGAAATGCCTTATAATCCGCTGGATTGTAAACTCTGATTAACAAGTATCAAACCAACTTTGTTTGTTCATCACCAAGCTGAGGAAATGATGGAGAAAGACATGGATTGGGTGGAAGCATAAGATCCCTCTGTTTCCTTCTCCTTCTCTGTCCAGGCTCAAATCCAGCTTTAACTAAAACACTAATTGATAATTATTACAGAATCTTTCTTGCACTTTTTCAAGAAAATAATGTTTCTTTTGTCGCTCTACATATCTTGAAATGGAGAGTACGCTATGGGAATGGAAAGTTCTTATTTTTATCCAAAACAAACACCACAATTCAGAACTGTTGCTTCAGTAATAAACTGATCTCTGTTCTTATAACGAGAAAACCCAGCAGCAGTACATCCACCGCCCACCATCCGACTGGACTTTCACCTCCACAACTTTGTGTTGAGTAACTGATCTAACATCAAAGGCATCACATCACAATGTTCTAATAATGTAAGACCCTCTTCCTGTTGTAATCCCACCAGTTAAGCCTGGTTAGTGCAAACAAACAGCGCCCATCACTCAGGGATCACACTTGGTGCCGCTCTCTGTTGCCACAGCATACGAAGGCATTGTCACGACAGCTTCCTTGTTTGGAGAGCACAGAAAACAGGTCGCTGCCGTACTGCTGAGTCTTGCTTTTCTGTCGTTTGTTTTGATGTGATATTTTAGCGCATACTTCTAGTCCACCCACGGTCTTCCCATAGCCTCTCTCTGGATGGATCTGAATTACAATTTGCTTTGTTGGGGCCAAGATTGTAATCTTTTTCTTTTCTATGTCTATGATTCCTGTCCTTGTTGAGTCTGGTGCTTTGCTGGATTTTGACTTCTTAGTAAGCTGGTGATTATGATCCAAAATAGCAACTTCCAAACAGTTACTACCTTCAAGATTTACAATCTCAGGATCCACTCTTTGTCTGGACAAAATTAAATCAAATTACAGAGGTGTGACATCACTGCATTGTTTTTTTATGATTTGAACACTGATGTACATGAGGAAACTTGAGATGCAGTTTGCCAGCTTCAATTAGACAAACTGTTGGACCAGCTCATATGCTGACAGGTTGGTAGTCATTGTGGGGAAATTCTACGTAGTGAAATAAAATGTTCTGTTCTTTGCTCCCACATTCGCTGTGTCCCATTTCAGGGGCCGCCTTCTTCAGAGGATGCAGTCCATGTGGCCTACAAAGCAGGTGGCCTTCATGGGCCACATAGACCAAGAAGGACAAGCCTAAATGAGACGCCTGGTCTATGGGAGATTGCTGTTATTTGCGTCACCACCTCTGTTGCGTAAATGACAAAGCTACAGGGGGACACGATGAGAAAAGTGCATTGACGTTTTGGTCTCATCAATTGCCAGCGTCGTTATCGCTTTGCAAAACTATTTGTTACCGAAGTGCAATGAATCATGGGATAGGTTGGCCTGAGAAGGAACCTGTGAAGCCTTGGTTGCTCAGGAATGGAAGAATGAAGAATTGTCTGAGCCTTTCAAATGGGAAAGCCAAGTCAGGCCACTGTGATGCAATCACTCTTCAAATACAGCCTCAAGGTTGCAGCACTTGAACTGAGACACAGATATTCAGTGAACTAGTTTCCTCTTTTAGCCTCTTTCTTTTTAGATGGTAACGATATAGATGAATTCTTTCACACAATCCTGATTGTATTCGAAGTATTTTCAAGATTCATGTGACTCTTATGCAGCTCATAATTCTTTAATGGCTCCATCTTTCAGCAGCAGCTGCACAGATGCCGTCAAACCAAGCTTTTTGGGCGCCGATAAACATTTACTGCAGTAAAACTCAAGGCCGTCATCTGACATTGCAAGTGTTTTCGTCTGTCAGTTGTTGCCGCGGGGAACCTTTCCTGAGTATTTCCCATCCTTTCATCACCACGGCAACCAGCAAAACAGAGGAAGCTGAAACAATGAACAGATGAGGGCCTGAATATCCTGGTTGTTATGATTTCATCTACCAACGAGACACAATGTTAATCATTTACCGAAACACAAACTGCACTATGTGGGATTTTTATGAAGTATTCTCAGCCTTCTACATATTTCGCTGCATAATTTATAGACACTTTTGTGCAGTTAAAATGTTTAGTTTTGGTTAATGGCAACATCACAGGAAGGTAAAGATAAGTACACAGCCGCATAGTCAACCATTAATAATCCTGCTGCTCCTCCTTTCTTTTAAGGAGTCTTTCCTTATTTCCTCTAGCCCTGTCTTCCTGGAAGGACTCTTAGAAGTGATTAGCCAAGCCATCACTAGTTGATGTGCCAATGTTCAAAAAAACTCTCTGAACACAGCTCACTCGGATGGAGATTTACATTTTCTGGGATCACACAGTGATCAGTTTGAAGTCTCATCAGTTTAATGTACATTCGATGTTTTATTTAAACAAAGTTCTCGTCTTTCAGGTCAGACGCGCATAGTTCAGCTGGACCTGGATCTGAAGTACCGGACCAACATCAGAGACCTCTTCCAAGAATTTGACCGGTTTCCTCCGGGAGCCGTGATAGGTATTACCAGAGAGATGCAGCCAGTCTACAGGTAAACAACTTGCACACAACATACATGCTACTGCCGGGCTTCTGCTGCTTAGCACATTAAATTCAGACTCAATTTAAGATTTTTTTTAACTTAAAATGTATTCAACACCCTTTGATACCAGTCAAAGAATGACAAACACAATAGGGACAATAACGTGTACAGTTGTTTAAGTACAAAGTTATTTGTAGCACATTTTTGTCAGTATTTGAATGTTACGGTCAAAGAACATGACCTGGACCCAGACACGAGGCAGAAATAAAAAAATGTGGGTCTTGAAAGACAGTCAAGTTTTGGTTGTTTTGGTCACTAAGTGTTTGCTTATTAGTTTGTTCTGGCTTTATCCTGCTTTAAACACTTGGTTATACTGTACAAACTGTTTGTTCATCTCAAATAGATTTTTCAGGGCTGTTGTACTGTATTTATGCACAGTTTTGGTCAGATCTGCCACCTAAGCAATATCCTTTTTGTTTGTCCCCATCTCTTTGGGTTAAACTACTAATCTCAATGACCACAGATGGAATTTTGTTATTGTGCTTTCAGGGCCTCGCTTGCACATTCACAGTTATTTTCTCAGACAGTTTCAAAGTGAGAAAGAACATCAGTGGTCTCTCATACAAACTGATTCACAAGAACCTCAACAGTGTTACCAGTCTGTCATTTCTCATCAGAATTATAATGAAGCATTTAAGAGAAACCATTAGTAGCCTATCTGATGATCTACGTTTCCTGCTTTATCCTCCTCTCCCATTAAAAATCGAAATTACAAAAGCAACCAGCCACAAAACAAACCGCTCAGTCGTGTCCTTTTTACCTGCAACGAGACCCTTGCTGTGAGATAGTTGCTTGATAGTGCAACACTGACAGACTGATGTGATGTTTTCATGAAACTGCTATTTTAAGTCCTGCATGGGAGATAAATAGATGAGGATTCGGCAGGAACTAAGCAGAGGCGTCTCTAGTCAGGAAATGTTTTGTTCTCATCGTATGAATCAGACGTGCCTCCAGTCTCTCCGTCAGACCTGTCTGGTGCCAATAAACAAACTCTGGCAACACGCTCATAGCACCAGTATAACCTCATATAACTGGTTGCATTATTTGTTCAATGTGTCAAGTTAATCGAAAACTTACAATCAATTAATTAAACTCAATTCAGGACACAGCGCCCCTTGTTAGCAGTGCAGAGCACAGGATGAAGGGATGTGTATGTCAGAGTCACTGCAGCAGTTACTGAAAGATCTCGGAGTTTAGATTTTTGCCTTTATTTCTTTTCACTGGCTCATCTTCACTTAAACCAACATCAACTATGTTTATGTATCTGCTAATTTAAGTCCCTTCCTTGCCCTTATATTGCTGCTTTGTTCTAGAGCTTTACTGATGGCAGTGGTATCATCATGCCAAGAGTTTCTCAGGCAACACAAAGGTCAACTAAAATTTTGCTGCACAAAACTCAAATTATTATTGATTTCCAAATAAGTGAATATCTCTGTTGGCTTGTTGGTATGCAGGGGCTGTATAATTATGGGGAAGAGTACTGAGGTTTGTAGAGTTGAGATACTGCTGACCAGTACTTCTGCTTTTACTGGAACAGTAAGTCTTTGCTCATCAGTCTGGATTGTTGTTGAGTAAGAAGTTTTGGGAATCAGTACACATCAAATCTCCCTATTATCTATTTTTCCCCATACAGACCCAGGTGGGAGTTTTTAAGTAACAGCTGCTTACTGGTAGAAACCTACTATCAGTTGTTTTTTTTTTACTCTGAATTACCCTGAACGTTTGTGTGACCTTGGGAATCCCCTACTGATGCCGTCAGTAACATGCCCACACACTCTTTATTTAATAGAACAATCAGTAGCCCCAGGAGATTGTGCCTCTTAGCATGAACAGTATCAGAGTTTAAACAAGGATTGAAGGATGTCAACAAAGCTTTTACTGTGTGGGTGTGACAGCTATCTTTGTGAGGACCAGTTTGAGTCTACAACCAACGGAGTGAGGACATTTTGGACGGTCTACACCTTGTGACCCCCCCTTTAATGGACTGTTCGAGGGATAAGGGTTTTAGGGTTAGAATTAGTTTGGGTTAGGGTCAGGCATTTAGTTTGGATGGTAAGGTTAAGGGGCTAGGGAATGCATTATGCCAATGCCTCACTAAGATAGCTGTACAAACGTGTTTGTGTGTACTTATACACTCCTGATCAAAATCTTAAGACCAGTTAAAAAATTGCATGAATTTGCATTTTGCACTGTTGGATCTTAGGAAGGTTCTAAGTAGAGCTTCAAAATGCAAAAAGAAGAAATGGGAACAAGAGCCCAAAAGTTGTGAGCAGGCAATTTATTGAAAACAACAATTTAACTCAAATAGGCTGTTCATCAGCTGATCAAAAGTTTAAGACCACAGCCTTTAAAAGCCAAAATCTGTGCAAAAATTTGGATTCCATGTCATTTCCTGACAAGTAATCACACTGTGAAGATCTCTTGATGGCAAAGGAAAAAATGTTCACCGTCTTTGAACGTGGTAGGATTGTTGAACTGCAAAAACAAGGCCTCTCACAACGTGCCATCGCTGCTGAGGTTGGACGCAGTAGGACAGTCATTTTGCATTTCTTAAAAGATCCTCAGGGTTATGGAACAAAAAAATCAAGTGGTAGACCCAAAAAAATCTCACCGGCGCTGAGCCGGAGGATCCGAATGGCTGTCCGTCAAGACACGGGACGATCCTCGTCCCAAATTAAGGCCATTACTGGTGGAGGGGGCGCCATCATGATCTGGGGTGCTTTTTCCTTCAATGGAACAATGGAGCTCCAGGTTGTGCAGGGGCGTCAAACAGCAGCTGGCTATGTGGAGATGTTGCAGCGGGCATCCCTCCTGACTGAGGGCCCTCGTCTGTGTGGTAACGACTGGGTTTCTCAGCAGGACAACGCTCCAATTCACAATGCCCGTCTGACCAAGACTTTTTTCCAGGAGAATAACATCACTCTTTTGGACCATCCTGCGTGTTCCCCTGATCTTAATCCAATTGAGAACATTTGGGGATGGATGGCAAGGGAAGTTTACAAAAATGGACTTCAGTTCCAGACAGTGGATGCCCTTCGTGAAGCCATCTTCACCACTTGGCGCAACATTCGCACTAGCCTTTTTGAAACACTTGCATCAAGCATGCCAAAACGAATTTTTTAAGTGATCAACAATAATGGTGGAGCTACTCATTACTGAGTCCGTTTTTGACACTTTAATTTCTGTTTTAGGAGTTTTTTTTTTTTTTTTAGCTGTGGTCTTAAACTTTTGATCAGCTGATGAACAGACTACTTCAGTTAAATTGTTGTTTTCAATAAATTGCCTGCTCACAACTTTTGGGCTCTTGTTCCCATTTCTTCTTTTTGCATTTTGAAACTCTACTTAGAACCTTCCTAAGATTCAACAGTGCAAAATGCAAATTCATGCAATTTTTAGGAGTGTATATTTGTGAGGACCATTTTGAGCATAGACCTTACAGAGTAATGACATTTTGGCCGGTCCTCACTTATTCAAAGGCTTGTTAGAGACTCAAGACTTGCATTTAGGATTAGGTAGGTTTAAGTGTGATGGTTAGAGTAAGGTTAAGGGGTTGGCTAATGCATTATGCCAATGAGTGTACTTCCTCACTAAGATAGAAGAATAAGAGAGTGTGCATGTGTGAGTGCGTGTTTGAGTTTTCAAGTTCAGACATTTGAACCACATTCCAGAACCAGTAATTGATTTTTTTCTTATTTTTTTTTAAAGAAATTAAAAAGTGTTGACAGCTGTCGAGGGTTTACATCACTGAGACTCTCAAGGATATCACTACCCACCCAGACGATATTTGTCTACAGCTTTGCTTTGATCAGTGGAGTCTTGTCATGCCAGGTGCAATTACTGGATAAAAATCCAAACATTTCATGTAGATTGAAAAGATTATTGACTGGGTTAAGGGTTTTCACAGGAAGAAATTCAGATGAGTCATATGCCTCCCCCAATGTCTTTATCGCAGGAACAAACCAGGAATCGAATCATCTGACACGCAGGTCAAGAATATCTCATGATAGCGAACTGAAAAGACAGTAAAACATGTGTACCAGGGATGTCTTATATGGGTACATTGTGGTAAAGCCTGTTAGAAATTCACCAGGTAAATTTATCCACGCAGCTGCAATGTATCCGAAAACAAACCAGTATAGTTGCACTGTCCGTGCATCAAGTTCTTTATTTATAGAATAATCCCGCCAGAGAGAACATTCAGGAACAAATTTACACCAGCCCTTTAGCCCAGTAAGATGGCCTGTTAGCCATTAGCCAGTGGCCAATGGACAATGTAATATTGTAATTTTTGAAAGCTGGTAGCAAGCCTTTGTGTGCATCCTCTTCTCTGGAGTGTATTCCTGTGCAGCGTGTGGATGGCTCTCGGCTCCCACTCTGTTTTGCTGCTAATGGACAGAGCGTTCTGCAGGAGAATGCGTCCTCCCACCAGCCACATCCTGCCATTGAGAAGTTCATTATTGGAACAAATGCCCCGTGTCTTTTTTTCCTTGCAGCGGCGTTGGTAATGTTTTAAAAACCCAGGAGACAAGACCCTCTTACATAAGTGTCGCAGATACAAAGACATCACGTTGAGTCTCCATTGTGTGATTCATCCCTCGTACTCCCTCCTTTTTGGACTCAAATATTCAATTTGAAATATGCAAAAACATTTTTAATCTAGTGGTTGTGATTCTTAGTATTTTCAGTTAGATGGTCGCTAGTTATGTTGCAAATTCAAGTCTTTGTTCTGAGATATTAAATGATTATGTAAATGTAGATCTTATATCTGTAGGGCCACCATATGCTTTCTATAACCCTCTTTTCCATAACACTGGACTTGTCTTTAGTATATCCTCATCATGTTGTTAAACTACTGTGTGATGAACAACACCAGATATTTCCTTTGGGTTCCCAAGAGCCAGACTCCCCTCTGTCAGAGTGTTTTCCACGGCTTTCAGGGAGCAGCCCGTTGCACCGCCCGAACAAAACGGAGGACACATTTGGACAGAATGTCCCTGTCACCTGCTAATGATTCTCAGTGTAATGCGTGTGAGAGACGCTTCACTTGAAAGGGTGGCAGGGAAAATTGCAGGAAGGAGATGATGGAGCTCTTGGTGGCAGAAACTGGAGAAGAAGCACTTGTGGCAGTGATCCCAGTTACAGGTTGTATAGGTGTAGTTTGAGTGGAGCAGAAACTTGCAGCTATCGTGACAAAGGACAGAACTGCATTCTGTACCCGACGTTCAAATCTCACAGGAAACTGTCCCAGCATATGTTGAAGTTGACCCATGTGACTGATTTGGGTTATTGGGTTGGATAATGTTGGCCAAACTCTTTCCAGGTTTTTTTCTTTGTAATTCCTTGAAATAAGCCTGAAAACAACTATGAGGTATTTGATATAGTATGTGAAAGTTAGAGGCTAGTAAACATTTAATGATTTGAGCCCACAGCTCTCTAAATAGTTCCTGATGTTATTTATGTGAGAACATGACTGGAAACATTTTCATTCATGTGTATTTTAATGCTTCGGCTAATTTCCATGACCTTATTCAAAGTACAATCTAGAAAAGTCCAAGTTGATCTGACTCCCTGTTCAAATTAAGAAGACCTAAGGTTAAATCTATGTTCAGGGTTTAAAGTTTACTTGAGGTACATTTGCTGTGTTTTTTACAAAAAATTTAGAATTGGCAAAGACATTTTTAAATTGTCTACAGCAGACTACTGAGGACTATCTTCAGATAATTTTGGGAATATGCCGTCCCCCATCACTGATAAAGGAGACACACTCTTCTCATTCAGTTCCATGATTTAATTTGGGTTATTACTTGAAGATGTTTATCTGCTCTAATATTCAGAAAACACACTGTCCATTGCTGCAGCTCGTCTTTTCAGCCTCTGTCTGAAACACTTTGCTTCCGTCTCCTTAAGGCCCTTCTCCCGATAAAGCCCAGTTTTGCTCTGATTAGCCTCACTCTGTTGTGATTGGTCAACGGCTTCCTGCGTGCATGGAGGAAATGTCGACCTCCACTCTATTACCTGATTCTAGGGAGCGTGATATAGTATCCGCTATGTATGTATCATGCAGAAACAGAAGTATCGGCCGGATCTACCAATGAAGCATTTCAGGAGCTTCAGTGTTTTCTGTGGGGGAGAGGAGCCCCTGTTTCAGCTGACTTCAAGCTTTTTAACTTTGCAGAGCTTTTACATACACAATAATAAACTGGAAGAAAGAAAAGCTGAAAAAGCATAATATGTCCCATTTAATCTTTCCTAACCCTAAACCAGTGCGGTGTCAGTTGTGTAACGTGAGCGCCGTGGCATGTGAAGTCCAAACAGCCCAATGGAAAAGCCTGTGTAAATGTTCCCTAGCTGACCATGCTCACCCTGAATGTGTCTGCAGGCACGTAGCCCCAATGTATGTCTTTTAAAGATGATAAATGCTCCACAGGGGCCACCAGTCCCCAGCTACTAAACACACACACTGTGTAGAACAGTGTGGACGAGCAGCAGCAGCTGCTGAATGTAGGTCAGTAATAATATCAAAGTGTGACTCAGAGAATCCACAGCTCCCACTGGATTTGTTCAAACTGCACAGAGAGAAAGAAAGTACCCTCTGCTATAACGAGCATAATTCTTCTACACAATTTCCCCACGTGTGTTTAACTGCAGCAAAACAGCAGGCAGAGCTCAGCTGATTGTACATTTTTAAGTTTTCGTTTTTTTTAACTGCCCTTTGCCTCTCTGCTATCCCCTTGTGTGTGTTTTTAGCGAGCAGCATTTACCATTAATATTTAATCCACAGGTTACTTTTAGCTGGGCCAGTGCTAAGAATAATCCGGTGTGTGTGTGTGTGTTCGTGTTGCTACTTATTCATGTGAAACAACCCTCCATCAACTGTTAGTCAGAATGTAAAAAAAACAAAACAACATCTTGTACTTTCTTAAAAACAGTGCAGCCAGTTGCCACAATGGATTTGATAGAGAGAGCGAGAAAACATCAGACGTGGACCTATCACTTCAGTGGAAAAAGCTAAATAACACATATATGCTCAAAAAACAGCGGTTCAGTAGACGATCATCAGCTCAGTGGCTGAAGCAGAGAGCATTTGTTTATCTGGATGCAACAGGACGTTTCCAGCTACTGGTCAAGTGAACTGGACCTCATCCAAACCCCCTGCTCCCTCTGTGGCTTTAAACTCCTCGGCTGCAGCTCAGTATTCTTTGAACATCTTGTCCCTCTTTAGAAAACTTCTGTTTTACACACACGTTCAGTATATTCGGTTAGTGACATTGCATCATCTGTTTTTTAGACTGAATTATCTTGCTAAGTTAACGTCTTCCTCTGCGTCTTCTTGGTGATTTCTGAGATATTTGTGTTGCCTTTCTTGTCTACGGGCATAATATTGTCTTCTCACATGGGCTCTGATATTATCCAGAGTTTTTCTTGGGGGGGCTGGCATGAAACAATCCAGATAAGGTCCAAAGCAACTGACTTTGATATTATCTGAAGTTGAGTCCATGTCTGAAATCAGCTTTGTGGACTAAGCTCCAGCATGCCCCTCTTTCCCTCTTCCTGCAGACACACCTTCTGGCAGTACCGTAAGGAGAACCCTCAGACCAGAGTTGGCGAACCTCATCCTGAAGGCCTCCCGGGCTTCAACAGTGGCGTGATGTTGTTGGACCTGGGAGCGATGAGGGCCTCGGCTCTCTACAACCAGCTGTTGCAGCCCGGTAATGTTGCCAAACTGGCCGACCAGTATCGCTTCAGGGGCCACCTCGGCGACCAGGACTTCTTCACCATGATCGGCATGGAGCACCCTGAACTGTTTTATTCCCTGACCTGTGGCTGGAACAGACAGCTGTGCACCTGGTGGCGGGACCATGGATACGGAGATGTGTTTCAGATGTATTATCGCTGTGAAGGACCTGTTTACATCTACCATGGTAACTGCAACTCCCCCATACCAGATGACTGATCTATGTGCTGCACC
Source organism: Pleuronectes platessa (assembly GCF_947347685.1). NCBI lineage: Eukaryota > Metazoa > Chordata > Actinopteri > Pleuronectiformes > Pleuronectidae > Pleuronectes > Pleuronectes platessa. Next base: position 17,604,339 of record NC_070634.1, read on the forward strand.
GCTGCTGGAAGAGAAATCCTTTTCCTGCTTGTCGGGAACAAACATTGTGACTTTTCTGATAGTGCGCCTCTAGCCACAGACTCTGCCTCCTGCTGGTCAAGGGGCTGGTGAAGACACCTCCACACTTACTACAAGTATGGCGTTCATCTGTGTCAATTTAGAGAAAACAGCTTGGAGTGACAGCACCTCAGAGGGCTGCACTAATCATGTCCCGTGGTACAAAGATGAAGAAATATGTGAATTTCAGTTTCAGGAAGACGTATCAGCTTCTCAAGACTAAAGAAGAGCTGACAACATTATCGGGATGGATTTTTCTGCCGTTGAAAACTTAGTATAGTGGCTATCCTTTTCTAAAATAACAGGTAATCTACCAGGAATGTGGTCTGGATTATCTGTGATGGGCCAAAGATGCACTTTGAAGGGTGAGTCCACGTTTTTGTCAGAGCGAGCTGCATTGGTACCGAGTCAGTCTGGCCCTCGTTCAAATGATGGTGGGGTCGTTGTCAAATTAACTTTTTTTATTTGCTACCGTTAAATTGGTGTTTCGGTTGAGGAGAGTCTAAAAGACGGCTCCTTTACACGAGGGAGTGGAAGATATCGCACTTCTTAGTTTATAATTCACATTAATTGATGTTGCCATTGGGGCTGGACAGATTAATTCAACAAAATAATTAGTCACCAAATATTTTGTAGTTTTTATCACTTTATTTTAATCGTTATCAAATGATGGTTTGCTGTAGCTTCTCAATTGTGAGAATTGAATACTTAGTAACACATGACATGTGACGAAGTTCCCTTTTGGCTCTAGAATATTCACATTTATGACGTTATAGAAAGAATAATTCACCAATACATCAAGAATATAATCAGAGGATTAATGGATGATGAAAATAATTTCTAGTTGTTGCCCTAATTGCCAACAAATGTTGAAATATCAGTACATATAGTCAGCAAATGTGTTAATCGCCGCCTAAAAACAAGAGACTGTGCCTGTGTCACTTTATCTGCCTGCAACACCAGGTGACCCTTCATCTGGTGCCATTTGCTTTCCACCCCTGTGGCTCGTGGAAGAGGGAGGGGTATGTTTAATAGACGTTGACTCCAAATTTTTGAGCCATGTGGGCGCAGGGCACAAACCCTCTGCCGTGGCTCTTTCAAGCACGTCTTCCTGCAGCTTGGAAGATACGAAGAGGGGGAAAAAAATCACATCAGTGGGTGGGGGGGTGGGGTCAAGGTGATAACGGCTAACAATAATGTGACTGATGGCTGTTGTTAGCGCTCTGGATTTATGGTTCAGCCAAGGACAAACACAAACCCACTTTATTAGAGCACACGTTTCAGAGGGAGGGAATGTTATTGTTGTGTTCAACTGAATAAACGGCCAGATTCTAAAGCATGTATACACTAAACATTCAGTCTGGAGAATGTTTGAGGTGGTGCCCAATTAGGCACACACACACACACACACACACAGAGTGACAGTGAAGCTGCTGAATATCCTGTGGAGTCAAAGTTAGGCTACTGACGACACTTGAGAATAAACATCGCTCCAAATCAATACGCTTCCCTTCAATTCACACTCAAACTGATCAGTATTGTTTCAGTATTTGTGTGTGAATGCTGACATTTTTTTTTATCCTCCATTCGTGACTGCACTTTACAAATTCAAAACACACGCTTTATTGCGAAGAGTTTAGTACCATAGGTTGCATTTATTGATAATGACTTTTTGTTTTACAGATAGTGTTTTTGTACATTTTAGCCCATGACTGTTACTCTAAAGTTTACACTGTATCCTTTTGATTGATACCCGACTCAATAACTCTGTTTCTTTCACAACGGAAACTGCAGAATAGTAGTTGCTCGTGAAAAGTAAAGATGCTGCATCTCAGCTGCACGTTTGGAAAACCAATGTTTCATAGTTGCGCACTCATGGACAAATATACATTCATTGAAAGTAAAGTCATCTTCTTAACATATCAAAATTATCCTGAATATTAACACTTGGAACGTGAGTGTGATAAGAAAATTAAATCTTAAAGATAAAATGTGTTGACGTGTGCTATGACATTTTGGTTTGGTCCATGTCCCATCCACTAACATGAAGAAGCGGGATTATGCCATAGACTGCAGTCAGCCACCAGGGGGAGATCAGGAGTATTTGGCTTCACTTTTTGGGGAGCTGTGATGTCATCCATCTTTAGCTACAGTCTGTGGTTGGCAATCATGGGAAATATTGCTGTCTTGTAGCTAATGGGCTAAAATGTGCAAAAAACACTAATGTCATCATTTAATAGTTAATTATCTGTCTACTTCCAGCTTTGTGTTTTTCCTTCTTGCTTTTATGTGCACACACACTCTCCTGTGTATAACATGGGGTAGTGACAATAGGTAGAGATTTAAGATGGAGGGCGACATGAATGAATAGGTGCAACTTAATAAATGTGCTAAAGGTAGTATCCTTGTTTCAACCCATCAGTCACATGTTTTTGTGAAATGGTATTTTTAAAGGGCTCATAAATATTTGTTTACTAAATGGGTTTGTCTCATCTCTTACTCAGAATTCACTTGATTAAGAAAGATGCTGTGTTAAAAACTCCAAGTAGCTTGATATGATCTTTTTATAGTCGAGCTTCCTGGTTTTATATCTTCTATATGTGTCCCAAATCAGTGACATGATGATTTTCATGTTGTTTCCTAAAAAAATAAAAGACAAACAAAAGCTATTGTGTTCTTGTTCCAGTTATTGAACTGTTCACATGAGAGACGGGTTTTCTCTCTGTGTGTGTATGTATGTATGTATGTGTGTGTGTGTGTGTGTGTGTGTGTGTGTGTGTGGGAGGCAGAGCTGACAACACTCACGATGAACATGACGCGTTTAGTCACTTAAAGGTTAGACTGAGGTGGTGAAATCAATGTGCGTTGATGGGAGCGCCTGCACGTTTGTCATCGTACGCACCTGTGGCTGTGTTCTTGTTTGTCTGCCAGGAGCGAGACGCGACCTGCTTCTGTCACTCAGGCTTGCCAACGCAGGGAGAAATGCAGCATCGGCCAACTGCTAAATGCAGTGACTATATCCCCAGTGAAAATCCGAACTAACCCCCGCACAGTGGAATGACTTCACTGTGACTTTTATTGAGAGGGAACCGTGTGTTTTCACCTGCAGCGTCTTCAGAGTCGCTCAGTGGTTAATTTTCATCTTTGCTCAACATATTCTGGCAAAGAATCAGCACCTGATCATGATTGCTGGGGAGTTTTGAACATTATCATATCCCAGTAAGCATATAAAGTAGAGCTGTGAAAAATAACACGTTAACGCGTTATGATTAAATTACAGGATTAATTCGTTTTTTTTTTTTTAACGCATGCGCAGAAGGACCTTCCAATTCCACCGCCTCTGCACTAGTTGCCGCTCTAACGCCGGGTTCACACCGGACGCGGAAGCGACGCCGAAGCGAGGCGTAAGCGCAGCGCCAATCCTCTGGCTCCCATCCACTCCCATGTTAAACCGCAGCGCTGAACACACCGGAGGCTGAAGCGTAGCGTTGTGCCGCGGCTGCCTAGCGCCGTGAAGCGATCGTTTCGGCGTCGAGTCTATTTTTTCCGCTTGACGCGAGCGTATCGCAACAGGAAACACACTGAAAAATGATTTAAAACGATATAGATGACATATTTTATATGATATAAATGATCAAATATGCATCCCATACTTTGTATTCACGTTCTGTTGTCTTGGAGTTTTAATTTTACCACTTTTACCAACCACATTATTTAATGTCCCCCTCTGCCCATCCACTACAGCCACACAAGCAGTCATAAAGATAAAAAAGAGAGAGAGGGGGGGGGGGGCTACGTATTCTCCACATAGCCTTGAGTGGAGAATACGTAATTTACCCTCGACACCCGACATTTAACGGAGCAAACAGCGGAGAAGTTCTTCAACATGGATGACATTAAATTAATCATTGAAGTGGAGAAGTAACTTGAGTTGTTGATTCTCAGCATATGTTGTATAAAGACAACACCAAAAAAGACACATGTTGGGACGCTGTTGCAGTTAATGTTGGAGCAACAAGTAAGTATATGCTTGAAGAAAATGATTAAATGCCGTTTTTGCTGCAGGCTGATAGCAGCAGAAGTATGTGATATTATTAGTAATGCGCGGCGCTTCGGCGTCGCTACCGCGTCCGGTGTGACCAGCCAAGCGCCGGCGCGCCAGGGATTAGCGCTTACGCCTCGCTTCGGCGTCGCTTCCGCGTCCGGTGTGAACCCGGCGTAATGCAGTCAGACGGCAGCTGCCATTCAAACAGACAAACAACATGGATAATTCTGATGAACCTGAGAACCTTCTGGACGGGAAGATCGTGTTCCAAAAAAACAAAGATCGAACATTCAGTAAAACCAAGGTGATATGCACACTCTGCGAGAAGTTATCGTTTCGACGTAGCAATACCCGCCTAACCACCACAACGCGAAGCATGTGTTGGTCGGCGAGGGGCGTTCAAGTGGAATGCGCCAAACCAGACTCACTCGCCGGACACATTGTGCAAAAGAAGCGGTCAGCTTTACTGTCAGAGAATTTGAACAAGTTAGTTTGCCTCACCAACTGGCTAAAGAACGAGTAGCTAAGAGGGCCTTTAGAGGCATTAGATTGTATCATGGTGTGGTTAATGGTTGTGTGACAAAAAATATAAAAAATGTCAACCATCCTATGGCTAAGAAGCTCAAATAATTTCTGTTTGATTTTTTAAAAAAAAGGTTTATTCAACCACACAATGGCTAAGGAGCCCGAATATTGTTTAGGATGAAGATTATATTAATGTTCCATATGGAAAAGCAATGATAACTGCTGAAGAACTGCTGAGTTGCAGCACAAAAGAAAAGTTAAATGTCATAAATCTTGTTTTCACAAAAATATTCCGAGAAAATCGGTAATGTGATTAATCATGATTAATCCATAGAAACCTGTGATTAATTTGATTAAAAATTTTAATCATTTCACAGCCCTAATATAAAGATAATTTGTCTCTACAATGAAGAGACTTTTGGTTGCTTTCCATGTCTGTGACCTTTACTTTCTTTTGAATGTTTGCTCTGCACTTCTTTTCATAATGCCGCTAAGAGATGAAAACAAAGCTGCTTCGTGCTTTTCTAGATTTTCTTTTTCTGATAGCAGATATTGAGCCTTGCTTGGATTAGACGCTCAGACCGTTCGTATCCCCACCGAGGCTTTATGGCCTGTTTATCTCCATGTTGCGAGTACATGTACTGGACAAAAAACTGATCATTATCCAGATCTTTACTAAATTTCACCTGTTCAGAGATAATAGCACTTTACACATGCTCGTATAAAGATCTCTGCACTACTTGAGAAATCTCTCACATGCATGACCTCTTGGATCATAAGGCATTTCAGTACAGGTAAACAAGATGGCAACACTGTTCATCTGTTCATCCCAACGGACCATTAACAAATTCAATTTTCACACTTCCTGTCTCCCCTGGCTGTTTTAGTTTCCAGAGCCTGGCCTTGTATTACAGCTCCTACACTGATGAAATTATAATAGCTCCACCACAACAACCCTGGGCCGTCCAGACCATCAGTGTACTGTAATTTCTAAAATCCCTCAGCCAGGATTCATCGACAGACAGCTCATTCACCTCCAGGGCGAGCAGCAGCAGCAGCAGCATCGATGTCCAACACAGCTCAGTGAGAGTAGGAGTGTTTCTCTGCAGCTCTGTTTCCTGCCGATAGAAAAACCTCCTCAGGATCTATCGCTGCTTGAACTGCTAATCGTAGATGACTCACTTAATCAGCGTTGCATTAAAATCCAGCGGAACCATCCAATGACAACACTCCTACATACGAGGTACTATAGTGACAAACTGGGATTTCACTATCGAAAGATAAACACGAGGATCTGTAAAGTACACATTGATAGAGATGATTTGCCTAAAGTCAAGATCAGAATATCTCCCTTTCTTCAGAAGGGCTTATTTTTTTTGTTCTGCCACTTGTACCATCAGTCGGAGAAATGCTTTACAGAGAATGACACTCAGTCGAGCACACATCTCCCCCAAGACCCAGCAGTCGCTTAAAATTCACAAACTCATAGATATCAGCTCCCTGAATAGGCCTGATTTGTTTCATCAAGATTCCTCCATTATTATCTCCACCAAGGAGGTTGTGTTTGTTTTGTTTGTTGGAGGATTACATTGACACTTGGTGGAAGGCTGTGGTTTGATACTTGTCTTTCTTTAAAATTGTGAGATGTGTGTTTATTTTTTTATTACAGAGAATAATTATGAATCTTGAACTAATATCTTTGAGTGTGTGTTATTTGCTGCAGCTTGATTGGATCTAAGGGGACTGTTGGGCCATGTTGCAGTTATGTGCTCTCCTGAGCGGCATTGTAGTTCCCTGGGGAATTGGGGAAAATGTCAAAAGGAGGCAAAGTGGAAAAGTGGATCCTCCCCTTTGTCAGGATCCATTACCAAATTTAATCAATTTCTTTCTCAACCCATGTCCCAATATTCCATGGAAATTCGTTTAGCAGTTTTTGTGTCATCCTGCTTACATACAAACAAACCGATAAGAAAACACATGGGCGAATAGGACAAAACCTCCTTGGTGAAGGTAGCCAGGAAGCTCCTGCTCCCCACAGCCACACAGTTCACAGTTTATTTAGAAAAGAAACAACAAATCCAGTCTGATATAACTTCAATAAATCCAATTCAATAAAGGTAAAATTATTATATTATATTGAAAAAGGGTTGATTCAACTTTATATGAGCATTGTGGAGGATGTAGACTGTGATGCTTTTTTTTAAATTTATATTGATTTATACAAAGGGGTGTGTCTGTTGTTTAGCTAGAATCTGAATCCATATCTATATCTATATGTGCAAACCTTAAGAATTACCATGCTGCCCCTTTTAAAATATTCATTTGTTAGATTTTTGCTTCGAGCTTTTACACTTTTTGTTTGTCCAAAAACATGTAACTTATAAACGCAGCAGTTACTTGGGTCTGTGGGTCACCAAATGTTGAAAAAAGCTCGTAGAAATGATTTCTTCAATCCCGGCCTCTCTTAGTGACTCTCTCATGTGGAGTACTCAGCCGTGACTCACCTTTACACAAGTCAAGTCAATATGCGTGAAAGTGTTTCATTCAAGAGGCCGTCACGAAAGCTGCTGAGCTCCTTTTATTTCCAATCCGTTCGACAATGGTCGATATCAAGGTGAACATCCGCACTCAGAAACAATACGTGTTGCTGCTGCTTAGGTGTGAAATGTATTTCTCCAGCCCGCGTCTCCCCCAAGGATCCAGAGAGAAAAGAAAAGACGCGTGATCATGTTTAATACACACGACTCCATCTTTTATATCAACAGAAGCTGAGCTACTCTCTGTCCATTTTTCAACTTCATGCTCTTATCTTCCTAGGGCTTTGCATATTCATAAAGAGCCAGACAGAACTTAAGATGCACTCACATACACCAGCACCATCTGCGGCCTTCAGAGATTGCTCTGTTTTGCACCTCCCAGTGTCACAGCAGCCATATCTCACACACAAGTGAAGGGGATGGTAATGACAGCAGAGGGACATTTTGTGAATCACCGACAGTTGAAACATCAACGGCTGGAAACTGTGTCAGCACCGGTCAACATCATTTCTGTGGCTCATTAGTTTGAGTGTGAGGAGCTGATTCATGTGTGTGACTTCAGGATCTGGATCACACCCACTTGGCTGGTGCTGAAATCGTGACTGACATCCCAGGACTGCAACAGTGGAATAAAGTGAACTCTGTGGATTGACAATATTACAAAGTATAGCAAATGAAACCCAAGCAGGAGATGAAATAATATTTTATTCTAGAATGTAAGTAGGCTCTAACCCCAATAATGCGGGCACTCCCGATTGATTGGTCCCATCCCCCAGCTTCTACAACCTTCGGAAGGGAAAAACCCAATTTGTGAAGTGTTAGGGTTAGGGTTAGGACTAGGGTAAAGGGCTAGTGTTAGGGTTGTGGATAAGAAGGTCATAGACTTGTGAGTAGGCTCCACCCCAACTAATGCAGGCACTCCCGATTGATTGGTTCCATCCCGAGCTTCTAATACCTTCGGAAGAGAAAACCGAATTTGTGAAGTGTTAGGGTTAGTGTTGATATTAGGGTTAGGGTTAGGGTTATGGATAAGAAGGTTGTAGAGACTTGTGAGTAGGCTCTACCCCAACTTATGCGGGCCCTTCCGATTGATTGGTCCCATCCCTGAGCTTCTACGACCTTTGGATGGGAAAAAACAAATTTGTCAATTGTTAGGGTTAGGGTTGCAATTAGGGTTAGGGTTATGGATAAGAAGGTCTTAGAGACTTACGAGTAGGCTGTACCCCCACTAATGCAGGAACTCCCTGTCGATTGTTCCCATCCCCGAGCTTTCACAACCTTCGGAAGAGAAAACCCAATTTGTGAAGTGTTAGGGTTAGTGTTGATATTAGGGTTAGGGTTAGGGTTATGGATAATAAAGTTGTAGAGACTTGTGAGTAGGCTCTACCCCAACTAATGCGGGCCCTTCCGATTGATTGGTTCCATCCCTTAGCTTCTACGACCTTCGGAAGGAAAAAACCCAATTTGTGTAGTGTTAGGGTTAGTGTTGCAATTAGGGTTAGGGTTAGGGTTATGGATAAGAAGGTCTTAGAGACTTACGAGTAGGATATACCCCCACTAATGCAGGAACTCCCTGTCGATTGGTCCCTTCCCCGAGCTTGCACGACCTTTGAAAGGAAAAAAACCAATTTGTGTAGTGTTAAGCCTGAAACATGCTTCTGTGACTGCGTCTGCGTCTTTTCACGCCGCTGTGGCGCAAGACTCGTCATTCATGCTTCCCCAAACGTTGCGCGTCTTACAAAGCAATTCCGCGCCAGAACACTAGGCGGAGTAATGCTTTTTGTCGAAGACGACCTGAGAGACGCCTTCTTTCTTCTTCATCGATTGTTTATTTACATAGCTACTGCGGCTCCTTGTAGCCTTTTTTAGGCGGACAAATACGCCAGTCAGTGACGGGTTATACAAGTGGACATACTTTCGGATCTCTTCTGCCAAACGCTCTTCTATTTGGTCCATATTCATTCTTCTAAATCTCCCGTTGTTTCTGCCTGTATTATGGGGCATGAAACCGGAAATGCAGCTCCAGAAGGGATGTAGAGCAGACCAATCACAGCCTTGCCGGCTGAGTGAGCTTGCGGAGCTTTGCCGTAAATTTTAGAAAAGTGGGGCGACGCCCGTCAGCACGTAAGAAGGGATACATAAGCACGTAAGGGACCCGGAAGGGCTCTTGCGCTTACAGGCCCGTGAAAACGCAGAAGCATGTTTCAGGCTTTAGGGTTAGGGTTGCAATTAGGGTTAGGGTTAGGGGTTATTTCCTCAGTCTAAGATGTTATGTTTTCACGCCTGTCCATTTGTGAGATGACCCGTCCTGATTGAACTCTCGCTATCTGTTTTATTTAGTTTTCCAGTCTGGTCATGGTCTCCAGCTTCACTTCCTTCCATTGTTCAGTTCACCCCCACCCACTTTACTCACAACACCTGCACCTCATCATCATCTCACCCAGTATAATATACCTTGTCTCACACACACACACACACATACACACACACACACTTCCCTGCCATGTTTAGCTTCATGTCCATCTGTCCAGCATTCTGTCTTCACATCTCATTTATTCTCGTCGTGATTTTTGCCTCTGGATCCCCTGTAACCTTTGCATGTCTGAGTGACAGACACTGACACTGTGGGTTTGAACTTTCTGAGTTTTGCCTGATTCCTGCATGTGAGTTTGATTGTATGTAAACACGATCATACAGTTTGAGTTAGCCATTGAGTTTTGGTATGGACACAGATTAGGGGTGGATCCAGGATTTATTTGACTTTCTTTAATATGAAGAGATGGGGCGTTTTTTCTAAATTGTAACTGATTTCCCAGGGAATGATTCATTGATTTTGATGAAAAAAGGCTCATATAATGAGCTGATATCTATAAGTGTGTGGTGGTTGTTGCAACCCCTCTGGGACATTGCTTCAAATATACTGAACCTATTTGCACCAAGTGTTTTGCATAATCCTACTCTAAAATAAACAAACAAACAAAGATGGAAACATAGCCTTCTTGGTGAATGTGACAAAGCCTCTGTGAAATAATGTGTTACGGAAAGCATCTCAGGGATTATGTTAATGGAGCACAGCACAGTTAAAGTACAACAACAGGAAGCACACAACCCCAGACACGTAAGCTCATTTCCTCATATGTTCTCTATATTCACTTTTAATCATGTGAATGACACAAGGTAAACTACGTGAGATCAGGGGATACAGGCGTATGAGGGTCTCAAGAGCAACACCGAGACACATTTCAGTCATTTATTCACAAGATATGGAATCACAATGCCTTCTGGGAGGATGCAAACTGTGAACACTGGCTGGGAGGCTGACCCATATAATATATGGTTCCATCTCACCGAAATTAGGTCTCTGTGTCGCCCTACTTCAAAGTCCACAGGGGGAAATGTCCAATGTGGACATCTAATCTTGTATTTAGCTTCAGAGTCTGATTTGAAAACAGAGGTGGCAACCTGGGGGATTTCTGATTGAGCTTTTCCCCAGTGCAGTGCCGTTCATTCACTTTTTATGGATTATGGCTGAAATGTGGCTTTTTTGTTGGAAAGTAAATGTATCAGACTCAGTTCTGAAAAGCCGAAAGCATCTGAAGGATAAGATGACCTGAACTCTTACGGTTACATTGAGATTAAGATCATCTTGGTGTTAAAATACTTTAGAAACTGTACCCCAGGTCATTCAAAGTCAATGTGAAAATCTCATGAGGTGGAAACTAGTGTCTAGTTTAAATTAGTTTATTCATTGATAGACATGAAAGTACAAGTGAGTCTACAAGGGTGGGTAGTGATGGAAGTAATTTGAATCAGATTGTACAAATTGACTATGATCTGCCCAGATTACATTTGAAAAACAGTAAAAAATCGATGTGCAATTTGTGCGAGTCAAAAACAAGGTCTGTTGCAAGATTTCAAATATCCCACGTGTCCCTGGACTCTGTTGATAAAGACACAAAATGGCTTGATGAAGCAAATAATGTGAAGTTTTTCATGCATGAAAAGGGTATAATGGCTTTATTTTTTGTTATCATCTTTAATATTATTGACTCAGTTTGTGTTTTCAACAGTTTAGGACTAAAAACAAAAAAATGGATAATAAGGATGGATTAATTCAGTAGTGCTAGTGTTCCAACCCATTTCACTAAATGCACTTCTTATGTAAACTCACTTATCAAACTCATGTCATAACACCTGCATACACAATTCATGTGCACAAATCACTGAAGTGATTTGATTTTTTCATTTACTGTGTTCCCCTGATTCTCCCTTAGATTAATGAGGGATTAGCTCTCTCGAAAGAATCCTCAGCTTCGTCAAAAAGCAGATTCTCTTCCACGAAATGTATCAACTAAGTCTCCCCCTAAACCCAAAACCCACGTGCTGCTTTATACAAACAGTAGAATCCTCTACACAGAGTCTCTGATTGAAATCCTAGTTTACCCTTTGCTGCCACTTTTAGCTGCTGGGTTGAATGTTTTCACATACGGCCGTGGCCTAATGCATTCAGTCCTGGAGAATCTCAATGGATTGTGTTGGTGCTGCTGAACAGCTTTAATTTAGATTTTTGGACTGAGACACAAGATGCAGATTGGTTTTAGCTCTTCAATCGATCAATCAATCAATCAAATATTATGTACAGCACATATTCACAATTCAAAATTTGCCTCAAAGGGTTTAACAAGGTTTGATATCCTCTGCCCTTTAATCAAAGACACCTCAGAGAGAGTCACATGTGGTGGACCCCTCTCCCAGGTCAGACAGAGGAGCGGAGCACATCAACAAAACAATATTTAGAACATTGATGAGAAAGACAGAGTCTTACATGAATGGAGAGGTGTATCATTGTTTCAAGTGTTTATGCAAAAGAAGGTCTGACAGAGATGATGGGAGCAGAATTGACAATTGCAATGATAGAGATATTGCCAATAATTGTAGTTTAAGTGAGTATAAGGATTGTACATCCAAGCAATCTAGTTGTAATCATAATCCATGATCGATTGCCTCCAACATCACGATCCATCATCACGATCATGATCCACCTTAACTCATTCTCACTTTAAATGTTTTTCTTTAGACATTAAACCTTTTTAATTTGAAATGAATTGAGATCAAACACGTCTTTAGGGGAACTACTAATGAAAATATTCACCTTCCAACAGCTTAGAGGAGAATTGATTATCTTGACCTACTTATTCTCTCATTGCTCATCTCTGTTAATTGTCAGGTGATGGTTGACATGAGTGAGCAGAAAATTAAGCTCCCATATTAGTTATCGAGCATTGATTAAATGAATAAATCAAGGACCAAATGAGTCTACAGCGAATCGGGCCATCTCCTCTCCTGCAAAGACAATATCTGACTGTAAAACACTTCAGGGACTTGGTGTTTGCTGAGAGAGAAGTCTGCTCAGGAAGAAGGAGGAAATAAAAACAACTTATTCAAAGCTAATAGCAGAACTTGTTTAGTCTTGAATAATCTTGGACTTTATGGCTTTTATTCTTTCAAAGTGTGAATGACCCAGATGTTAAAACATCAAACGCTCTGTAGATGTAATGACGTTTCGTGGGCATTGAAACGTCTTCAACACCAAACAGCTCGTCTGTTATATGCTCCATGTGCGTCACCGTGGTTGAGCTTGTTTAGGTTTTCAGCTCCTGACATGTCAGGTACCTGACAAGACCTACAACCTGACATTTTGTTGTAATGCTTGGGATATGACGTCTGTTTCACAATGAGGCCACACATGTTGCCTCTGGCAAGATAGTAAAATGTGTGTTTGTGTGTGTGTGTGTGTGTTTGTGTGTGTGGCAGCAGAACTTACACATCAGCAACAACAACAGTAAAAGTACCTTAACTACCCATCTCTGTCTCTCCTAACACATATATAGTATAATGGCCCTATCCCATATGTGCACCCACACACTCTGATAATTACACACTGAGGAAAACACACAAACACACAGACACACACACGCATACACACACACACACACACACACACACACACACACACACATAGGCAATCACACACATGTACACACAGAGGCAATTACACACATGTACAGAGAGGAAAAGGCATACATTCCACATTCACACTGGTTAATGGAAATACTACAGAGGGAAAGGTTTGCCATAATGAAGCCTTGATACGTCGACCCACTCTGTTGCATGTGTGGCAGGAGAGATAGTGAATAAAACATAAACAGCAGGGCTCACAACTAGGTCAGTGTGTTACAGTCCATGCAACAGGCTGACCGCGGGGAAGCTCCAGTGTGTGATTAACAGCCACTCAGGCCCTGCCTGTGCGTCTATTACCAGAGTGACACATTAAGACAGGATGTGCGAAGACCTTCTGTGGGTGATTCTATTCAGCCGGGATGGCATCCACCTTTTCCAATCAATCAGGAGAACGCATTTACGTCCACATAACAGTTATTGGAAGAGTTGCATTTTTGTTGTTAAGTTCAGCTAGTGTGCCTGTCACAAAGCGTACAGTTACAGAAATGTTCCAAAGCCATAACCTCCATATTGGTCAGGCTGTTATTGAAGAACTTGCCAATTCTGTGTGTGTCTCTAACCCTGTGGCTAAACTTTTGGGAAAGTTTGGCCCTCTTGCCACTTCGTATAAAAGAAAGCAACAAGCTAAATGTTAGGGTTGTAGAGCCTATTGAATATTTAATTGTAGACCAAAAGAGGTAATTTCATTACATCCCTTTATAACAGTCAGTGCAGGAAATACTTAGTCCCAGTAAATTACTGAATAGTGCAGTTCAACTGGAATTCTTTTGAGCCCATCACCGAAACTGAAATCCCACATTCGAGAAGGACTGAGAGAGCACGTATTTACTTGCTTGATGTGTTAAATTCACAGCAGAAATTAGGAGTGATAAATATGATAAACAAAAACATAATATCCTGGACAACTGAAATGCATGTGTGAAGTTGAAGCTCCCTGGGACACTGAGTTCTGGAAGCTCATCTTTGTCTCCAGAACAAAAAGACATGTGGTATCAGGCTTTGTCTTCACATGTAGGCCCAACTATTGTTCACAACTATTAGGTCCAAGAATTTAAATGAGTAATAATTCATGAATAAACGGTTATATATATCTCAAATTAAAAACCTGAAAATATCTGAGGGTTAAATCCTACCTAATGACAAATAATGTTATATTTATATTACAACTTAAAAAACGCCAGAACTCTGTTTCTGTTTCCTCGTTTTTATTATTTTTATCTCATTTTTAAATCATATCACTAGGCTGCTGTTGAACAAATACTTTTACAAACAGACAAATGTTCATATATGTTGGATTATTTCAGATGTGAACAGACTTTATGTGATTAAACATGAATCATGTCTCATATGTGAGTTTTAATAAAGTTTGTTGAATGTGAACAATGATCAGCTGTTATTGATAAATGTGATCAGTTCGCTCGACTTCATGGATCCACATAATCTAAATGATAGAAAACATTTTCCATGAAAATTAAAAAACAACCAAAGATAAAGATCAGAAAATATTGAAATATTTTTACACACGTGGAAAAGTTCACAGGAGAAATAAAAATGTGTGAGAAGTAAAAGGAGAAATAAACAAAGTTTTAAAATAACGAGTTTAACATTCAAATTCATCAGATTTCTCCTGAAGAAATAAACAATAACGTCCAGCGTCACAGAGACATTCACAGGTAACAGCTTCAAGGGACGTGAAAGTATGGAAACATCTTCTGAGTCAAAGTGTCAAATTTCTAGAATTTTTAGGACTGCAAAGCAGTACTGAGCGGGCCCGAGTAAATGCATTTTGAAGTGTTGCATCGTTTTGCCTGAAAAAAATAAATAATGACTGAGGAAATATTGACACATAGAGCTGTTCAGGCTTGGACTCTGATCACGAGACCGAAGTTTGGTGGTGATAGGACGATGCACAGTGGAGTTATGACAACATCATCTCCTTTGGCGAATGATGAACCTTCGCCGTACGTTTTTCCAATTGCACCTACAGACTTTTTTGTTTGTCTGGTCATGATACACCTGTGTATCGATTTTTGTGAAGATCAGTCAATGTGAACACGTTCCGGGGTCACGGGGGGCACCATTGAGCCATTTTTCGACGCCCACTTTCTAACTTTCTGCCAATTTTGGTAAGAATTTGAGCATGTTAAAGCCCTCAAAAAGCCAATTAATTTGCCTGAATAATAATAATCATTACAATTTCAATAGTGCCTCCCACTGTCAGTGCTCGGGCCCTAGTTAGTCACAGTCGTCATGCAGGATGTAACACGTCTTCTTATATTAGCAAATTACTAGCTTTTATTTAAAAAAACCAAGCTTACCAAAAAAGGAACTTATGAACATACATCAGCAAGATAAGAAACCATCTACGGGAAAACATCTAATTGACTTTTAAGTTTGTCCAATGTCCCGTCCACTATGGAGTGGAGCAGGGTCTATGACCAATGATGCCGCTGGCCTGCAGGGGGCAATCACAATATTTTGGCCTCACTTTATTTCATCTGTAAACAAAGTCAGTGATGTATCCCCCTTTTTCTCCGATCTTTATTTCCATCCACAAACAACAAGCATCGTCATGGCAACAGGCACACTGTAGTTTCTCAACAAATCCCCTCTCTATTGTTCAGAGCGTCATTATAAGCCCCCATCCAATGACTGCAAGCCCCGCGGGCAGTCTGTGTGTCCACGGCTCTGTCCTCATTCCTTGGCCCAGATGGCCAGCGTCCGCGCCCTGTGCCCCCTCCAAAGCAGTGGTGGTGACTCACTGGTGTTTGGAACAGAAGAGTCAAATATTTAAAGCCTTCTTAGTGGATGCACATGTTGTTCCCAGACTGAGATCACTGACGAGGTGGCATCTTGATCACAAGTTCCTTTTATACACACGCCGGATATGACAGCGTTAGTTCTGGGCTGACAGAATGTCCTGTGATGGTTTTGGCTCTTGTCTCTGCACATCAATCAGAAATGAACCATAGTATAATGCAATGTAAAGAGTGAGGTGGTGTCACCTGAAAGATTTTCACTCGTAGATTTCCAATGGATTCTGTCAAACAGAATGATTGGCACAGATGTCTTGGCTTTGAGGAGCTATTTCAACAAACAATGTGGTAAACAATGTTTTAACATTCCGGGTCAAGAATACTTGCATGGCGGATGTTGATGGACATACTGGCTGAATAGTATAAACTTTTGTGTTTATAGACTATTTCCATTCAATTCAATGAAGGACAAAAACCCTTAGATTGCAGGTCCATATCCCACCAATTAACATGGAGGAGGCAGGATTAATACCTCTTCAGTTACCAGCGATCAAAATGTTTTGGCTTAACTTTGCTCGTGCCATTTATCTTATGATACTGTCTTTGATTTACAGACAAAGCACCATTATCCTTCATTTGGGGTGAAATCCAAAATTAACTCCTATTTTTGCTTTTTTTTGTTCTCCTCCTAAGGGAAATATCTGTGTCTCTTACTCTTAAATGCTCCTTCATGTCCACCAGGAAGACAAAAAACTTTGTCTGCTGTAAGTGTTGAGAAACTTTATCGGAACTTCTTTGCTTTAAAATAAAGTTGTTGAAAGTGGAGTTTGGAGGCAGAAAAAAGAAAAAAGAAACGAAACTTTGGTGATTATTCTCTGTCGCTTTGTCGAGACAGTTGAAACACAACTTTCATCCACTATTTTTCTCAGTTTCTCTCTCTCTCTGTCTCTCTCATGTGACCGACCCTGCATATATTACTGATGACTAAGTATTTGGATCATAACCAGTGACCTTAATAATATGCTGCTAATGGGCAGCTAGGGGAAAACTGACTGGCATACAAATTAAAATAAAACCTCACACTCATTTCTCTCTGTTCTGCATTTATATCTTTAAGATACACACAACTCACACATAAAGCATTCATGTCAGGTCTGACGAAACACTTGAGTTGCATACGATGGTGATTATTACAGACAGAAGGAAATGACACATTTTTGTGCACACACACATTGATAGAAACCACACACTGTTGCAACACATTACCGTGCTTCCCCCATTTGACCTTTGCTACTTCCTGTGGTGGAGATATCAAGGTAAAAAAATGTAATGATTGGGGTTACACAAAACTGTTGGTCATCCTGCCCACTTACAAAGGTTTTTGGTTCAAAAATCTTTTAAAGATTTTGACCTTTATGAGGGGCCGAACATTTCGTGTGTGTTTGCAAATGAGCAGCTGATTTGAACTTCCCAAGGTCAGACTGAGACGCAAACAGAAACACGTCTTTGTATGGGGGGGGGGGGGGGGGGGTTCAACCACACAGCCAGATGTACAGGCTGCAGAATGAATAATTTCTATCAAGTTTGACCCACATTCTGAGTCCCTGTAACAAACAGGGGCTTGTCTTCAAATCACTCCCCTCTTGCTCTGCGAGTGCACTTATTTTCTCACTGATGTTTCATCAGTTGACCTATTCAGGGGGAATATTGTGTTCCGTGTTGGAATAAGGGATGTGATTAAATTCAACTCAGCAGCGACGGTGGACTGATGAATAACATCTTCAATCCAAATTCAGCCTCACTTTCTGGCAGCTTTTCTGTGAATAGAAAATAACAACCTTCACACACACACAAGGCTGCCTGCTGGAACTTGAGAGCAGCAAGAGGAGTTTTACTGTAACCTGCTTTCACACAAGTGACCTTGTTGCATGCAGGGACCTTGGACCACATTCTGCTCACATTTTAAGGAAACTGTGACCTTGTCTGAGTGTCTGCTCACTTTCAAGTTGCCCCAGTCTTGCTCCTGTGCTTTTTAATGCTGTGAAGATATGTTTGTGTATTAATATGCATTTCAGTCCTAATATCCATGTAACCCGGCATGCACGTGATACACACAACACATACTGAACCTATACCGGCAGAATTGTCCCACTAATGTATGTGTCCAAGGATGGATTACCTCATGGTCAAAGTGAGCATGTGTCCAGAACCCTGGAGCCAAGTATTTTAGTTTTTTAAATATTGGAGTTTGGGGGATTTAGAAAATGTTGCATGATTGCAACAAACAATCTGGTTTCCCTGACATTCCACACGTTGTGTTCGTTTGCAGACTAAAATAAACTTATTTTTTTAACACAGTTAACAAACTATGACAGTTTCCTTCATTGTTGTACTTTCCCTCAGAGGTCAGTAGTATTCTCTCACCCCCTTGTTCCCCCTATCCCCCTCTCTCTCCTTTCTCACTCACCTCTCTCACTCATTTCTCTCCTCTCACTCCGATGGGTCGAGGCAGATGGCCGCCCCCCCACAATCTGGTTCTGCTAGGGATTTTCCTGATTTCCTGTTAAAGTGATTTTTTCCCCTCACCACTATCGCCAAGTGTTTGCTCGTTATTGGAAGTGTTTTTGTGATTTTCCTCTACAAGATTGTTAGATATGGAGATAATATTTGTTCTGATTTGGCTCTACTCAGAGTTAAAAAAAAGCCAATTCAAACTTTGCCCTTGCAGGTGTATTCAGTTATGAAGGCAACCTTAACAATTTCTAACAGTGTGGCTGCTGAAAACTTCAATATAATATTATTTGATTGTCAACAGATGTGTTATTTTAACTACTTTCCTTAGTTAGTTTGATTGGAGACTCTAAACTGTCCGTAGGTCTAAGTGTGTGTGTGTGAATGGTTGACTGTTATCAACATTTTCTGTTTTGTATCATCCAGGGTAAATAAACACATCTTTATAGTGAAGGATGCAGCAGTTGTCAGTGGCAGTGGATTAAAAGATGTGGGTGGTTAGGGAGGATGCTGAAAATCGAGTCTTGCTCATTCTGTCCGTCTTTGAATCTTGTGCTCGCTCTGTGCTTCGCTGTCTCATCCGTCTATACACATCCAGCGCTGCTTGAACTAACACCTTCTTTTTCTGCTAGTGTGTTGAAAATACATCACGTGTGGAGGTAAAATCTGTGCTTGTGTGTGTGTGTGTGTGTGTGTGTGTGTGTGTGTGTGTGTGTGTGTGTGTGTGTGTGTGTGTGTGTGTGTGTGTGTGTGTGTGTGCGTGCGTGCGTGCGTGCGTGCGTGCGTGCGTGCGTGCGTGCGTGCGTGCGTGCGTGCGTGCGTGCGTGCGTGCGTGCGTGCGTGCGTGCGTGCGTGTTTGCAGGGTGTGTTTGCAGGGTGACAAATAAATCTGGTGTTGACTTGATCTCAAATATCTTGTCATGCAGGTCTGCAGCATCAGCAAAAAACACAACCTCTTCACTAAAGATTACAATTAGTGATGTGAATGAGCTTTTAAGTGCATATAGCCTTTAGATGTATGGCATCGTTTTTTTTTTATATATATATATGACAACACACATCTGCTGATAATTGCAATCTAGATCTTATTTATTAATTCTTCAAACACAAACTGGATCTCTGGAGGATAGCGGGCAGCTGATCCACCCAGCGCCCGTCCCACCTCCATGGCACTGCCACTTCCGCCGTCTGCCCCACAAGGGCTGCCAGTTCAGCTCTGGCGTGCCGCCGCTCCCTGCAGCCTGGACCACCCACTCATTTCTGCTGCAACTTCTGCTGGAGTGACAGCGGCCACAGCAACTCTGATTTACTATGACTGTTACACATACTGTACATACTGTCCCACTTATACCATGTGTGCTAAGACACATCCACGTCATCATCATACAATCTTGCCTGTTTGTGTTCCTACTGGGATTACTGGGATGTAAGCATTCATATGTACAGTACAGTAGTATTATACATCCCCTAAGGAAGAAACTGAAAAACAGGAAGTGAACATTGAAGAACATACAGGGAGGATTGAAGAAACTCTTAAAATAATTAAGTAAAGATTCAATGAAATGATATATTGACCTCAATTATTGATATATACCTTTCCTAGGGAGGCTATGTTTTCACTGCTGTTTGTTTATATGTTTGTGTGTCTCGTAGCAGGATAAGTGATTTTCTGACATGTCTTGCAAAATGATTTCAAAGTTATTGTGATAATGTGGTAATGAGCCAAAAGATTAAGGATCTGGTTATTTTCAAAAACTTAAACTAAAGATTTGCCGTAATCTTCATTTTCATGCAAGCGACAGGCTGATCTTATGTTTCCTCTAGAATGACCCAAAATTATGACATTATTTTCAGAAACGTAACTTTTTCTCTTGGTATCAAGGCTTTATTATCATAATGTAAGACTTAGATATCATACATTTTCTGACTTTTTCTTGTTATGTTATGAGTTTATTCTCGAAATCAACGTTTTTTTCACTCTGTAATAGGTCTATTGTGCCCTAGTTACTCCCAGTATCAAATATATATATTAACTTTTAACCTATTACCTTGACTTCCTTTCTGCTAATCCTCCCCTTATTTAGAAATGAGGCTAAATCGAGAGAACAATACATCATTTTATAAAAGGGAGTAATATATATATATATATATATATAATAACCTTAAATCATCTTAAATAAAACACACTGCACACACTATATTGTGTATAATAACTGACTTTAAGATGGTTTTATGTATTAACTTTTTAATATAATAGGCATGTACCATATTGTTTGAACTTTAGGAGACAAGGCATTCAAAACATATGATTGCAACAAGCATCTAATGCACAGCTGCTCCACAAACCAACAAATACACACGTGCACACACCTGTATCCATTGAGCAATATACACATGTGCTCATCCACCACAGCGTCTCCTGCACACTGAAGCTGTGGCTAATTATGGCATGTGGCTCTTCTTGGAATTGCAAATTGATGCCGCTGTGCTTCCAGTTAATTGTCTTATGTAACTTTGGTCACGGCACATTATTTATGGTTATCACTGCAGGGGAAGTTTGATTTATCAATGCCAGCTTGATCGCAGCTGCTCTCAAGCCTGTCCACGCCAGCTCCGCGGTTTCAGGCGTCACGACCTCCGTGTCAGAGGTGCAGCAGAACAGGATGTTTGTTGTTGTTTTTGTCGTTTGTGCTCCACTTGCGGCCAGAATGTTCTCTTCGTTCAGTGGTGTGTGGGAAAAGCTGGGTGGACATTTGATTGGGACATGCTTAATTTTAAGTAGACTGCTCTTTTGAAGATTTTCAAGTGTTCTACAAAAGATGAGACAAAGTGTTTTTCCTCCCCACAGCTAATATGAGGCAGTCGCTGAGCTCCCACTGTTCCATATTACAACTGGTAAGGGTGGCTTGGTCTCTCCCATCACAACCTCAGGCCTCTGGACTTTCCTACCTGAGTAAATTAGACTTGCCTGCACTTGACCTGTTTTTTAAATCACTGCATACAGCATATTTATTTACTAGAATGCATTTTAATGCAAACATTTAAACTTATTATTAGTATTATTGTTATTATTGTTAATTAAATTAAGGTTAAACATTGTAGAAAAACATAATTCTGGGGGATTTTCCTGACGTTGAGGTTACATCACACATTACAGGCAGTGCAGTTGCAGAGTCACGCTTGATTTGATATGTAACAGATGGATTGAACTGTTTTTCATCAGGTTCTGGAGAGAGAGAAACAGAAAGCAAACTGCAGATGGTTCACACACAGTTTACTCTGCTGTACATGATGTTCCATTCACACGGAGAAGACAACAGGCTGCACAGATTCCGTGTGCTGCCTTTAGGGGGCGCTACCTCACTCTGAGGAGGCAGCATTGATGCTGCTCATGAAATGGGACAAATCCATTTGCATGCACACACATGCACTCGCTCACTCTCAGCGCAGCGATTTGTGGACAATAGCATGAGGTCTGTGCACAGCGCCATGTAACTGGTGTTTGTTTAACAGTCCGCTCAGTAAAGAGCAGTGATCGGTATTCAATCCAACACACAGGCAGGACAATATCAGGAGAAATGCACTGATCTGAACTTCTCGTTTCTCTCTGTAACACACCTCTCTCCATGTTTTATCAATGTCCACCTTTATCTTGTGTTTCAAATGTTACAGTATTGAACAGTTGACCGACTGCAGGACTGTTAATTGCATGGTTACACACTGTGATCAGCAATCCAGGTCCATCGATTTGCAGTAAAATACATCACCTTCACCTTTTCTCTCTTTTATGTCTCCATTGCATTGAGCCTCTTCTCTTGTTCCACTTCTTCTCCTTTTCATTTTTCTCTCTCCTCTTTCCAGCTGTTTTTCGGTAACTTCTCCTCCCATCTCTCATCTAATCAACTGTTTAGCTGTGTTTGGCCGCCCGTCTCTCATGCTCAGCCCTCTTTAACTGTATCCAACACACTGACATTCATTTCTGAATTGATGACCTACATTCATCTCCAGGCTTCCATCACTCACTATAGCAACCTCCCTCTCTCCTCCCCTCCTTGGCCATGCTGCCTCTCCCTCTCTCATCCTATTTCCTCCGTGGAGAAATGTCTTTATGTGTGGGTCCCCAGTTGGCATCACACACATGCGCACATGATGCGTATAGATCCACACATACATGGACATCATTGGTGATGGTACACATTCCCGCTACTGTTTCCACAGGAGTGGCAGTAATGAACCATAAAACCCATACAGGAGCGTTTTAATGGACGTTGGGGGCCCCAGTTAAAAGGGATCCTACATTGAACCATGTTACTGGGCATTCACATCAATATTATTACATGCAAACTCCCAGTAGAATACGATTTGGGCTGCAATTTTCTTTCTGAGTGCAACCAAAGCCCTAAAAAATGATCCGAGCCAGACCCGAACCCTGTTCTTCGTTTCTGAACCCGACCAAAGCCCGTTGTTTTCCAATATTAAAAAATCAAGGGGATCAAGCAGCTGATATATCTGAACCCAACCCGAACCAAGTACAATTTAAAAATGTTTGTCTTAACTTTGCAATTCCTGACGTGTCCCGACAGGCTCAGGTTAGGTATCCACACTCTTACCCGACCACTATTCCATATGATCCGTACTTGGGGGGGGCCCCCTCTCAGCTTGGGGCCCTGGGCAATTGTTGTCAGTTGTCAGCAAGTAAACACGGCTGCATCTAAATCCCCCATATCCTGCACTACATTTCAAATGTCCACAATGCAATGAGAAAAGAGATGTTCCCTGACATTTACTGCAGAAAAACCTATCCTTCAGTGCCTGAAATTTTTAGAGATAGAAAATGATGTAATATCTAGATTTACTGCTTACTATCGGGTGAACGAGTGTCGGTTACATAAGGAGGAGAGAAAAAACATAGAGCCGAGAAGCTGCGATCATAGCACAACATTCAAAGGGAGTGTGTCTTCACTCCTGCTCAGGACGCCATTATTCCAGTAAATCTTCATGGAAAATAGTTGCTGTTTGCTACAAGGTTTAATGTTGCATAGCTTCTAATTTGTCTTTTATGGACCCTGTAAAATCTCCAGTAATTGCAGTATAGATAGATAGATAGATAGATAGATAGATGGATACTTTATTAATCCCGAGGGAAATTCAGATCATCCAGTAGCTTGTACACTTAACACATCACTGACACACATACATAAATCACAAAAATCACATACGGAGAGCATATTAAATAATGTATAAGCATTGTGTATGAACGTAGTTGCGGAACAGATGCAATATGTCCTGAAATCTTCTCTCTGACTTCCAGCTCTGGCTCTGATCAGTTACAGTGATTTCACTTGTTTTCGTTCGTGTCTTAGCAGGTAAATCTTTTTTTACAATGTGCCGGCTTGATTGACGTGTTTATCAATTTAGCTTCAGGCAGCTGAGGTGGTTATATGATCAGCTCAGTTCCACACATCGTGCCCTGAGCCAAAACCTGGATATTCTTGCTCCGGTAATTGACAAAGATGAAGTTGACGCAGTTTGACAGCAGTTGTGTTTTTACACTGGTGAAGCTGAACCTCAGCAATTGAAATATTGTTTCAGAGAATAAGGGTTAGTTTTCAGTCTGTTAACAGAACTAGGACAACGTTGGGTCTTTCTGTTAAATTAAGCCATGCAAATTTGTCCAGTGAAATTTCCTTATTCAATGTATAAACACTTTCATCAGAAACTTTTCAGAAGTTGGTTAATAGTAATAGTTTTGTGTTTCCACACAGTTGAGACTGTGGACTGTGCTTTGTGTAAATAAAAGGATGACAGTCTGCTCAGTGCATGTTGGGACACGCTGCAGCCTCTGTCTACTTGTATGAAAAGTGTAATTGCACAGAGAAAAAAATAATTTTATCAATGAAGTCTCCCGTCCTGCTCTCAGTGCTCACGTTCATTTTGTTCAATGCATCACTCGTCCCTCACTCACTGGACAGACAGCCCCACTGACTGACTGAGCATGTGAGTCTGTGTAATCAACAACGTTAGAGGGGCCTCCATCGTCACATGAACTTGATGAGAGTTCTCCTCCTTGTTTCTTATCATGTTTTCGCATCTCCACCTTCAAACTGCAGCGTGATGATGGTGAAAAGTACAGTCGTTCATTGTAGTGTCATTTTAGTCTTTTATATCTATCCCCCTCCGTCTGACGCCTCTGTCTTTAAGCTCCATCTCTTTTCTCTTTCACTCTCTCTTTATCCCCTCTTTGTTTCCTTGTTTTATATTTCTATCCTGATCTGTACATCTCCCCTCTCCTCTTTTTTGCCTCCACCGTCTCTCTCTGATGCCCCTCTGTGCAGCAGGTGATCAATCGGCCCTCTTTTTTTTCCTCCCCACAAGGCACCGGGGGTGGCACAGCAGGCGACCATGACACGTGCTTGTGGGTTGACGTCCACCCCCCCTCCCTCGCTCCCTCCCTCCCCCCCTCCCTCGCCATGCACTCACAGATGAGCAAACCCTGTCCTCGCTGTCAAGCTATCTGTAGTCCCTGGTGTAGTCCTGACTTTTCATGGCGGTATTGTTGCACCTTTCTGTATAAAAGGCATGAACATGGAATGGGTCAGCATTGTTGTTTCACCATGGAACGCTGGCATCGGAGGACAGATGCCAAACCTGGAATGCAGACATGCTATTTATAACTTCATGTGGGGGCAGCGGTGAAGGTGACATAACAAGGATCTATTTACAGATTCCTTCACTTCTTTAAAGTACCCTTTGCATTTTCATTGGTTATGTAGATTCCATCAATGCTGCTTAATTTCCTTTTTTATCCTGTAATACTGTGATGATGAAACATTTACAAACAGATTTTTTTAAATATGTATATCCGTCACTTCAAAGAACGATTACATTTATATAAAGTTGAACAACTTCACAATTGTGGAATAATCCATCATAAAACCTTCAGAAACATCCCATCTTTGATGGAAGTTTTCCATTCTGATGTTCTCAACAACAATCTTGCATCACACTGGTGGGTCTGCAGGTTCAACGTGTATGTCCTCAGAGGTCTGCCAGGTAGGAACTGTCGGGGTTGGACACCATTAACACCTGTATGCACATCTTGCTGGTTTTTCATCGTTGACCCTGTGAGAAAACTGATACAAGTAGTAACAAGAATTGAAATAACAATTCACAAACCAAGCCACTCAGGCCCCTTCTCTACTGATGTTACTCTGATTTATATTGTATAGATAGATAGATAGATAGATAGATAGATAGATTACTTTATTAATCCCTGAAGGGAAATTAAGTCGTCATAGCAGCCGGTACATTTCAATACAATAAAATACAATACAATAGAATAAAAATATTGAGGTAGAAAGAATAAAAACAGAAACACAAGATAAATAGGTAGATAAGGTGCAGTGGCAAGATGATGGTAATAGTACTGATGATATGCTGGTAATGTTATTGTTAGACAGTATATAAAAATAGTATAGTATATATAGTATATAAATATAACATAATATATATTTATATATGATAGTAATTATACCAATATAAAAGCAGTATATAGTAATAATAATAATGGCAGCAACAGTATATATAATAATAATAGTAAATATAATAATAATAATAATAACATGTACACATGTATAAATATGTGTATATAGACTTATATATACAAATAATATACAAAGAGTATGATATAATATATAGTAGAGTTATAAATATAAGTATTTGACTATACAATAGATAATATAATATACTATGAGTGTGAGAATATGTAGACAGAGTGTGCAAAAGACAATATTATTGTATGAAATGATATATAGTATCAATATGGTTTATATTAACACATATCACATATGATGTAAAGTAAGTGTTCCAGTATATGGAGCGGAGTGTTGTACAGGGTACACAGTGCAAGGAAACAGGTTTATTTAGTGCAGTTCAGTGATGGTGGCTCTGACAGGGGTAGATGAGTTGGACAGTCTTATTGCGGTTGGGAGGAACGATTTCCTGTATCGTTCCTTAGAGCAGCGGGGTTGAATGAGTCTGTGGCTGAAGCTGCTCCTTAGCTTGTCCAGTGTTTTGTGGAGGGGGTGAGAGGGATTGTCCATGATGCCAGCAGTTTTGCCAGCATCCTGTCCTCCACCACCTCCTCCAGGGTGACAAGCTTAGAGCCAACCACAGACTCTGCCTTCCTAATGAGTTTTTTCAGTCTGTTGGCGTCCTTTGCCTTGATGCCCGCACCCCAGGACACCACAGCAAAGAAGATGGTGCTCGCAACAACAGACTTATAGAACATCTTGTATGTGTGCGTCATGCTCACTACTTCTGAAGAAACAGCAGATATCTTCTTTCACACTGTGGATGAGGATTATCAGACTCCTGCACCTCTTGTTATGAGTGGGCTCAGTTCAATGTTTAATATTTGGAGATTATGCAAGGAGCTGAACGGGTGCTAACAAATCTGAAAACACAAGCCAGAGTTCTAAGGATGTTCTTAGGCTGTGAATAGTTGCAGAGAGCGACACATTTCAATCGCTTCTTCACTGTTAAAACATGGAGATGTGCCCGGCCAAATTCACTTTCTGAAGTATCACACAAGTTACAGTACAAAGACATGTTGATGGAATTTACAACAAAAACTCGTATAAGACAAACCAACTGAGAGTAAGACTTCTCCCTGCAGTTTCTTCCACTCTATCTCGGAGATAAGTGAGAGAGTGGAAAGTATAAAAAGATCAGATATCATCGCCTGGCTGCCACGGTCTCTTTTGTTGGTATGCTGTTGAATTTTGCACCACTTTGTCACTGACTCCTGAGGTGATCTGTTCTCACAGCAGTGCCACAATATCCAGCTTTTCTTCTGTCTGGGTGAGAAGCTAAAAATAAAATTGTGCAAACATGCTGAACTCATTTCTGAACTGGCCGACAAAATCCTCTGGCCACTATTATTCATCCAGTTAAGATCTCCAGCCACACTGGCAATATGAACACTATGTTTCTGAAGGAAGTTTAATGTTGCATGGATGTATTAAAAATGATTCTGGGACAAACAGCACAAGCCAAAAAAATTGTCCACACCTAATTTGTGGATGATATTTGTTTTCTTCTATTTTGGATACTAGTGCAGCCCGTTCTCAACAGGTCTGTTTGTTAATTCTCTGGAGCTACTTCAGAATTAATCCTTGTCATTAGTGAGTCCTCCTCAAACAGTTCCACAATATAATGTCACTTTGTTTGATCTTTTTTTGTGTGCTGGACATTGTGTTTCTCCTTTTATGCACAGTGTATTGTGAAAGGAGAAAACTTTGTGTTCATCGAACCTGGTTTATCTGCAGTGAAGCAATTGTTTGTCCAAGGTTTTCTTTTCTTACTGATTTTATAGTCAGTGTTTTTCCACTGAAATTAAAGTGTTTTTGCTTTATTACTGTTCAAGTCTGTGGCTTATTTATAAGTTTGAATGTCGGCTATTTCAGACAAAGAGGATTACAGCAAGAAAACAAACATGGCACGAAGTTATTCTATCCTGCTGCTATCGTTGACTTGACTGAGATCAGCACCCTTGGCACCTGTGTATACCTATGTCAGTCCTATATGGGGAAATAAGGTTAATATTATTATTGCTGTGGGGCCAGTTTTGTGCATGTGGCCCACAGTTGCTGACCAGTTCTAAAGTTTATCTGAAGATATAGAAGAGGACATGGTCAGGTCGATCCGCAGACTGCCTGTTAGCACGCAGTCTATTCACAAGCCAAGAGAAGAGCTGGTTTGATGAACGGTTCCCGAGATAGACATTCCACAGACGAACTGACATTTGTGGAATAAGTAGGTTGATTCATAGGTAGAGTCCCTAAGCATTATTGCTCATGACAGGCTGGATAACACCATGTAAATAGTTGCAGAAGTGGAGAAACAGTGCTTTTTCTACCACAGTATACCGCATGCAGGCATTGATCTCTGATAAGTCTCTTTATGTTCCTATGCACCAGAGAATTGTGTAACAACAAAATCCAAAGCTGACACTTTTACTATGTTGTTATGTCCATTGGTATGTGCATTTAAGTTTTGAGCATATCACAAAGCTTTACGTCCGATGAAGTGCATATTTTCACCATAATTTCCCATCAGACCAGGAGCTGTTACCTCCACGCACTCGCCTTAACATCACAGCTGGTGTCTCGTCTGCAGTAATCAATCAATAAATGAATAAAAATCTCCTTATCTTATTCTCCTTCTCTTCCTCTTCCTCCCTCTGTGTAGTGATAGACTGAACGGATGGTGCTCTGGCTGCCTTCTTGCTTCACCTGCCACATCAAACAGTCTCCTCATTCAGAGAGTTATATATATTACCTGCATATTATGTGAGTTCAGCAGTTGCATAAGTATTTCTCATATTTTAATTTTATAACCGCTCTGGCAGCTCCATTCAGCTGGGCATCCACGGGGTGTTAGCGAGCACCGCAGGCATAAAATATAAAAGACAAGTTAAATAAATAATTCTAACAGCTGTTGTCAGATCGTCAGCGGGTGCGAGAAACCTCAGTTTCCCAATTTTCTTTGATATTATTATTTAGTTTCTGTGGTGTGTCTGGTGCTGAACTGCAGGGTAGTTGTGCTTCATTCAACTGAGAGGAAATTATGACTTAAAGAGCGAAGTATTGAGAGAGAAAGAAAAGAGAAAAAGAAAGTTTTTATCAGAATCAGAATCAGAAAGGATTTATTGCCAAGTAGGTTTACACCTACCTGGAATTTTCTTTGGTAAAAAAGGTGCATACATTGAACATAAAACATAAAAACACAATAAGTACTACAAAAACACAATAAGTACTTCACATAAGAAAGAAATAACTATACATAAAACAAACAAAACAAAATAAATACAAGATATAAATGCAAAACAGGAGAGAATGAGGATGTGCAATGTGCAATATACTGTAGTGTGTGTTAATGTAACACAGAATTGAGGAGTGGGGGGGGGATAAGAGTCAAAGACAGGTGGGGATCCCGGGCCTTATTGATAAGGCCAGTTGCAGCCGGGAAGAAGCTGGTCTTGTGGCGGGAGGTTTTGGTCCTGATGACTTGCAGCCTCCTGCCAGAGGGAAGAACCTCAAAGAGTTTGTGACCCGGGTGGGAAGGATCAGCCACAATCTTGCCTGCACACCTCAGGGTCCCAGAGGCAAACAGGTCCTGTAGAGATGGCAGATTGCAGCCGATCACCTTCTCAGCAGAGCGGATGATATGCTGCAGCCTCCTTTTGTGACTCAATGAATTGGGTTTTTATTGTGTTTGGACCAAAACACAGATCTTGTGAATAAGGAATTCTCTTTTAATTGTATCATATAGGATATGTGATGGTAAAAAAGAAAACTATCGGCTTAAATTTAGGCCATGCATCTGCTGATGCTAGGAACTGTTACAAAGTGAGCTCCTTCATCAGGTAACCATGTTAACGTATATGTATCAGCATATCAGAAAGTGATTATTTACATAGTCATTAAAAAAATAATTTAATATGTTGTTCACAAATCAATCACAATTTCCTACTGTCCAAGCTTATGTTTCAAATGTCTTATTGTTATTTGTGTCTGACATAGATATTTGACGGTTTCTCATTAAAAAGTGAGCATCAGGTAGAAACCACACTAGTTGCAGCTTAACAGAAACATTGCACCTCTTCGGGGAGTAGCATCAGACACGATATCTCCTTCCTGTTAGTCTTAGAATTACCGGACAATTTCCTTGATTTCATGAATTTCTACTCATAATCAAAGTTGTTTGAGTCATTGATTACTTTTGTGTATTTACCATGTTTGATTCCTCCGAGGTGGAATGCCTTTAGCACCATTATGCAAAAACCAATGAATCCAGCAAATCTAATGGGGGGATGGGGAACATATTAAGTGTTGGGGCTGAAATAGGTTAAGAGGCTGATCCACATTCCTAAATTAGGATATCTTTATCACCAATAATTAGGTTAGCAGACCACTTCCTTTTCTTCTGCAATCTCTATGTGTATGTGTAGGATTCTTTGGCCTTGGTTGGGGTACAATATTCTAATAATAATAATAAAAAAAATTTGCCCTGACTAAACAAATGGATTAAGATATTTTACATCATGTTGTACACCATACAACATATTAGATGATGCATCTTATCTTTGCTCTCTGCTCATCATCATATCTAAGAATTGCCATGACTCTTTTCTCTGTAAATCTTTAAATATCATAATCCCTGAAGTTCCTAAGAACCAGACGAGTGACTGATAGATTTTCATAAATGTCCAACCTACGTGAGCTGTAACAGCACATGTTAATGAGGAACAGAAGCTTACAGCTATGAGTGGGCCTTCGAGCTGACATTACCATTAAATGTTTATGACTTACAGAGTCTCACATGGCGTCCTGTGGGGGTCACTGTGGGAGTGGTCCTGCTGGTCCTTTTGCGAACCCCTATAACCCAAAAGTATCTATCATAGGTAATTTCTAGCTAGTAGATTGCACCAAAGCTCTGTCCTGAGGGATGCAGGGTGCTTTATACCCTCTGATCTCATTATGGTGTCATTGGCTGGCTGTTAAAGTACAGTGATGCCAAGGTGAATGTCAGGTCACAGGACAGACTCAGAGAGGTTTCCTAAAGCCCCTCTCGGCGGATGTTAATTGGTGCTCCAGTCAGCCGGGGGCAGCTCTCTGGCTGCACTGTAATTGGGAAAGTGGAGCTTTGGCCAGACTGGTCCCTGCTCACCCTCTTTCCCTGTGTCTGTCTGTCTCATAATTAACTTGCACTCAGTCACTGCTTCACAGATAATTTGACACGAATGGAAGATGAGCCCCAGAGTATGTCAGAGGGGGAGAAATGAAGAAAGACTTTTTCGAATAATGTCTGCAGTTTCCAAGGTGACAAAGAAGTGGCACTAACAGTATGTTACTGCTCTCCATGTTGCATTAATGACAGGCCCTTTAATCTGCAGTCTCATAGCATTCGTTTGCTTTAAACTGATTTGTATAAAATACTATAATAAGATGAAATGTTTGGGATATGCTGAATGAGCAAATTAAGGAACAACATGATCACTGAAATGATAAAGTAATCATTACAACAAAACTTATTGTTGGCTATGTTTAAATCAATGTGAATGCTGAAAGTGCAATTGTATGGATATAGATTGTTATTCTGATACTGCTCCTTTTTCCTTAAGTCTATAAAATTCAGTGAACTCCAGAGTTCAGAATCTGATAACAATAATAAACACATGTTAATAATAAGGATGCCTCTCAAAACACATTGACACCAATATTACAATATTAACTTGATTAAGACAATAGTCTGAATAAGACACTGTCATGTTAACACCATTTTCTGATTAGCTCAACCTAAATATGGTCATACTCAGATTTATCAGCAATTCAATCGTAACATTGTGAGTGTTCGAACCTTAGTCACATAATGTAGACATTAATACGGCCTTGTCATATTATAAAGTGATACTTGAGTTTTCACAACACTTTGTGACATCGACATTCAGCAGTAACTAACTGCTTGAATAAAGCAGGCCCTGGGTTCGAGGGCTAATATGTAGTCGGACGTAAAGTTCATACGATCGAGTCAAGAGTCGTAATGTTGCTCTCCATGTAAACATGTAAACTGTCATTGTGATATACAACATCAATCCAGATGCTGTCACTGAAAGTAAAGAAACATTTTCCAAGTCTGTATTTTATACGTGTAATTGTTTCCCTTTATCCTCCCAAATACCAACCTTCCTGTCTCACACACACAAACACACACTGACAAACACACTGTCTAGCTGCAGGGTCGATCATCCAACCATCCCCCCCACCCCACTTACCCTCCACTCGCTTTAGATTTGATTAATCAAATCAGTCAGGGCTCTTTAGAGTATTGCATTAGCCCGTGGCCGGCTGGACACTGCAGCGACTGGCTGATTGGCTGAGGGCACCGACGAATGGTGGATGGCGACAAAAGACTAATTCAGCAATGGGAGGACGAGGTGAGAGAGAGGTTACTGTAGGTAGAACGGGGACAGAAAACTCAATGGGGCTTGTGTGTGTGTGTGTGTGTGTGTGTGTGTGCGTGTGCGTGTGCGTGTGTGCGTGTGCGTGTGCGTGTGCGTGTGTGAAAGTCAGGCCAATTGAGATACCAGTGGAAAAGTAGCATGGCTGTAAATGTCAGTATTTGAATAGGCCAATACTGGCTCCAAAAGAGACTGGTTCATAACACTAAGTCTATAAATATATCTGTAAAGCTGCAGTGATTTAGTCTCAGAGACACAAGCTCCATGACTGGTGGCACAATGAGGTTTACAAAGCATTAAGTAAAGGCAGCAGATAAAAGACGTGCTGCCAGCAGAGATTCTGATGTTGGGAAACGTTTTGAGTGTTTAAATTCAGATCTAAGACACGTAGTCAGTGCATCCTCCACTTTGTTGTAAAAATGATGAGGAACCTTCATCAATCATTCAAATTCCACCTGCAAATTTAAACACGTGTGTGTCTTGCTCTTGTTTTGTTGTTGCTGTTCTTCTTCTTTTAACTTTTTGATTATGACAAATGTGTACTCATACATATTTGCATAGCAGCCAGAAAACACCTAAAAATGAAATATTACCGAATTCCACAACAGACCTCTGCAGGCGCTTTTTTCAATTATCCTTTACCTCGAGTTGACAGCAGTGTTTCCCTTTTGCCTAAATTGATTGTCCTATTATACCTCAGCACTCGCCGTGCATACAGGTCATGGATACAGAAAACCGTTACCATAGTTTCAGTGACATTAGCTCAAGCATTTTCCCGGCTTAAACCACAACAGATGCTTTTGTCCGCATCTCTTTTCCCTTGACGTCTTTTCACGCCAACATTAAGGACGCACAAGGAAACAACAACAAGAACGAATAAGCTCTTATACTCTTGGCTCCCATTTCCAAAACTTCCTTGAATAAAGGCTGCTCCCTGACATCCACGGTCGAGTTATCGTTCATAGAACTACAGAACATTTCTTTAAAAAATGTCGTCACCGTGATGGTAATCTGCACCACCACTGCTGTGTGTTTATTTTTTTTTGGACATAGAAGAAGACAAGTTCAACTCACTTCACAGGCTGAAAACACCATGTTATTCCAATTTTCATTAAAATTGCCAAGTTTTTCCTCTGCTAGTCCGCTGCACAGCTGTCCGTTAGCATCTACGTTAGCATGGTGTTAGCAGTGTATGTATTGATTTTGGTTCAGCTCTAGCCTCCAACTAGCATCTCTGTTAGCGTGGTGCTAACTTTGTAAGGATGGACTTTGAGGACGCACTGAGCGTCAGGTGAGAACCACCCCTATTCGTCTTCCTCGCCTTTAAAACCCAGGTGGACGGTGTTTGTTTCTTCATCTTCTGAGGACTGAATGTGGACTTTCTTCTCTTCTGTGAGTCGGACCACGTTTGGACAAAGTAGGAGAGTCAATGGACTGCTTGTCCTTGGTGAGTAACCCACTGCTGATCAGTGAGAAGGGACTTTATCAGCTACTCTGAGGTCACACGCACAAGCATTAAAGCTACAATCAGGCAAGCAACAGAGGCTTTTTGTTGCCGGCTTTTGTTTTAATTTTCTTTTGTTATTATTTCTACAATGGGCCCATATGGCCCTCTGTGAATCGCTGTTGATCCAGTGTTTTATCAGGGTTTTATTCAGAGGGATGAACTGTCATTACTTTTGAGAAATCCTTTCAAAGTTGAGGGGAGAGTTATCGCAGATGTTGAGTCTCATGGCTAAATGGTTGCTAGACGCACTTTCTGTCTAATTACATGGTACTTGTGTTATTTCAGTTTGCTTTGAACAAGAAAAGGGCCAATGAACAGTTTTTTTGGTTGAATTTGAATGCAACCTTAAGAAATATTTTAATATTATTCTATACTGGCAAATAAATAATTTAATACAAATACATTTAATGTTCTTCATGGTTAAATTGTTACTGTGACTGCATATTAGTCTGGAAAGAAATCTATGTTGATTAAAACTCCTCTGGTTGGTTGAGGCATACGCCCATTGGGCAGTAATTCTAGTTCACTATTACTTTTCAGCATTTAAAAACGACTGATTAACTGAAAACAATCAAACGATGAATCATTAATTAAAAATAAAATCATCCCTTGACGTAACTTCAGACTATGAAAAAACAAAATGCAGAAACGCCTGAGGACTGCTTTCACAGGTTGTCATGGCTTCTGATGAGGCTCCTCCATTAATAGAGCTGCATTTAGACCTGCTATTCAGCCCGGTGTTCGATTTTTCCCAAACGGCACGTGCATTACAATCTTCTGCACGCTGACATCAAAGAAATCAGCCAACAGGGTCAGCTACACTTACATTTAACTGTGACTTAAAAAGAGAATTTCTCCAACAGTTAGTTATGACCGCACTCGTCACTGCTCTCAGAACGATGAGGGTTCTTGGTATGACACAATGCTGTTCTACACAATGCAGGGTCAAATGGGAAACGAAAGGTTTTCAGCCACTCAGTACATCAGGAAAACCAAAAGCCACTGTCGCCTGTTTGCTTTATTGACCCTAGTACATTAAACATCAAATGCTTTTGAGTAAAGAAAAGTGTATTTTAAATGGGGCTGACCTGAAAGCTTCGAAGGTGTGATTGTTGCCATGATAATTGACATCCGCATCAGTACTTAAACGCTTATTTTTTAATTTGTATTACATATAACTTTAATCTGTTATTCTTGTAGAACATTTCACGAAAGCTGTAGCTCAGGCAGCAAAACATGTCGGCAGAGGGAATGTTGTAGAAGGAGTGTTGTCTTCTCCCCTGAAGTTGTGGTGTTGAGGCAGACGACAGCGCAGAGACATGTTTAGATTCCACAGCAGCATCTTTTGTCTCCATAGAACCCACTTCTCTCAGTCTCTCCACGAAAACAGAGAAGAAGAAGAATCCTGTAAACTCCCAGAGGCCAAAGCGGCAACTTGACAGTTAACTTGTTCCTTCAGTGATCACGTACCATCAGGATAAACACTGTTGGAAATCAAAGGTTTGCTTTTGGTCCTTAGCTGTGTGTTTGCAAGAACATTAGAATGCATGCGAGTGGCCTAATCCACCGAGGAGTTATTTTTGGGGTCTGAGTTTGTTTTCTGTCAGGATTATGCAAAAACTGCTGGACGAATTTTCACAAAACTTGGTGGAAGGACATTGCAAGAGAGAGCTTTTTTGATAAAAAAAAAATCTGGCATGTTTAGTAGACTGATATCTTTGACATCTATATCTACAATTAGGGGCAGCTTCATTGGATTTAAGGACTTTGGGACTTGGTGGAAGTATGTGCTCTACTGACAGCTATTCTAGTTGTATGTGCATATGTTTGAGAAAATGGAGTGACGGGTATGAAACACTGAGAATGAGAAAGTCATGGATAAAGAGACAGGAAAATAGCATGCGAGGAGGTGCATATAATTCTTAAAATGGCACTATAAATATATAAAAATATATATATATCTATATGATGAGTTTGATGCTGTTGGTGTTACTATCGCAAACAAAAAAAACAGAATGGTTAAAAAATTAGCAAAAGGGGCAGAAGATCTACGACAAACATCACAGCCCTTTGTGACAGCACGTGTTATCGCCATCTGTCCTGCAGAAGTCTTGGAAATGAGTTTATTTCTTCACGTGCTACAGTGAAACTGATCATTACCTTCCTCTCATCTCCCCCTGTATCTCAAGGCAGCAGATAAAATTGATGACAAAAAGAGGACCTACTTTGGTTTTCCACTCTCCAGAAGGCGCCAGCATCATTAAGGTGACAAGCTACAGGAAATAGAGGTGTTAAAATGGGACGCTGATGATGTTCGGTCACACGTGAGACTATAAATGCTTGACGAGTGACAACTGGAGTTAATCAAAAAAGAATGGGCCTTGAAGGTTCTTTGGTTGGTTCAGACCAAGCAAAACACTTTAGCCAATCAGAGCACAGGTTAGTGTGTTGGTCTTATAATGAAATATGATATGTTCTTAGCACATTGCTATCTGAGACTGCTATTCTCAACCTGTTTCCACTTGTGTGTGACGTGAATCAGTTTCCTCTGCAGAGCCGCATTCTCTCCTACCACCAGTTTACGACCTTACTTCCTGAAATTCTCCATTCTATCAGTAATTAAACAAGATGCAAGCACATCTGTCTTTTAAAAGGAAAAGGAGACAACACTGCTAAGGTGGCACTTGGCACCGAGGAGCTAAATTTATGATGAAATATTTGACAAAACAACAACGTGAATCTTGCTTATCGACAAGTCTCCGCCCTAAATCAAGAATTAATATAATATTCAGGCTAGTAAATGGTCTTAGCTTGACCTATTGTCATATAAATCTACTGAGGCTATAACAACATCTGAAGGCTGCAAAACTGGAGCAACCTTTTAAGAGCTCTGTCTGTAAAAAGGTACAATTCTCCTGAAGAGCAGCTTTAGATGTAACTTCCCTTTCAGACAGCTCTGGCTACTGGCGACATTGCTCCTCCGTGTCCTCCTTTCAATCCCTGCTTTTCAACCTTGGGAGGATTATGTGAAAGCTTGATGGGTCGATCTCACAAGCAATTGATGTCTGCCGCTCACGTGGCCTGTGCTCTGAGTCAGAAAACACACTAGAAAAGTTGTTCGGACATTTTCTGTGCTTTCGTGGTTTCTTGTATGTGATTACGCAGACATAAAACATTGCTGAGTCAATAATATATGTCATGTGTTGAGGAAAGTGGCAGTTCTTTTGGATCTGCTTTGGTTTTTGTCCTGTTTTTACAGTTATCACAAAATGCACATAAGCTTGAGCAGCAAGAAGAAATACAGAATTTTTTTCTAACTTTGAACATTTCTATTGATGATATCTTAAAAAAAAAAGTCTGCACAAGAGGAAAATCTGTGATAGTAGTGTTCTTTATTACAAAAATGTGATGAATGAACATATTTAGTACCTGCGGTTCTTTTCTTTCACAGTCATCTCGCTGGCGTCTTGTTAACAGTAACCACCAAATCCACACCAATTAATCTGAAGCTGTAACTGGGGCTTCATCTAATTGGCTCTGAGGGTTGTCATGCACAGACCATGCATCCAGGGTTCCATGT
Organism: Pleuronectes platessa; assembly: GCF_947347685.1. NCBI lineage: Eukaryota > Metazoa > Chordata > Actinopteri > Pleuronectiformes > Pleuronectidae > Pleuronectes > Pleuronectes platessa. The sequence goes on from NC_070634.1 coordinate 17,641,901, forward strand.
GATAATATCTCAAATGTTCCATATCTTGTGTCTGAATGTTTCTGGTGAGATTACGTTGAGGTTGTAGTGCTGAGGCTGTGGAGGTTACGTATTTATTAAAACTCTTATTGCTTCTTCTGATTATCACTTAAGAAAATCTGACAAAGCAGAGAAAAACTGCCGTGAGAATGGGGATAAACTGATTAACACTGTGCAAAGCTCATGGAGACTTACCCAGGAGGACAGGAAGATATAACTGCTGCAAAACGGGCTGTGAGAGTGTGAGAGAGATAAAGAGATAGAAAGAGGTCAACTATTTTCAATTTTAATAATTTACGCATGCCCTTGTCTCACTCTTTTGGCGCTCAATCAAATTATCCCTTTAAACCTGAATACAGCTGCACATCTCACTGATTGCCATTGTTCCTCTGTCTCTCAGCCCTAAGCCGGAGCCAGGTGGGAGGACTCTTACATAAAATGTTACCAATTTCATTTAACTTTTTATTGACTTTCTGTCAGTCTCACTTTACTTTTCTCTGCAATTAAATATACATTGGCAGATTGAAAATAGTTCAACCTTTAAACAAAAATGTAACATATTTTTATTCTTAGTACGCCACTGTCGCAGCATCAGTGAGTATGAAGTTAAGTTCTATCAGAAGTGAGTGAAGGTAACTGTTGGAAGCCGCTCATTTCCACTTGGTCATTAGTTAGTCTCATCCCTTCACAGCGTGACATTTTAATCTCCTATCGCACAGTCAATGGCAATCTACTGCAGAAAAATCGATAGCTGAAGACTGCCGCCCACTGAGAGCTTCTCTGCTAGACGCAACCGACCAAGCAGCCATCCTGACTCGGAGGAATGAATCTGAAAGATATAATTAGTTTATTGTACAGTAAATGTCAAACCTGAAATAAAAACTGTAAGAGAGCAAATGAATGGGTGACACCAGTTAAGAGACTCACTGGGTATTACGTTGCATTAGATATTGACATTATTCTGGGGTAGTTCTTCCATTTTAGCAATGTTAATGTAAAAAGTAAGGTTTTGCTAAATAATGTGATACATACTAATCAAAGACACTTGTATCTTACAAGGGTAAGATAAATCTTATTTTTTAACTCTTTTGAACTCCTATGATAGATGGAGAAATGTTCTTCTATATCTTAAATTCTTATATTTGTGATTTCTCACAAACTGTATATAAAGATAAACAACAACGCTGCTCATTGAAGCCAAAGAGTCTCGATGGCAACCTGGTGGCTGACTGCAGTATAGATTAGCAATCCCTCCTCCATGTTTGTGAATTGGACATGGGCGAAACAAAAAAAATTACAGTACATGTGGAATGAATACTTCTCAAAATGGTTTCCGTCATTTTAGGTAGTCATTTTCACACAGATGTATGTTCAAGTGTTCATTTTGCCAGTAAGTCTGGTTTAAAATGAGTTATTTGAAGTTTTAAAAACGAGGTGATTGACAATCTGATGATTGACAGCACAGACTGACCGAGGATTGGTCAAGCACGTGTATTGGTGGGACCTACTGTGCAGACGTTGGCTCCAAATGTGCGAGATTGCAGAGAACAAATCTGGGTTATTTTAGCTTCATATCTGGATAGTGGGAGGAAGTGGAGATGTGTCATCTATCTTTATTTACAGTCTTCAGTTCTTCTCCTAGTTATGACTAGAGAGGACAGATAAAGTGGGTCAATGTGGAATCTTTTTTGTAATTTATGATTCACTTTCAATATTGTTACCTTGCAACATAATTCTAATCATCAAATCTGAGTATAACACCTCATGACCAAAAACCTTTACCGACATTTCATGCTTGGATCAGGGTGAGAAACCAAACTGAGCTTGCTATTTATTTTATTTTATTCTATTTGCAAGGGATGCCCGCCTCTTTTCACACATGGCTCAGATTGGTCCCCGGCTGCTGTTGTTCTACCCAATTTGGTCCCACTTATTGCACGTGATCAGTGTTTATTCAGACGACGTTGGTTGAAAATCCCAGTGTCAATAAGCAGTGACGGGGGGGAGCCAGATTGCGTTTGAGCCTCGGGATCAATATTCTCTGGAATACAGCAAAACCCCAGAGGAGGGGAGGCAACTCAAATAATGAGAAAGGGACCTACGGGTTTTATTAGTTTTCATCATTTTTATGAGTTTAGCGTGACCTTGGATTGAGTGACAGAAACGTAGGTCCTCTATTTCATTAAGTTGACTCCGCTTAATAGGACTTTGGTGTATGATGTAGTGAATCTTTGCTTCTCTCTCCGTTGGCTCATTTATTGAGCTGTGACTATTCACTGTAACTGAGTGTGTAACTGATCTCCTGAGCCATCTTTTATTTCAGGCTGCTGCATTTGAAATGATCAGATGCTTTGGTACTTCTATTACAATTTGTGCTTAGTTGATCCTTTTTGCCAGCCTGACGCGTTAGCATCACATGGAGTTTCTCCAAGCCCTTGGGCAATAGACAAAGAACAAATACAGGGACTGCTGTCGCTTGAGGTGTTTTGGTTTAGTGAACACGCATGGAACCCAACAGTCCCCGTTATGTAAGTGCGCTCGGTAAGTTGGTTACGTTCAGGCAAACACATTATTCATGCTCTACAAAGTCCTATACGCAGCCTCATTACTGCGGACTGGTCTTGCATAACAGACTCTAATTCTGTCCAAAAGTTGTAACAGAGCTCATTAGTTGTGCAGCTCTTTGTCTGTTTGATGGATGTTTCACTCACTGTGATGTGAATGAATGGACCAGCCTTTACACACAGGATTCCATATAATAAAATAATGTTTCTCTTTTGTCACTTAGAAAGAAAACAACTGGAGCTCTGTTCTTCTTTACAGCCCCTGCACTCGGGCCTAATTTACCAACAGTGGGGGGAAATATTTTAATTGGTTTACAATAGTTGTCATGGTAACTGCAATTAACTACACTATAGCTATGTAATGCTCTGCAATATGTTGAGTTCCTCTACTCTTCTCATTCACCAATTAATCCTACAATCAAGTGATCAATTTAAGTTTTTACATCATAATAACTGATTAAAAAGATATTGTATAGCATTTTATGAACATCAAATATTTTCCATAAACATAACACTGTTTATTATTTACCTTTACTGTGACCACAGTATGCTCTGTGCAAGACAGCAGTAAAATAAACTTGTCATATTTCTCCATGGGACAAAGTATTTAATAAAGACACTGCGTCTGAATGACATATCTTTGGAATTTATTCCTGACATGTCTGGAATAAACCAGTTTCTGTGTGGTTTCAGCTTCTAAAAAGTAGGACTTTCTATGCTTTTATTTGACGCTAATGACAGTAAACCAAATATATTTTCTAAATTGATTTAGATTTTGGTCCAAGTGTTGAATGTGACCCACTACAAGATATGTCAATCAACACAATAACTGGCAGATTAATAAGTAATGAATTTGGTCGGTTGCAGTAACTTCTAAACTGACTGCAGCGCTCCAGACTAGCTACTCTGTTATGCATCATTGGGTAGACCAGGATATTATTAAGGAGCGCCCACAATATTTCACTGCTCTTTTGGACACTGCAGAAATCAATTTGAAGTGTCACAGTTTTTTGGCTGTTTCATTGCACCTGAGCCACAGATATAGGGTAAGCTGTTCTTTGCTGAAGGCACATGTTAATCTTTTTATATCTTGTCGGCTCAAAAGCTACAAAGAACAAGCTTGGCCAAACTGTATGTGTATTTATATATAAGTACAAAGAGAGCAATGGTAATCTGGGGTCAAATTCCTCATGTGTACATATACTTGCCCACTAAAGCTAATTCTAATTCTAATGATTTTGGCCATTTAAGTTTGACAATGTGAATATCGAACATCTACCATGTACTTGATGTAATAACAACTTTATTTCGGGAGATGCACGAATCAAACCAGCCATTTAAAATATGAGATATTTATTTAAAGCATAAACATGTCCTGACAAAAGCCATAAAGCCCACACAGTCAGACAGGACTTTAGTATATAAAGTATACATATCCCCACTGTTTACACGTATATTGGGTATTTCGAATAATTTCAATGACTTTTCATTCCTTAGCCGAGGTATCACTGGACCCAAATTCTGTTGCTCAACTAAAATCAACTGGGAAACTAAACCAGCACCTCATCACAGAGATGATAAGTACCTCCTGTGTGCTTGACTCAGGTCTTTCATCTCCACCATGTGCAGGAGCTGTAACCTGCATGTGGTTGGGCCTGTTCTTCTCTATGTCGAGACAAGGAGCAGCCAGCTCTGATACTGGCTCGCCTCCTAAATGAGACCATTGTATCCCCTATATCAATGCTGCCTCGCAACATCTTCATGTTACACAGCCCTATCATGCACTATGATCTGGGAAATTACATCTATAACCCCATAAGGATCTGGCTGAACCTGAGCACACAGCCGGCTTTGTGCTCACGTTACTCAAGACTGCATCTCTGTAAGGGCTCAGGGACTCAGATTTAGGATTAGAACAAGCTAATGGATGTGTGCGAGTGTGTGTGAGTGTGTGTGTGTGTGTGTGTCCTGTAAAACTGCATAAATCTGTTTGCACCATCATGGTATTACACTTTACCCTTTACAGGCTCTCATTGTCTTACCATGAATGATGCGTTGGTGTAATATTTGAGACATTGACACATCATTTACATTAAAACTGGCATTTTATATTATTTTTTTCCAGATTTCTTTCTTTATACAACCACCACATTGTGACTCATGACTGTTTTAAGAGCAACCACGAACAGTGCCGATTTTTTTCAACTTAATAACATAATAATAATCATGATTGAGTAAATGCAGCCACGTGCTTATGCTCAGTTGGAGATGAGGGTTATGCACACAGCACTTTAAACAGGTGAGAACCTTGTCTATGAATAAATAAAAGTTACATGATAACAGCATTACAGAGACATCCAATGCAATTTCAGGTGTTGAAGTTATTACACAAATAACCATGGTATTGTAATCTTATCAGTGGCAGTCTTATCATATGGACCTGCATCAATACAGAAAATTAACAAGAGATATACAATTACACATTAATGCCGTGTATGGTTTATTATTTATTGTAAGTAGGTGATTCGTTTACCAACTATGAATGGCTTCAGTATCATTATTAGAAACACAGCAATGTAGTAAAATACAGAGGTAATTCAGAGTCTCAGATTAAGAGAGAAAAACTTTGAACATATAAAGTACCTGGATCCGCCCCAATATATACCACACACCAAGTTTTACATAACCAAGATGAAAAAAATAAATCAAGATCACAATTAACTGAATAATAATGAATTTGAGATGGTTGGTTGTCTTTCTTCAGTACAGTCCGTCCTCTGCTCAACAAAGACAGTCATCACAACATTCACCTTATAATAATGATCTTAACATATTTTTTGATTAATGCAAACCAATTTATATTAAATTTAATTCACTTTTATGTCTTGCTTATCAAACTGTGATGAATTTAAACATATTTTGTCCATTTGAAAACAAGTTCTCTGAAACTTGACAGACCAATGATGCACTACTGCTAAATGCCACAATGAATGCATGAAATGTATCTTTAAATTCTAAAAATATTTTTTACTGGCCAATTAAATCCCTTTATCCCTCCCGATGATCGCCTGACATGACAAGTGATTAAAGAGATAATTTGTCAAAGAAGATATTTTGTCTCATCACATGAGAAGCACATGTGAACACCTGGTGAACATCTGTGCTTTTCCAGTTGAGACCCAAAATTCCCTTCAAGATCAAGCACCTTTTGATTGGGACATGGACAAACTCTCTTTCAAAGAGGAAGAATCCTTGAGAAGCAGACAGAGGCTGTTCAGTGGAAAACTTTGTGTTTTTTTAATGCGCTCTAGGTTTTATGAGACAGGTATATAATGTATAAATAAGTCAAAAAACATTTTGTGCGCACGCAGTTCACCTGCCGCACACATCGCATGACGTAACATGACGCGCACAGGACATCAGGGAGGAAGTAACCAGTTATCGATGGAAGTTAAAAGTTTGGAGCCTGTAAAAACCAATTCCGGATCATGGAGCTAATACAGCTTCTTTTTTTCTCCAACATTCTTAAGATTTCGAGAAAATACATTTTTCAACATTTTCCTTGATTTATCAGAGAATGATTCTTGTGAAAACATTTATCGGGGACCGATGTTTATGGTAATGTACAATGTGGCAGATCTAGTGAATTAAAATGTGGTGACGGAAGTGTTGGCCCTTGGTGGAGGTCTACGCTACACTGAGTGCCAGTCTACTTCCAAATGTGTGTTTGTTTGAAACCAAAGTTGATCTTCTTGCTGAGTCCTTGGACAATAGAGATCAGAATTCTCCATTAATTATTTATGTTCAAAAGTTTTTTAAAGTTGCAGCTTCCCATGATTCATCATTGTAAAGCTGTTCAATCACTGTCACTCACCTCAATGCTTCATTTGTTCATTCAAATATTCACGTTGCCTCAAAAGGCTGTTTTGAGGATGCATTTGACAAAATTATTATTTTTATGCTTTCTATCCATCAAGTCATTTGGCCAGGCAGCTTCTACTTTAGCACATGTTGTTTCATTAATAAACCGGTTGAGTAAGTTTTAGTCCTGTAACACTCAGCATACTAGTGGGCAGAACAGTTGGTTACACATCAGGGGGTCTCATGGGGTTCAACTGTATGAAGTGATTATATATAAAATCAGAGCTTAATTGGATTATAGTTTCAAAACATGAAAAAATACATTTATGTAAATAAGCGATTAAAAGAGGATATAAAAAACAAGGATGATAAATGCTGTGGTTAAGGTTGAAGCCTACAGAGGTATCATGGCTTTACAGATACTATGTCATAAATAACACTCTTAAAGGTAGTGTAACTAAAAGTTATATGATTTGTTGAAACTTTCATTAGCTGAACTTTTGGTCATCTATGTGCAGCAGTAACAAACTGTACAATATGGACAATTCATCCCCATTTACGTTAATATGGTGATTTTTTTCTTCTATTCAAGAGATTGTCGCTTGTTAACATATTCAGCAGTTACAGACCAACATTATCATTCAATTTTAATTTTCCTTTACCTCGGTTATTGAGCTCTACAAACTCCTGATGGAACTAATTGGCTCTGCTTTGTTAACCAGGTTATCAGTGACAATTTATGGGCTAATTAATCTTATTATAGAGATATGATCATATAATACAATTGAGACCTTTGTTAACCCTTTTTAATTTTTGCGTCACATTATCTACCTTCTACATGATTCTCAGAACACATTTGTGAATGTGTTTGTGTCTATATTTTGCATCATGTGTACCAAATTGTACCTTATCCCTGGTAAACAACATGCACAAACAAACAAACACACACACTTGCCCAACCCTAACGATAAGCAAACATGTTTTCACCCTAGAATTTACAGACAAGTCCCCGTAATGTGACTTTGTAAACAATTTAATATAACACACCACACACCACACACCACACACACACACACACACACAGCTTCATGTCAACACCTAGAACATCTAACACAACATTAATGCTGTTAAAGGTAATTTATGGACTGTGTCACCACAATGCTGTTGTGCTCTCTGTGCTGTTGTAACACTGTGCCGCTGAGTGTAGATGTGTGTAAGAAGGTTCAATTACCTTCTCGCCTGGTTTAGAGAAATAAGATTAGGTGTCGTGCAGCTAAATTTAGCCCCAACACTTAAAAATACACCTACACGCACCAAACAAACAAGAAAAACAAGCAGTGGCCGAAACGGTCTGAGGGCATTTGGCGAAGTTATTGCCAAAACATAGAATGATTTGTGCTCATCTCCTGAATTACACTCTTTAGGGGATAGGTTTTCCTCGGGCCTTGGAGCCCTGACAGGGTGCCATAAAGGAGGATATAGAAAAGCATCCAACTCGAGATTGACACTTGAAATGAACTTTGCTATGTGACTTTATTGCTTTCAGGATGAAGCAGAAACCTGGTAATAGGAATGTGTGTGTGGGGGATGAGACAGATATTGAATCTAATCTAGAAAATCTTTTCAAGTGCATAGTATAATTTTCGAAACAAAGATCGTAGGGCAATTTTTGTTTAGAAAGTGCGTCAGTGTGAAGACACAACTTATAAAAAAGACAGTTACAAGTGTGGACATGTTGGTTTTGAATCTACGTGATATCGAAGAGTAGCAGAGCCTTTCAAAGTCCAGTGAATGTGAGGAGTAGAGTTTGTCATTTTCAAGCCTGTAGCTGTAGAATATGTATTTTGTACTTGACACACCATAGATATGAATGAATATTTGATAACAGCTCCTTGCTCATGTGCAAGGTGTTAGCAGTCTTTTGTTTCAAACATGAAAGGTGATCTGCTTCACTCTCTTGTGCTGAAACCTTATCTTGTCACACAGTGTAACAGACGCTCATCAGCCGTGCCACCAGTTCACACTGAGGAACAATCGTATATATATCACACAGAGACGAGCGTGAACAGTTGGTTTCGTGTTTGTTTCATTGCTCACCTGTTAATTTCTCTTTTATTCACTCTTGAATAATGTGCCTGTGAACTATCTCCACGAAAGTCAAAATTGATTAAAACTGGAACAAGCACCAAGCTTAATCAGTTGAGTGTGGTTGGATTTAGAAAAAAACAACAGCAGCTGCTACGGCACCATTATATTGGGTGTTGTAGGAAACATTGATGCACTCGAGTGGTGTGTATTAGTGAGTCAGTATCAACTCTCAAAAACACTCAGTTTTCTTATAATAGTTAATATTTTTAAGATTTGGGGTCAGTGGTTCATTTTGTTATGTCTTAGGGTCATGGTTGGCAGTGTTGTCATCAGTCTTCTGTAATTTGGGGGTGTATTCTTTATATTATGAAAGTTAATTTTTATTTTTTATTTAAACAAGATATTTTTAAATGGCATTATATTGCCTCGCTCACAGTATTGCAACATATCGTAATATATTGAATCATAATCCATGATGAGTCATGATTATCATGATTCAAAGCCTTAATTAACTCTCAGCAGGTAAAGCATAAATGTTAGAGGTATATTATAGTTTTTTATGTAAAAGAAAAAATGACACCATCCCATATATGTAACTATTGAGTCTGTTCTCAAAATCATATTTTCATCTGACCTGAACTCTGTGGAAACTCGATGATGGAATCTGTTGTAGTGACAGAAAACTTAAAACTCTGTACATTCTATAGAACTGAATAGTATGTTAATTTCCCTTGCTTCTTGTTGTGACCACTGGGAGGTGATAGTGATCAATGGTGGCTTGCACACTTGTATAGCTCCATATAGCCTAGATATGCTTCTGAATAGGTACAGTACATAGAATGAAACCTTCTAAAACTACTGCATTAATCAAAGTGACAGCTAATGCTAATTCTTTTGGCGAGCCTGAAGCCTCCTGTTGATGGAGTCACTCACCCTGATATTTACTGATCGAGGAAACTTGGCTTCAACACCCAGGCTAAAAGCAGGGTGAGATAACCAGGACAGATTGGACTGTGTGTGTGGGTTAGTGCGTGTGTTGGGGGGTTGGTGTGTGTGTCTGTGTGTGTGTGTGTTTGTCCTCTCTCACGATGTATTTGCTAACACCATAACTTATCTTTATACAACTACTTGTCCTCTTCCTCTAACTCAGTAGTTATTAAGCTTTTGTAAAACCATTGCAGCCTGTTTTAAAAACAACCCGAATAGAAAGGCCCACTTTTAGCTGATGCCGTGCAGATATACACACGATATTGAACTTGTTAACACAGGGTCTGAACAATATGCAAACAACTTCATGTGTTGCCTCTGTTACTTTAAGTGTCCACTATACAGTCTGATTTGTCTCTAGAGCTCTTATTTGACAGCTCTGTCACATTTAACAGATATTCTTGACAGCTGAGAAGTTTCAGTGTGGGGCAGTGTAGAATGGATTTATCTTTTTGGGCTAGCTCAGGTTTGGATTTCTTTAGGCTGTTTTGAGGGCTGAGATGTATCTTCTCTTATCACCTCAATGTGTCTTTTTCTAACTTCTGTGCAGCTGAAAATTTTAAGATGTTGGCCCTAATCATTTTTGTAGCTGCATCATTACTGAATATTTCCATTGCTATCTATCATGGTTTTATAATTTCTTGCTCAATTCATCAACACTCAATGTCAACACTTTTTTCTAGAGGATACTGTGACTGCTTATTTCAGCTTTAAGACCCTAAGAACCTAAACTAACCTTAGTTTTTACTGTTATCCTAAAATAAAACTGTGGCTCTAATAACTGCTTGTCCCATATTGCCAATCAGAGGCTGTGTGAAGCAGTCAAACTCGTGGTTAATGTGTCCTCTCTCGTATATTGCAAGTCTCAAGGAGACCCTAGCAGGTAACAACAGAAACAAAAGCAGCCATTTAGAAAACACTGTGGTATGGCTCCTAATTCCTAACAGGGTCATTCATGATTAAAGGGGCATTAGAAGTGCCCGGCTTTCACTCGGCAGATAAGGTAGGCATTTATCGACAACAGCAAAACTCAATTGTTATTACATAACCACAAACAATAAGATTAGCGAGATGTTTTGTTATTTAGGCTGTGAAGTAACGAATGGCCACAAACCGCACTAGATCATTTTCGTGGTGAAGTAGCCCGATTTCTTCTGCTTGCGAACTCTAACGAGGTTCATACTTAGCATGCCTGTTCTCTGAAGGCCTCAGCTTCTGAGCGGCCATAATCCAGAGCCAGCTCGTATCACTCAGGAGCAGATGCTGCAGGTCCAGAGTCAGTGCCCGGCACCAGCACCTCTGCCTCATTCATCCTGTCTGTCAACTCTCAGAGCTAAATATAAAACGTCTCTTCTATCTGGAGGAAGCTGAGCCTTCTTCAGATCTTTGCTTAAATGATGTGCTTGACTTAAAAAAGTATTCCCTCATGCACGTGGCATTCTTCAATTTGTACATTCGATAAATCATGCAAGTCAGATACATGGAAAGTGCAGAAAGATAAGTGAATCTAGTTTTTCCTTGTTTTGCATCACTGTCAATGAAACATAAGAAATAAAAGCCTGAATCAAAAGTAATTATTACAATTAAACTTGAGCTGTGACAAGATAGACATCCAGCAGATGTATAGCCAAAATGTAAGAGCACAAAACACTGATACGTGTAATGTTGGAGGTTATGAACTAAAGATGTGTTGTGTTATTAATATATATATCTACATAAATACAACCTAAAATAAATAATAAAACCACAGCACCACAACTCGTAATTTGAACCAACACAGAAGTATCTGGTGGCTTTACAGGTCGGACAGGGTCGTATGTTTTACCTTTCTCTGAAGCCGGAGTCAGGTGACTGTTTACGTCTTGTAGAGTTTCCCACTACATCTCCCCCCCCCCCCCCCCCCCCCCCCCCCCCCAAAAAGAAAGGAGGTATTAACCGAACCTGTTTGTGTCACAAATTAAAACCCAGATAGAACAATTAATGCTTTTTTGGACTGGCCTTAGCTTCTAGGTTCATTGCCAAGTTGATTGGGAGATGGAGGTGTTAGCAGGTTGCTGCATCATCCTTCCCCATCCTTCTCTCTTTGTCTAGCCATCCTTCACGTGCTAATGATGTAGCATGATGTTAACCTGTGTGTGAGTCTGCATATGTAACACTATATAACACTTCTCACTGCAGCGAGGAGCAGTCTGTCGGGAGGAGGTGTGTTGAGAGATGATAACATGGACACCCTGTGTTTGTGGGTGTTCCCATTTGTGTCTGTGTGAAATCTACTTGTTAGTTTATTTTGTGTGTGTGCATGTGTGTGTGGACTGGAGAAGTTATTGCCCACAATATTTATTAGAGGTTGTTCCCTCATATTTATATTCCTGAGGCTGAGAGCAACGCAGCAATTTATCATCAGCTCTGTTCCAAGGTGAGAGGGAGAGGAGGAACAGAGAGAGAAGAGGAATAAACTAGAGCGTTAAGAGAATTAAAATACACATATGAAGGCAGAGAGAGACAGGCTCCAAAGAAATACTCAGCATTTTGAATTAGGGGAGAGCGGGGTAATGTGGGACAATTTTTACATTTGCTCCCCTGTAGGCGAGCTAAAATGATATATCAGTAAAATTTACACATTTTCCATTAATTCAGGATGTTTTCTAGCAATGGAAATTATCAGAATGTCTTCAGGACAAAGGGCAGTGAAAATATGATTGTTTTAAAAAAAGTGGTCTTGTGTCTACTTTACCCCAGCTACGGGGTAAACTGATCCACTTACTTTTTCCACTTTAAAACTACCATCAAAACACATGTTGTAATAGTTAAAATCCTGACAGCTAGATTGAAAACCACACATTCCAAAACTAATATCGGACTAGTAACAGAATCATGGGGATTGGTCAATTAAGCACATTTATGATTGTGATCCCTTGCACACCCTAGCTTACCTGCACATTGTTTCTCTGTCCAATTGGCAGGGACAGGGATATTGTTTTTCTCTGCGTATTCAAATGCCAGTTCATGGCACTTAACTGGAGCAAGGCCATGGAACTGGTCAGCTAGTTGTTTCAAGTGTTTGGCAAGCTCCTCCTCCATCTCATCTGTGAATATTCTCTTTACCTCAGCTACTGCACCCCAGGCTACTGATTTTACTTTCCCTTTCTCTTTTTTCTTTATGAATCTTTTGAGGGTTGACTTGTCAATATTTCTATCACTTCCAGCTTTTCTTAAGGACTTCTTTCCTTGCATGACCTCAGCGGCTGCACTCTCCATCTCTGCGAGGGGTGTTTGGTCCCAGGTTGTCTTCCTGGTGTATAGTTTCTTGTCATGATGGCTTTTCTACAATGTTTATGACATTAAAAATAAAACATATATAATGTAATATAACACTAAAATATGTTTATGACTAAACTTAACATGTGATTCATGGTACAGCATTTGTCCCACTTTAGCCCACAGCCACCGTTTTAGAAAAAAAAATATCTCTTAGCAATTCAGGCTAATCTTCAGCTAGCATGGTTTTATGTTGGAAGTTCACCAACATGTATGATATAAGTTTTTTCTACCTGATTCAATTTGTTTTGACACAACAGTTGATTAAGTTCAAAGCAAGAACATTTTCTTTTACATGCAAAAGACACCTTTTTGTGAAAAAACATACTTTCCACAGCACCAGCACCAACTTCTCCTTCATGGCAAGGGGGGGGTGGGAGGGGCTTGAAAACATAATGGTCAAATGACCACAAATGTGATCCATTGCCTAGATACAGGGGGTGTCTCACATTACCCGATGTCCCACATTACCCCGCTCTCCCCTACCATAACAACCAGAATAACTGAATATTAAAATCTAAACATTTTAATCAGAAAAGTTTTAAGGGTGTTTCTAAGAAACTTAAATATTTCGGAAACACTGCATGACTTTGCAGGTGTTAGGGGCTACCAGCGGATGTTAGGGACATAGGTCTTAGGGTGGTAGTGACAATATGTGATAGGACTGTAAGTCGGTGGCCCACATCCACCAGCATCTCCCAGTCTCGGACTTCGACCAACTGACCAAAATGACTCGAGTGAAACTGATCTGACTTAAATGATCTGATTATTTTACAACCATAGACCATATGGTCATACAGTATTGACAGTAAGAAATAAAAGATATCAAACTGAACAAATTAAAACTTTAGTTTTCAACATGATTATAATTTATATTTGTTTTCTATGTTAGTTAATGTGTGTTTTATGTTGTTCTGCTAATTTGTTAATTAATTTATTAATACATTTTTTTGAAAATCACAAAGATTTATATATATGTGTGTTCAAAACTCCCAGATTCATTTAGACTCCCAAATCGGAGCTATAATCAATCTAATTGTCTTCCTGTGAGAGGGGAGAACAACTGTCAATACCTCCAGACTGCTAATGGTGCCGTTCTTGTTCCCACTGATATTCACGCCATGTCTTGGAGAACTACGCGTGTGGCGCAGGTACAACAGAAGCATTCATGGTCGCACAGGCCATCGGGCATACCGGGATAAACCTGGGTGGGCAGCCAACGGAAGGAAGCTGAAACATTGGAGTTCAAGGTTGGTTTACACGTTGGACTTTCTGGCCTGTAACTTCAGTGTTTTTGTTCACTGCCAATTCTCTCAGCATCACAAGCTGTTTTCAGGACAGGTGAACACAATGGAATACGTCAAAGCTGAGAAGCCAGTTTGAAAGAGCTTCAAGGAAAGGTCAGCCATACCTTTAAAAATCCTGCAGTCGTCATTTACAGTGACTGTAGGAATAATTTCAATTATTCTTATTTTTTTATTCTTTGAATATTACATTTCTGTCTGGCAACAGTGCTACTTATTTTGTCAAGGGGAAAAAAAGGGAAGCGTGTCCTGGACTGCTTTCTCAGTTTGGCGTTCGGCTGTGTTTTTCTCAGGAATGCTTGGCTGTGGTGTTAGTTACATCATAAAACAAGAAACCCACTGTGAGGGAATTAACACTTTGATGGCCCAGTTCTTATCCTTCGGAAAAATGCATCAAAATTTGGAGATTAATCAATCAACACAGCATCTGCACTCTAATCTGCACAGGCAACCTGCACCCAGGACCGCCTCCATTAACACACAAACCACTGGACACTAATGGGTGGACACACCAAACACACACACACATGCACGATGTACTCACATGCACTTAAGTAATGATTATTAACAGCTTTTAGCATTAACCTAAATCCCTGAGACAGCACCTGAATGAGGCTCAGGTCGTTTTATCATTTTATCACGTTGAAGGATTAGGAAAACCCAGATAACAAGGTGGATTTCGCATGGAGAAACCTGATAATTTGGAAAATAAATTTAATTATATTGTTATTACCTGAAGCTTTAAATCATTTCATCTCAGCAACTACAAAATTGACAATAATGTAAACAAATGCAACTATGTCCTGTCATCATGTGTCAACTGAAAATAATGTTTATTGGAATTAAAACTAACAACTAGAAAGGCACTCAGTAAATCGCATCCCTAGAAGGCCCAACTGTCCACTTATGAAACCAATTTTTTTAAATTCACTAGATCTGGACCTAAATTTTTATTTGGATTTGTACCAAATTGCACAAATTAATAAATCAGTCCCCTAAACATGGTTGATTCTTTTCCATCAAGAAAAACGTCCAAAAATGTGTGGGTCCTGGATCCAACCCCTGATTTGGAGCCATTCCAAAGTTTGATAAGTTGTTCCCTGACCCATAACCCATTCTTCCACCAAGTTTTGTGGTAACAGACAGAGACCAACAAAAGAAAAGCACATGAGAACATAAACCTTCTCAGTAGAGGTAAAATTCAGATCAAGTTCTAACCACCCCCCTGACCATGTCTGCTGGTTAATGCTGATATTCATCCCCAGGGCGAGGGTGAAGGGCACATTTTCTTTCTCATGCTTCAGAGCTGTAAACTTCTGAGAACCACATTATATTGTTTCTCCCTCCAGATTTTTTTTGCATCTTCCAGGAACCACAAACCTGCTGAAACCACTCACAGTTTATTTTCTGGAAAACAATCTTTCCCTGATCCTGCTGTGAGAGCCAGCGGTCAGTGCCTCGTGGCTTCAGACTTGGCCCTTTGTGGATAATATAACTGGTTCAAGATGCTGCCCCATGTCAGCTCAGCACTACAGCTAATGTGGACACATGAGAGATGGATGTCATTATTGATTTCAGCATCGTCCACGGGATGGAAACAAGTAGAAACTAAGTTGGGACAGCGCCTGGAGAGATTCGCCACGAACCAAGAAGACATATTGAAGGGAGGGGGGGGGGGGGCTACAAAAGGCCACAGACAACCCCTCTGGATATTGTGTATATAGGTCAGAAAAATTAATTCAATTCAATTGTATTTGTGTGTTCAGGACTCACCTAATCCAGCCCTAACTATAGGCGTTTTCTCAAAAAGGCACGTTTAAAGTTTAACCTTAAATGTAGAGACGGTGTCTGCCTCCCGAACCCAGAGTGGGAGCTGGTTCCACAGGAGAGGAGCCTGGTAACTGAAGGCTCTACCTCCCGTTCTACTCCAACAGGCTCTAGGAACAACGAGAGAGCCTGTCTTTTGGGAGTGAAGTGATCTATTGGAACAATACGGTTCTATGAGCCCTTTGATACATGAAGGGGCTTGATTGTTAAGGGCTTTGTATTTGAGGAGCAGGATCTTGAACTCTATTCAGAATTTTACAGTGAGCCAATGCAGAGAAGCTAAGAGAATGCAACCAGATTTAGCAGATTCCTCTAATTGTTTTCACAGACACAGATGAGACCGGCTTGTTAGAAAGCAAGGTCCGCTGTGTGGCTTCAGCAAAGTCCTTTGAAAGTCAGAGAGGAGCCTCTCAGTGGGAGGAATTGATGCTGCATTCTATTGTTCAAGGACAAGGGGGTTCGGCAATCCCTGTAGTTGGTTGGACATATTTCTGGAAGCGTTCGGCAGGGAACACATTACCATGTCTAATTATTGTCTCAGCTGCCCATTGTTAGCAAGCTAATGATTCTGTATGTACACAAAGCTCAATTATGCAGGACACACAATGAAAAATGAAGGGGGGGGGGGGGGGTCCGGGTAACCTCCAGCCAGTCATTATGAGTCTGCTCAAATCAGTGATGATAAGTACAAACAAGGCTCTATATATGATCAGTTGGAATGGGGAGATATGTGGAAAGGTCATGTAACCGCCCTTGAAAGACATTTCAGAGAATCTGCTAAACTTTTCATGCAGTAATGAGGCTCAACACACAAAGCAGAAAAAAGAGACCAGAAACATAAACAAACAAGATGCAAAACTGTGCCCTGCTTGTGACCTTGCCTGTTTGTCTCCGACTGCAAACTGTAAAACGACACCAGAGTAGTTTATATGATAAAAAATGCAAGAGGTAATTACTGTGGAAATTTGATCCACATTCAGGGACAACAGCAGCAACAAGAGGAAGAGCCCAGCCGGTACTTCTGTTTCTTCCTGTCAATCTGTCTTCAGCGAGAAAAATCACAACATCAGCACGAAACTTCAGCGGACCTTGATAATGTATCACCCGATGATCCCTGATGCATGGATTAGACACTGATGTGTTTTAGGAGAATAAGATATTTTCCAAGCTGTTGCATCACACACAAAAAGACTGCACGGTTATTGTGTAAAACTCTTGCCTAAATCAACCTCCTGACAGTGTTATCACCACTCCCTTGTCTCTGAATACAAAATGACTCCCCAGTGGAGACATTTCAAGGATTTTGCCTCCTTGGCAGAACAGCAACTATTGTCTGCCAAGTCAAAACATCTGGGTTATAAAAATACACTTTCTTGATGTCACCATAGTCTGGTTTGGACCACATGACTCTCTTCAAACAGGGTTATTAGGAGATACAGCCACAGTTCAAAATGAACTTCCATCAGTTGCTAAATGTGCAAGCGGGCAGGTTCCTACTCTGCCTATGATTGGCTCTCTGCGTTTGATATTTTTAATCCAAACCTGTCCGACCATGGCACAACATTCTTGCCATGAACAAGAGTTAATTTGTTTAACAGATTGTAAAGTTGTCGGACTTTTCTCTTTTATAAAGAAAAATAATATCAAATCATTTCAAATATTGGAAGCTACATAGTCAGTGGGTAGAGCCCAATCAATGTAGATTTGATTTGGCAGAAGAGAATATTGATATTTGGGAGTTAATCAATACTGATAAATATATCTAAAAAAAACAACATTTATTGTGAAGAAGTCGCTGTCAACTTTTATAACAAAATGTAATAGAAGCTTGATATTTTACAGTATAAACTGTTTCCTAAGTAACTATAAATAAAAAGAATGCAAATACAACCAAATATATAGAACTTCTATGTAAAATGTAAAATGTATGCATTGTTTTTGTTTTACTAAAGTAAAAATTTTCATATCTGGTGCAAACATGAAGATACCTATATGTCTGTGAAAGGCCCGTCGCCCAGTTTTATCGACTAACTGTTAAATCAGTCGGGCTTTGCTTGAGGGCATCATGACCTATAATCACTCAGATTGTTTCACCCTCACACTTTCTCCAGGAGTCAAAGATGTACTGTATATTTTTACCTAGACATGTGCCAGTTCAAATCACTATCACTGAGAGAGCTTGTGTTTTGGCCTGTGACATCGTCAAGGTGGCATTGAAGAGATGATCCCGTCTTGTTTGTTGACAGTCTGCATCCTCAGCCAGTTCTCTCTCTCTCTCTCTCTCTCTCTCTCTCTCTCTCTCTCTCTCTTCTTTGCTCTTTGCTGTCTGGCAGAAAAGTGCCATAACACAAGCTTATCGTCCAGCGGGAGGTAGAGGTGAGCTAACTATATCACAGGGTGCAGCTCGGGCTACATTTAAATGCATCCCTGAATGGGCCGGTGACGCTTCCTGGCTGCGTCCTGCTGCACACAATGTGCCTGTGACTCAGCCCTCATGTATACTTCATGATGTGGCGATGAAAGAAAGACCCAATAACTTCTCAAGGAGACACAAATGCTAAAAGCAAAGAAGTTTGTTTTCCTATAGGACATGTGAGAGAGCTGTGTTCTGTGTTACCTTTGTAGAAAATTAATGCATGTCAAAAGGTGTTGATGAAAGTCACTAGAAAATCAATTAGTGCAAAACATGGTCTCAAAATAAGGGACAACAATACATGATTAGATTAAGTTTATTTGCAAGGCACAGTGGTACCATTGTTAGCAGTCTTTTCACACGACGGTTTGAATCCCAGTTTGACTTGTGTCTTTCTATGTGGAGTTTGCATGTTCTACCCTTGGGTTTTGTCTGGATTCCCCCCACAGTAGGAGTGAGATTGATTAGAAACTTAACCTTGACCAAAGCTGTGAATGTGAATGGTTGTTTGTCTCTACATGTCGATCCTGCGATACACTGGCGATCTGTCCAGGGTGTACCTCGCCTCTCGGCCAATGTGATTGGCTCCAGTCCCCCCAGTGACCCTCAAAGGATAAGCAGCAAAGGTAATGAATGAAGGGATGGATGGATGAAAGAAAACAAGTAACATTTGATTGACAACCCTGGTTTAACTGTTGCTTTTGAGCTTTGCTGCACATTTAAATAAAAAAAAGAGTAAAAAGCAGCAAAACCGCTGCAATGAAAACACTCTCAGCTTTGGAGAAGTCTGTACATTTATTACACTTCACAACAAGCTAGTAATAACAGAGTAAATAACAGTGTGTAGAAACCATAAATAATCCATTCTCACTTCTATGTCAAGTCTCATTTTGAAGTGACAAATACATGTGTAAATAATATGAATAATGCCTCAATTTCCTTCCCTCTGCTTCAGGTCTCACATATTGTTGTTGCCAATTTTTCCATCATAACAGCTGATGGTGACAACCAAGAAGGAGCAAGTGTGTGACCACAGAGAAACAGATTTCAAACATTAATTACTCACAGACACTCCTTTCTCAGAAACCATCGCTGATTTAAAAGTGACCTGAAACCTCAAAGCAACATCTGTACTTTGATTGAAGTTACGTAAAACATAAATGTGTCATAAATGATTAAAGCTTCAAAGACTTTGATATCTAATACCCAAATTAATCATGAGCATGTGTACAACCAGCCGGGAGTCTTCATGTGACACTGAAATATGGGTTTACATCATTAAAGGAACTAAAAACATTAAGAATTAAAACAATAAGAAAACAAATGTTTCAGTGGAGTTTTTCCCACATATTTCAAGCCCACAGCTGTGACCTCTTGGGACGTTCTGTTATTGACAGTGAATATTATCACTGATTTATGACTAACTCTCCTGAGAATGTCTGCAGGTCTTAGAGTATTTCTGAAAAATAAGACACTGAAAATCAATCCTGTGTCTAGTAGAACCTATAGTAGAACTTTAAACCAGATCAATGACTCCCAATAGTGCAATAGATGCCGCGTGTAACTGAACACATCAACAATTGGCAATACTTACAACACTGACTAGAAGAAACCGATTTTAACATAATGGAAAGCTGTGTCAATGTTTAAAGTAGTAAAAGTCTGATAGATACAATTAGTAAAACAAGGGTGTTGTGGGCTTTGCAGTCATCATTGTGTGCAATGTCCATAATATTTCAACTACCCATTAATGCAAAAATCCACTTCATCCTCACCTCACTTGTACATCCAGCATAAAATGATTCCTATTCAGTGGCCTTCACTAAGTCTGTGTAGTGTGGTAATCTTATTTACAGTTTTGTAAGCGAGGCTGAGGCTTAATACCTGCTGTGAGGTAGTCTGGACAAATTGCTGTGTGTTTCAGAGGGATTAACATAATTTACTTTTATTCACACTGGAATGATTGGAGCAAAAACTACTTCTGCTTCACACTGTGTGAAGCTGTGGATCAATCAGTGGAGCAAAGTTTTCATTTTTTAGACAAAAGGAGGCTGCAGACATGATGTTGTCTCAATGCTCTCATCTCTCAGCAAAAACCACCGGAGCTCTTTGACAAATAATTATCTCACTGCTACTGAATGTGATCCTCACTTACTCTGATGAATTAATTTAGCTCTCTTAATCACGAGTACTTAGCCATAAGTTCTGCTGCGTAAAAGCACATTCAAAGTATTTCAAATAAAAATGTAAAATTATATAATTTGGCTAACAGATCAGCCATGTCAAGAAGTTTAGCGTTTAGAGATTCTAAGTTTTTTATTGCGTCAAATTGGGCAAGAAACAATTTTTTTGTCCAAATAAAGTTTTGTCTGTGCAACAACAGAATCACGAAACACATTGCTGCACTGTGCTCAGTGTTCACATATGGTTACATCCCCAGAAGGATGTGTTTCCAGTGAGCTGCAGTGCTGATAGGTGGAAGTTTAGTTCTGTGATGGTATGTTGACTGTAGAGCGTGTGTAGCTCCATGATGAGGTCACCTTTTCCTCTTATCAGTTAGGTCAGACCAGAATAATATGCATCTTATTTTCCACGCCAGCTGTCTTCTTTCCCACAGAGGCTTTGTAAACACTTGTCAGTGACTGCAGCAAAATATTCGGTCAGACCTAAGTTCACAGTCTGAAGTGACCCAACAGCTGTGGCATGCTGACAGGATACTCTTGTACAGTGCAAGGATACCAGGCCTGTAATGCGTGTGCAGTGGGCTGTCGTTTAAAAATAAACGTGGCTGACACCCTGTACTTATTTAATTTCTGTTGAGTTTGCACCTCTAAGTGAAGACAACTCCACTCAGCTCTCCGACTTAAGAGGTTATCAGCACCCTGTGGTAATCGTATCTTTATCATTCAGGAGCTAAATTTCCTCATGGCTGAAATGCAAATGAACTGCTGGTGTGTGAAATCATCCTTCTTCAAAATGACCATGCAAGCCACTCGGTGGGTCAAATTGAAACGGGCTGTATTCGGACTCCTCTGGCAAACCACTTGAATTATTTCCACCTTAATAAGATCCATCCTGTGGCTGTAGCCCTCTGAGGAGGGCGGACAGGTAGCCTGCCTCTGACTGATAGAACTTCTTATCCTTGCAGGGCGACTTCACTTTCATGTTACTATCTCTGTCAAGAAGTCAGGAGATTTCAGAAGTCATCAGGATTTCAAGAAGTCAAGAGGTGATGGGTGCTCTTAATAAGTAGATGTAAGATCAAGCTGTGGTGTGGGTGCATTAGGTCTGAAATGATTCTCGAGCCAAAACTAAAACTGAAACCTCATTCCGAACATCCAAGGTTTCAGTTCACGACTTGAAGACGGCACCGCGACACATCAAATATCCAAAAGTGAAAATGAGCTAATTGAAACAGGTCGATTATTTATTTTCTATAAATGTGTTTTTTTTACTCCTTAACCTAATTGACCTAACCAATTCTAAAAATGTGCTGACGATTATTTCTGACCATTTCTGACCCTGGCTTTGTGCTTACAGAGCAGAATGCAAAGCAAATAACAGCGAGGCCGCTGTCTCTCTAATCTGCTTCCAGCCTATTTCCTGCAGAGCTGTCTTATTTACTCACACCATATCACGGCTGCCATTAGTAGACTACCTGCCACGTGAAAATGCCAACAGCTGCGTCGAATATAACCGCTCTGCCTCAAAATGCAGCCTTTAAAGGTCTGCTAACATCGTTTCCTGCAGCGATGGAATACCATGTCACTGTGTAACGTAGGAGGGAGATGTCAGGGTAACGGAGAGGGTGTGCTAATGTTGTCAATGAAGAATATCACATGTCACAAGTGATATTCTTTAACTGTGAGAGAAACGATTAGCTGGCAACAAAGAGCAATTAGAGGAGGCAGAGATGTGTTTGTCTGGTCTGATTCAGCCTTGTGTTCACTATTGAGTACGTATATAGCAACAGTATAAGATGATGAATTTATGTTACAAAGGCTTGCGTTCTTTCAGCTGCATTCATCATAACAATGTATGCACATAATGGAAACAATTGATAAACCCGAAGGTCCTTGAACAGGAGTCGGGTCTGGATCTGCTATTGGCGAACCTCTGATTGGATGGATGTTGCAGAGTTAGGAGACTGACCCCGTCTCTTTAGTGAGGGCTGTTTTTCTTCTTTATGTTCAAGGTGACCTTGTTCGCTCCAGAAATCCTGCCGGATCAGTGATGGAACCATCCAGTCAATATGGGCCTATTGAGGGCTGTTGTACTGAAAGCCTTATTCATTACAGCTTTCTCCCTCTTTGTATCAAATCTGAGCAAAGGCTGATGGAGCCCTCTGTGATTGTCTTAAAATGGACCATCTGGCTCCTTGAATAAATGAAGCTGCTTGGTTTAATGGCAAGAGAGACTGTAGAACTAGAAGCTCAGATAAGATGCAGTTGTTATAATAAAGAAATACTAAAGCAAACTGTCACATAAACCTTTTGATTTGACATATTTCTTTAATGTAGATGTGTCTGGAGAAATATATATTTTGCGTCATGTGTTGAATCAAACAATAACCTGATGTAGTTTCCTTCTTTTATAAATTCCCAATTGCACTTAAAGGATCCATCAATTAAAGCCTGCATGAATTAATAAATACATCTGTTTATTATTCAGTCGGTTATCAATCTTTGTCGTTTGTAGTCAATATTAAAAATACTTATGAGTGTTTCTCTGGATCTATTTATCACTGTTTTATGTGAATAATGTACTATGAGGTGAGGCAGTTGTAGTTTAATGTTTACTTTTGGTGTGTAGGACTGCGTCTAATCAGTATTTTCCTCATGATTAATCTGTACATAATTGTATTGATTAATCAATGTTTTTCGAAAAAGATTTAATTTAGACAGCCCATTATCATTTTGAGAGCTGCAACAGTTATTGACTAATTGATCAGCCCATTGATTGGTTGCTAATGAAAAATCTATTTAGTTAGTTCTTCATTGCCAGATCCCGAATATTAGATGGGTCCAGGTTTTTAAAGGTGGACATTTTATGCTTTGTTAAGCTGTGTGTCTCGTGCACAGATACTGTAAAGATACAGTGCCTTGCATAAGTATTCACCCCCCTTGGACTTTTTCCCATTATGTACTGTTACTAACTGGAATTCAAATAGACTTAAATAAACTTTTTCCCGTTTGATCAACAAAACATGCATAGTACTTTGGAGGTGCAAAATAAATTTTATTGTGACACAAACAATAATGAGAACAAAAAAGTTGACATCTGTTGGGTGCATAAGTATTCACCCCCCTGTGTCAATACTTGGTAGAACCCCCTTTCGCTGCAATTACAGCTGCAAGTCTTTTGGGGTATGTCTCTACCAGCTTTGCACATCTAGAGATGGAAAGGTTTGTCCATTCTTCTTGGTAAAAAAGATGAAGCTCAGTCAGATTGGATGGAGACCGTCTGTGAACCGCAATCTTCAAGTCTTAGATTCAAGTCCATAGATTCTCTATTGGATTGAGGTCTGGGCTTTGACTGGGCCATTTTAAGACATTAACATTCTTTAATCCAAACCATTCCTTTGTAGCTCTGGCTGTATGTTTAGGTTCATTGTCCTGCTGGAAGATGAACCTCCGCCCCAGTCTCAAGTCTTTTGCAGACTGCATCAGATTTTCTTCAAGGATTTCCCTGTATTTGGCTCCATCCATCTTCCCCTCTATTCTGACCAGTTTCCCTGTACCTGCTGAAGAGAAGCATCCCCACAGCATGATGCTACCACCACCATGTTTCACTGTTGGGATGGTGTGCTCAGGGTGATGGGCAGTGTTGGGTTTTCGCCACACATAGCGTTTTGCATTGAGGCCAAAAAGTTCAATTTTGGTCTCATCTGACCAGAGCACCTTCTTCCACATGTTTGCTGTGTCTCCCACATAGCTTCTGGCAAACTCCAAATGGGATTTTTTATGGATCCCTTTCAACAATGGCTTTCTTCTTGCCACTCTTCCATAAAGGCCAGATTTGTGGAGTAGACGACTAATAGTTGTCCTGTGGACAGATTCTCCCACCTCAGCTGTGGATCTCTGCAACTCCTCCAGAGTAACCATGGGCCTCCTGGTTGCTTCTCTGATTAATTTTCTCCTTGTCCGACTCTTCAGTTTGGGTGGACGGCCTCCTCTTGGTAGGTTTGCGGTTGTGCCATATTCTTTCCATTTTCTCATGATGGATTTTATGGTGCTCAGAGAGATGTTCAAAGCTCTGGATATTTTTTTATAACTTAACCCTGCTTCATATTTCTCCACAACTTTATCCCTGACCTGTTTGGTGAGCTCCTTGGTCTTCATGATGCTGTTTGTTCAGTAATGACCTCCAACAAACTCTGAGTCCGTCACAGAACAGGTGTATTTATACTGAGATTAAATTGCAGACAGGTGGACCTAGGGCTGGGCGATATGGAAAAAAATGTTATCACGATATGTTTTTCCATATTGATCGATCTCGATTCTTATCACGATCCTGAAGCTTGAAGAAACAAGAGATTCACTGAAATTTACAATAAAGTTTATTAACATTAAAAAAAAATGAATATGCCATCCAATAATGAGCACATAAACAAGTAAACATGTGGGTCAGCGTCAGACTCTCTGACACATTCAAGTGCTAAACTTTGAGCTCGTACCTGGGGTCTAACACTTTGATCAGTTTCCTGAAGCCGTCCCTCTCCACTGTGCTCAGGGGCATCATATCTTTAGCTAAGCAATAAGTATAAGCGCTCGTTATATTTTTGCCCTGCTTCGATTGTTTTTAATATGGGGCAATGGCAGCAAAACACGACTGGATGGACTGTTGTTTTGCTAACAGAACAGAATCGCTCCCGTTAGCGATGCTAACGGGAGACGTAGTGGTCTTGCCTGTCTCATTGTTTGGTGTCGTGCAAACTTGAGCCCGCAGAGTCAAACTCTCTGTGTGATCACTGGGATGGTGCCGTCTCAGGTGATTGAAAAGGTTTGTGGTGTTTCCCGTCCTGGCTGGTACCGACCGCCGGCATATTTTGCAGACCGGCTTCGTCTGCTCCTCGTCATTTTTGCCGTATCCAAACCACGTACACACACCCCGACGTCGCGTTACCCTTTTTTTCGACAATGTCTTCGGTTTCGGGTGATGTAGTGATGTCGCTTTCACATTCTGCATTATTTTCGCTGTCCCCGACTTCAGTTTCACTCCTTTTTTCTCCTTTTTCCAACTTCGTTCTCTCTTTTTCTCTCTCTCGCAACTGCAGCTACTTTCACGATGGGAAGTGGGCGTGTCGTGTCCTACCTGCAGACGGCAGCCGGCAGACTCCGACACTGTTGTTGCGCTTACTTTTGCCACGTGAGATCGAATACATGTCACAAGGAGATAATCGAAATCGATCAACATTTTATCGCGATCCCGAATCGAGATCGAAAAATCGCCCAGCCCTAGGTGGACCCTATTTACTAATTATGTGACTTGCAAATGTGACTTGTGAATGCAATTGGTCGCACCAGATCTTTATTAGGGGTTTCACAGTAAAGGGGGTGAATACATATGCACTCAACACTTTTCAGATTTTTATTTGTAAATAATTGTGAAATCCATGTAATATTTCCCCCCACTTCCAAATGATGCACTATTTTGTGTTGGTCCATTACATAAACTCACGATGAAATAAATTTTAATCTGTGGTTATACCATGACAAAATGTAGAAAAGTCCAAAGGGGGTGAATACTTATGCAAGGCACTGTATAAAGACGGATGACATGATGGCTTCCCAAAAGTGAAGCCCAATTATATTGAAACCCATCCTGGTGACGGGTTATAGTAGGGGTCATAATCCCTGCCTCCTCCATGTTAGCGTTGATGACATGAACCAATCAAAACATTTTAAGTACATGTTTCAAGGATGGTTCTGTCATTTTCGGGTTGATATCACACAGATGTTTGTTTAATTGTTCGTTATTCCAGTAAGTTTGGTTAAATTAGTTGACGCTTTTAACACAGGTTGAAACAAGATTGACAGCTGAGACTGACTTGCTCTGTCAGGTGAATCAATGGAAACTCAAGGCTCCATCCTGTGATCGATTCTACACAAACCATGGCTCCAAATGACGTCTTTGTTGCAAGATGGCAGAAGAGGATTCAAAGCCGGGAGAGTCTCATGTATTAACATATAGGCCAACAGCATTGAGCTATGTATCAGTTAATTAACTACCAAAGGTATTTAAATCAGTTACTGCTGTCCTTTAGTTATTAGTTCCTAAAGACTCTTTCACCCATCTGTTTGAATAATGAAAATCAGCACCATCAGCACCATCACTGTCCTTTTTGTTTTTTTTCGATAGGGCGGGCCCGCATTAGTTGGGGTAGAGCCTACTCCCAAGTCTCTACTACATTCCCCAACCCTAACCCTAACCCTAATTCCAGACCCCAACCCTAATTTACCGATGTCGTACAAACGCGTAGATGGTACCAATCGATCATGCCTGGTGTATGTTAAAGTCATGTGATGCTCCCTCTCCGAAAATGGAAGACAGCGTATGTCGGCCACAGGAGGGAGGAGCAGAGGATGAGAACATGGTGAATAGATGGGACATGGACATAGAAGAGCTCCTCCCAAGACAGATGCACAATTCTTTCAGCCTCCATTGTTACTGTGGTTAGAAGCACAAGTAGATTATCAGATCAGAGAGAGTAATGACTTCTCTGTTGATTTGATGTTTTGGCTGCGACAAGTTTTTTGATCTTGAGCCCTGGGTTTAATTTAACTATCATTAAAGAGTTCGTGAAGCCGTGCCAACCTTTGGCAAGATTAACATCCAGAATGTAAGATAAACAAGTCGCAGTTTTCCTTGAGATGCCGCCAGTGATTTACGCTGCATGTATTGTCTCCTTTTGGTCCAGTCTAATTCCTTGCAAAGCTTGTCACAGTTGCACAAATGGTGTCCATTTTGTAGTTAGTTATGAAATGTAGCGCTGAGCTTAGTATTATGTTAGGAGTCTTTATTTACAAAGACTGGTCCAGTGGCCATTCTAAACATGTCTGTTTCTGTTTTCTTGACCTGCGGTAACGCCCCAGAGCTACTTCAGAATTATTCACTGTCGGCTCAGATGTTATTGGCTGCAGGCTACCAGTTGCAGACTGCTGCTGTGGTTGTTTTTGTATTCAAAGTATACATTTTGAACGTATCACATGTCAAAATCGGACTAAATTCCGCACTGCACTTCCTTGGACAATAAGGAATACACATACTAAGTGTAAAGCCGGTAAAAATAAAAGTTTGTGAGATATGCGTTCGAGAGGCAGACAGAAAGACAAAACTGGTTAAATGTGTGCTTCAAAGCACCATGATTCCTGGTTAAGCTGGAGTTTGTGTGTTTTACCAGTGCCTTGGTGGGTTTTCTCCTCTAACTCCAGGTTCCTCCCACAGTCCAACGACAATGGGGTTAGGTTAATTGGAAACTCAAAATTTACTGTTTTGAGTGGGAATGGTTGTTTGTCTCTGTACGTTGGCCCACGGTGTACCACACCTCTCACCCAATGGGATTGGCTAAAGTTCCCCTGCAACCCTCAAAAGAAGATATTGGAGAGATGGACACAATTTGTCAAAGTCCCACCATCGCTCAGTTCTGGATGGAGCAAGGAGTTAACAACAGCATGAATCCATTGTCCATGCTGACCTACATTTGCTGTGCTTCTTGTGACATGTATTAACCTGATGCAAACATTACAGCTGAAATGCCCAGTGTGTGGTCATCAGTGATGACTCAGTAACCCAGTAACATGCTAACCCTCGGTCCCGCAATATAAACATTGGGTTTATTCGTACAGTAAAGTCCTTTGTACGCTGAAAAGATAACTGGAGGAGAGAGTAGTCATTTCAAGGCCTGGCATTTGATGTGGTGTAAAAAGACAGTTGAATGAAGTTATTTTGATTGTAATGTTAAATGTGGCTGTGTTGTTGTTTCCAGGCAGTTTTTATTATTCCAGATCATTGTATTGAGGCCGAGATGCTCACCCTAAGTAAACCCTCGATGACTTGTTTCCCCCATTTGTGTGCCGCAAATTCAATCAAGGTCAACCTCAGGGGTGACGTTTATCTGCCTCAGCACTCACACAAAGGGAAAGTGTTCAGTCAGAGGTGAACAGTGTGGTGGTAACTGGGGCAGCGCCACTTTAATTCAACGGATGTAGCAGCTGACCAAAGGATGACCTGTCTTTTGACGTCTGATCTCTGGCTCAGAAATAGTGGGAACTTTAACGGTGACACATTCACAAAGAGAACAAGGCACTTATATAGAAATATGTAATATATAGTGGTAGACATCTTGAATGATACCCGACAATCTTTGATATTTATTGTGTTATATGATCAAATTAAGCTTTAAGATAGATAGATACATTTGAACAGACGGCAGCATTTTAATTCAGCTAGTTAATATATGTCATTTTTATTTACATTGAGTAGACACATGGGCGCAGGACCCTTGACACAAGGCTGCATATTAAATGAAGATTAGAACAATTCATCATCTGACTCATTTAACTAGATTGATAACATTTATGAGCCACATGATTTTAAAGGTTTGACTAGCAGCAGGAAATAACTTAAGATATAACACACTGTATAAAAACATCAGATGTACCTGCACAATAAATAGAAAATAGTTCACACATTTCCCTTTTTCCACTATTTTCTTGACTGTCTTTTTTAATTTTTTTAATTAAGACATGAGTACGACTTGTTAAGTTACCAAGAAGTAATTGAACAAACAAATAACCATTTTGGATTTTCTACACAAACTTGCCTTACATCATTTTTTATGTAACATATTTTATTAGATGTTCTGTCTTTAAGATGAAAAAAAAACAAAAAACATTTGTGAGTCATCCTCCATGGACGGAAATTCCACCATGTGCCACTGACCCTGTGTGCAGATGTTTCCTCTCTCTGTTGTTGTTGTTGTTCTCCCTCAGCACCCTGGGGGTCTCCTCCACTCAGCCTGAGTCCAGGTCACCAAGGTTGTATTGACGATCTTTATTAACCGGGGGCGATTAAAAGGAGCAAGTGTGTTTCTGACTAAAAACACGAATGAAGCAGACAGATTTTGGCTTGTTACATACAGTACATGTCATGACCAGAGGAAGGTAGCAGGGATTTCTTAGGATTTTTGAAACAGAATAGCGTTAAATCTTTCCAATTTGCATGTAAATGCTGTAACCCAATTTCTAAACTCAATTTGTAAGAGATAAAAAGCCTTTTTACTGCTGATATTTTTCAATAATGTCGTCCAATAAAAACTTTATGAGTGTGGCTTTCAAGAATGAGAAAATCAGTAATGTGTAGAAGACAAATGTACAAATGACTCTAGCTTCCTTCCTTCCTTTATCTCCCTGTTGTCTACTTCTTCCCTGATCCACATATTACATGATGTGTGTGCCTGCTGCTTGTGCAGTACACAAGTGTGTGTGTGCCTGTGTCCATAGAGAGGACATGTTGCCCTTTTCCTGCCTCATCTCTTCTCTCATTCTTGAACATCACATGCGTGGTGCACAGAGAGGGATGGTGTTCTTGTGAGAAACCTGGATCTGAATTTAAACCAGCGACCCACACCCGTCTCTGTGTCGGGGTACGTACACATCATGTGCAGGTATTTATAGGAGTCATGAATGATTTTCTCCTGCAGCTTTCAGAGCACAGGAGCATATGTCTAAAGATAGGGTACCCCGACTGTGTCTGACTAATGAGATGCTCTGATTTCCTCTCAGAATAGAAAGAGGAACACTCCAAGTGATTCCACAGATGCTGAATGACTGCAGCTTATAAATGGTCAAATTTTCTTGGATTTGGAATATTCACTTAGCTTCACATGAATTACAATCATTTAAAAAATCTTACATTTTAACTGTCAGAATTATATCTTTATGTCCAAATTATGTGTGAATAGTAAGCCTTTTCTTTATCTTCTTCATTAAATTATGCTTTTTTGTAGCATAATCTAAAGACTCTTAGAGCATTGATTGTCAAAAGGGTTAAGATGTCGATTATTTACCAACTATTATGCACAGTTTTATTTGATAACTCATTAATAAAGGAGAAATTCATCAGAGGAGTCTGCCTTAATGGACAGTATCTTGCAAATGCAATGAAAAAGAGTGGCAGCTCTCACTTCATCTCAAGTTGAAAACATTAACCAAAAATCATGGCTTGTTCTAATACCAAACTGCTCTTGACTTTTCTATTGTATGTGTTGTGCTTGAATCAATCTTTGTTGTAGCTGCAGATGAACTTTACACGGATTGATTTGTTTTGGCCTTGGTTTATGTGCTTTGTCTTTTTAGACCTTCTAGGAGGTGTTGGTCCATGTGCACAAGAGGTTTTACTTGCGCATGTTTGTGGGCACTGCTGGAAGTGAACAGATCAATAAAAGGTTGATCACAAGATGTCTGGTTTCCCTGAAATGTGAAACAACCAACGGTTGAGAAATTCCATGTAAACCCCTCTGGAAGACATGACAGACTGAATCAGACCTTGTTCATGCTACTGCAATATATTTTGGGGGGAATGCTGCTGTGCTGAAGGTTGTGGTCAACAATCAATGAGTCATCTGGACAAATTCTCAGGAAGTCATCAGGAACCAACATGTTACCCTCAGATCATTTACAGTAAGTTCTGTGAGTTGGGCCTCCGTGGATCAGAGACGCTTGATCGGATTGAGATCGAGGGAATTGGGAGACCAAGTCAACACCAGCGAGGACCATACCTCTTACAGGAAGGAGTGTACTTGGTTTACCACGATGTTTAGGTTGGTGGTCAAAGTAGCCACCCAAGGTTTCCTAGCAGAACACTGTTTGGAACAACTTGCTACTTTCTCTTGTTAGAAAATATAATCCATCAGACCAGGTCCTCCATTGCTCCATGGTGCATCGTAGGCCCAGTGGTTGCAGCGAGGGCGCTCTGACCACAGAGCTGTGATGCACAGAGTGTTCTGACATCTTGTCCAATCCCACCCTATCTGTTGGATTGGACCACTTTTGGTAGTTTCTAACCACAGCACACTGCGAACACCCAACACGCCGTCGAGCCATCACAATCTGACCCATGTGAAAGTCACTCAGACATTTAGACAGCCCATTTTTTTTCTGCTTACAGCAGATCAACTTTTCACTTCACGTCACCTGTCAGTACCTTTCTTCAGCTTCTCTCTCTCTGTGTGTGTGTGTGAGTGTGTGTGAGTGTGTGTGTGTGTGTGTGTGTGTGTGTGTGTGTGTGTGTGTGTGTGTGTGTGTGTGTGTGTGTGTGTGTGTGTGTGTGTGTGTGCTGGTATTAAACAGAGTGTGGCCTCAGGCTACATTGTTGCAACCCAGGACTCACTGAGTCTAACCAGCACATTGTGCTTCTCTCTCCAGTTGACAGTTTGCATTAGACAGAGACTTGTTAATGCTGTGGCACTTCCTCCAACCTCGACCTATCCTGCAGCCTTGAGGGCAGAAGCAGCAGAAGGTTTACGGAAATGATTGTTTACATTTTAAGTTGCTCAACCAACTGTGAAAACCTGGAGAGTGAACATTTCACACTATAAAACCATAGTTGTAGACAGACAACATTAAATAAAAGAATAACTAGTTATATGAATAAATGAATTATTAACAAAACAATTAATTTGAAATAAAGCTGTTATACAACTTACAGCAAATATATAATCATAAAATATGAACAGAGCTTACAATGCAAATAAATAAATGAACACATGACATTATGCCACGGTAAGAAAAGAATATGGGTCAATAGAAACAATTAATCATGGCTTAATTCCATATCTCCACTTCCTCCCACCATCCAGAGTTGAAGCCAAAATATCCGACATACGAGCTCTGCTATCTTTTGCATTTTGAGCTAGTCTAGTGATCAAGGGATGGAGCCAGTGTATTGAGCCCCCTCCGAGACATGCTTATACTGACCTGTTCTGCAGCAGACCAGTAGGTGGCAATCAAGAAGCTTTGGCTTTACTTTGGTGGGGCTGTACTGACTATCTTTATATACAGTATATAGGTTACATGCACGAAAGCAGAAACTTCCCTAAGCAGCTACTGCCACAGTGCTCTAGAACCTACAGTTGTGGTAAAATAATCCTCTCCACTTTGTCCATAATTTCTTCTCCAGCCCATGAGCCTTGGGCAAATGGGCATTTCAATCAAACCTGATTTAGTGGAACTATGCTGTAGTATTATTTATAGATGAATGAAGCTCGATAATAACATCAAGAAACAGGCAAAAAGCTGAATAATTCAATTTAACATCCTGGATGGAGTCTTCATCTCCAGGTGTCTTAGGGAGTGTGTTTTGTCACTGATGCTGATATTTTATATTGACGTGGTTTTGGAAGAGAGCGTTCCCTTGTGGTTGTAATGAGATCATTGTATTGAGGTCATACGTAATGTGGTCGTTGAAGAACTAAAGATCGATAAAATCCTGGAAAGGCACTTCCAGCTGTCGGAGACATCTGCCATTTAACTGTGATGTCTTTGGTTCTCATGCAGGTTGGCTCACTGACAACTGACTGGTTTGAGATACAATACAACAAAGAGACTATTCTTCATCTTTGTGTTTTGCTGAGTTGTGCACTGTTAGATTTCTGGCAAGCTCTAAGACTTCCTGCTAAATCTTTTTCTCTCTGTATGTTTCCATTGTTTATCTCTGGGTTCTTTTTCCTACAGCTGTGGGTTTGATTTAAAGCCACCAAACGGCTGAACTCGCAGTAGAGAAGACAAGTGGCCGCACTCATACTAGCTGGACGAATAAAACACCACCAGGGGACTTCAAGTGCTCAGCAAATGTTTTGACATGAGAACTTGATCTGAGGCCAGTTTGTAACCCAGTATCCCCACACAGACACAGGTCATGACCTTTCCTACTGAAAGTTAAAAAGAGCTTTCGTTTAATTTTAAGTTTAATCTCTGCTAAATTTTTAAACAGGAAAAAACACATGAGGAGAAGTTTTACATTGTTTTTGTGCTTTTTTATTTATAGTTATAGTACGATTCAGACACAAGGAAATTCAAAGAGCTTAAAAAATGCAGAGAAATATATTTATACTAAAACATAAAATTAGATTTAAATGAGAATAAAAACAGGGATATATAAAGTCTTTAAAACTATTTAAAAAGATCATACATTAACATGTCTTAGCAGAAGGCCTGTAGGTAGATTATCAGCTAAGCCAGTTCCTCTTTATCACTTTACTTCAAAAATCATCAAAGTGTCTCTCATGGAAGTTTCTCCTAGAAAGTACTTCTGTGTGAAGGCCTGATAAATACTCAGTATGCAGATTGGGAAAGTTTGTTTTAAACCACTTATTTTGTGGTAGTACAGTTTTTTTCCTTCAAACAAGGTAATTTGAGCCGAATCAGTTCTGAATAAACAATAAAAAAATTTAAGGAATTCATGAAAGGCCATCTTTAACCTACCGGCTGTGTGCTCTTATCTTTCTACCTAATGCATTTTTCATTCTTATATATTTTATTTTATCAACTCTCTGTGCGGTTAACCACAACTCCTTTATAAACACACACCCTCTGTATACTTCATTAGTGCTGAGATGCAGACACTCTTCCGAATGCTGAAACTTGTATGGCTCTTAACAAAGTAGAAACACTCAGTTCTTTATCGGATCCTGTACCCACCTCCTCCAAATGCACCTGTTCCTTAATTTTGTCCTAAGACCTGTGAGGGCTCCTCATAAATTGTGAAGAGCGTTGAGATTTCAGCCGTTTGCATCAGACACAGCTATTGTGTGGGGGTGGATTTGTAGGCAGTGTGGGTTGTGTGGATGGCATGTGCTGTCTCTGAGGGCCTTGTAGGTCTGCAGCAGAGACTAGATATTATCAGGATGAAAATGTTTAACCAAGTAGATACGGATATTTGAGATTAGTTTTGAAGAATGCGAGTGTAGTCAAGTAAACCCCATGTTTCTATCTAATGATATGCGTATAACAGTACATTGTGTGTGTGTGTGTGTGAGTGCGTGTGGGGGCATGTGTTTGTGCGCATTTACTTGTCGCAGCATTCACTTGTTTTATGATGATGCTGATTCGTTCGCATTGTATCATGTGCTGATGTGTACTAAAAGGTGCTGCTCTAGGCCCATTACTTTTCTGTATTTGCATTCTGATATGATCAACCATAAACTTGGTTTGTTTATGTGTTTATTTTTAGTTTCATTGAT
The DNA here is from genome assembly GCF_947347685.1 of Pleuronectes platessa. Classification (NCBI taxonomy): domain Eukaryota; kingdom Metazoa; phylum Chordata; class Actinopteri; order Pleuronectiformes; family Pleuronectidae; genus Pleuronectes; species Pleuronectes platessa. The sequence goes on from NC_070634.1 coordinate 17,676,524, forward strand.
CATTCTTAGTATTGAATGTTTTATGTTAAACATCCTTTTCATACAAATTAGCTTGGGGTCAGATTTGTTGTTCCAGATGTTATTGTATCTCTATGTAGATTTCCATCCACTTGTATCCTCCAATTTGCTCATTAAAAAAGTGCTCAGCTCAAATGAAGAGATGCATGACAAAAACATCAGATGTGTCAAGCAATGAGGCGACTATTGCTTTCCTCATATGTTAATGAAACAGGCCTAAATACAAAATTTACATAATGTTTACTGGATTGTTATCCAATGCTGATGCTCTTTTAATTGTGTCATCTTGTTGTTTAAAATGAACACCACCATCACCAATAAATATACAAACAGACACTTTAAATTTTCTTGCAACTCTTTTCTGTTGTATAATATTGTTGACAAACCTCTATTTCAAGTGTTATGTTGACTCTGTCTAATGTCCTATGTTTTTACGATTAGTTATTTATTTATTTTCAATTGTGGGTGATTTTGATTTGCCTATTTATGATTTTAAGACCCTTTTAATTGTTTTATGTATATTTGTTTTTCACCTCTTTTGCACGATTGCGTTTGCAAATGACAACATTTTGCATAATGCTCCCCTTGCAGTTAATAATCGTTCACGTCATGTCTTATGACAGTATTATTTTCCTAATTGGAGAGAATGCTCTTTCATCTCAAGTGGGTGAGCCACTTTCGTCATGTACTAATAATACAATTGCTTAATAGTTATGAAGTGACTGATCACCACACCCTCAAATTACCATTACACTCCACTTAAGCGTTTTGCACAAAGCAATAAAAACAATTGGATACACAGTCATTACCTGCGTACACACGACCTGGCACATTATAGGGGAGAGCGGGGTAATGTGGGACATTTTTTACATTTGCTCCCCTCTAGGCGAGCTAAAATGATAATTTTTTTAATTTATTAATTCAGGATGTTTTCTAGCAATGGAAATGATCAGAATGTCTTCAGGACAAAGAGCAGTGAAAATTTGATTGTTTTAAGAAAAGAGGTCTGGTGTCCCACTTTACCCCAGCTACGGGGTAAAGTGGTCCACTTACTTTTTCCACTTTAACAACACATGTTGTAATAGTTAAAATCCTGACAGCTAGATTGACAACCACTAATATCGGACTAGTAACAGAATCATGGGGATTGGTCAATTAAGCGCATTTATGATTATTATGATTCATGTGATCCCTTGCACACCCTAGCTTACCTGCACATTGTTTCTCTGTTCAATTGGCAGGGACAGGGATGTTGTTTTTCTCTGTGTATTCAAATGCCAGTTCACGGCACTTAACTGGAGCAAGGCCATGGAACTGGTCAGCTAGTTGTTTCAAGTGTTTGGCAAGCTCCTCCTCCATCTCATCTGTGAACATTCTCTTTACCTCAGCTACTGCACCCCAGGCTACTGATTTTACTTTCCCTTTCTCTTTTTCCTTTATGAATCTTTTGAGGGTTGTCTTATCAATATTTCTAACCCTTCCAGCTTTTCTTAAGGACTTCTTTTCTTGCATGACCTCAGCGGCTGCACTCTCCATCTCTGTGAGGGGTGTTTGGCCCCAGGTTGTCTTCCTGGTGTATAGTTTCTTGGCATGATGGCTTTTCTACAAAGTTTATGACATTACAAATAAAACATATATAATGTAATATAACACAAAAATATGTTTAAGACTAAACTTAACTTGTGCTTCATGGTGTGGTAAAGTGAGACAGTGTCCCACTTTACCCCACAGCATTTGTCCCACTTTACCCCACAGCCATCGTTTTAGAAAAACAACATCTCTTAGCAATTCAGGCTAATCTTCAGCTGGCATCAATCACATGGTTTTATATGTTGGAAGTTCACCAACATGTATGATATAAGTTTTTTCTACCTGATTCAATTTGTTTTGACACAACAGTTGATTAAGTTCAAAGCAAGAAAATTTTCTTTCACATGCTAAAAACAAATTTTTGTGAAAAAACTTACTTTCCACAGCACCAGCACCATCTTCTCCTTCATGGCAAGGGGGGGATGGGAGGGGCTTGAAAACATAATGGTCAAATGACCACAAATGTGTTCCGTTGCCTAGATACAGGGGGTGTATCTAGACATTACCCGATGTCCCACATTACCCCGCTTTCCCCTACTGGTTGTTGTAAGGGTAAACTACAGCCCAGTAAACAGTTTTGGGGGGAAGGATATTGCTGCTATTACTGAGGCTCAATGCAGAGAGCATGGTTCTATTAGTATAGTGTGACGTGTCACGGTATTAGTATAGTGTTTGTGCTTCAGCTAAACACTTGCTCATTCCTTGTCCACTCTGTATCACAAGCACTGACTCCTTGTGTATTTTTTAGCTATAGATGCACACATTATTACATTATTACCTACTGGTTTTAAAGTATATGCTTACATTTTTCTCTGCTTGTGCCTGTTGTCTGCTCCTTGTGTTCAAGGTTGAACACCGCTGCTCCCTTCCCTTGTCCAACGTAACCAAGAAATGTGTGCCGACCATTCCATGAATCACTGAAATAGATTTAGCGTTGACTGCAGATGGCTCTCTGTTTGTCAGAGTCATAAAGATACGGGTGATAAAAATTCCCTGGACAGACATCAGCAAAGCTGATGCTGTTGGGGCCTCATCGGCGCCCTGCTTCCCTGGAATATGGGCTGTCCGCTGAGCGCCTCAGTGGACAGAGCGGCAGAGCATTCATTAGAGTAAGTATACCCTCTTTAATGTGACCTACTATTCCTGCATAGAAAGCTCAGGGTCACAGTACCTCCCAAACAAAATCAAACATAGTGTGTTTTCAAAGGGAGTCTGACTCTTTGAATACAGTGTGCTGCTCCTTCCTTTGGGCATGAAACACTCACCCCCCTGTCGAACTGAAGGGTAGCTTGCTTCTTCCCAGAGGACGGCAGCTGTAGTCGGCTTGGTTTCAATTTTGAGTGGATTCCCACAGTTACACTTTGCTGGAGAGAAAAATAAACCTTTAGCATTCAAAGGAGCTTCTTAAACTTTCACTAATAATAATATAAATGCACTGCTATCACTTGCCAAAGTAGTAAATGTACAGCTTATCTTTCAGTTGTCCCTTATTTAAACCTTTCTAGATAGAACTATAAAGCTTTTCATCTGTATTTACCTAACCTCAATTCTAAAGACACAAAGGAAGGGTATTTTAGTCAGTTTGTCAAAAACAACCCATAAGGATCAGCTATAGTTAGATCAATCACTTATAAAATTCATTCAAAACTCATAAGTTGTTCTGATAGGATCTCCTGAACCATCCCTGTGATGTCTGACCTTGGTTGTCATGGTTTCATTAATAAACACGCATAGTGTACCAATGGCGGGATGCAGAGCATGTTGTCCTCATTGTTAAAATAATAAACAAGCTCTTGAACCAACAGCCTCTTTCTCTGTCTAACTTCTATATTTTATCACTTTTAACTGATGCAGACATTTTAGCTTTATGAAATTATCTGACTTCCCTCCTTGCTGCCTTCATTACTGCAGCCGCTTAAAAAAATGTACTATGGCTTGTATTTAGCTGTTTCACCGACAAGTTGTGTGAGTGTTTTTTACAGGACAATAATCTCGAAGGTTTTTTATTTTCATTTACACTTAATAAATGACATAAGGAACAATCAATTCAGATTTTCATTCGGTTTGATTAAAATTGATAGTGTCTGTGATTATTCCCAATCCTTCCATTACAAGCATTCAACCACACACCCGACATCCAAATCACTGAAATGTCTTTTCTCAGCAAAAAGGTAATCACCAAACAATTTGAAAAATACATTGATCACAGCAAAATATCTGCTGTAGCACTGTTAACGTGATGGCAGTTCTTTATAACGCCTGAGAATAAACAGAGGCCATAGGGCCATAGATCCAAATTAGCAAAGCTTCATTAAATCCGCATTTAAGCAATTAGTCCAAGAGGCCTTCATTAAAAGCTCAGTGACAAAGCCAGTCAGTTGTTTTCATGTTATATAATGATAGTAAACAGACGTAGCACTGAATAGACAGGCAGAGGCCAGTTAATGTCTTGCTTGTATCCATTCTAGATAAAGAGGTGTTACTAGGAAAAACTTTCAATGGTAGGCGTGTATATTTACTGTTCCTGCTCATTCTTGTTTGTGTTCATTTGATCCTTTGGTCTACATGTGACAGAACTATCAAGTCCTCCGACCTCACCACCGCTAACTGCAGCACTTCAACAAGTCGTGTTATTACAGAGATGTTCTGTTTTGTGGTTACAAAGCTTTGTGCCTTTTCAACGTTACTCATATCTTTACACCTGCCCATTTCTTCTATGTCAAACATGTTGGGCTCTACTTAAAAAACCGAAGTCCATGGTGTAATGCGAATGGCACAAGTTTATTTTAGGGTATGTCCAAGTTTAACAAAACGTTACTGCGCAGAATACATGATTCAAAAGGGTTGTACTCAATGTCGTTGTTAATCATGGGTGTGGTCTGAACATAACGTGCAGTAAACCAATCAGAGTTTGGTTTGTGCCTGATCACACCTAATTTTATGACCAACACACCCATGGGCTTCTTCGATGGACACAATTGCATATGGTAATTAAACAACATGGGCACTGGATGACATATGACCAGGGCATCAGTTTGGAATGAGCAAAGAATTTGTGTGATGCTTGGTGACACTAAGACCTATTATAAGGTCCATTACCTACAAGGACTGACTCACTCTGTGTCTAATATGTCTCAAGCCTGAGAAGATTCACATTATTCACTTTATGTGGGAGTGGTGCCTAAAAAGTTAATATATTGGTAAATTATAGGTGCAGCACGAAAACAAAGCTATTATGTTGTAATTCTGTATTTGTCACTTTTTGTCAGGTCACACAGTGGTTACTTAGAAATGTTACATCAGTTTCACTTAAAACTCATAAAAGAATGTGCAGAGCGACACCTTCTCATTATCACAAGACAGTGACTCATTATTGTGTGTGTATGTGTGTGTGTGTCTGTGTGCGTGCATGTGAGGAATGCTGGATTAGTCAAACAGCGTCCACTGCCATTGTGCTTCCATGAGAGTACATTGCTGTGCAGCAAACATGCAGTACATTTTTCTACAGTCAGCAGAACGTCCTGGTAGCTGACAGAAGTCAACGATAAAAACTCACCAGTAAGAGCTGATTTTGTTTAAGGATAGTCTCATTTTATTTCCTTTTCATTAGCCGGCACAACATAACATATTATTCACTGTGCATATACCTATCTCTATGCGCGAGAGCAATAAAGCGCAGGGATTTTATGATACAGATATCATAATAGTCATATTATATACATTTCTTTTCATCAACAAATCCCATACACAAAAGTGTGTCACTCTGCTTGAGGTTTAACTAAAGTACAAAAGCTTTAAAGCTGTGCACATACATTGACATCTTACAAAAATGTATTGTTCTGTTGTATGTCATGTAATATCATAGCCTTTAACTTACTGACATATTTATCAACACCTTGTTCCTCCCTCACTCAATGATACAAACACTGATAAGCATCAGTGTCAGCCTAAAATATGTTTGTAAATAGCTGAGGTGGAATAGAGTGTATGTTTCCCAGGCGTCAAAGTCAGTCTCCCATGTGTCATGTTTCAAAACATCTGAAAATATCCAGACATCTCTTTTCAAAAAATGTGAGAAAACATCATCCATTCTGTGTGCACTCTAAAAGTTTCAGGTTAAAATCAGGTCAGTGTCTTCAGGGCAGCATATCTACATATAACTTCCTCAGACGTTGATTTATTCCCGGAGTTGAGAAGCCAGGCCTCCTGTGCTTAACTTTACTTTGAATCTTGGTCTTCTCTAAGAATACCACATGTAACGGTACACACACCACTAGCATCACACCCTGCAGCAGCACCACATGCATTGGATTCTTGTGAGGGCGTTGATTACTGTGAACCCAAACCACTAATGACAGGTGCAGCGCAAGGTTTGACTAGACACATAAGTGATGTCATCGGCTGGTGGCGACGGCTGATCAGGGTGTTGGGAGAGTCGCTGCTTCAGTGCTTGAGAAAAGAAAATGTGGGTGAGGGACGATGAAAAACAAATAGTCTTTTCCCAAAACAACACCTCTTGAGGTTTCCTTTATGAGTCGATGTGACTGTTAAACAGAGCATCATCCATCCATCAACTTTACCGCTTCATCCTTTGAGGGTTGCGGAGAGGGGGGGAGCCAATTCCAGCTGACATTTGGCTAGAGGATGGGACACCATGGACAGGTCACCAGCATATCACAGGGCCCACACACAGAGACAAACAACCAGTCACACCTACAGATAATTTAGAGTCTTCATTCAACCTAATGTCAATCTGTCTTTGGACTGTGGGAGTAAGCTGGAGTACCTGGAGAAAACCAACATAGACACAGGGAGAACAAGCCTACACCACACAGACAGACCCTGGTCGAACTGGGATTCGAAACCGGGAACCTTCTTGCTGCGAGGCCACAATGATAATCAGAGTCAAATTAATTTATGAACTTAAAACTTAAACATAGGAGAGAATGCAGGTAACAGGAGGTTTAAGAAGCTCAATTTCAGGTTAGTTAAACAAAAATAGATGCTGAGTCAGCTCTACTGCCAACAGCATCACAAGGCACTGCTTCCTGCAACATCAATGGCCCTTTGTGTTTGCTTCTGATCAAACGGAGTCATCCATTACTGTCCTGTTTAAAACACACCTCTAGGGTTCAGGACCAGGTTGCTGTCTTCAGAGGCCACGAGGATTCAAACTCCTTTAGAGCCCATTTTCCGGAGCCACTGAGGACACGAGCCAGAGACAGGGGTGGATAGGATCCTCTGCTTTCTTTCTTCTTGCTCTGGGCTGCATCCTGAGGCCACGCAGGCGGCGGCTGGAAATAGCTCAGACATACGGGCCAAGTTGGAGCAGCGAGCTGTTGGTGTTGTGTCCTGTAAGACTTCCTCAGCCATGCTGCTAATCAGCACAGACATAGGAGGATGCAGAACGGGAGCCAGACAGAGATCAGACTCCACTGGGTGAGGGAGGCGACAGGAGCGTGCACGTGTGGAAGTATGTGGGTGTATTACAGGTAAGCATGTACAACTCTGAACATGTGCGGACGTGCATACTGGAGACAGGGGAGGGGCGTAATCTGACTTGGATTCTTTCATCAGACACCTTAATTGAGAGGTGGTAAGTACATTTAGTCAGGCACTGTACTTAAGTACAAAGTTGAGGTACTATTTTCTCTCCTCTACTTCTATGTCACAGCTATGAGTTACTTTATCATTTATTATCATCACCTTCCAAACACATTTCTAGCTTCTGCAGTCAACTTGTAAATGTAAACATCTATAATGCAACGAATGAAGATTAGATTTTTACTTTTATGTTACATTAGTCTGTTCGATCAATTATTCAAAATGCCCCTGAGGTCAGATAATTTCATTACAGTCAAGCCAGATAATTGATACCTACTTGCAAGTCAATATTGATCTACTGTGTCTGATACAATGCTTTTACAGGCCAGAATGTGGGTTTGACCAGAACATTAGGCCAACATGGGGCTAACATGGTTTCAAAACCCATCAGCTGAAAGGATGGTCTTTACATGCTCCAGTATTCTGGTGTATATGTATCTCAGCAGACGTAATCAAATCTCGGGTATGAGGTCATCTACTGTCCTGTATAGCATGGGACTGATGAAATATTCCTGATCATTATTAAACATGGAAATATGAATTTTACATTGATGTAGCTATAAATAATTAGCACTCCATTGTTTATGGTGTAGTTTTATCAATTCTTTAAGTTTACATGGATTGGAGCCAGAAAAACTGCCTACAGTGCTTTTCCTTTTCCTATTCGTCCCTTTTTGATCAGATATTTGGCTTCACTTTGCAGCCGCTCTATTTAGCCTTTTTATGACACCTCGACAAATGAGATAAATGAGGTAAAGCAATGTAAATAAGCCACGGGAGATAATGAGCTCTCTGGATAGGAAGTGGCACCTATCTCTTAACCCAGCAATCTTTTCCAAAACTGCTTAGGCATCAAGAAAACTCTTTAAGGAATATAAGTGTAACTTTAAGGTCTAAATTAAAGGCAGAGGATTTCCTTGCAGACTAAAGAATAACAATAGTTTTGACATCATAAAGACTGACTTTGGAGATCTTAAAGAGGCCACAATTAGAGAGTTCTTTGTGTAATCATTATTTTCACTGAAAAGGAAGGAAGACCTCAACAGGAAAGATCTGGATTTCAGGGACTTTCTTGCTGCTTCTACTCATATGATTAACTTACACTTTAAAGTCTAATGAACCTAAACTTAAATTCTCTACTGTGTATGAATCAGATGTTAATATCTTTTGAATCATAAACATATTTATGAGGTTGATAACATTTGTATTCTGTCCTTTTTTACTTTTGACTGCGGCTCATTCTCAGTCTTCTTCCCTTTATTTCTGTCCTTATCTGAGATAACACATACGTTTGAGCGACTGTGGCATTTCAGCATTTTATTTTTAGAATGATACTAATTGGCCCAGTCTTTTAGGTGGCACTGCATCGTCTGTTCATTTGGCTGAATGAATGTCAGATATGATAACAGAGCTGGAGTGTATTCCCCGGCAGCACTCTTTCTGAGATAAGACTGTCAGTTTAGTGATTAAATGTAAACACAGGACTAGTGTTTGGAAAACCCTCACACTTCCCTACTGGCAGCTCTCCAGAAGTCCCTGCTCTGTTTTTGCATTAGTTATTAGTTATTTTCGGAGGTGTTGCTCATAGTAACCGTGAAAATCCGTTAATTATGTCCCTGCAGCCATTGTCTTGTCTTGTTGACTGTACGCCTGCAGTGTGTGAGTGGAAGTTCACTTTATAATACCCGAAGGTTACGGCGCCACCTTCAGCAGAAGGTTGTCCTGAGTGTGCGAGGGTTCATCTGTTCTTGGCCGAGGAGGTTCAAGACACACGCACACGCACACGCACACAGATACACACACACACACACACACACACACACACACACACACAGTCTGAGGTCTTTATCTACACTACAGCGAGTGTGTGAGTTGATGAATGGGCTGAGACAAAGAAAGAGAGATGTGGCGGCTGAGAGGACAGAGGAAGTTAAAGAATCACACTTCCCCAAAACACACTGAGTCAAAACCTCTGTCCTGTTTCCTGTTTACAGCGCTGTGATGGCTATTTTTGTCCACTAGCTGTTCAAAGCAAGGCCTTCGGATTTTAACAATAGACCATAGCTAAGAGAGCGACCATCTAGTCTTAAAGCTGCCGCACTCACTCCTTATGCATTTCCTGTTTGTTAGCTACAGTATGTTATGTTAAGCTTGATTTAATTTGTGGTGTTCCCCCCCCCCCCCTAGGGAAACTAAGATAAATAAGCTTGCTAGCTAATCAAACTATGCCGCTAAATTAAGCTAACTAGCCACGGCCAGCATAAATCTGAAAAAGCTAGTCAGTCTTTTCGGATGTCTCAGCTCTGAATCGGCCGATGCACTTTCTGTTATGAATCAAACTACTGATAAATAACATGTTAGTTAATGGGTTAAAGGTTCTGGTAGATGATTGTTTAACTTCCAGGATAGCTGTTCTCCCTAGGTTCCAGTTTCTACTGTAAGCTAAGCTAACTATAGCTTTTGGCCATATCATCGAGCCATAGTTATGTTTTATTGTTCGGCGACCTCTAGCAGTCATGGTAATTATGAGCTTTAATGAGGAAAGCAGGTGACACAATATATAATGGGACAAAGTCTGCGTTAAGAGGAAGAAGGGAGGAGGTCAGGTCCACAAAACAAAGTACCTTTATAGAGGAGGACCACAAAAGAGCGTAAATATCAAATACATTTTTTCAAAATATTCTTACATATGTAATGTAATATAATCCAAAAATGCTATTGTGTAGATCTGATGCAATTACTCTACAGCATCTTCTGACTAATTACAAGTAACAGAGGCTTCATACAGACATTGGTTGAGGGTTTACTATTTCTTTCTGGTAGAGGGAAGGAAGATGTCCTCACTCTATATTTGGAGGTGGGTCAAAGGTGATGTCGGAGGTTGAAGAGTGCAGGTCGAGGAAAACATCTCAGTGCAGCAGTCTGCTCTGGCCCCACAGCCATCTGCCATGACGCCTGTTTATCAATTACGTTTCCTGTGTGTGTGTGTTGGACCATTTCAGCTGTGAAACACTTTGCTCTGTCTTAATGTCCATGTCATGTTTGTACTTCTATCTTAGTGAAGACACTCAATGAAATAATACACTCCCTAGACCCTTACCCTAACCTCAACCATCCAAACTAAATACCAAACCCTAACCCTAAGCCTAACCCTAACCCTAAACCTAAACCTAAACCTAACTAAATCTAAATCTAAATCTAAAAATCTGAACTTTGTGAACAAACCTTAGCTGCTTTCCATAGAAGAGAGTTGCCAGCATTTTGTAACCAGCTGAATGAAACAAAGCGTTTTGACTTTCCACAGTGTTCAACTTCAGATTTTGCACATGAAAAGCTCATTAATAATTTATGATTTGCCCTAGTCTGCTTTTCACTAAGGGAAACCATAGCATTGTGTTGCTCCTGTGTTGTTCTGTTGGCTCAGTTTAGTTAAACCACATTCCATGTAACTGCAACCGTTCCAGTCTGGCTCAGTCCCATAATCACATGTAGGATTCCTGTCAAGTCTTTCTATTGTCTGTAAATGTTGTCAGATGGAGAGAAATAATCCCATCTAGCAAGTCACCCTGTCTGCCACCAGAGTTTGAGTGAACGTGAAGAAAGAGAGACAAAGACCCAGAAAACAGAGGGGATCTCCCTCGCAACCGTGCAGTCTTTATTAAGCTCCGCCAACCACAGCTTCCACCCCCATCTCATTTTCCCACACAGCAGCCAAAAAGGCAGAAGCTGCAGCGACAGCCGGCTGCAGATACCCTGTGTTGGGGTTCTATTTTTAACCCCGTGCTTGTGTATTGGGCAGAGTTAGCTTTGTAGGTTTCTTTGTGCTGAGCTCTGGCTCCTGCAACACAAACGCCGTAAACCCGTGTTTCCCATCCAGCCGCAGAGATAAGAGAGTTTCTGCTTTTCTAGCAGACAGGGGGCCTCTGCACAACAACAACGAGCCCCGCACATGACACAAGGAGCACGGATACATGCAAAACAAACATGCACATTCTCACACACATTCTTTCGCTCGCTCTGTAAGCATGTATGTGTGTTCATGTACTTCTTTTTTGCTCTCACTACACACAAAAATAAATAAGCGAACATAGTCGGCAACATGCATGCACGGCCTTGGTTATTATTTTTAGATGGCAGCTGTTGATATGGATTATTTTTAAACGTGAATCATTACCGAAATTTCCACAGAATGTTCAACAAAGACATTTTCACTTTCACAAGAGGACATACAAGTTTGTTGAAACGATTATGTAAGTATATACCGAGTGCATACTGGCACTCTAGCATGAATAATAGATTACAGGGAGCCCTATTCATACACATTATGCAGACACACACATGCGCCTAACGTACACACACGTTTTCAGACATGACATGACAAATCTGGATAATCGGCTATGGAGTTTACCCGCTGTTTGCTTTTCACACATGTAGAAAGCAGGGGAGAGGTTTTCTGCACAGACACAACAGCAACAAATCCTCCCCATTATTCAGGCGAGGAGGGGAAGCAGCTGGCTGCAGCAGGCCGAGGCAGAAAGTAACATATTACCTCCGCTGCGGAGATCACGTGATTTTGGTGACAACACACAATCACCGGCATCATCTCTTATCACCACAAACTCTCTTGATAACTTTGTTGGTGTCTCCTGCATGTGGGTCACTGCTTTTTCATATTTCTTTTGTTTTTGTCCTTTTTGCATCTGTCACGTGTGATAAGCATTTTCAACCCAGCCCCTGCCTGCTATCTCCAGCTGTGATCACACATTGAATTCTTCAAAATTTCCACAGACTCTAAACTATGAGGTCAGGTGGATAAAGTCTTCAGAAACTGTGGAGCCTCTCACTCGGACATTTGCATTCACATGTGCACCTCCTCTAGAGAAAATAGGGTACATGTCTGAAAGCAGCTGTAGGGAATGGAAACAAGCATGTGCTGTGCCCCTCATTGTCACTTTATTCTCCACCATCCGAAGTGTTTATTAAGGTGTGATAAGTGACACCAAACCAGGCACAGCCGCAAAAACATCTTGTCTGGGGGGAACGCTGTCCTACCTGAGCTCAATCTCTTCACAGCAGGCTGTTGTTATCAGGGCACAAAACAGCTGCCGCCGTTTTTTAATTGTGTTAATGCATATGCATCAACGTGACCTATATTCACCCTCTTCATTTTCTCATTTCATTCATCTTTGACTCTCATTGATGTGTCTCTCTCTTTCAGGTTAGGATGGAGGGAGAAAGGGGAAGGAACAGAATGTGAGGAATTTGGCTCGAAGAGAATAAAGATAATGATGAAGGACGTTCCTTGTAAATCTAATCAAAGTGGTGCCATGTCTGTGTTGTAAGGTTGCTTTTCAGCAGGTCGGTGTACGAGGGAGTCACCCTGAAAGCTTGTGTTGTGTTGTGTCAAAGCACTGCAGATGTTCTCCTTTGAAAAAAAGTCTTGACAGCATCTCTTGAGCTGGCACAGAGTTTGCACATAGGCTAATATCTCAAATACGATCTGTTTCCCTGTTTGACTCATCACAGCCCTTTCCAGAGAAAGGCCACTGTGGCTAAAGTAATTTGTCGTGTTCAGCTTCTGGTTTTGTCTTTAAACATCACTTTATAAACTCATCATACCAGTTATACAATGTGTAATTATTATAATCTGACACGTCCCTGGAACCGGAAGAAAATGACAATAGTGATTTCAGATGGAGTCCTTGAATCTCTTCAATTTACAGATTATATAGGCAGAGGATTATACAAACCCATTTCATTAATTAGTTTGATTTAAAGCCCCTTGTCTGTCCGGTCCAATCTGTGGGTCTGTAACAAAGGCTGCAACTTGAAAGTAGCACGGCAGGCAGACTCACATGTTCTCAGTCACATGTTAACTCGAGGAATATAATCACCGAGCTTCACATAGAGTTCAGAAGTTTTACAGAAGCTTTGGTGCTGACACAGTCTGGTCGAACAGGAATTTGGAGATCGGAGATTAATCTAACTGAATAGAATGGCATGTGTTTAGACGGCTACTATCAAATACAATAATGCTGCAGATTGAAATCAAAAAGAAAACATTGTGTTTTGCTAGAGCCTGAATAAGAGCAGGCCAAAAGTATAAGTACCACGACCAAGCCACATTGTCTCTGTTGGCAGTTTACACTGAGCTTAGGCCTCATTTACAACGTGTTTTCAGCCTAGATGTCCTCTGATAGCCTCCTCGGCGCCGCGTTAGAGTACGCACGTTTAATTACCATTTTAATCAGGAGACCCTTATATATTAACTAATGGAAATTAGTAAATTATAATAAAGTCAAATGTATTTGTGAACAAGAGGAATAAACTTTGTCGCTGAAGTAATGGAAGCAGTCACATTAGTAGGGGCTGTGGATATGAAGGAGACACTCTCCAGGAAGCTCGACATATGTGGTGGTGGTGATGAAAACGGAGCGCGAAGACTGAATGTCTGGTGAAGGGCTTCTGATTGGACGGTTGAAAGGAGATGATCGGGTAGTAGGGCTGGGTGATATGACTTCAAATCAATATGACGATTATCTCAAACTCTACCTAGATTACTATTAATGAATGATTCTTTTATAACCCCCACAATGTGCTGATGGAGCTGAGAGATAGCGGGAAATCTGCCGGTGACTTAGGATGGACGTGAAAGAAGAAAGCACTAAACTTTTATTTCATTTAGCAGATGTTTGTACGAATAGTGATTCAGTGTATTGATGAAATACATGCAAGCAGTGATGTACACTCAATGCCTACTTAATATCTGATTGGTTTATACGGTCTGATGTTGACCTTTGGGTAATCACTGTCGGTGTCTCTTCCTCCTCCCTCCTTCAGTCTGTACCTCGTTCCCTCCTGTCCTCTTCTTTGAACTCACATTTTTCTACTTTCATCTCTCCGTCTCTTAGCCCATTGGAGGACTGCCAAAGTCTTCTGGGGCCAGGCCAGTTATGAGCGGCTTTGCATTCCAGTCTGATCGGCAGCGTTGGGCTGGACAGGTTAGACAGGCGGGCGGAGGCACAGGACTCCTCTTGTGACAGAGGGGAACAAGACCCAGAGGAATCAACCTCTGCCCCCACGTCTTCCAATCCTCATCTCAGCTTTATCTCAGTCAAGGATTTTACTTATCTTTTATTTTCTTTTGAACCTATCGAAAACACACCAAGGTTTAGCAATGTGCTCTTTTCTTACAGTCATTGATAATGTTGATTGTATTTATTACTTGAAGGCTACATAGCCACTGTAGTTTTTTGTACAATCAAATATTGTTATCAATGAGCATTTGTTGAAGTAAATGTTATCGTTTTTTGCCATGGTATGAATTGGGTGTGGAGAATCATGAAAATTTCAGGATATCGGGATCGACTACAAATTTGTCGGTATCGTGACATCCTTACTAAAGGTCTCCCCGGATTCTTTCCCAATGTGTTTCCTGCTGCAAATTAATAAATTTAGAACCAACTAACGAAAACAAAGAATGTTTCAAATTTGTTTAAATGGTTGTTTTGGTTGTATTTGTGTGGGGGGGGAGGAGTCACATCACAGGTTTGGACTGTTTGTAAACTTGTGGTTTGATACTTTTGGCAAAGCAAGCACATAAACAAGCTCACACAAAACTATGTCCCGTTCACCAATAGGTTGTGAAGTATGCGCGCACACAGACACACACACACACACACACACACACACACAAACACAGACACACACAGAGTGCAAGCCCATTTAATCACAAGAATCCTGACTGGGAGCATTCCTGTCGCAGGGAGTTAGCACAATTTGCTTATTAGAGCAAACAATGGTATCTGTCAATTTCATTTTCATAAGCTGAGAGATTATAGAGTGTTGTGCTTATCCTCTGTACCCAGCTCAGCGCTCTGCAGTTCCTCTGTGTTCCCACGTCCGATAGGCTCCTCAATGTATGTGACATCAGCAGACCTGATGTACTGCATGACCAACTCACAGATGTTTTATTTGCTGCTACATACAACTTTCTCTACACATGTTGAATACATATTATTAAAACCACGGGATGAGTGTAAGTGTGCTTCTTGTTATTGTCTGAAGCCTCCTTGCTGATGGCATCTCTCAGCTGGCCATGTGTCACCAGGGTGCCATTATCCATAGTATAGAACTCCCTCTCAGGTATTACTGCTGCGGTGATACAGAGGAGCCTCTGTTCAGACCTGCTGACTCCCAGTTCAACAACCTGCTGCACCTGAAAATCTGCTGTGTCACTCACAACCACCACTAATGACACAAATCCACACGGGTACGCACAAAGTCGAATAGTTCTAAGCATGTAAGAATATGCAAATACACACACAGACTTATATAATTTGTATAATATGTTTGGCCTGTGACATAAAGTATTCTGTTTCTGCTTCCCGATCCTATGTACTGTGTTTCCATGTGTAATAATGACTATGAATGAATGTGAGTTATATTCATGAGTGGACATCTGCTGCAGAGCAGGATCACTGTTGCTTTGTTTTGGGAAGAAACCTTGCAGATGCACCTGCGTTGTGTTTCCGTGCTTTTGTGTGTTTTTAAGAGAATGTGCAAGTGCATGAAAAGGATTTTGTGAGATTGTTTATGCGGTGTGTCAAACTGTGTGTGTGTGTGTGTTTCCAGGTGGAGGAAAGAGGGGGCAGTTTGCAGCAGGGGACCGGAGAATGAAATGAAGGAAACGGGAAGGAAATGACGAAGGCTTATTCTCTGAGACTGCAGAACTGCCACTCTCTCTCTTTTTCGTCCTGTATGGAAAGCCTGACCCACACAAACACACACTGACACACACACACACACACACACACACACACACACACACAGACAGCCTGTTGTTGATGTGACTGTGTTGAAAACAGGATCTGACACACGGGATGGTAAACACAGATTTTGGAGAATAAAGTCAGAGAAAGGGGACAGAGACAGAGAGAGGGAACAGATAGTCATATACAATGTTGATAATAAAGAAATAAAAAAAGACGAGTTGACTGTAGTGGACAGGAACATTTGTAAATATCAATAGTTTGAAAAAGGTTTTGATAACTTCAATAATCTTTCCTTTTATCCAGGATCCAATTTGTCAAACTGCGGTCGCCTCATAATAAGAATCATTAGATCATTATATGTCTCTAAATAAAGAGCTTTCTGCCTATTATAACTTTAGGCCGAGGGAGCGTATGGGAAGTCAGTCCTTCCACAGTGTTAACCCTCAGATCAGCGAGCTGCAGTGGTGACACAAACATCACTGTGGCCCGACACAACACGACAGATCAGGAGCGGGACGTGTTTCCTATTTGTTTCTGCTGTGGCCGAATTAGCAGTAAGCGGTGGTGTAATGGAGATTTTTCCTGGCACTCAGGAACAAACATGATTCTTCTGCAGGAGCCGAGAAAAAAACAAAACGAGAAAGGAATGTCACAGGAAGGTCAAATGTCACAGGAGGAATGTCACTGGCTTGTTTGCTCTCACGTGTAATCACTCCTGCACCTTACACCAGGCTGATCATAAACATGTTCAATAAAGGTTAGTTTGAATAATTGTTCTGTGAGTCCATTTCTGTGTTTGCAGTGTCTTCCTTTCTTCATTAATGGGTTTAGTTTGCATGTTTCTCAACAGTTTTTTCCCAGAGTGAGCCTGTTCTGTTTCGCTGGGATCAAACTAAATCCCATGACAGGTCAAATAAAGGCAGCTCAAAGCATTTTAAACGAGATATCAACTGCGAGAGACAGAGTCCCAATGGAAGCTGCATGGATTTATGAATCGCTGGTGCTTTTACAAAGAGACATTTGCTCTGCGACTAGTTCATAGAACACAGTCCAGCCTCTTCATGAAAACTTGCTGTGGATGGTGGCTCCATCACAGGAAAAATCCCCTGGTGAACAGGAACTGATGTGTTTCATGTTCTTGGCAGCAGCAGCAACAGGAGGCTGGTATGAAGAAAAACTTTGTATTTGGCAGGATGTGCATTAACAAGCCGGACTTATCTCAAACGCCAGTGGAGGAACAAACAAACCGCAGCACATGAACACACATTAAAATCACTGTTCAGCACCGACAAGCACAGAATCAAAGATGACACCCGTGTGTTGCCTCTCTCAGGCCGGCCTCCAGGTAAGTCAGGCGACAGAGCGGGGCATAGCAACAGCCAAGGTCAGTGTGTGTTCCCTCCATGGTGAGTGGCTGGTGAGGGCTGATGACATGCTAATTCCATGGAGACCGCGTTGTGGGTGGGGCCCAGATTACCGTCTGGTAGTGGAAATGTAGCGAAGATGCTCTGTTGTTTCCTGGAGCTCACGGCCTGTGTCTTAAGAGGCTTTCAGGGGCTTGGGGGAGATGAACTGCCATCTGGCTAAATCCCAAGCAGACAGGGTTGGGGACATGTTGACGGCGCTGACGTGGTGCGATGCAGGACGGCTGCTGCTGTGGACCACTCAAATCCTACCTGGGAAGGCATGACGCACAATTTGAAGTCATGTCTTGTATCCAAATCAGTCACACTTTGCATATCTCCTATTTTGTTATATTTCCTGCACATTGCAAACTGTGTTTTTGACCTGAAATATCACATGTTCACGTATTTTAATGGGGGACACAGTGTAAAGAAATATCAGCCCAGTCTTGCCACCTCTTAACTTGAGCTGCTGAATTTGCAGAAGAGTCTTGGCTTCGTTCAATAATACATTAAGTAACATAAGCTGAAATTCAAAATAGTTTTAAGGCGACACAGTTCACTGCTCTGTGGAGAGAGTTTGTCTGACATGGTCGTGAGCTTAGACCCTCAGATAGTTTGCTAATTTAAAGTTCTGTAAAGAGAACACACAGTTTATAGGAAACTTAATAATATCCTGGTTAATTTATTGTCATCAGCATCAAACGTAAATTTTGTAAAGTGCAGAACCCCCGGCATATCTCAAAATATGAATACTGAAGAAATATACATTATTTGCCACTACAACATTATCATACTTTTTGATGTCTGTATTTTGATACTGACAACACATAGTTAAAGTTAGAATGGTTTGTGTTAAAGTGAAAGCTATTGTGGTCTTAGTTTAAAACTGTGACCACAGTCCTTCATCTTAACCTGGATGCTTTTTTGCTTCAACCTAACCAGATGTGAAAGACCATATCTGTTGTAAAAGTCGTTTTTCCTAACACGTCTGAGTGATACAAAATCATTGGTATCCTTAACAAGGAAAAAACTGTTAAAATAAATTTGTCTCTCACCACAAACTATATTTCTTCAGACAGGATGGCCCCTCCCCGGGACAACTTTAGTTTTTTGTCAATTTTATAAACCTAGACTATGAAATAAGTGCTGAATATGATTGAGTCATGCAGAGAGGTTGTGGGTGTTCACCACATCTGTGTTCGGTAAAGTACAGACCTGCAGGAAGTGCAGCTGCTGGCACACAGCCTTCACCATACCAGTCTGCCCAGCTCTGACAAAGCTCTTTCACACTTAGTTGACTTTATCCTCCTCTACTGTGGTTCTAGCCTGGTTTCTGCTTTTAACATAACAACTGTTTGAGATCTTTAGAAGTCACGGCAGCGTCAGTCATTATCCCGTCGGTCAGTTATGAGTCACTCGAGGGGACACTTATGGTAATATTGATATTTATAGTTATTCACTGACTTATATATAACTAACTTTCTCATTGGATGCATAAGACGATATTTTAAAACTACGAACCGCAATGTGACAGTCTTTTAAATCAACAGCCCTGCAGTACAGTCTTATCATTATTAACAATCACCTACTGCAAGTTACTGCACTTAAGTTATTTTCATCTTAGTACAGGAAGTGTGTCTTCGATAGTGGCAACAGATCGATATCGCTGACATTTCTATGTGACCTAGTTTTGTTTAGATTCCACTGACAGGAAGCCTCATGGTTCGGACTCTGCCTGGGGCTGAACGACTTCTGATGCTCCGTCCTCAGACCTCCTGATCCAGTGGAACATGTGGCGGAGGTCAGAGTGGTACAAGTGACCTCAACCTTACGAGCCTGTTACGTCATATACTGTCAGGGAGAAAAATGAACATGAGCAAGTGGTTCATGAAGACAACAGGATGGATGCTCTGTGGCCAATAAAAGAAGAGTGTTTGTCGGTGGCTAAAATGACCCGACAGAGTGACAATAAAAATCCATTCTAACACTGTTTCTTTGATTTCAGGGCTGCATGAGGAAATATGCTAACGTTCATCTGACACCATGTTTTCCAGCATCGTGCTTAATATGAGCTGTACAGATGATTGTATCCTGCAGCCCCCCACATAGTACAGCGCGACCAGTGGCAAATATAGTTGGATAATGATTAACACATCTGATCTACCTGAAAAAATGAAATGTCCTAAAATTGTAAACCCACTAGTGATTGATTACCTGCAGAAACAGAAAGCTGAAGTGCTGACTGTACCGATGCTGGTTGTTAGTCTCTTACTGATCCCAGAACTCACTGGTTCTTGCTGACCAGTCTCTTTCTTTATCGGCTTATGATGAAGTTCATTGAACTGCTGGAGGCAAATGTTTACCAGCTCTTGCAACTTTTTCATTGACTTTGAATTCAATCAGGCTTGATCTTAAATTTCTCACACACATTTTTTAGTTTTGTCGAGTAGAAACTCTTAAATCTGATATGGTGACGTTCATGTTGCCATTTCGGGCAAATTATGTTATGATCCACGTCATTTTATAACTTGAAACTATTATAAAGCCCGGCCATATAACAAAATGAAATCTGTCAATATGACACTTATCCCCTGATGTCAGCTGATGATGTGCAGAACAAAATGCTCTGAAGCTGTTGCTCGGTCAAAGCAGGGATCCTGATCCCTTCTCACAGCAACAGTTTGTCGATACCAGGCGACAGTGCAGCCTGTACACAATGACCTGCAGGGAATTGATCTACATGCAGCACAGTGGTGACGATGTATCGGTCAGTGATGAGGTCCCTCTGTTGCAGGTCATGTAATGGAAACTTCAGATTTGATTAGTGCAATCGAGGCCTCTGAGCTGGT
Organism: Pleuronectes platessa; assembly: GCF_947347685.1. Taxonomy (NCBI): domain Eukaryota; kingdom Metazoa; phylum Chordata; class Actinopteri; order Pleuronectiformes; family Pleuronectidae; genus Pleuronectes; species Pleuronectes platessa. Next base: position 17,696,765 of record NC_070634.1, read on the forward strand.
GGAACCTGTCAGTAAACATGTCGCTGTGGTTGAAACCAGAGAAGCTTCCAGGTGTGGGGACATTTTACACAAATAGCAAACAAGTCCAGCCTGTGGAGCTCTGGTAGTTAACGGCGTGTGTTGAGATAACAGCCACTTGTAAAACCCCGCTAGGTGCAAAGTAGATAAACATAACTGAGGAATCTTTATAGTCGGGAACCTTTACACTTAGGTTCAGTTTTTTTAGGGAAGCCTTTCTGTCTGTTATTTAAAAGCACCTTAACTCACTCATTCATGAACACAAAGCAACATGGACATGAGGTGTTGGACACTGCATCGGTTTCCTGTCCGTATTTGAAACGGGACAATGATACATGTGGGTTTCACCACTGTTTTCTTCCTTTTATTTGTACTTATGTAAAAAAGTAGGCCACAGTATCAGGTGAATAGAAGACGCCTAAACCCCGAACGATGAAAGCAAAGATAAGCGAGTGTTAGGGAGGTAGAGATTTGCTTTCAGGTGTCCCCCCTACACAAGACCGGCTGATGTGATGAGTATCTCATTAAAAACATTAAAAAGCCTCACAAATCCAATCGCGGATTCCACATAATGAATCAGGCCGCCTGTCTGTCGGAGGGTCAGCCCGTGATTTTCTCTCTCTCCTCTGTTATTATTCCATTTCCTCCCTGTTAACGGAAAGACCGAAATAACCCAGCTGAAATCTATGGCTCTCCAGGGGCAAAGCTTTTTGTGTCGGAGCAAGTGGAAAACAAGAGCAGTGTTGGCTGAATGGGACACTGCGAGATATAAGGTTTCACGGGCTGATGGGGCTCGGCCCACCGTCACGGCTCGTTACATGAGCAGACTGTATTCAGAGCCACCGAGAGGTGTCGTGTGAGAAGCTCCGCGCGTGTGACGGGGATAGTGTGGCCTGGACTGTTGTCTGAGGCTGAATGATGGCTCAGTGCACAGTGATGAAATAATCTGTAGGTACCTGCAATAGTGTATTTAGTGAACTGAAAGTGGAGAGGTTATGATCCCAGCTCAGGGAAACTAAAGTTCAATCCCACAAAAACTCTTCTCCTTCTGCTTCTCTGATTTATTTATCCAGGATGTCAGAGGAAGGTTATTAATTAAATTGATCCCCATTATATTTTGGCATTCAGGATCCCCAGAGAATTAACCTCAATAGGTTACCATAAGGTCAAAGTTTTCCATTATCCTATAAATTATATAAACATCTCCATGTTGGGTTGGTATGTATTGGTACAGATATTCATGGTTCTCAGATGATGTATCGTAATGATTCCGGTGATCCTTTAACTCTTCCCCAGACACCACCATGGAGTTGGCAATCAGGGTTATGGTTTCAGATCACTAGTATGAGTACATGCTAAACTATGTTGGTGAACGTGGTACACACTACTTACAATACTAACAGCTACATGGAGGTCCCTCAGACACAGTTGATTGTATTGAATCCACATTCTCAATAATGAATTAAAGTCTTAAAGTAATTAAAGTCTTTGTCCACTGATGTATCTGTTCAGCCGGGGCAGCACCTCAGAGGACACAGCCCACAAAGTGTCTCCTCAAACAGGTGACCATGAAAACCACCTGTACCTACACACAGAGTGCACTTACATGCATTACACAACTCCCAGCGGACGGCTGTCAGACTCAAACTAATGAGAGCTGAGGCTGACACCATAATGCATTTCTCTCTCTCTCTCTCTCTCTCTCTCTCTCTCTCTCTCACTGTCTGTCTGTGTCTTCCTCGCGCTCAGCAATCACCCTGATGTCTGCACTGGACTCTGACACTGACACATACTGACACTGTCTGTCTGTGAACCATGGGGTCCATACACATCATCGTCCTCCTAAAAAACTCCAGCAAAGTTCCCCTCAACTTAGAGGCTCTGCATAACTCTAATCCCATGTTAGGTGTATAAATGACCCTGGGCGTTGGTTTGCGTGATTGTAGTGTGTGTTGATTACACACCTCCACCCTACAAATTGTAGCGTTCCATGTCTTCCTCACCTGCCCGCAGCTCCGAGCTACAATTTGCATACAGCTTCTGATTATGATCTGAGGGCTTGACGGGACATGTTGCTCTCTTCTTAGACATTGATTCATACGTTTTTCCTCAGAAGGCCACTGTGCCTCCGTGCTCTGACTCAACCTCTCTGACATCTCTTGTGCAACTGGTGAAAAATCAAGTCCAGGCACCGTCTCTGTTGTTTTTGCTGTTCAGAATGAAACTGCGTGGAAGCCTGGAAGTGATGATGCTCATCTGGAGAGTATCCCCAGGGCAACATTCGACGAGGAGCTAATGAGGAAACTCTGCTCTTCTCCCTCTGTGTCAGGTCGGGTCTTGACCTCCAGGTTCAAGGGGGCTTCAGTCAGAAAGTAGCTCTCTCTGTGAACTATGAATGTGATCAGTTTGGATGAAGGGTTGTCATGTGTCTGCGAGTCATCGCTGCAGAGAGACCTTGTGTTCACTGAACCCTGTTACATATTTGTATATAGTGGCCTGTATATACATTGTTAAAGAGCACATTGACTCCAGCACTGTGGGCTATACTTCAGATTCCATGCCTCTTTCTTCTTCTACTGCACTCAGAAAGACATATTAAACTTGATGGAAGATATCATTGTTTTTAGGAATAAAGAGTCCAATGGCTCACGGTGCTGTGAGTCCTCCTCCCCTGGCTTCAGGTTCTGTTCTGACCCTGCTCTTTGCTCCCCCCTAAACTCTGTCAATAATTGGATCGACACAAAACTCTATGGAAACTATTTCAATGTTTGATTATTCATTTTAGTCTTTTTTGATCAGTAGTTCAAGCCTCTCAGTTTTGAAGACTTGCTGCTTTTCTTTGACTAATGTGACAGTTAACTGAATACCCTGGGGGGGAGGTTGAACTATAGAATCGTAAAAAAAATAATCAAGATAATAACAACCAGATTACTAAATAAGAAAATTATAATTCATTGGAGCCTTTCACAGCAGTGTTGTTGTCTTCAGTGGTTTTTTTTATTTACAACTAGGTCGCACACTCATCCTGTTTTAATACCTTTCTACCGCTTGAAACCTGTCATTTCCAAGAAAGGATGAAAGAAATGAAATGCAAAAGCAAAAAGGCTTCTGTGATAGACAGTTGAATGTTTAGCCTCCTTCCCTCTGACTCACACACATCTGACAGTCGGTCGATAAACACCTGAGTGTTCGAGGGAAAAGTGAACGTGACGTAGAGAACCCCCCCCCCCTTTTTTTTTTTTCAGACACTTTAATTCTAAGAATGAGCTATCTGCACATGTGGCTGATTTCCAGGCAACACTGGGAGACGGCGAGAGCTCCGTTGCTTGTGCAGAGGTGGGGCACCCCAGAGAGCCTGAATGGAAATGTAGGTCAGGGAGAAACACGGAGCTGTAAATGCGTCAAGCAGCTGCACAAAGCGGGAGCAGCAGTTTAATGGCCTGTTGTTACGTCCTTGTGTCTATGAGTCCTGGCTGTCCACTAATTACATTAAGAAGGGCATATGCTGATGATGTCATGCTGTCTTTGTGTAATAAGCGTGACCTCCCTGGAGCTGCAGCTGGTGTGTACAGGGCACCAGAGCACATGAGGAACTGAAGCTCACTGAGTGGGTTTCTATGCTGGGCTGATGTTTCAGTGTGTGTGTGTTTGTTGTGTGTGTTGTGTGTGTGTGTATGTGTTTGTGTACTCACGTTGTGGGGACCTAAATCTGTTTACATTGTCACATTGTGGGGACTTGTCTTCCTTATGGGGGCAAGTTAAAGTTAGGTTTGATTAAGGTTAAGGATAAGGCTATGGTTAAGTTAAGTTAGATTTAGTTTAAGGTTGGTTTAGGTTAGGTTAGGGTTTGGCAAGTAGCAATACGGTTAAGACTTAGGAATACGTCTCAATGAAATCAATGTGAATCAATGTAATGTCCTCTGAAGTCATGGAGACATGACTGTGTGTTTGGTGAAAGCTATGAGTTTTTCTGTGTATGTGTGTGCGAGTGTGTGTCTCCCCCGAAGGCAAATCAGCTCATAATGAGCCACTGTGAAGCTTTTGATGGGATCCACCCACCGCTGGCTGAAACACACTGACCCCCCCTCACTGTGGATTTTCATTCTAAATCCACGCCGGGAATGTTTTTTTGTTTTTAGTGAATACCTCAGCGTGGCAAACGGTTTTGTGCCAGCTGGTGAAACCCAGTTTGTCCACATAACAATCCCCATATTCACCTCCTCTGGGCAACAGAGAGCCTGTTTCCTCCCTCCTCTGGCTTCACTCAGCCCTGTTGGTGGGCAGCACCAGTGGATTAAGTGAGGCAGAGCATCTCTGCATGGTTCAAACTGGACTCTGGAGGTGCAGCCCTGACACAAACATCAAAATTTGAGTGTTGGAGATAATAATGTTATATTCGACTCAGCCAAATGACTTGTAAGCACAGCCTGGTTTGTGTGGAGGTCTGCCGCTGCGTGCGAAAGTGAAAGTGACAGGTCTTCCACTTTTAGATCCACAGCAGCAGAGGTTGTAACATTGCTGATAGGTCACATTCTTCACTGACTACAGGGTCTGTTTCTTTTGCTGCAAAGACCACATGTGATGTCACGACTGTCAATATGAACTAATTTAATCTGTTATTAGCTGCTCTGCCACTTAAAAGCTGACATCTTGATGAAACTGAGCTGAAATCCATCACCACTTGTGCATAATTTTCTGGTTTCAGTAAAAGGAGCACATGTGGAGGATTTTTTACCCGCTGGATCTATTGTATATTCTCTGAAATGACCAACCCAAGGAGGACGGATAGCAGATAAATAACTGACTGTGTTGTTTCAGGACATCTGTGCCTGCTGCCTTGTCATTAAAGGATCCATTTAATGTTCTAAAAGCTTGTGCTCGTGCTGACGTCCTCCAGTTGCCTGTCTTCCCCGAGGCCAGTATCAATGAATGGGCCTTCAGTACCTTAACTGAATAACTTTTACAGCCTGTTCCCTGAAAGCACATCGGTAAAAAAGAAAGTGTATAAATCCAGCCGAGAATATTGAATCAAAAACATATTTACAGAAAAACAGACGTCCTAGATATAATATTAAGAGTGGAAAACTGAGAATCGCAGTGTCCTTGTGTAACCAGCTTCAGGGACTTGTGTTCACCAGCAAAAATCTGACCTCGATCTCAGACTCTCTAAATCCCCTCTCATATTAAAGAGCACTGGAGGGAAACATGGCCCACTTGTTTTCCAACTCACATCGAAATAAAACTTCAACGTTTTTGAAATCATTTTCTTTTTTTTATTTATAATTCTATGAGGTTCACATAACAAACCACATTTTATTCTTTTAAAAAATAACATATTTATACTTAAAACATCTTACTTTACATAATAATACATACAGGTGTTTTTTTCTTTTGCACAGCAAAGATATGACACTTATGTTTCAGACAACAAAACATATTATTTACATGTAGTCAACATAATACTTGAATTAATTCCACAACAGTGCAAAGTAAAATAATGAGCAGGCTGTTACAGGGGAATTAAGGATGCCTGGTCAGAACCACTGAGGGAAAACGTGCTTTAAACCGGAATGTTGTTTGGATCATTATGAGCATTGCTCAACAGAAAAATGCCTTTTTCACGAGAGAGAAAAAACGGTAGGTAAACAAGTTTGAAGCTACAACAAATCCTCTTAAATAAAAAGAGACGGGTTTAGTGCCTGCGTCCTGAGGCGCGCTGGGATTTCGCCGGTTCCACCAGTTGTTTCTCAGACGGGCATGCACTTGTTTTTCCACTTTGTCCTGTGGTCACACGATCTCAAACCTGTGTGTCCGTGTGAATTGTCCCGGAACCTGAGAGGATCTTCTGTGGATCCTCTCAGTGAGTCGCGGAGGCACAGATCAGACGAACTCTCCCATAACACAGCGATAGAATAGATGTCTCTTTACAAAGGAGACATCGTGGCTCATCAAAACAATCACAGGCACACAGAAATACCAGAGAACATTCAGGCAATTTCCTGCACCTTCACCTCCCCATACCCGTTGGAGAGCGGAGCGGGGTCCTGGTTGCTCTCTATGGAGGACTCGCTCCCCGTGCTCTCTCCGGAGAGGAGCCTGGTGACCCTCAGGTCAGCTTTCAGGGTCTGCACGTCGTTTCCTATGCTCATCTCCCCCAGGTCATTAATAATCTGAGTCAACTCCTGTTTACCGTTGGTAACAGAATCCTCGTCCGTCTCCAGAACGTCCTCGCACTCAAAGTGCATCGCCTTCTCCTCCTCCTCCTCCCCGACCAGGTCCTCCGTGATGGAGCCCAGTTTGGGCGCGCTCCGGCTGCGCTCCACCGGGGGTTTGTAGTAACACTGTCCGTTCAGCAGCTTCCTGAGGGGGACCAGCGGGATGGTCTGCTCCCCGATGAGCTGCTGCTGCTGGTGCCGGGCGTCGTCTCTCCGCTTTAGCCTCTTGAACTCGGCCAGAGCCGTGGCCGAGGTCTGGTACAGGAGCAGCGCCATGGCCTTCGCCTTCTCCGGCTTGGACACCAGCACCGCGTGGCAGCGCAGCATCACCGCCTTGTGCTTCATCTCGTGCCTGTAAATCCAAGCGAACACCTTGGGAAGCCTTGGGTCTGCGACGCAGTAGGTGATCCGGTGCAGCAGGTACAGGTGTCCCGGCCTCTTGGCTTTGTCGTCCACATGCACCATGCGGATGCCCTGCGAGCTGATGGTCAGGCGCATCTTGGTGCCGTTCTTGCCCATCTCGCTCTTGCCCCAGATCTTGCTCACCGCCACGTCCGTGCAGCCGTCCCCCTTGGACTGGATGGTGGTGGCGTTGCCCAGGTAGAGCACCGTGTACGTGGGGTCCTCGCTGGTGATCTTCACCTTTTTCCTCTTGGTCTTGAACATGCTGCCCACCCGGTTGAGCGCGCTCTCGGGGCAGGACTTGGCGAAGGAGGTGAGCGCGGAGTAGTTGAGACTCACAGCATAGCCCTTCTGCTTGGACTGCTTGTCTTCCTCTATCAGGTCGAACTTGTTCTTCTTCCACGGCAGCATTTTAGCGCTGGTTCCAGTCAACAGCAGCACTGGGAGAGAAAGAGAGTAAACTTTTGATTATTCTACGTCTCGATCCTACAGGTGTTTGCTGCCTGTCACGTCATAGGAGATATTCTGCAAGAGCTGAGCGCGGAGCACCGTACGTCATGTGTCCAGTGCGTAAAGTGCTCCTGTCCATAGTGTGTCTCCAGGTCTTATCTCATCGTAGAGCAGTGAAGTGACTGATGCAGACGGAGGAGTTTCACGATATATATACAGGGACAAACCATCTCTGCGCCGCTGCAGGGGTGGAGGGAACCAAGTGTCAACAGATGCGTGTTGGTTTGTGTTGGAAATGCTCATTGATGGAAAACTCTCACATATGTTCGATGTTTTCAAAAGGCTGCAGGAACTGTACAGTTTTGGCAACTTTTTTATTGAAAAGGTATAAACGCTGCAATGAGTATTTAGGTGTAACAATGACACACAAGAATGACATTGTTGTTACAATTTCAATGTTGTTACAAAACGAAATGTATTATATAAAAGTATAGTTAGTCATTTTGTGTATCAAATAACATATGACATTCATAATTATATTATAAGATATCAAGTGAACACAAATAAAATAAGTTCGTGAAAGGTGTATATTATTTCATAATCTGTGATTTTTTTATTTTATTTATTTGTTCTGTTGACTTATTTTATATTTTCCTTCTTTCTTTCTATCTGTCTATCTATCTATCTATCTATCTATCTATCTATCTATCTATCTATCTATCTATCTATATCTATCTATCTATCTATCTATCTATCTGTCTGTCTGTCTATCTATCTTTTATCTATATATCTTTCTAGGAAGCAACTGACCACTGTGGTTAAAACCGTGGTTTTACTCTGCCATCTACTGGTTCACATGAGATGTGCGTGTGTTAAGCCTGTGTGTGTGTGATCACTGTTTTTATTATTTTGTTTGCAGCTTTTCGAAACATTAAAGTTTTATTTACAACTATTAAATTCTCTTCTATTTTATTACTTCAATATATTACATTCATGTTGCTGCTAACCGGCTGTTGCCAGGAAGGGGGAACAAAAGATTGACACTGTCCTATTTTCTTCAGGACACATTTAAGAACTGGACAAATGAGCGGGTTGTACCACAATTACGTTGCTATGGGTGGTTAAAAAAGCCGAATTTTGTGAGTTTGTATGGTGTAATAACTGCGGTATTTAATGTGAAGCACTACCCATTGAATACCTATATTCATTTCGCGTTTATTGAAACAGACCTGTCCGGATATCTGTCTTCGAAATGGTTTGGTCCACTTCCGGTTCCTTACGACAACAACGTTGGGCACATGAGGAGCAGTGGTTAGCGACGGATCCTGAAGTTGTTCTGTATCAGACCAGTTTAATTTGAGCGCGTGTGTGAAGTGTGCACACCAGGAGTTGTTATGGGCAAGAATAAGCCAGGAGGAGGAGTGGGCAAGTCCCTGATCAAAGAGAGGCTCCAGGCGGGCAAAGGAAAGAGGAGAGGCGAAAATTGGGTGAGCTACAACCGCTAGCTTCTGTTCAACATGTCGGACACTAACATGTCTGACACTAACATGTCTCAAACTAATAATGACAACATGTCCGTACTGAAAATAACAAAGTAGACATTTCTAAAACTTATATTGTCAACATGTCTGAACCGAAACTAATAATGTATAATACTGTGTGGTCGTGATGTCGCTAAGAGATCATCATATCATTAATACTATAGTTATGGTCCTGGATACTTTGATCCTTCACTGTACGTAGGCATCGGTTTAGTTCTGACCAAATTCCCATAAGAAAAGAAAACAATTAGGTCCCAGGCTATGGAGACAAATTAGAGTTGTGTTTTGATTACATGTGTATATACAGTCCATGATTTAGATTCAGGGCAGCCATGGGAATCCAACCTGCCAGAGCTTACAGTTGTCAATTGAATGTGATTTTATCTCACTCCCTTTTTCACCTTTACGTTTCCAGCGCCACACCAGTGAGCTGAACGATGGCTACGACTGGGGGCGGCTGAACCTGCAGTCGGTGACAGAGCAGAGCTCAATGGATGACTTCCTTGCGACCGCTGAAATGGCCGGAACTGAGTTTGTTGCAGGTTTGTGGTACCTAGCTTAACTAGCCTAGTTCTTGGGTTTTAGGTCGTACACACGGTTTGTACATGCTCTGTCCAAAGATTGGGAACAAGTTTCACTCACAAGCATTTAGAGGTGTACTACTAAATGTACTCATGTATGTTTAAATCATGTCAAAGTGAATCCAGACGTTTTATAAATCGATGCCTCTCAAACCAAATAATGGTTCTCACTGCACCTTCATCCTTTCATTCGACTTCCTTATTCTTGCTTTGTTTTCTTAGAGAAACTCAACATCCACTTTGTGCCAGCGGCGGCCAGAGCCGGTCTGTTAACAGCTGAGGAGAAAACCAACCTGAAGAAGCTGCATGAGGATAACAAGCATTTCCTCAGAATTCCCAGACGGTAGACACAAGAGATCTTGGTAACGTGATAACATTTAAGTGTATTCTGTGTTTTAATAGTTGAAATGTCTCTTGATTGTTTTAAGCCCCCACTGGGACGAAAGCACCAGCGCAGTGGAACTTCAGAAGGCAGAGAAAGAAAGCTTCTTGGAGTGGAGACGAGAGCTCGCAGCGTGCGTATATTTCTGTCATCTTTGCTTTTATCAATTAGTAATATTATCCAGTTTGTATTTTTTTGGTAAAAAACAGTCTTAAAAAATCGCACTGTAAAACATTTCTATATTTTTATATATATGATATATTTGTGTTGGGTTATTAGTATCAATAATGTAAGAAAATATCTTTTTGTTTCTTTCAAAGGCTGGAAGAAGAGCAGATGCTATTTCTCACACCGTTTGAGAGGAACCTGGAGTTCTGGAGACAGCTGTGGAGAGTGATCGAGAGGAGGTACAAACCAAATCTCTGTACAGCTGCTGGTTTAACCCTGTTCTCAATGGAGCGCTGCAGGAAGGAGTCCTAAAGCATCAGTTAATCCCCTATTCATGCTTGTTTAGTATTTACATGTTTTCAAAATGGTGGTTGCAACAAGTGGCTAAAGGGAGACTGCAGGGTTTATTGGGGACATGTAACGCACCAAATATGAAAATCACTCCAAACATTAGCCCTCATACAGCCTCTTTGTTTCTATACTCATGTCATTCCAAAATATAACTAACTTTTCAAAAAGCCAAATCAAATTAGAGGTTTTAACGTTGAAGTCATAAAACTGTGATCTCTAGATCATTTATAGTCTAGAATTAGCTTGGCTTTACATATGGAATTGTATTTAGGCAGAAAAAAATTGAAAGATCCCATTAGCTCTTTCTTTCCCAACAGAAATACATCATCCCTGCTGCACCAATGAGGAATATCTTCATTTCATGTGACACTCAAAGCAGAAACTTTTTTTTTGGTTTCCTTTAGTGATGTTGTCGTTCAAATTGTTGACGCCAGAAATCCCCTGCTGTTCAGATGTCCTGACCTGGTAAGAACATATCTTTTAGGAAATGTTTATTTATGAAAGGAGATTACTTAATTTACCTTTGTGGGTCCCACTTTTTATTATCAGTGGCCGTTGTTTGATTTACATAACTTAATCCAAGAAATCCCCAATTTCTACATACTACACTTTAGTGAACTCAACACATCACTATTCTCTTGATTGATTGTACTTCTTTCTTGTTGTGCTTGTAGGAGTTATATGTAAAGGAAGTGTCCGGGGATAAGGTGAACATGCTGCTTGTGAACAAGGCAGATCTGCTGACCAGGGAGCAGAGGCGAGCGTGGGCCAAACACTTTGAGAAAGACGGGATGAGGGCCGTTTTCTGGTCGGCCCTGGCTGAGAGCAACAGGCTGGATGCAGAGGAGAAGGTGAGAGGATGGAGATCCGATGAGCTGCTTTCTGAATGTGTTAATACATTTACAGTGAACGTATGAAATTTCAAATGGTTAAGACATTTATAGCCGACGTAAACCACAAATGAATATGTTCAACTACTTTTTTCACAGGGTTTGGAAGTGGAGAACATGGAAGTGGAGGATCCGGAGTGTGGAGAGAGTGACGAGGAAGAGGACAGTAAGCCGGACAATGAAGTCTTGAGCCAAAAAGGAGCGGATGGAAAGGAGAAAGTAAAAACTGAGGAGGAGGGAGAGGAGAGTAGTTCAGAGGATGAGGAGCAGGAAAAAATTACCGTGGCTGATGAGGAGTGGTTCACCTGCTCAGAAGACGGGTATGATGAAGACGAGAGGGCTGTCGGTTCATCCAGTGAGTCCTCATTCCACAATTCCAGCCGTCTCCTGCATAAAGATGAGCTGCTGGAGATATTTAAGGCTGTTCACAACGGGCCCAGGTTGAAAGAAGGAGAACTGACCGTGGGACTGGTGGGTAAAAGTTCTTGCTCTGGGACATTTGTAGTCATCTATAGGAATGTTAATGTGTTTGTTTCAATGGAAAATGAATGATAAATGCCCCTTAAGTGAAAATAATCTCTAAATAACTTATACTGGAAGATAATTTGTCATAATTGGGTGATCATATATATATATCATATATTTCTACCCTCAATTTTGACTGATGATGTACACGGGGGGGGGGGGGGGGGGGGAGTAGCAGCATTTTACTTTTGGTTCTTTCTTTTAAGGTGGTTGATTAGATTTACCTGTGGAACGTTGCCGAACAAAGTTTACAGATAACTTTGTTTGAGAAATAACTGACGAACGACAGCCACACTACTGACATGACTCCCTGTTTGGGTACCAGCTCCTGATCTGCCACTCTGCTAACTCGGGTTTAAAAGATTTTTCTAATTTAGTCAAGACCCTATGATCGAGACAGATATTATTTATTGGTCTAGACAACACAGCCATCCAGTGGACAATCTTTCTATTGGTTTGCCAACATAGCATTGATCACTATTATTAGGAGCAGGTGGTTGCTTAAAGACCCTAATCACAAAATGATGTTAACAAGGGTTTCTCGTCATGTATGAATCTGGCAGGTTGGATATCCTAATGTGGGCAAGAGTTCCACCATCAACACTATTCTAAGGAACAAGAAGGTGTCTGTTTCTGCTACTCCTGGACACACAAAGCACTTTCAGGTGAAGAACTACTCCACACACCATATGAATTCAGATCATGTGTAACATCAACATCAGAAAGCCTGAGCTTTTTCTTTTTTTTTAACAAATATTTCAGACCCTGTTTGTGGAGCCTGGCCTGTGCCTCTGTGACTGCCCAGGTCTGGTCATGCCCTCCTTCGTCTCTACCAAAGCTGAGATGATCTGCTCTGGGATCCTGTCCATCGATCAGATGAGGGACCACGTACCGGCCGTCTCTCTTATATCCTTTCAATGCTTTCGGCACAGCGCCTGCAGAATTTGACTACAGCTTTTTTTCCCCTGTAAGAAAAGAGGTGTTGATTAACTTTAAATACACTGTCAGGTTAAATAAAAGTCCTTAACCGATTCGATACATATGTCAGTCAGTCCCTCGGCATGTGCTGGAAGGCACCTATGGCTTCAACATAATCCGACCACGAGAAGATGAAGACCCGGACAGGCACTCGTCCTCTGAAGAGCTGCTGATGGCTTATGGATGTGAGAAAGACGTCCATTACCAGACCCAAACAATCACTTGTCAGCATGTAACTGACAGAGAAGGCTGATATCAATTAAAATGATAACAATAATTATTTCAAGCAGCAGTCTAAGAAAAGCTCAGTATATGCTGGTATAGTTTCCATGCATTGCAAAGGCACAGTTAGAGGTTTGACCCATAGAATTGTTTTAAATTGTATAAATGATCTACCTCAGAGTTTTTAGCGTGTGTTTGCCATTTTCTGGCCATTAAAAAGATTTTTAAAACCACAGGTAACAGTCAGGTGTCTTCAACTTCCATTCAGGACCAAAACATTTTTTTTTAAACCTGAAAAAAACATTGATTTAGACATTTATTGTGATGATTATCGATACTGACCGAAATAACATTTTATTGACTTGTACTGACAAATGTTCTGTATTTGGAAACCATGATGTTTTTAGATTAGAGCTAGATAAAGTTTTTTTTTCTTTGTTTATCTTTTTCCAGACATGAGAGGTTTCATGACGGCCCATGGCCAGCCTGATATGCCCAGATCGTCCCGCTACATCCTGAAGGATTTTGTCAACGTAAGTACCAGACCAGCCTCCAGATTTAAGTCTCAGTTAATGGTTAAGAAAATAAGGGACCTTTTTAAAGTCAATATAGAACATTTATCCAATTGAATGAATGTATTTTAATCTACTGGATGCAAAACGTCTCTATATATATTAACCTGCTGCTTTAAATGCAAAAAGTGAATTTCCTGTCCTTCTGCTGTATGTTTAAAACTCAGTGGGGAACAATGGCTCTGTAGCTGCATGTTGAAGAAGCTGTTAAACACATTTATATTGTATCAAGTAATTGTCCACAGAGAATGAGAAATGTAGATGGCCACATATGGCTTTACCATCCAAACAGTCATTTTGAATATCTACATCTGTGTGGAGCATTGACTTTGTAACATGCTCTCCCTCACACTCTGCAGGGAAAGCTTCTGTACTGCCATCCTCCGCCACATATAAATCCTAAAGACTTCCAGCCACAGCACGACAAGTTCCAGAATAAAGCTTTAGAAGAGTCTGACTTTTCCACGTCAACACACAAACATCACAAGATCAAGAGAATAGAAAACTCGGTTGACAAGAACTTCTTCAATCAGGTACAGTAAATCTGCTGCCCTCTTACTAGTATGAACAATTCACGAGTGGTAGTTATTTATTATTAATAATTCAAAAAGAGAGGCTTTTCATTGTTCAATTCACAGTTTGAGCGTTGACGTGTCTTCTGTCTTTAGGATAACGTGCGGGCTCTCACCAAGGGCGTTCAGTCCGTCATGGGCTACAAACCAGGCAGTGGACCTGTCAGCCAAAGTAAAACCGAGTCAGAGGTGCCGGTTGGCAAACCCTGGAAAAAACACGGCAACAAGAACAAGAAGGAGAAAGTACGCCGGCTCACAGGCCATCTGGACGCCTGACAGTGACATAGAAAAAGAGCATTCTCACTTGCAGATTGTTTTTAAGCAAGAATGGGGGGGGAAATAATCCAATGTACAATTCACATGTGATTCCAAGGGAATTGAGCAGTATTTGTTTAGATTTACACTTTGGCCACTTAATCCTGTGAGAATGGAAAGGTCAGGCTGTTTTGATATAAACTAAAGAGGAGCTAAATCTGTCAAGGACTGTTGTGTTTGTTAAGATTGTATTGGTGCAGTGCATTCCATCATCTGGATCACCAGTTGAACAACAGATCTCACCACAGTGTTTGGAAATCATGTGAAATTAGTAAAAATAAAGACATTTTCAAGTCTTTATGAATTTACTGTATGTTGGATACATCTTTTAACCACATGTTGTGATTGACAAATGTAAAGAAGCTGGATCATAGAATAAAATCAATGTATTCACTCTATTGTGTTGCTGCTTCCATTTCTATGCGGTTGTTGATTAGTGCTTCACAAAGTGGAAATAAAAGTTACTTTGCATTTACAAATATAAATAATGGAGTTAGGCAGAGGGATTGATGTCATTCAATATAAAAGATAAGATATTGACACACGCACACACATCTGCCGATCATTTATCTGGTCTCTGGTCAAACAGTCTCTCACCTTTGTTGAATAAAACAACTCACGTGTGTAGAATAGTTGTTGATCGACATCTGCTGTAGTTTGTTGTTGTTCAGTCACTGAAGTTGAAGGAAACGTTGAGGAAGAGAGACGAAGTTGAAGCGGGAAACAGCGCCAAAATGTTCAATGGCCGGGAGGGACATTACATCCATAGTGGTATGGATCACCACAGAGAATGAAGCACGTGGCCGCGGAAGACCGGGGTTCGAATCCCCGACGGGGAGTGGTTTAGTGCTTGTTATTGACCACAGAGCAAACTAGAGGTGAGCTTCACATTGTCAAATTTAGAATTATAAAGACAACGCTCCCTTCCCCTACACAATGTTTCTTCATCCATGAATATAAAACACAGTGGTTCCTGGATCAAACCAATGACCTCTCACCTACATTAGTTAACATGCTGATATTGGACGGTCAAGCCGAATCAGGTTTAAAGTTTTCTCTTCTCTTTGGCCTTGAGAGAAAAAGATGATTTAATTTTTGTCCTTGAATCTGCGGATTCATTTGAACATTTCTAGGGGACCGTTTGGAAAGTGTCAGACCATCTAAGGTCATAATAAGAAGTTTGAAGTTTCTTTGAGCTTGCATTTTTGTAGTTTGACCACAAGTAGGCGGTATAGAGAAGTTAATAGATGTTCTAAACTGAAATCAAATAGTATGACAAATAAATGTGTTTGCTGTTAAAAAATAAATGAAAAGTCTCATTAATTCCATTTCTTTAATTGATTTTAGAAAAAAGTTGTGTTGTTTGTCTTGCAGTTGCTTCCCCTCGCCTGTAGGATGTGCTGCAGCCCCTCAGCTCTCTCACTCAGCAGGTGTGTGAGATGTCTTCCTCGTGTGACACTGGATGTCTGCGTGTCAAACACGACGGGACTCGTGCTGATCATGGATGTTCACACTGGACCAGGATGCAACTCTTTCTTCTCTCATCTGTCCACTTTTTGCATGGACTCTTTCTCCACCTGTTTCTCACGTGACTCAGACAAACCCTGCGTCCTCCTCGCTCTCAGCTCTTTGTCCTCACTCGCTTTACTTCTGTCCTCTCTGCTGTAAGTCCTCATCGTTGCAGACTCTTGCCTCTGGTCACTCCCTGAAACTGTCCTGCATCAAACCCGTGTTCAATTGTTTAAGGTTAATGTACCAGAGGTGCAGATGTCGTGGGGGAGATCTTGCAGAAGCAGCCATCATTTCCTTCTACTGCCTCCTGGGTGACCTGTGCAGCACCGTGGGAGCCATTCTCTCCACACAGCTATATGTTCAGGTGACTTCTTAAAATCCAGTTCACTATTATTTGTAAGCATAAGTTTGAGACCTTAAAGATCAGAGAGAAACCCAACAGTTACATGTCAGGCTGAGGAGAGAGGAGAGAAGGCCGGGAGTGAGGGGACAGAAGAGAGAGGGAGGTGGAGAGAGAAGAAAATGATAAAAATTATGTTTATAGATGTAATGGTGTTAATACAGTTTATACGATAATAATAATTCACATTAGTTAGATTATTATTATAATGGTGATAATAATAACAGTTATTGATGTTGATGTTGAGTATCGTCAGATCTGGATGCTGCAGCTCTGGACTCAGAGGAACCTGCAGAATGAAATTAATCGTCATACTTTATTTAACTTTTTGCAGGCACTATTAATTAATGTGTGCTGCGCCCCCTGTAGGTTCTAATGGGCGCCTTTGCCGCTGCTGTGGATGCCGTCAATGTGATGTGTTCCTGCTTCCCAGTGTTGCTGTGCTGGAACACAAAGACAGGTAAGCTTAGGGTCGTATCGTAACAATTTGTTTAATACAAAGTGCAGGTCGGCCGCTCAGGGGTTTTAAACCTAGCACCCAGCTGGCCAACTCCTTTAGGCAAATGAACAGCATGGAGGCTTATCAGAGACGTTTGCAGATAACCAAAAAAACCAACCGTTTCTCTTCTCCTCTCTGTGGCCTCCATCAGAGAGGAGGCTGAGGGTCCTGAGGAGGCGGAGGAGACAGCACCTCCTGGCGGTGTGCGTACTGATGGTGGTCGCAGGAGGTTTTATGAAGTCTCCGTTCAAACCAGCAGACGGGCTTCTCAGCGGGAGGAGACTGCTGCACGTCACCCTCCAAGTAACCACTCACCAATCAGTGGACGGTCACAGTGTGGTCGAACAGCCACACATCTACACATATTTATCCATTTCAGTTTACCCGATGATCCTTACTAATATACGTTTTCATATATAATGTTTTAACACATTTTAAAATGGTTATTCTCGAAGGACAACACTGAAATCCTGGGTTACACACTTGGCTTGATCTCTTTTGTCATCGTCTGTACCTCCAGATTCCCTCCAGCCCGCAGAGTCGTAAGTGAAAAACAGCCCATGGGTGTTTTTAATATCCGAGCTACTCATCTCTATAGTCTGGATTGCTTTCCCCAAATTCTGCCCACTGTTAATGGAATGACGTTACTTTCCCCCCTGTAGTACAGAGGACGGATGTTGACCCAGGCCCAGTTGTTCTCAGGACTACTGTGCTCCCTGGCTGGTGGCCTCTACGCTGCTGTCCTCCTCCTCTACGACACTCAGATGGGATTCCTCCTGAAAGTCATGCCGTGGCTGCTATCAGCAATATGCGGAGTCACTCTGGATCTTCTCGTATCCCTGTTTAACAAAGTGTCTCTTACTTAGTCTTCCATGCGCCGGGTTTCAGCTCCCAGAACCCAATGCTCTAGCCAGAGATGTACTTTGCTATTGGTGGCATTTATAGCATAATATTCAGCGAAAATAAGGTTTTACATTTTTGTAAAGCCATCTGGTTGCTTGTTTTGACGAATTACAAGAGCTGCGGCGATAGATGTAATGAAATGAAAATACATCCTAAGCAGTTTGAACTCCAGAGGATGTGCGCTTATTGGGTCTTTACCTTTACCGGAAATTGATTGGTTGAAATTGGATTGATTGATTGACACATGAACAATGCAGGAGCTTTCCTGCTCAGACACATTCACAACAACACGAGATCTCTGGAGGGGTCAGGTGACGGGTGGTGCAGCAGGACCCAGCAAATTAACACTAGCATCTTGAAATGTGCGTGACTTGTACAGATTTTCAAACGGGAGTGGTGTGTTGACCTTTTATCCAACATCGTCAGATTCTAATCCTCCACTGGTACAAGAGAGGAACCAGGCAGCATCTTATAAGCTTGTCTCCAGACACAGAGCATCTTTTAGGGGGCTCGGGCATCTCCACTGAGGAGAATGTTGCCATGAAGAACCACAGAAAACCAAAAATGAATTCATCACCACGAACAGAAGTAGGTTTTCTTCATAAATAATGCTGTCTATTGGCTTTGTTTAATGTAATCCTGAATAATGAAAGTGCTTATGATATTTAACAGGAATCCTTTTGTCATCTTTTTGTACTAGTCAATTTTTTCTTCAAAGACAAAAAATGTCCAGAAGATGTCTGAAATGGGCCGTTACATGGACGTGAGTGTTCACCCTGCAGGGAAAGCCATCAAAGCATCTTTTGTTCACACTAGTGATGTGGTTTCTGCATGTGAAAACATCAGCATATTTTCTAATCTTGTCAGTGGTCGCTGTTGGTGTGTGATATGTTAAGTGGAAACTCTTCTGTTTGCAGGTTTGCTTGCAGGAGGCGGAGGGCGAGCGTCTCGACTGGGCAGGGCGAGGGATCAGAGTTGAACGCCTGTCGGATTCGTCCTTCGACTCCTCAATAGTCAGCTCAGATCTGGAGGTGCGCAGGAAGAATGAAACATCTGAATTTGATATTTCCATTTTTTATTTTGTTGCCTGTGTTTATATATTTTTTTGAATATTTATACTTGCACAACCACACCACTCCTTGTATGTGTAAACCTATTAGGCAATACAATCAGATTCTGGGTGTTTAGGTAGGTATTGTTTAACCGGTGCAGGAGCCGTATTACATTTTCTTACAGAGTGGCGATGCGTAAACCAGTGGCAGATCTAGGATTTTGTAAATCAGGGGCGATAAAGGGTCATAATTTACACAGAGGGGCACTATAGGGGCCAATCAGATTCCCCCTACCCCCCTGACCCCAGCCCTGGATCTGCCCCTGGAGTCAGTCACGAAATACGAAGGAAATGTCACAAACAGTACTAAGAGTATAGTATTATATAGTGTATACAACTGTCCAAATGATTATTACTGGTATTTATAGGGCATTTTAACTGAGGTCATTTAGATAGATACATAGTAAGTTACAGCAGGAATAGTTTGGCTGTGCCGGTTCAGCTGCTTCAGTCCTTTTATTGTCAGGACTTACTGGGACACTTGAATAGAAAAGAGGCTCTGATTTAATGTTTATTCTTTTGTTATGAACCAGTGAGGTCTTAAGTAATATTTTACGTTGTATAGCCGACCACAAGTTTTCACCTGCATGTCCGCTTAAACAGAAATGGAAAACTGGTTTTAACAGTAATCTCGGATACAGAAGTCCTGAAGTGCTCTTTTCAAAGTGTACCACTAGGTGGTGACAGCTGTTCGCCTGCTGTGGTAACTTGGGTTCTGTCACCTTGTGTGAACTGCTCTGAAGACCTCTGTCATTTCAGTTTACTGCCTCTTTATCTCGCCCCATATAACTGGTGTTATAGTTTTATACGTTCATGAAGAGGAGGAAGTTGTCTGCTCTGCTGTCCAATAAAGGTTTGAGAAGCTGAAGGACAGGAATAGAATTAAAATGCTGCCAGCCCATTTTGGGACATTCAAATTCAAAAATACAAATGGAAGGCTGTGGCCGTCAGAAATTTACCACAGCAAACCTTTGATATCTGAGTGCATGTGAATGCAGCAAGAGAGGACGCTCCCTGTAGACTTCGCGGTTGTACCCATCACACAACAGGAGCTGTTTTCAACTTTGTGTGCTTTCAGTCAGCAAACCGTGGGGTGAAGGAATGAAAACAGCTTTTACTCTCACAAGCTCGTGAGGATGGGAAGGAGATGTGGTATTGACAGAGGTTCAAGAACATATTTTATCCATCATTATAGACACCGGGTTGGTAACAGAGTTATTTTACTCTCTCCAGAAACCTCTAGTTTCTCCCGGAGCCAGCAGCTTTCTGTGCAGCGTCTCCTGGTCCTGGCTGCGGTCATCCTCTGTGGATGACTTTTTTGTTTGTTCTGCTAATTATATGTGTAGGGTTCCCAACTTCCACCAGTAAAATACCATATGGCTGCAGATGGAGAGTGGCAGGGTGGTAGCACTGGTAGTGTGCGTCCCTCACAGGATTGAGTGAGTGACACATTAAACATGACTTTCAAACCTGAGGATTTCACCACATTTCAAAATAAACATCAGGGAAAAGGACTTTTAGGGTTTAATCAGCTGAACATCCTGACCAAAAGTGTGGCTTATCCAAATGTGAGTATCCAAGTTAAATATCACCTTTTTTTTTTTTAAAGACAAACTTAAAGAGTTTCAATATCTCCATTTTGAGGCTTTACAAGCAAATATCGATATATGTGAGTGATTCTGGTTGTAGATATATTTCTGCTACCTCCCAAAGCACCCCCCCCCCCCCAAACCATGACAAACCATGAATATTTCTCTAGATCCACTCATGCTGAACCGATGTGCTGCTGTGCTACATGAATGTGTTTCAATGGGTTTAAAGTAAACTCTAGTAAACTCTAAAGCCCGGCAGTGTCACGGAGCGAGATGTGGCTCTGTCCCTTCATGAGGAGAACACACACGTGGAGACAGCTAGTTAACGGTGAATCCGACGCTGGTGCAGACTTTAGTTTCAGTTCTTTGGCAATTTCTTATCTGAATCAATGTTTGCTCTGTCCAAGTTCTTAGAGTTGAACTCAGAATAACTACTTTTTCACGTGATGCTCACGGGAAGTAAGTCAGACAGTTCCTTGTGAGGACAACAGTCAGCAATGTTTTTTTTAAAGCATTGATGAGTCAAACTATAGAGTGATTAGCTCATGTGGACAGAGGTTTATGGCTTAATGCATGCATGTCATTTACGAGAAGCACGAGAAGCAGGGCTTGTTTTTTAACTTCTCAGTGGACAGTTTCCTAAGAGCAAAATTGGCCTTGACGCTTCACATTTATATAACTTCCACTGCTCTGAAAGGCCGAGTTTGAGTTTGCCAGCGGAGTGAAATTACAAGCTTTTACTTTCTCATGCAGGCCCTGATGCTAACAGCCACAAGAGCAACTCCCTCATTATGCTGCCGCTGAGAGCCAAGCTGTGGAGGATGTCATTTAACCAAAAACAAAGGCAAATGGTGTGAGCCCAAACAATTGGAGCTTGATACTGTTCACCTAACAGGAAAAAGCAAATGAAGGGCACAGTTAGAGTAAGAGGACTCTAGGAAAAGCATTCAAAATGTCTGGGTTAGAATGTCTGCAGAACTCCTCTTTACTTGACTCTTTTGTGGTGGACGACTGTCATCCTCCAACAAGACTGCAACTGTTTTGGGAGCAGCTCAGATCAGTGTGAAACATGACAAGCTTGAATTTGTGCAGTTCTGACCAGAACAGGTACTCTTTGCTGAGGAGTACTAAACAGTTCTCCAATCTGTAATGTTTAACAACTGGAGAAGTCATGTATTACTCGCTTCCTCCTGAAATCTCTCCACTTGTCAGTTAGAATTAACAGAAGCCGTTTACTTGGTGATTTAACAGAAGGATTTTTTCCCCTAGAAGTTGACTCCATGTCTAATGTATAAGCCATGATACACAGAGCTCTAGATGTCTGTGGAAACGTGTATGTCCTCAACTGTAAAATGCAAGTAGTGTCAGCAAGGAAGAAGGGTTTACATAGAACATGAATTCAATTTTTTCCCCCTGCTTTTCATAATAACTCCATAATCGTTGATCGTGATAAAACCGCTCTATGCTTTGGAGCGTGCTGCCTTTCTAAACCGAGCAGTGGCAGCTCACTTGGCTCACCGCAGCTTGAATTGTCTATTGTGCAATGTGTTCCGTGAGCGTTTCTGCTGAGTGCCGGTTCTTATTTGTTTGGGTGAGGCTGAGGCAGGGGGTGGTGGACGGAGTTGGGGGGGTGGGTTGACCGAGGGGGTACAGTGAGGGGTGGAATTGTTTGAGTTCTGCCTTATGGCCCAATTGTTCTGCTGTAAAGGATCTTTGATTAAAGACCGAAAACAGGGCTGGGCCTGTCTGCCTAGGAAGTCGTGCGAGATGTTTGCCCCGTCTATAGGGGGGGCAGTGCTACCCTCTGCTATTCTGGGAGATGTTTATAGTTTCTGGTGTGATGGCTCCTGGCCTGGAATTTAACTGTGTGTGAACACTGCTGAACCTTTCATGTTCTGGGTTTAGTTGATGTGGTCATACTACAATGGTCATTAAAGTACACTTATCTGAAACATAGACAACCAGTGTTGGAAAAGGACAAGGGACAGGGTCTCAGAACAAGTAGTAAATCGTCTCGTGTTTCCAAAATAAAATTAATGATCTGTTTGTCTGGTTGTTTGTAAGCAAGATTATGCAAAACTTGGTGGGAGGATGTTGTGTGGGTCAGGGAAACATTCATTACATGTTGGTGTAGATCCAGACCAGAGGGTGGATCCAGGAACTATTTCATCACTCTCTTTAACATTTTGAGATTTCTGACCTTTTCACAGATTTTACCAAGGGAATAATTCATGCATCTTGATTTTAAAAATCTTGGCGGAGGTATACGTACCCCTGAGTGTCATTCTAAATAAGTATGAGGCAGAAGAGTAAGATGGTGTCGATTCACCAAAAACATTTATGCCTTTTTAAAGACTTTTTTTTTTATTGTTTCCATGCAGGATTACGTATGCTGATATTAGCTACTAACGAGACTCCTTATACAAACATGGTTTGAGATTTCTTTATCCTTCTACTGCAATTATCCAAATAATATTTTGACATGTCCATATTTTTCCAGTGGGATTTTGAAGAGGCAAATGATCAGTGGAGAGGACCAACGGCAAAACGACCGGAGGATGATGAGTTCCCCCTTCAACAGTGTCCAGCAAACCCCAAACCCTTCACCAGCTGCACCTGTTCCATGTCTGGACTCCTACAGAAAACACTGTCTGGTAAAGACGAGGGTGTAAGATCCACAAAGTGATGAAGAAGAGAATAAAATCTACAGAAAAGAAGCTGTCGTCTGTCTTGTTTTGGTGCACACCTTTATCATTTAGCAAATATGCAAAACGTGTTGTTTTTTGTTCAAGGATGAGATTATAACCATGAGTCTTTTGGCTGGTAACAGTGGATGTTTAATTATAGATGCATTGTGCAGCTTTGTCTAGAAGTTGGGGCCATTTCTCAGAGCAGAGGAGCAAATGCATTTACTGTTGAAACTCTGTCCTGACCGCATTCATCAAACCCTCTGACAACTGGGATCTGTTAAGGAGGTTTACGGAAAAGACCTCCCCTAATAAAACAATATTGCTCCCCCGCTGGTTTGCAAGGTTATTGGGTCATATCCTGTATTTTGCTAGTCGACCTGGGTTATCAGGGCTGGACTGGGAAAGGGGCCGACAGAGCAGATAAGCGCCAGACTAGACGGCCAGAGCTCGTCCGTCCTCTCCATCATCCATCGGACTTCTGTCCATCTGGCTGCTCTGGGGCTTTAAAGGATGACGAAGGAACAACTAACCAGGCCATTTTAACTGAGGGGACTTCCTCAAAGCCTGAAAACCAAACAATACACAGATAAGAGCTAATTTATGAGGCATGTTTTCCTCCTCCCTGTTACATTTCCTCAAGTGACATGTCTTTCTGAGAAAAATGAGTGGGAAACCACTAATGAAGTGTAACAAAGCGATCGCTGATTTCAGCAGTCGCACTCATGTTACTCAACACCTTGTTTTTCCTGTAAACACGACTCGATAGATTCCACTGGGAGATCATACAATTATATTGTTTACAGAATTTCACCAACGCCATGCTGAGATGATAAGATCTTAACTTGTTATTGTTCTACCAATTTATGTGGCTGATGAATTAATAATGTTGAGACAACTGTAATTAAGAACTAGCAAACTTGGCAACTGAAGTCATTGGACGGATGAGAGGAAGAAATGACTTCAACAGGGTTATGTTTTCACCCCCGTGTGTTTGTAGGTTTGTCAGCAGGATTACACGAAAACTACTACAACAGATTTCCATGAAACTTGGTAAATGGAGAAGAACATTGTTAAAAATGTAAGTTTGGCTATTTTCGGACATTTCCACTGATTACCAAGGGAATACATGGATCTTAGTGAAAATAATCTATCATATGTAGGGGACTGATAAGTGGGGGCAATTTGGATGGACTTGATTGAATTGAGGGGACTATTGGGCCTTG
Source organism: Pleuronectes platessa (assembly GCF_947347685.1). Classification (NCBI taxonomy): domain Eukaryota; kingdom Metazoa; phylum Chordata; class Actinopteri; order Pleuronectiformes; family Pleuronectidae; genus Pleuronectes; species Pleuronectes platessa. Next base: position 17,720,877 of record NC_070634.1, read on the forward strand.
GCAGAAGTATTTGCTACTGTTCAACATTTTACTGGTATATTACTGATTTGAGAAAATCAATCGTTTAACATTGATATAATTGTTTTAACCATATTGTCAAGAGCTGCTGATAGTGTCTTGTTATGCTTTATAATCAATCTACTTTTAGTTTAGTCTGTAATACCTTCTGGTTTTTGATGAATTAACCCACAATGAAGAACCTCACGCTTCTTGCTGCTCATAGGGCAATCTAATGTTGCTGATGAGCAGCGATGACTTCATCTGGTGCATACAGGTGCTTTTTGAAAAAAAAAAAAAAGTTTTATCCGACTGGCTGTTGTTTACGTGGGAACTTAAACCAGAGAATCTTCTTGAAAATAGACCTAACATGAGTTATGGTTTGTAATCTGTTTTTCCTAATATATCCAACAAGAAAGAAAATCGCATTTGCACTCCATTAATGTCGTCTGTAGTTATGATAAATGCTGAGCTAGCATTGCCCCATCTCTGGGCCTCATCTCTGTCTCTTCTGAGATCAGCTGAAAGGAAAACCGACAGCGTGTCCAACATAAAAAGGTGGAATTCTGTTTGCAGAAGTGATCAAGAGCCAGGATTAGCACATCTGAAGCAGCAGTGGGGAATGGGCCTTTCTGTTTTTCTTGGCCGTGCGTCAGTGATCACTCCAGAGAACATGGAAGATAGTGGATGATTTGAGGCCGCAGGACATTTTGTTCACCTTGCATGTTTGTAAGAGGGGGAGGGGGGGCAATGTTCAGGAGAATTACAAAATCCTGAATAAGCCAGGAATGAATGATTACCCAGTAGTTACTGAAGAAAGAATTGTACAATAGTTCATTGGGAATTTCTTAAGAATAGTGATTTGACTCATAGCTCAGTTTACTTGCCACAAATGGTACCACTCAGCCTGTGAAAACATTTACACGTACCCGATATATTTGATTGCATCATGAGAAATGAGGGGATCTGTTTTGAAAAATTACTCACCTGGGAAGAAAAAAATAATATCTAAGCTTCTGGTGCTTGTCTATTCTTTAGTTAAATGTTTCTCTCGCAACTCCCTCAACTTTATGTGGGTGTAGTTTAAACTTACCAGAGAGCTGCGAGCACCAATAACGTTTGTTTCACAGTGTTTGTACGTTTGCGGAAATTTGAATGATTGGAAATATCCTGTTTGTGGGGCCCGGGACAAGGAGGTTATGCTTTCACAAGTGTCTGTCTGTGTGTTTGTTCCTCTTTCTGTTTGTAGCATGATGCTTAAAACTACGAAACCCGTTTCCACCAAACCTATGAGAGGGATGGAACCTGGTTCTGGGAAGAAACCATTAAACCTTTGTGAGGCTATGGATTAAGAGGTGGATCCAGGATTTTTGTCTCTTTCTTAAATAATGACTTATTACAAACAAGTCATTTATCTGACCACTTCCTTTTATCTTTTAAACAGTATTTCTACTACGAGAACTATACAATCATGTGTAGTATTATTGGGTCTTGGAGGAGGTATGCGCTCTAATGAGTGCCATTCTAGTTACTTGCTTGTGATTGTATCTTAACTGCTTTTCAGTACTTAGTAAGTACATCCGTCTGATAAATGTAAGAGATTATTTTGTAATGGAAATATTCGTGAGTTGCTAAACTGGTCTACTGGCATATGGATCAGGTGGCCCCAGGTCATCACCTGACAATTTTCCCAAAAAGAGACTCTAAACCCCCAACTTTATGCAGAAACATTACTAAGAGGCACAAATCAAATACTCAATGACAACCACAAACCCAAAAACCTGAGAGACTCAAAGCCACCCAGCAACATGATGCTATAACCCACAAAGACGAAGAATGACACCATGGCTTGGGTTAAGAAATGTACTGTGTCCACAGATAACACACACACTAACTTCAGCTCTACCCACAGTCCGCCTCTTTGACTCAGATGAGTCAGGCGCTGGCAAAATGGTAACGGCTGACGGATATACACACTCAACCAATTATGAATCAGTCTCATCTGTCCACCATGACATTTCACCTACTGCCTGTCTTACAGGGAAAATAAACATACATTAGGGTGACGAGAATAATCTAAAAGGACAGAAACCATGTTTGAGAAAAATTAACTGTGACTAACTCTGGCTCTTTGGCTTGGTCAGCTGCTGTCTGCTGACATTATGACTTTCACCTCAGCCAGCCAATAATTTGGACCATGTTCCATTTGCTAACATGGAGGAGGCGGGGTTAATGACATTTTACTTATATAAATGACATAAGTAGACACAACATTATTATTAGCTGTTAGACTTTTTAATTTGGTATACATTACCATGGTGGAGACAGGGTGTAAGCACTGTACCTCAGCCAGCAAACAGGTGGCGATCAACACAATTTGGCTTCACTTTTGCAGAGGGAATACATAAAGTAGCATAAAAAGTGAATACTCAAGTTAAGTATAAGTACCTTGAAATTGTACGTAAATACATTAGTTGAGGAAACACACATTGTAATCATTAGCTGTTTTATGCGTGGTTTATGACCTATACCTCAGTCAACCACCAGGTGGCGATAGAGACGATTTGGCTTCACTTTAGCAGAGGTCCTGAGAAGCAAAAAGATTAGCATAAAAATGAAATCCTCAAGAACTTTATTTTAATACTTGCTGCAACACACATGTTATTACCATCCGTCAGTAGCCTACCATCAAGGCTGTCAGTACCATCACGACTGTCAGTACCATCATGGCGGTCAGTATCACCATCATGTACCACTAGCGGCAGGTGAGAGACCTCCCTCCTTCGCTTGAAGCACATTCTCTGGGTGAGTCGTGGGCGGTGTTCTCGCTCCCGTGATTTCGGCACATGTCACTTCCTGCCGTCACGCAGCCAGTTCGGGCCAGTTCACCGCCGCTGTAGCTCTCAGTCTGTCCCGCTGAGCTGTCAACACACAGCGGCGCCGCGCTCCGCTCCCTCTCCGCCCGTCCGAACGACCGTGTGCCGCGGCGACGTTTCCCCACGAAACCCCGGTCCTCCGTCCTCCTTCAGCGACGTCTCCCCGCAGATAACAACTGCTCTCGTCTCGCCATGACTCGGAGGTGATCTTCAGCGTGAACCAGGTGGCTCTGGGTGAGTGTCTGCGCCTTCATCGCTGTCATCCTCACCCATGTGTCAGTCGCTACCCAGCCGAGCTAAAGCGGCGGCGTTAGCAAAAGCGTGTGTGTGAGTGTGTACGCGAGTGTGTGTGTGGACGTCCACCGTCCTCCTTGCCGCGGTAGGTGCTTGGAAACCGGGTCAGGACTGCGGTTCGAAGCCCGTTCACCCACTCGCACTGTCTGGAGGTAGAAGCACGAGCCAACGCTGGGGGACACATGGAATTTGTTATGAAGCTAGTGACCGAGTAGCAAGCTAACAATGAAGCCAGGCTAGCGTTAGCCTGCTAGCCAACATCCAGCAAAGGTCTTCCCGGTGAAGCGCTGACCTGCTGCCCGGGGCTCGTTCCCACGATCAGCCAGATTTGACATCTGCGTGGACGCATTTTAACATGTAAGCTAACGAAAGGACAACATGTGTAACTGTAATTGATCTTACAACGAGGCTACACCACCACACATCTGTGAACGTGTGCTGGTGTCTGTTTGTTTTCTAAATGGCAGCTAATTGAGAGGTTTATTTTGCGTGGCAGGGATTGTTGAAGCTACATGTCATACAATATCCATAGATCGAGTCATCACAATGAAATCCTGCTATTATAGGGGCTGTAAATCGTCAACACGCCTCCTCTCTGACAGCTTCAGTGCCTGTGAACACCTGCCCCAGTGGTCTGGTATCTAGTTAAGATAACTTAAAGGATAACCCAGACGTTTCTTCCTCTAACCTGCTTTTAAATGTAAATGATTGCTAGGGGGGGAATATTTTCAAATCTTGAAATCCACCCTTGGGCAGTATCAGTATGTTTGGCTGCCATGAATCAGTACTGCAGTGTAATCCAACACCAGCAATTCTTGTTACTTGTGTCTCTTTCTGAGATACTTTCCAGATGATTATCAGAATCTGCCCGATCGAACCCTGAGACCTGTGCTCAATAGGCTAAATCGCTGTTTTTATCAGTGGAGTCTGGTGGTTTTGAATATTGCAAAGTAAAGGCGTGTGTTTTTTGGGGGTTAAAGAGAAGCATGGTACTCTTTTACATGAAGAACTAACTGTGGTAACAATAACGGTCTGAGATAGTCTGGTAAAATTAAGCACGACAAATGTCCAGTTGGATTACATTGCAGCTCTGTCTTGCAGTCGCTGGGTATATGTCGCTTTTGCTCAGTAGTGGAGCTACTGCAAAGACCTGTGTCCCGACTTCCTATCAGGAATTTACACCCACAACATGAGAAAACAAGGTCCAGGTTAAAAAAAGCACAGTTATCCATTAATGAACTCATTGAAAACCAATGCCATGTTGGTTTTTAGGTTTATTTTTAATCTTGTTTTTATCCCTGCTAGAACATCAGTTTAAACGCCTGCCGTTCTTGCACACAGACAAAGACTTTGGCATTCAAAAACATTTCTAATCTTTGGTCACAGTGGGTTGCCATTATTTTCTCCTAAACGAAAACTGCTATAAGTTTTGTTTAACGTTTAACTTTTTAAAGGAACAGTATAGAAGCAAATGTTTGAATGGAAGGTATGTTCAAGTTATTCCAGTCCAAACTCAAAATATAAAGGTATGAGACTCACATGGCCAATACAGATTTCCGATGTTTCGACCATTATGTGCTGCCTGACAGCAACTAAAATGCATAATGAAAGCAATCTATCCTGCAAAGAGTAAATAGGAGCCGATTAAAACTATTTACATTGGAGCATCATCATTCAGATGTCTAGCTCCAGTAATTGGTGTCTTATGTAGTGAAAATAACTTGAAACTTATAATTTAAGCAGTTATGGTAATTGGTAATTAAAAAAGGAATAACATAAAAGTAAGATAATAATGTCCACTTTTTAAATGAATAGATTAATTAAACAAATAATACTTGTATGTAAGCCTGAGCCACAATTTGTTTATGCCCACAGAGCATTCAATGATCTGAAAGACAGCAGGTACCAGGCTTAATCTGATTAAGTCTCCTGTCATGGCTGCATAGTCCTGGCGATGAAAATGTGCCAACGTAATCAGAGCTCTTATCTAGAAGCATGGGTGACATAACCATTCTGAGATTGAGTTACAGACTATATGTCTATCTGACTTCTGGGATTTTCTTAGACCCTTATTTCCGGGTCTCCCACAATCCCCCTTATATTAACACCTGTGGAACTTCATCACTTTTTTATTTCTGTCTTCATGATATAGGTTTTATCCAGATTAAGTATATTTTATATTCTTGAATAGATGAAAGAGCCATTATTGTCATTGTAAAATATTATGCAACAGAAGGCAGAAGAGTGAACAGTGGAATACTGCCTGTGGTGATTTCCCTGGCACTGCTGGGGCACAGGGAGATGTAGACAGCTTCCAGGGAGGGCAGAAAGCAGCAGAGGTTTTTTTATATACTCAGCATTGCTTTCCATAAGTGCCAGCTGTCAGCTAAATAACGGACTGCTCATTACTGTATTTCCTCAAATAGGACCAGGGCCACCTCATCTGCAGAAGGTCATAGGCCTTAAATTGAGAAATGACTTTCTTCCTGATTCCGTGTGTTAGTTTGGCCACATTTTAATATAAAATTTGGATCAGCTCACTTTTGGCCGGTTTCTCCATCTCCTTGTGGAAAGCCCTGATATGATGTTGTTTAAATTTATACCATTATATTTGACATGATTGAAGCGTGTCACAAAAGAGAAATTACTACTTTAGAAATGCATGTATATTACATTTTAGTTGGTTTAGATACATTTGTGGAGATTCATTTTCACCTAGATGGTAAAAAGCCTTCAGGGCTGAACAGTGTGTGTAATTCAGAATGGTTGGGTTATGAATTTATTGCAGTACAACCTGTGATTCCTGCATGTGGGAGACAGAAACCATAATTGTATAATCAAGTTAAATCCATGTGTGGGATTTGGGATACTGGCATACATAACACACCTGGTTGTTGTCTGAGAATCACCAACGGTATGTAACACTCGCCCAAGTAGAGCCCTATGTGTGAGAAACACTGAGATATTGTAAAGACTGTTGGCTTCTTATGATTAAGTCGTGCCATGGTTTCTGTGGTCTATACTCGACAAGCAAAGCTTTCAGCGAACAAAGAGTGAGAAAGGGATTGGAGACGTAATCAAGCCAACACCGATGAGTTAAAAATATCCGGATCGTGTAGCATTAATATTAATTATACTCAGAAGCGATCAGGTAAAAGCATTCATTGTCTTCTCTCTTTTCTGTTTATATGTTGACAGAGTCAGTGGGTTGGCTGGCCCATGTGTCGTCTGTAGTGTCAAGGTGAGACTTAGGAGATAACTGGTTTGCATAGAGGAATGATATATGCATGACTTTTGCAGATTCTTAGCACGGTGAGGGTGTTATTAACTTTCCTAATTCATGTTACATAGCCGTGATAATACAGATTCCTGGACTCAAGAAATTGAACTAGCTGTTTCACCTTTTGAAGGTCTCAAAAAGGTCTGAGATTTGGAGGTAGTTGAGTCTCAGTTTAAGAAGTAAGGTGCCAATATTCCATTGGCCTTTGAGCCTGGACCTCAAGACTTCTCACAGGTGAGCTTTAAAACATCGGGATCTGATGGAAGGCCCGCCAGTGTGGATTCAGAGTGGAGCTGAGAAATATCTCGACATGGAAAAAAGTCCTCTCCACGGCCTAAACTGTTTAGTGTGGGTGCCCAAGTGCAGTGTGATAGAGAAACAGACCTTTCTAGTGCCTGCATCCCGGTTTGCCTCCAACAAGATCAGGACGAGCCAGCGACCCACATCAGTGGAATCGAGAACATTTTCAATGTAAATACGAACAACTGTGAAATGTAACGCAGTGATGCAAACCTGAGAACGCAGTTGAGCAAGGTGAATACACTGAGTGTTGCACATGGACTTAGTTAATTGACTGCAATTCCCCTCTCTGATTTTAAGTTATATGGTCAGATCAGATTAGTTTTTAATTTCAAATAAAGATCATAGTAAAGAAAACATGTTTTGACAGTTATGTGAAGGTTTGATATAAAAATATCCATCCATATTTATTTAAAGATGTTTAATTTGAATAGTTTACAGTGTATATAGAAAATATGACTTATTTTCTCATGAAATATAGAAACTGAATAATTTGATAGCGTGTTTCATCTATGTTGAATATTATGTCACCCAGGGTTATTATTAGGGCTGGGCGATTTTTCGATCTCGATTCGGGATCGCGATAAAATGTTGATCGATTTCGATTATCTCCTTGTGACATGTATTCGATCTCACGTGGCAAAAGTAAGCGCAACAACAGTGTCGGAGTCTGCCGGCTGCCGTCTGCAGGTAGGACACGACACGTCCACTTCCCATCGTGAGAGTAGCTGCAGTTGCGAGAGAGAGAAAAAGAGAGAACGAAGTTGGAAAAAGGAGAAAAAAGGAGTGAAACTGAAGTCGGGGACAGCGAAAATAATGCCGAATGTGAAAGCGACATCACTACATCACCCGAAACCGAAGACATTGTCGAAAAAAAGGGTAACGCGACGTCAGGTGTGTGGACGTGGTTTGGATACGGCAAAAATGACGAGGAGCCGACGAAGCCGGTCCTCCAAAATATGCCGGCGGTCGGTACCAGCCAGGACGGGAAACACCACAAACCTTTTCAATCACCTGAGACGGCACCATCCCAGTGATTACACAGAGAGTTTGACTCTGCGGGCTCAAGTTTGCACAACACCAAACAAAGAGACAGGCAAGACCACTACGTCTCCCGTTAGCATCACTAACGGGAGCGATTCTGTTCTGTTAGCAAAACAACAGTCCATTCAGTCGTGTTTTGCAGCCATTGCCCCATATTAAAAACAATCGAAGCGTGGCAAAAATATAACGAGCGCTAATACTTATTGCTTAGCTAAAGATATGATGCCCCTGAGCACAGTGGAGAGGGACGGCTTCAGGAAACTGATCAAAGTGTTCGACCCCAGGTACGAGCTCACAGTTTAGCTCTTGAATGTGTCAGAGGGTCTGACCCACATGTTTACTTTTTTTTTTTTAGTTGTTTACAAAATCAAAAAATGCTAAATATAGTGAAAAGGGACCAGTCACTTAGTTTGCACTAAGCATATAAGACTCTGAATGAGCTAAGAGCGCTGCTCTGAATTTTCTTTTGCTAGTTATGGGCCCTGATGCTCTCTTGATCAATGGAAGCATGAAGACCTTCACAAAAACATTTTGTGCTCATTATTGGAAGGCATATTCATTTTTTTTTATGTTAATAAACTTTATTGTAAAGTTTCAGTGAATCTCTTGTTTCTTCAAGCTTCAGGATGCCCCTCACACTGGCAGCATCTGCAAAAACTACATATCGTGATAAGAATCGAGATCGATCAATATGGAAAAACATATCGTGATAAAACTTTTTTCCATATCGCCCAGCCCTAGTTATTATGCACCAATTATCCGTTTTATGAAGTAAAACTCCATGTTTTAATCTCTTGCAAAGTAGTATCAGCAGTTCCCAGACTGTCAAGATTGCCGCTGTTAATCCAAAGCATGTGCTGTGACTTAAAATCCAGTAAACTTTTGAACTGTAAGATTCTTTCTTTCCCAGCCCTTTCACTCTTATTTTGTTGTCATACCGTTCCCTTTTTCCTCCAAGGTACAGACTTCTTCTAATGTTGAAATATTAAGAGGACATAAATAATTTTTGGGACTCAATGAAAACGTATCAAATATAAACGCTATCAAATTTGTTTTCCTTAACATTAGAACCCAATTCATTTAATTATGTTATTCTGTATGACCATGTTCCAATCAGTTATTTCAGCTGCATTATTGCCACAGAGACACAAACTTTGTCTTTAGGATTAAGAGGGCAGTTGGCCATAGTTTGACGTGGACTCCCTCTTAGTTGTATGGGGCAAAGTTTCTATAAACTTAATATAAGCTGGTGCTGTTATTCTGAAGCATGTAAGTGTTTCCTATGGACATGCAGATTAATTTGTGGAGTGTTATGCCTTTCATCGCAATGAGATTGATGCATATCCCTTGTGTCCAGAATTATCGGGCATGCCTCCTTTACGCAGAGTGAAGGATGCCCACAGGTGTAGAGGGGCAGGTCGGAAACCATTTGGTGCCTCAGCGGCAGAAGCGTTTGTGGCAGGAGAGATAATGCAGTTTCCACTGTTTTTTTCCCCTTGCACCATCAGAGCATGCTGGGGGTGGAAGTATTTGTGCATGACTGGCGTCATGCCCTACTGTATGCATTTCTGTCACTTGCCCTGATTTCTCTGACACTGCTCCCAGTTTGGATGAACAATTTGTCCCTGACTCTAATAGCTCTTTACTGGCTGTCCATGCAGTTGCCCATGGCTCCTCCTGCTGTACAGGGAGCTTCTGTCTGAGGCGCACAGGAAGATATTTTGCCTCCACGCGCAGTGACTTGTTCTGTCTTGGCCTGTGAGTCTTTTAGTTTAAAAACCTCTGGGCTCTCGTGGGGGGGTTAGTAATGCTATTCAGATTACCAGGGGACCATCCACCATGTCTCTTTGTGAGTATTACTGGAGTGGTACTGCAATTTTGTCCTTTCTGTCAGACTTCATCAAAAGCAATTAGGCATTTTCTACAGTTAATTGGGTCCTGTTTAAGGGGGTCTGTATCTGGGGTATCTGCTCTGCAGCTGGCTGGTCGTCGCCCCTCACACTTGCTCAAGACTGCGAGGAGAGGGGTTACCCAAGTAACCTTGTATTGGTGTATTTTACCAGTTTTTCCATGAGTCAAAAAGTAACTTTGTGTGTGATGGCGATGGAAGTGTTATAGTTGTTCAGACAGCAGCGGAAGGGCAATTGGTCAGAGATTTGTTTAGTAAGTGATAAACAGCGATTTAAAGACTTGATTGGTCCATGATCTGGAACAAAGCTTGGCTATAATACCCCATGAGTAGGAGGGGAAGTGATAAAGAAAGGACATTGAGTGCAGAGCATGATGGCAACAAAAAACTTTTTCCTCTTAATGCTTCCATGAATTATAGACTTCTGTCATTAGGTCATGGCTCATTGTTCTCTTTTTCCCTTTTGTCTGTGTTGAAGACCACGACAGAAAGGGAAAGGAGAACAAGTCCAGTCTTGGCATCCTTTAAGTTAATTGTTTGTATACTTTGGCTTTACTCGAATCGTACAAATGTCTTGGCTGATTTAAGTGGCTCGACCTCTTGTAGAAACTTTACTTCTGCAAATCACACATAATGGATAAGGGTCCATTTGCTTATTGTATTACCTGTAATAGTCCGAAAGCACTGATGCATTGGAGGGTCAGAATGCTCATTGCACAAATAATCAACAGCTACCTCACTTTTTTTTCCTCCTGTTTGTCATTTTTTCCCCCAGGCCGGCATTGTTTATTGCTACAATAGAAGACTAATCAAATGTGAGACAACAATGTGGCTTTAGGCTGGGTTTGTCGAATCTATAAATATCTCTGAAGTCAAATTGACCCTTAAACTCTAGGATCTAGATGCACCTAATATGGTCCTCTATAGTCCAGTATGAACATTGGTTTCTCCTTTAATCCCCCTATTCAGATAACTTGCATTAAAATATCTTTCCCCTTCCTTTTCAATGTAGACTACATCAGAGATAAACCTGCAGCAGATTATTTAGTTTTAAGGTTAGAAAATCTGGGCTAAATCTTTGTGGTCAGGTAAACCTGACCAGATTTCAGTTTAATATCTCCCCACAAAAGTTATTTCTGAAATATTTAATACAAAACGTTGTCTTAAATACAGGTAGACCGGGAGGAAAAGAAAGCTAATCTGTAATTTTACTTGCCAACTTTTTGTTCTGTGTAATAGTGACCTTTGAAACCTCCACTATTGGTCGACCTCTAGCTGATTTATTATATTATTTCATCATCATTTGTACAGGATAGGAAACCAAACCTTGAATAGGAGTCAGGAGGAATCACCCCCCAACTCGCGCCGTTTCTGTATAAAGTCACAATTATTTGCTCAAGGCATAGTTTATAATGACGTATCCAGCTCCCGGTACCTTTATTCACTGGAGGAAATAACTACTGGCAATGAACCGTAAAAGAAACCGGATAAGCGGCAACAGGAGTCCACAGAAGCTGGTGGGAACAGGAATATATGAATCTGAACTTGGATGGTTGGATTTCACTGGCCCTCTAGCAATTCTGTCCTAAAAGGAGGATATTCATGTGGACAGGGTCTTAGGAGTTTCACTTTCTTTTAGGGTGTTCCACAATGCTAAAAGTTTAGTGTTGAATTTATTTGCTTCAGAAATTAAACTAATTTGTTTAAATTTTTCTACTTTAAAAACAAACCTCAATAATGTGGATGATGTTACTCCCAGGTCACCTACAGATAAACACTGTCAAATGAGTTGTTATACTTGAAAGACTATTCTGGAAAGCTAATTTATGCTCAGTGTTTACAATGAACCTTCTCCCCCACCCAGGGTTCCAGGTTGGTGTGGTGAGAGAGCAAGCTAACTACGGGGTGGCGGTCCGCCTGGGGCATCCTGTCCCTGGTTCTCAAGGTATCTAGAAAGTTCTTCTTGTGTAATGCTTTTGGATTGCCGAGAAAAAGCAGCCCAGAAGAGTGAATTCTTATATATGACTGAATTGCAGAGAATATTGAAATGTGAAAGCAAAACCCTGTGAGGAAACACATGAAACTACCAAGAAGCTTATCCAGCTCTTGTCTTAACTCTATGCTCTGGGCTCTGATTGACTATCAGCCAGTTATGCTTTGTTCACATAGACACTGCAATGATTCAGTAGTTTTCATGTCCTGTTCGGCCAGATAACCATCCTCAGTTTTCTCATCCAAAGAAGTCCCTCAAATGGCTGCACACCCAGTCAGTTAATCCACTGAGCTGACAGCGCTGCAAATATACCAATGAGCCGATGTGAATTAATTTGGTAAAATTTAGAACCAACCATTTATTTATAATTATCGGACAACAGGTTACTTTCGTCATTTTGATTGTTTAATGATGCAGCTATAACTTAGCGGTGCTCATTTTCTAGATTGACTTTTGGAATCCTGTGTTATTTTACTGTATGGATTATGAAGCAAGTAATATTTGGATGGCTGCTTCTGGACGAAACATGATCTCCATGGATCTAAAGGCTTGCACCCTGACATTAACAATGGCAAAACCTTAAAACCTCATCCAGCATATTGCTTTAATTCTGACCAATATATTCCTCAGCTTGACTCTGCTGTATAACTACTAACCACAATAATGGGCAGATATCAGCTTTCTTTGTACGGGACAGAAACCGGTCTTGCTATAATTACTAATGATCTATTGCTACTGATTCTAGGGCTGGTTCAATTTTAATTTAGCTTGAAACTGTCAACTTTGGTCTGTTGTCTGCTTGGCAGCTGGGAGCCTGTAATTATAGAAGCCCTTTATGTTTTCTGAGGTTATCCTGCTGTTATCTGAACAGATAATTCAAACATAACATACTGCGTTACCATCTCAATCTCTGGTTTCAAAAAACATCTAACTTTGATACTTATCAGTTCCCCTTGGGTGCAGTTTAATATGGATGTGTTGTTTCTAAGTCGGCATACCACCAGCAGCAATTTTGTGACTGAGTGTGTCCATAATGCCCTGGTGTTGGCATTTCCAGTCATTGCAGAGACTGGGGAGGGAATGTTCTTGTGCACTGCACCCACTGCGCTTGCTATTGTAATATACAAGGAAGGGCTTGGTCCTAAGCAAAATATCCCGCTGTATGCCAGAGAAAAGTGCAGCCGGGTGCAGCTGGCTGATAAGATCGAAGTGCGGGGGGCCGGCGATACAGGATCAGTGAGTCTTGTAGGTTGGTGGCAGCAGTAGCAGTGTGACCCTGTGTAACAGCTCCTTGTCGCACAATGCGGTGCTCTGATTCTCCATGACTCAATTTCATATTTTTGGTAATGAATTAAGGACTGTGTGGTTGAATGACTACTGCACCTGAGAGCATTGCAAATTATTTTAATCTTTGGCAAACGTATTTTGTCTGTTTACACACATTATCCAATGTAATGTGTGTTGGCAATGACACAACCTTGTACAGGCATTTCTTTTTGTGTGGCTACTCTTCCCCCTTTGCCACCTTGCTCTTTTTCACCCAACCCTAGCTCTCTCCGTTATGATGTGTAAGTGTTGTGCACAAAGACGAGAGATACTGATTTGTTTTTCAGTACTTTTTAAGTTCATTCTGTGGAAGTGCAGGATTTTACCTGAACTCAACGTGACTCATGATATGATGTACAAAAGTGGCATAGTGTGTGTTCTAATGTACCAAGCTGAACTGTTACAAAACACAGAGACACAGAAGCAACTTTTGTCCTGCCCTCGGCTGGATGTGGTTTCAAGCAAATCCATCATGTAAACAAAGACGCCAGACATTAATGTCCATCTCTAATTTGTTACTTCCTCAAGTTTTTTTGTGGCATGATTGGATTTACCATGACAAAGCTTGTCCACCAATGTTTTGGCTTGTGCCTTTATCCCTCAAAAACCTGATGACATATTTGCAGGGCATGATGGGTTGTTGCCAGTTCCCCCAAAATCCCCAGTAGAAGTGTACCTGATCGACTAATTGATTCCCAACTGGAACTGAAGCCATTAGCCAAATTAAGCTTCTTTTTTTTCCACCCACAGCTCGACTCTGAACAGTCTGCTTCATTGTTTGTCTCAGTACAGTGTATGATCCATAAATGACAAAGTAACCTGCTGAAGCTTATTTTTGCTTTTAGCGTCATAGACAGATTTAAGTGTTTTGAACGGCCTGTTTGTTTTTGACCCAGATGCCCCTCTCTGTCAATATCCAAATTCAGAGACACTCACACACACAGTGACAGTGTAACTTCCTTGGCAGCTCGCTACTCCTCTGGGACAACTGAGGGGAGGAAAGCGAGACAAGCTTGATATTGGGTAACGCATATCTGCTGACTCAGTTGTTTTGTGTGCGGGTGTTTAGAGCTAGTCTCAGGTGTTCTGAGGTCAACCAGCTGTCTAAGAAGGGCTCTACATTTTCGTAGTTGGTGTTTATCTGTGTGTTTCAGTGAATTACTGATCCTGTGTTAACGTCACTGTACTTTGTATCCAAAGCTTTATCCGTCTTATACTTTTTCCACATAAACAGTTGAAAAGTTCACCTTATGTCCAAAGGATGTCCTAAGAAAATCATAATATGTTCTCTCACACAGTTCCTCATTGAAACCCATGCACTATTGAACATTTCACAGTTCATGCATGTTTTACATTTTCTATGTATGTCAGCCTGTTCTACACATAGCGACTCATAATCGGCATTAGCCAATGTCTGCATTCACAAGACCAATAAACAAAAAAGTCAACCGAGCCATCTGCAGCCACCGTCTCCAACTGATACTGCTGTGGACCACCAACTTCACGAATGTCCGCTTCAGGGGGTACTATAGCTGAAAAGACCACCCCCCCTAAAGACTTCTCTAGCACAGATGCCTTGTAATTATGTGTCACACTCATTCACAAATCCCTCATTTATCCATTATTGCCTTAAGCTAACCTTTTTCAAAGGTCCTTCCTTGATTTGCACTATTGTCCAGCAATTTCAACCGAGTTACTTATTTATTACTTTAATACTATAACTTAGCCATTTAACCACTTTCAGCCAACTATTTAAATTGTTTTATCTATTATCACTTTTTGACAACTTTTTTAACTGTCACCGATTCCCTAGTAGTAGCAGTAATTAACGCAGTATCAATGAACGTGATGTAATTATGGATGATCTTTACTTTTTTTTTTTAAATAATGTCGTACTTATATTCTGGTATTTTCTGTGTTAAACATAGAATGATGTGTTCGATGGGATCAAGGTTGGTTAATCACATTTGAGGTGCCTCCCAAGTTGCCCTTTTGGGTTTGCACAACCACCGTACCACTAGATTTTGATACCAGATTAAATGGTAACTGGCTGTACAGTACCATTTCCAAATCCTTCTCAGTTTATAAACCCCATCTGTGAAACGATGCGGAGTGAATGCAGGATTTTGCAATCACAGAAATACAGGAAATGAAAACAGTAAATTACCTTGGTTTTTTCCCTTTCAGGCAATTTCAGATCATTATGTAAGAGACAAAATGTGATTAGTGCATTGATGACAAATACACAGCATTTCCCACATGTTACTCTTCTGCACAATTTCCCTAGAAAACCTTGTGACCCCCGCCTTGGGTGTGTGACCCTCTGGTGTTGAGCCACTGTTTTGATAGGCTGTGGCAAAGCTGAAATATTTCTCCAAAGTTCACACCGACATTTTGTCTGTTGTATTTACAGTGACTAAGGAAGGGGCTTGGCACACTGTTCTGCAGCATGGAGAAGGAAGACCTGAAGGTCCTCAACAAGGGCGAGGAGGAGGAGATGGTACTGTCATTTTACATCAGTGCCAATGTA
This sequence comes from Pleuronectes platessa, assembly GCF_947347685.1. NCBI lineage: Eukaryota > Metazoa > Chordata > Actinopteri > Pleuronectiformes > Pleuronectidae > Pleuronectes > Pleuronectes platessa. The sequence goes on from NC_070634.1 coordinate 17,736,426, forward strand.
GGAGGTGTTGCTCTCACACTCCTCAAACTGCAACCATGTTTTCTTGATACACACTTTAGGAGCTGCAGGGCTACCGTCTCTGTCGCTGGCGGCTGGTCCTCGTGGGCCTCGGGGTGCTGTGTACAGGGGGCTTCCTCCTCCTGCTGCTCTACTGGATGCCAGAGTGGTGCGTCAAATCCACCTGCACCCGTACCACAGCACGTGATGCTGAAGTGGTGTTGCTGCGCTCTGTGGTAGGTAACATGTAGAGCTGCTGTAATTAGCTTACTTATTCTGTAGCCACCTGCTTACCGATTTTCCATTAAAAAATATGAGCTATGATGCTGATCAAATGTCACGATGGCTGCATTTTGCAATATAAAATGACAGTAAATTGAAGATCTTTAGATTTTGTATTTTTGTTTGAACAACAAATCCAAACTAAAAACATTACTGTGAACTTCAAGTATTTCATAATCTCTGACCTTTCATATACTCAATAATTACTAAATATAATAATTGTAAAATAAGCAGCTCTTGCAACAAACTAAGATTCGAAATTTTATATTTACATTTCGATATTTTGAATTGTTTTTTCATCTCATGCTGAGCCTCTGAAAGCCTAGAAAAATAACTGGATGGGAATGTAATCACAGTTTAAGAATTAAGAATTATCATCCACTGTAGTTGGAGAACAGACTAAAAGATAAGCTGTTGCCCATGTAGGAGGATACAAGAGAAATGATCTTACATTATAAGTTACATTGTATTATATAACTTAATTTATAGGTTTGTCTGTAATCCTAATATTTTTCAAGCAGATCTACTTATTATACAGTAATTGCATTTTATTCTACATTTTTCTGAGATGTAGTTTTTAAAAACAACACTCATGATACATTTTTCAAGATATGCAGTTAACTGCATGGATGTCATGTCCAAATGCTGTCAGGCGTAACTTAATAGTAAGATATATGCAGAAGATAAATCCTTCAAGCTCATATGCTCTTAAAGCTGTCAGTGAATACAACTGATGTATTGTTGCAGCACACTAAATACATCGAGACGATCTGATTCCTGCAGACGGTCACACCAGCTGGAATGCACAGATAGCTTGCCAACAGTGTGTTCAGAACATTCACTCTGTGCGAGTGGGTGGGTGTGTGTTTGTGTACATTACTCTCTCTTTTGGTCTCATGCTAGGAGCACATGTGTGTTTATTCATCCTTTTATCAAGTCTATATGGATCTGTGTATCTCATTCATCTTTATTTATAGGATGTGGGATGACTGAAGGGACCTAAAGTTCAGTGGTTTCACTTCATATATTTGCTTCACCAGGATGAGTTTCGGCGCTGGTTCCTGGCCAGGGTGCGAGTGATGCTTGCCCCGGGGAGTGACCCCTTCCACAGCCTGGAGACCCAGACCACCTCCCCCTGCTCCCCTTCTTCTCCCTCCTGCCCCTTCTCCTCCACAGCCTCCCCCTCTCTAGCCAATGGACACACCACTCACCCCTCCGATGGCAGCCCTGCTCAGGAGCTCATCAGAAGATATGCAGACTACCAGCCCACACAAGTAGGTGCCCGTCTCAGAAATGTACTGTTTTTACACACATACCCAGCAATGATGGCAACCATCAATCACTTGGTTTCTACAGTTGATAGAATGCTTTTGATGTTTCAGACTTCGTATTTAAGTCGTGATGGGGACAAAACAAATTCTTTAGTGGAGCACTTCCACTAAAGAAGTTAAAGAGAAAGTGGTCTCAAAGTTTTGGACCAAGGTGCTTTAGATAATACAGAACACTGCCTGTCCTTTCTTTTTCTGTTGAAGACAGAGACACTGGCCATACTTTGACTTGCTGTTCTTTTGGCTACTCTACATTGACCACATGCTTTCCATAACCAAGCAGTAAACCTAACTATACAAGTGCTATACAATTACCTCCACTGAAATATTTACATTGACTTAATTGAATGGGATATTGCACTTTCTCGAATTGCTTTTATTATTGTTGCTGTTTTCCTTGTAAATTTGCTTTGAATTGTATTGACAACATTGCTGAAAATGCTGACATGCGTCAAATGAAAATCTTTTCCTTCTGCCCCTCTCACCTCTGTATCCCTCAGATTCGCTATTTTACCTTCCATAGCACAAAGTATTACTGGAATGACGAGGTGCAGAACTTTCAAGATTTAAGGTAAGCACTTACAGAAATTGTATTGGCTTTGTTTTATACCATTTTTCAAGATGTAGCTGGATGTATATTTCTTGCAGTAAGCTAAATTGGCAAAGGGTTTTATTTGGAAGCATGTTTACAGTAAAACTCTGCCATAATGATAACAGCAGATGGAACAACATAAAGATGAAACAAGCAAAACAGCTGTATAAATAGTTTGACTTGCAATGATAGCACTGTTGTGTGTAATTAAAAATGTCCACTTTGTCTTGTACTTTGACCAACATTCCTTGCCACAGTGGCCTGGAGGACTTACAGATCAGCTGCTCCACTCTCCACTCGGAGCACAGTGAAGGCCTGACCAGGAACCAGCAGGAGTACAGGTAAAAGTCTGAGGGATTGTTTAGGCCAGATATCAATGCAGGAACTCTCCAGATATGACAATTTAAACGGTACACAGCCCAGTGGATCACGCTAATTCAGAGGTGGGCAACGTCTGGCTAAGCAGTTTGACACACTTGTGATGTTATTTACTGTCGCTGACCAGCAGATGTTATTTACTGACTGTAAAGAAGGAAGTCATTTTGTCAGAGACATCGTTATGCAGACAAGTTTTGTGGTTTTCGTCGTTCCAAAACTCCTGCAGAGACATTTTAGAATATGAAAATCCACAAAATAACTTATTATATTTGTTAAGCCATTTACTGTAGAGTAGAGCTATTGTGCCTGATCCAACAACGCAAAATCATTGAGCCGCAAAGCATTTCCATGTCTCAGTTTGGTACAACCTACTATGAGCAGTTCTTTTAAAGACTCAGTTCCCCTTGAGTCTGACTGACCCAAACCTGAAAAATCAACTGTGAGTAGCATCGTCATCAAAATCATCTGACGTCCGCCCACTTGCCAAAGAGAAACAGCTCCAGCCATGGGCCCTCAAAGGATGTTATAAAATTGTACCGGCCCTTGAAAGGGAAAAGGTTCCTAACCCCTGCCCTTACTTTGAAGCTCTATCGAAATCATCTGGTGAACTTATCTACTTAGAAAGATGACATACATAATTTAATGATACTATGTTGTGTATTTCCGTTCCATCCTGCACGTGTTTGTCTTTGTATGAGCTGATTCAGAACACTTGACCTAATGAATGTCTCTTTCACCACTTGTCAGGAAACTGTTCTTCGGAGTGAATGAAATTTCAGTGAAAGTGCCTTCTGTTTTCAAGCTGCTTATCAAAGAGGTGAGGCCCAGTTTGCATTGCCTTCAACTTAAAAGTTTCATTTTGCTTATTTGAAAACACCTTTAAAACTTGTGGCCTCAACTATTAATTAGTACAATTCATGACATTTAATGCTAAACATTAATGATGAGTCTGTGTGGCACGTAGTGTATATGAACAATGTAGAGCAGAAATGCTTATCTGATTGTGTGCTGTCAATTGATACTAGCTTTGAAAAAAACTGTATGAATGATACAATATGATAGTATGTGTCCTTAGTTGAATCATTTGTGAGTGATGTCGTCTTAACTTACGTTATAAACTGAAAAAAAAAAGGTTCAATGACTCAGCTCTATCGTTTTTATTATATACATACAATTTATATGAGCATTTTTCTTTCCTCAGTTCTAGTAGCACCTCGGTTATGTCCTCAATTGGTCTGTTTTTTATCTGTGATTGCAATCTTTAAACTTTGATCTCGGCATTTGCTTCACTAATCTTTCCCGCTGTCTCCTCCTGCAGGTCCTAAACCCTTTCTACATCTTCCAGCTCTTCAGTGTGATCCTGTGGAGTGCCGATGAGTATTACTACTACGCTGTTGCCATTGTGTTCATGTCGGTTATATCCACAGCTACCTCTGTGTACACCATCAAAAAGGTGAGCTCCTCAAATTGCTCAGACCCTCCAGATATGTTTATTAAACTGCAGATTCAAGGGAGAACCAGGTGAAAGTGGATTGGAAGAGAAATTAGATCCATTTTCTTATCCACACTTCTTTAGACTATGACAATTAGCCCCTCATAGTTCACAATTTGGATGTATTTGCTATTTGGATTTTCTAAAATGCATTTTTTATTATTTTATTCACATGGTAGGGCATATTTATCACAGCAAAAGCTTTTGAGATAGAATGGCCGGATTTCTAGGGGGAACTCAAGTCTTTACTTTTACATTACCATACATTTCATTTAGCTGACGCTTTTTATCCAAAGCAACTCTAAGTGCTACATGTAAGTGCCATATAAGTTTAGAGGTTTCATAAAACAGCCTTAAAACCAGGAATACAACTGGATGTGGAAAGTGGTATTATTTTACTGATAATAATACCAACAAGATGCATCAGTATGGGTTTATCTTGCATTGGCTTCCACAAAAGTGTACCTCCACTGTATGAAACATTATTTTTAGTACCAAACAGACAAATGCATATTATTTTACAAGCCTAACATACAGATTTTATGGACTGCTCTGGTGCAACCAAGTTTGTAATGTGACGGCATTGACTCGCTGCCCAACTCGTGTCTGATCCAGGGTTTTGAAGGTAGCATAAAGGCTCATATTCACACGGTCTGCTGCCCCTGGCTTTACAAGCCCAGACAGAAACACCCTTGCTGTAACAGAGGTGCTCATGGGAATAGAACAGTTTTTCATCACTCTTTTCTTTGTCTTTTCTTCTCCAGCAATACGTCATGCTTCACGATATGGTGGCAGCTCACAGTGTTGTCCGTGTGTCTGTATGCCGAGCCAACAATGGTTTGTAAATACATTTTTGTGTGTGTCCGTTTTTCATGAAAGCCCCTGAACATAAATTGAAGTAGTAGCTCATATTGTGTGCTATTCTATTTGGCTCCCAGCCATTTTGAAGAGTGCTTTTACAAACCAGACAGTTGGCCTTTTTCTGCTTCTGTCCTGGACCAGACTGAGTCGCACACTCTCGCTCGTCACTCTCCTTTGGCTGTTCTCCAGATGGCTACTAGCTGGGGAGACCGCAGAGTTAGTGTGTGTATGTGAGACTGTGGGTTTAGCACAATGAAAGCACTCTTTAATGGTTTTGCACTTGCCTTTATATAGCTGCATGCATTTTACAATGCGTGGTAGCGTCTGGAGAGGTGGAAAATACTCGCTGACAGTTTCATCAGGTATCTTATCAGATAATTAAGATTACATCCATGAGTTGGACAAAGACGAAGATTTCACTCATAGTCTGAATCTGTCAGAAAAATGGCTGTGAAGGTTTATACACAACCAACCTTTTTCTTTATGCATCCATATATTGCCCTGGCCCCTGCTTGTGATGCCTTTTCCTACTGGTGCCTAAGGGACGTGAATAATGAGACATGTGCTGAGTGAGACTCTGGGACTCTGTCACAAAATATCTCCTTCCTCACTCCTCCATTCACAAAATCCACCATCTGCTGCTGTTGGATAATTTATACACTTTAGCCACGCTCATAATTGTCTCTCCTATATTGTATTACCCACTTTGCTCTTCACCTGTGTGTCAAATGCACACATTTACCCTCTCTACTCCTCCATTGTACCCTCCTACCTGGCAGATATCGAAGAGATTCTGTCTACTGATCTGGTGCCTGGTGATGTGATGGTCATTCCCAGCAATGGGACCATCATGCCATGTGATGCCGTGTTGATCAGCGGCACCTGCATCGTCAATGAAAGCATGCTCACAGGTTAGAGGACATATCTGGAAATCTAAAGTCTGATAACTTTGGAAAGAGATTTGTTGAAATATTTTATATATTTGTAGATGCAGGAGACTCCAAAACATCAAACACTTGTGTAAGTACATCTCCTAGAAGCCAGTCTTGATATAGCTCTACTCTCTGTCAGGTGAGAGTGTTCCTGTGACAAAGACCAACCTCCCAAACCCAGGGCCAGAAGAGACGGGGGAGGCTGACAGTGCCTACAACACAGAGGACTATAAGAGACATACACTCTTCTGTGGCACCCATGTTATCCAGACCCGCTTCTACACTGGTGAAATGGTCAAGGCTGTGGTGGTCTGCACAGGTAGGTGTCTTAGTAAATGTGTTTTGAGGTTAATTGGATGTAAATGTCTTTAAGGCTTTGTATAAAAACGGGTACATTGTGAGTTTTATTTAAGGACACAAACTCCCTTTATCGGAAGAGCATCTCTGATGTAATCATTAAAGGGATCGACAACACAACCACATTAACATGAAAGTATCAGTTTGTTGCTTAGAATTGCTGCGAATTTCCCCAAAATTACGACTACCTGCTCGGATATATTGGGCAAAGTTAGGAGCTTTCTGAGAGGGTTCTCACAGTATTTGTCAAACTTCTGATTCCAATATAGAACGCAGGTTCCACTTATAAAAGACTTGTCTTCTTCTTCTTCTCAGGTTTCAGCACAGCCAAAGGTCAGCTGGTGCGCTCCATCCTGTATCCCAAACCCACCGACTTCAAGCTGTACCGTGATGCCTACCTCTTCCTGTTGTGTCTGGTGGCTGTAGCTGGAATCGGCTTTGTTTACTCTATTGTCCTCAGCATCATAAACAAGGTAATGTATGGGGTGACAATGACCGATTAAACAAATGCAGTGTAAATGGGGTGAGAATGAATTATACTATGGAATATAACGAACAGATTCACTCCAGGCCTTTGGTTGGATTAGCACATTATAGATTATAAATAGATGAGACGTATATAAGAGAACGTTTGTTTCCCACTGTTCAGTCATCAAGTGATTTTTATTCCACTCATGTTCAGAGATGTCACATATTTGACTCCCAAACCAGGATTTCAGCCAATGAATGAGAGTGATATGTGAATTTCTAGCTGATTTCTACCTTGAGAGATGATAATCAAAGACATGGTGACAATCAGACATGAAGAAATTTAAAGACCTTTTCTCTTTTTTGCCTGCTCTAGGTGCCAGCTAAGACCATCATCATTGAGTCCCTAGACATCATCACCATCACTGTGCCACCAGCGCTGCCAGCTGCCATGACAGCCGGAATTGTGTACGCCCAGCGGCGCCTCAAACGCATTGGCATTTTCTGCATCAGCCCACAGAGGATCAACATCTGTGGCCAAATCAATCTGGTCTGCTTTGACAAGGTGAGCACGAGAAGTTGACTGCTGTGTTTTCTCATTCAGATTTAATTAATGACTTCATATTCCATACATATACAGAAATACACAACACATGGATTTGGAGCGATATTGTTGATGTTTGTATGTGGTAGATTTCGATAAATTAACTAAAACTGTTGTTGCCCAGATGAATTCCACCTGCCAGTGGTTGTGTGGCACTGCAGTGCTCAGCAATTCTACTTTATTTCTTATTATAGACTGGAACTCTAACGGAAGATGGATTAGACCTGTGGGGTGTCCAGAGAGTTGAGAATGGCAGGTAAGGTGACCTTAACTCTTAATTAAGCGAAACATGAAACTATCACTGTTTCATGACAATTCAGGCTGCATTGCTGAATTGCACCTACCACTCCTGCCCGTCCAGTTTCCACCTGTCAGAGGAAAATGCCTACAAGGAGAATCTTGTCAAGTCCCAGTTTGTGGCTTGCATGGCCACCTGCCACTCCCTCACGAAAATAGAGGGCCAGCTGTCCGGGGACCCCCTGGACCTCAAGATGTTTGAGGCTACAGGCTGGGTGAGTTGTTTTGTGTCTGTCCATGAACTTAAAGTTGGTGAGGGCATGAATTTGGGAATGTGATAAGGCAGACCACCCTGAATAAAATATATGGGGGCAACAGCCACATGGAATCAATTTTATGTGTAGGCTACCTGTGTGTGATAGACAGAAGAAGATATTTGTTTTAACAAATGTTTTTGACCCATTCTTGAAGTTTTTTTCTTCCTCAAACACATTTTTCTGATTCCTGTTTTTTCGAAACCTTTGCCCTCACAGATCCTGGAGGAGGCCACCGAGGAGGAGACATCGCTCCACAACCGTATCATGCCCACTGTGGTTCGACCCCCGAAGCAGCTGTTGCCTCAAGAGCCTGCAGTGTCACAGGAACAAGACATGGTATGTGGGTTAGGGTTAGTTAGAAGTCTGGGAAATATGATAAAATCATTTATCTGTTAATTTTCATCATTGTAAATGATCGTGAAATCTATTAAAATCTAATAATCTAATTTCATAGTTATGTGAGAGATTTGATTATACATATATTTTATGCCTTGTTTTATTTTATAGTCTAATTCAAGTTGATTTAAAGCTTTAATTCACAGTATATGGGCTATAATGCAACATATCAACCATACCATTGCAGTATACAGTAGCAACATCAATCATGTTATATTAGGCTTTAACCAACATATCTCTCTGTTCCTTTCCTCTTTCTAGGAACTCTATGAGCTCTCGGTAAGAACTCTGCTTCCTCTTTGAAAATGTAGTTTTTAATTCCTCTTGGCTTTCTTGAACAACACAGATCTCTCTGAAAGAACGATAATATGTATTGAGAATTAACAGTTTGTATTGTTATGATATTAATGTTGCAATTCTAGCTATGTTAAATTTGAATTATATATGACATGCATATAGATTATTTTCAGTTTCCCATTTCCTCCATTACACAGACATTCTGTGACACTCTCTTTACTCCCTGCCTTGTTCCGTTTGCACTGTCAGCCTGATGCAGAACTGAGTCAGCAATCACGTGTGTGTGTCTGTGTGTGTGTGTGTGTGCAGTCTGTGTATGAGATAGGTATTGTGCGCCAGTTTCCTTTTTCATCAGCTCTCCAGAGAATGACTGTGGTAGCTCGTCTGCTGGGGGAGAAACGTATGGACGCCTACACAAAGGGGGCGCCCGAGGTGGTGGCTGGTCTCTGCAAGAGGGACACAGGTGAGGTTTGCACGGTCGCTGTGGTGACAACCAGCACTTGGAAATACTTGACATTTTTATTTTATGTTTTAAGGTTTCAGCAAATACAATACACTACTTGTGCATTGATGGAATATGAATACAAAATCGGTTGCATCACAAAAGCCTCAACTTTTTTTTTGCCCTTTGTGCTTCTCTGTCTTAATGTCTCTCGCCACTGTCTTTTTCTCTCTTTGCAGTGCCAGATAATTTTGCAGAGATTTTGGAGGGCTATACAATGCAGGGTTTCAGGGTCATTGCTCTGGCACACCGGCGATTAGAATCAAAACTTACCTGGCACAAAGTTCAGAACGTCAACAGGTAACCTTGACTGTTTTGTTGTTGTTTGTCAATTATGGTACTTATGGTTTGAATGTAACAGCCTATTGTGTGTACTGTTTCTGACCATGTTCATCCCTTCATGGCCACAATTTAGCATCATCCAATGGCAACTGCAGAATTATGTAATGCAATCATATCAACATGGACCAACATTTTCAAAGAAATGTGTACATCTAGATGGATACCATGCCCCGAAGAACTGAGTGTTTCTTGGTTAAAGGGAGTTTTAGAAGCATGTTTATAGTAAAGTGCTCAGTGAGTTAACTAAATGAACAGGTCCCTGTGTCAAGCAAAGTCTTTTAGTGACTTAACTATTAATAGAGAGCAGTACTATACAAGTTTTTGGTATACTAAGTACTAATGTGTTTGTGTCTTCATTTGAAACAGGGATCACATAGAGATGAACATGGATTTCCTGGGTCTGATCATCATGCAGAACAAGCTGAAGGCAGAAACTCCAGGTGTCCTGCAGGACCTCCGCCAAGCCCACATCCGCACAGTCATGGTTACTGGTGAGCGCATACACACACTGCACATTCACTCCCATGTAACCTAAGCCTAACACATAAATATGTGAGTCATAGAAGTCTTGAATAGGAAAATAATCTTGCAAAAACCACAGACTGTAAAAATAGATGGATTAGGCAGGGTCAAGGTCAAACCTCTTGAGTTTCTCTCACACATGCAGAGCAGAATTCGATAATCTCCTGTGTTTTGACATTCGGTTTAGTCACTCTGGTATTTGCTCAGCTGTACCCATAATCTCAACTCACAAAACTTCTAGGCTGCCCAGTGCAACACACAACCTCAAATGTCCACCAGACAATCCTCTGTTTGCCTTTGCTTTCCTTTTATTGTCCATTGTATTCTCAAGGTTGCTTCAGACAAAAGGACGTGAAATGTGATTAATAATTTATGCTTGATTGATGACCTACACACAGTAGATGCTATTTCAGTCTCAGGCTTTCTCGCAAACTCACCCAATGTCATCAGCCCTTAAACACATTTGATAGTGTCCCCTTGTGGTAATAATGTGCCCCAGGACTATTGGCCTCTGTTTTCATTCAGCGTCTTACCATCAGTCACAGGCAGGTAAACTCTCCACTTGTGGGATAGGCAGAGAATATAGTGAGGAGCAGAAGCATGACGTGCATTAATAACATTTTAATAAACAGTCTATAAATCCATAAATCAGTAAACCCTTGTCGGTATTCTTTATTTGATCTTTATGATTTGACCACATTCCAGGTGACAATATGCTGACAGCAATTTCAGTGGCTCGTGATTGTGGAATGATCCCACCCCTGGACACAGTCATCATTGCTGATGCCCATCATCCCCATGACGGACAGACCGCCAAGATCACCTGGAGATACGCTGACAAGCCAAGCAAGACGTCCCGCCTGGAGGTGAAGCGATTGGGCCGACACCAGTACTTGCACAAGACATACATGGACAAACAGTAATTGTAATTTCTTTATAGGAAGTGAACATGAGATTAGAGGACGTGTGTCATGAAGACGAACCTAAAGCACAAGAGCTGTACCACTTTGCAATGAATGGAAAATCATTTGCTGTAATCTCTGAGCATTTCCCTGACATGCTTCAAAAGGTATGAGGTCTCTTCAATGAGGGTGGACATAATTTATAACTTTTGCAGCTCCTACTGTTGAATTTGGATGGTGAGGTTCTGACCATGTGTTCTGCCTTGTAGCTGGTGCTTCACGGGACAGTGTTTGCCAGAATGGCCCCAGACCAGAAAACCCAGCTTATTGAGGCGTTGCAGGGTGTAGAGTGAGTACTTCAGTCAAACACATGAACGTTTTTGTATATATATAAGCATACACAACTTTAAGTTGTGAGACTGTTAGCTGTTATCATTAATGGAAGAAATACCCTTCAATAAAAGCTGCAGAAGACATTTTTAAAGATTAAAGTGTTCAAAGTGAGCATTGAGTTACTGTTCTTTATATCTTACATGCAGCTACTTTGTTGGGATGTGTGGAGATGGAGCTAATGATTGTGGGGTACGTAAACCACGATGGAAATACATTTTGGGTCTGGCAATAACTTATTGAAATGGACATCCTTTTATATTAGTCTGTACTTAAACTATCTGTTTTCCTCACACAGGCTCTGAAGAGGGCTCATGGTGGCATCTCTCTCTCAGAGCTTGAGGCCTCTGTAGCTTCTCCCTTCACCTCCAGGACCCCCAACATCTCCTGTGTCCCCAGCCTCATCAGGTATTTCTTTCCTTCTTATTAGATTCATTCCACACATTGTACTAAATAAATAAACAAAATGAAAGATGAAATAGAACTTGAAGGGAAGAGCTCCTCAGGATCCACATGGACAGATGATGTTTTATCTGTCAAAGGCTGTGGTCATAGTGACTGGATCATTGTGATGTTTTATCATTGACTTGCCCTCATTTGGTGCAGTAGTTTTAGTATGTAGCTTTGAAGTGGATTCAACTTTGTGTGTTGGATTTAGAGATGACATGGTGGTTCATTTCTTTTACAGGGAGGGCCGCGCCGCTCTCATCACCTCCTTCTGTGTGTTCAAGTTCATGGCCCTCTACAGCATCATCCAGTACATCAGTGTCACCCTCCTCTATTCTGTACGTACCGCTGTCTCCACAATCTATAGTAGCATTTGAATTAATAAGAAGTCCAGTGAATGCTCAGGAGTGTCTGATCTGAACTGTCTGTTGTCTTTGTTTTTTAGATCCTCAGTAACCTGGGAGACTTCCAGTTCCTCTTCATCGATATCGCCATTATCCTCCTTATTGTCTTTACCAGTAAGTAGAAGAGGAGTAACAATATAAATAAAAGTAATATGAATTACATCAAGGTTATGCGTCACACATTTATTTGTCTTAACCTGTATCTTTACTTACTGTCCTTTCTCCTTTTCAGTGAGTCTGAATCCAGCGTGGAAAGAGCTTGTGCCGCAACGGCCGCCATCGGGTCTGATCTCAGGGTCTCTGTTGTTCTCTGTGCTGACACAAATCCTCATCTGCTTGGGCTTCCAGACCGTAACATTCCTGTGGGTCCAGAAGCAGCCGTGGTACACAATCTGGACACCACTCACAGAGTGAGTAACTGCTGTCTTGACCAATGCAAAAATTACAATATTTTATCATGTGTGTCTGCCACATTTTTTTTGCTCAACATGTTTTTTTAATCAAACTCTGTCCTCACCCAGTGTCTGCAACATGTCATCACACATCAACATGTCTGACGTCAACAACACAGAAGTGGACGACCACAACATTCAAAACTTTGAGAACACCAGCCTCTTCTATGTGTCCTCCTTCCAGTATCTCATTGTTGCCGTCGTTTTCTCTAAGGGCAAACCGTTCAGGCAGCCCAGCTACAAGAATTGTGAGAAACTTGAATAAATCTGACCTCATATAGTTACAAATACTTTAACTTTTCTATATTGTAAGTTTGTTTGTGTTTCTTTGCTGTCCGCAGGGCCTTTTGTGGTGTCCACCCTGATTTTGTATATTTTCCTACTGTTAATGATGTTCAACCCTGTGAAAACTATTGACGAGTTTCTAGAGGTAAGAAAACGTAAATCACCAAAAATACACCTTTACCGTCAAAATTGTATCTGGTTTTATCATACCAAGCGCCATATCTACTTTTTATGTCCCTAATTTAAGATGTAGACCCATAAAGCATTTGTATTAGCCACTTAGTGAGTTTTTTAATGTCACCAGATAGATGATCAACATTGGACCTTCTCTCTCTCTCTTTGTGCAGATTGTTTGTGTCCCGTTTGACTGGAGAGTAAAACTCTCCCTCATTATCGTAGTCAATGCTGCTGTGTCTGTGGTGGTGGAGGTAAGACACGCGCACATACTCACATGGTAACATTTGATGTTTTTCTCATGTTCAGTTTTTAGTTTTTTTCATGCAGTGTTCTCATCTTTGTCTCACTTTTATCTTGTGTTCTGAGAAGAGTTTTATTAATATTATTGTCTTTAACAAGAGGATCTTTGGTATTTGCAATTGCTAAAACTCAAAGTATGTGGCTAATGTTAACATTTTTGGGATGAAATGTATGCAGGTATTTGAAATCCCTCAAAGCAGAGAACGTTTGTCTAATCTGTGGACAGACGGATGCTCCTTAAGAAAATAGCTTATTATTGTACAACTGCATGGCAATAGATAGTTTATGCTGGCCTGTCCCACACAGTGGAGCAGTATCACTATGCCTCGGATTTCCTCCAGACATCAGCCCAGTTACACAAACTGCATTCACCTAAACTCCTAGAGCAAACTGCTTTCAAATCTACAATGAAATAAAAAAGTATACCTAAGTGATTGCACATAATCAAAACTTAAGAGTTTTCTATATATATTAAGACCTCAGGATTAATGTGATGTGATGTCTTTACTAATTCTATTAATTGTGATTTTAACTTTGCATGTAATTATTAACACAACTTAATGGAAGAATAATTTCAACAAATGATCACTTAAACTTTTGATACATTGTGAAAAAGCCAGTTGAAGACCTCTGTGTAAAAACACAATAGCAGGAACTATGTGAAATCAAATTTCAAAATCAAATCTCTGTAATTCTTTCCCCTGCCCACTGCACTATTCCATAGACCTTCATCCTTGACATCATCTTATGGAAGCTTGTGTTCAGCCGAGACAAACATGGCAGCTTTGGCGTCACTCCTGCCGCCCCTACACCACAGGTTGGGAAAATCTGACACCTTCTTCTCTAGCCCTTCCATTTTCGTCTTTTGTGGTTTTCCCTCTCACTGTCCCCACTTGTATCTCTAATACTTCAGAGCACACCTTTTTATTTTAACCCCTAACCAAGACTTCAGTCTCTTTCTGATCTTTCTTCTCCATCTGAGTTGTCCTGATGGATACTGGGTTCAATGCTTGATAATGTACCAGTTGTACTACACTCAGTTGTGAGATTAGCTTCATAACATTTAGTTTACTTTATTACATTCTTACTGAAGTTGTAAAACCTCATTACACTGAGATAAACAAGTCAATCACCAGGAAGCCACTGACTTGATGTTCAAGTGAAGGAGTAATGCCGACTTGTCCTTGAAGAAAGTACCATACATGTCCTCTTAACAAGGTGGTTAACACCTTCATGCTCGGCTGTCAGCAGGTTACATTTGTTATTCACATTTGTGCCTTCAAATTTATATTTCAAAATTCTGAATAGGAAAGCAGTGAGAGAGCACGTTGCACTGGTGGTGGAAGCCACGATATATCCAACCAGTCCAGTCATGATATGATAGTTATCTGTTAGATAATCTTCTAAGGTCTTTACATACATGAGTACATATTAAGTTTATAAATGGTCTGTGGCATGAAAAACTTTGGGCACCCCTGGTCTAAGTTTCTATTACAGTCACTGAAAGATTGGCCGATTTCCCAAAAAGAATACTGTTAATTTAATATCTCAAGCAATTAACTATTTATTAATTGCAATGTTTTACATTTTCAAAATAAGGAAAATGTCCCAAAACAGTCAATTTTGTTCACCCCGCATGGTATGGATTAGTAACCCCTCCAGCTTGTAAATGCTTTTTATGCATACACGTCAGGGACAGCTTGGGACAGAGATACCCTGTTAGCTAAGTCTGTCAGTCAACACTGTCAGTTGTTCCTAACAGATGTAGTATGTTCAAGATTTAAAGCAGGCTATTTTCAAATGTTAGTGAGATATTTTCATCTGTTGAGACCTCTTGTGGAATCCTTTGTTCTATCTGTGACTCCATGAGCTTGTTTTTAATGAGAAGGCTCGCTCTTTAACTGTCCACTGGCAAGTCCTTTAACTGTCATGCTGAATTTTGTTTTGAACGACCTACATGCATGTGCACATGCTGCAGTTTACCAGTGTAAAGAAATGTGCCTGTGTATCGTGCAAATGTCTTCTCTCCAGTTTTTTTTTGCATGCAACAGCTATAGACGCATGTCACAGTCTGATGAAAGTGTTTTAGAAAATCTGAACAAAGTAGGAAACCAATTGATGGAACCTTTCATCCGTCCCTTCTTTCCGCTCTCTGCTATCATTTATTAATTTTCTTGTTATACCGATGTGGTATTTTCAGAGGGGCATTGACCTGCAGGCGTTCAAGTGTCTGTCCTGGCTGAGCTGCTCACGCAAGATGCCCAAGGCCCGCTACATGCATCTGGCCCAGGAGCTGAGTGTGGACCCTGACTGGCCTCCAAAGCCAACCACCACCACAGAAGCCAAACCCCGCCCCGAAAACGGCTCCACCTATCAAATCATGATCAACTCCTAGCACCCCCCCACAGCGCCTCCAGCTATCCTATCTCACCTTTCATACTGTAGACATTTTTAAAGGTGTGCTTAGTGAAAGCACATTCAATAGGATGATTGCTCGTCATCACCGTTCAGAGACTTGCCTCCAACACTGTAGTTCCAGAGACATTACTGCAAAGACCACAGGATTACACAGACAGTGGGGTCCATACGTGTCGAACGCGCCCTCAGACTCTCAGGTCTCTCTTGCTTTAAATGTTCTTAAAACATCTGCACGTCAAAGTTGATTCCCTTCCTTTATTGAGATGTCTGTTCACCAAAGCTGAGCAGCTACTCCAGTCCAAAATCGCAAGTCAACCGAAATAAATGTCTCTCGTCTTTGTGTGGAAGCGATGTAAGATAGAGCTGAAGACCCACTCCACTTCTGATATAGCTTCTGACAAATTTGAACTAGTAAATCATTTCTACACTACCACTGTTTATAATAACTAGGCGTTCAGATTTAATTTACAACCACTGTATTACAAAACCCATTTAGACTTCAGATTAAAATAGTTGATATCATGTCTGAGCTTTTCAGACGGATTATTATGTTTTTTAAATAGAAACTTGAGAAGTATAGGCCAAGTTGAAGGGTTGTACTCTAGTCCTCAAGTTCAACCCCCTCTGACTGAATTTGCAACTAAGAGAATTGGCTTATATAAGAGAAGACTGGCAGAGTTTGAGGACAGAGGACAGAAGTTCCAGTTTGAGATGGAGAGATTCTGCTGTTGGAAGCCTGGAGTTGAATGTGGACAGTGTAGTCGATTACTCTGCACTGACCACCTCAGTGTGACGTGATCATACAGTTTTTAAAAGAAACAGCAAAATGTCCAAAGTTTTTGTTTTTCTGACTCTGATTGCTACCATGTAGTGTTCTTATACATTTAATGTTCATATAGACAAATTTGAATGAGTTGGCATAAACACCCGACAATAACTCATTATGTGATAACCAAACTATTTTCAATTTCTCCCTGTGGTGAATGAACCACAAGTCAAAGCACGGGGAGTTGAAGAAGCTTGAGAATGATGAACGGCTGTGGTCTCGTAACGTTGCACACCCCAACCCGAAGTTCATGCTCGCATTTAATAATAAACACAAATATACAACTATCAAAGTGGCTGATCGTACAGTTCTGGAAGAGTAAGAGGATGAAGTTAGGGAAAGTCTAGATTTAGTGTGATTTAGAAACTGCACAATATGTCTGAAAATATTACAATGTACTCATAGTGGACATTTAAAGTATTTGTAGACCAGCTGTCATCAGCCACATTGTAATATGACCTATATAAATCATACTTTTTACCTGTGATCACCTTTTTAAATTTGTGAAAATGCAGAAAAGCTCTTGTAGGATTATAGAAAATGGACTTTAAATTGGTCACACATTATAAATCACAGGTTGCACACTGAAAGTACAAAACCATGAAAGTGAAGGACATTCGGGCTTCTCCAAATTGACCTAAGAAGAACAGTGAGGCAGAAAGACACACAAACAGATGTGCTCATCCACTCTCAACCACAGGCTGGGACCTGAGACAGGCTCTCCATCATTTTTGTCAGAGATTACCTTTAAGATTTTTAACAAAGGTATTATTATGTCAAAATTTTTAAAATAATAATAAAAAAAAGACTGCTTTTTAACCGTGCTAGCATTGTGAATCAACTGATCGGTTGGTCCAGACGTAAATATCTCATCAACTGTCATGAACTCCAACACGGATGTTCTTCTCTGTAGCTCCTCATTTATCATGTCATGTCACCAAAATGACACAAGAACAGAACAGGTTGCCTCTTAAGCTAATGATTAAATTATTAATCAACATTAGCTGAACTCTGATATTCCAACACAGCGTGCTAACATACCCAGTGTTTTACATCCATCAAAATCGGTTATCAAGTGTGTCATGAACTTTGCACCCTTACAGGCTGCTAGTGTGGCTATAAACCGTTAAGCCAATGTGTTTGCGTCGGTGAGCCATGTCCTGTCAGCAACTCATAACGTCAGACATGGAACGTAAAGGACATCAACACTCATGAAGCCACCTCCCTACCTGTCATGTTCTGAGGACTTGAAAGACTAAACGGTTGCAATATTAGAACTGTTATTAAAAATATACAGCATTACTGTAGAAGACACATTAACATGACTGTACTTTAAAAAGAATATCCACGAGAGAGGCAGCAGAAATATGTCTGGCTATCGTGGACAGCTGATAACATACATGAGACCATATGAATCAAAGCATCCAAAATCTGCAAACTCCAGATTGGCTAAAAGTAAGCCAGTAGTTTATTTTTCATCACAATTTCTTCCTATGGAAGAAGACTGATTAAAAGTGTGATGGAGAATTAAGGTAAAGAATCATGGATCTTATCCTCTCGCTGCTCTCGATGCAATCAAACGATCCGCGCAACAGCACACCCTGCATAGGACAGATGCAGATTAACATGCACAGTTGTATTCATTTATTACACATGCTACCTGCATAGAGAGTTAAGGGCTATATTTATGTTCACTGCTATTTCTTGCTGCTCCCCAATATCTGTTCTAAAAGTATTATGTACGGACACAGTCTGGAGACTTTGAAGGTGGCTGGAGAAGTTTGTAGTTTCATCCTGTGGAAAATCTAAGAAGCAGTTTACACTTTATGGGTGGAATTGAGTTTTTTGTTGTTGAAGTTTAGTACTTTAAAAAAAATGCAAATAAATACTTTTTTTCAGGCATATAACATCATATGAGAAATTCCTCATTAATCATGATGAACAGTCACCTAAGGGGAAAACTACAGACTTCTTAAAGTCACCAGAGATGATGTTTAAAAGTCAAAATGCTAATTTATGACGGAGGATCACATGAAAATAGCTGGTTCCTGTTGTCAGTATAACTAATTGCAGCCTGTCTTTCATGAATTATATGTTTTATATTATTTTCAGAGTGCGACTCAGGTGCTATAAGACACCTCGTCTAAGACAACTAACAAATGTCAAGGGGATACAATATGACTGCTCCTCAGTGACATGAAGCAAATTACATTTCAAAAGTTTGTTGAATGTGCTGTGTTGTATGATATTTATATGGCACAAAAACATCATCTTTAGCTTATTGATCATCACTGAGTTTATTCAATAGTTGCAAAAGGTTTCTCCATATTAAGTGATAACAAGAGTCTGAAGCTGCTCATTCGCTGAAAGCCATCGTCTATTGAGATGCATGTAATAATATTCCAAATGTATGTGAAATATTTGATCCATAACATTTTTGTGACAAGCTCAAATGTGACATGTGACCATAGTTTCCATGGATATATAGTTTATTTAATGAGGAAAGTATTTTGTTATACTATTTTGTGGACAAATTGTCAATGTGAGAGGGGTGTATAGTTGATAAAACTGGTAAGATGAATAGTTTGGCTGAAATGGACATTGTGGTGCCAATTAACAAAAATCCGATATTTTGTTTAAAAAAGATATTTGTTTATTTTGTTAAATTGAGACAAACTTGCTGATGTGCTCAAACAAGGGCCACATTGGCTCCTATGCTTCTGAATATTCAGTGGTGTTTGTCTTTTTATCGTTGATTTCAGGGTTTGATATTTTTTCTCCATAGATTCCTACTGAGGCTAAAATTGAATGTTTTGTAAAGAACAAAATTGAATGCAATGCAATACTACAGTTGTTGATTCTATTCCCAAAGACTTCATCACATCTGTATCGGTTATTTCAAAAAAAAAAAAAAAAAAGAGTTCAAAACAAAGTTTTATTTAGCTTGTTCAGTTCTGTCAAATCTGATTTTGCTGGGCACAAATGGACTTTAAACAGTGATAATAATATTCGAAGTTGGATTCAGTCTGTATATATGAGATACATTTCTAGTGTGTGCATAAAATTCAAAGAAGATATAGATATAAAAGTGTATGTTTTTGGATTATCAAAGGGCTGGTGTTTCTTTTTCTGCTATTTTGGTACTATGTGTTACAATCACTTGTTTGTCAACTTTCGATTTGTACTGTCTGTTGGATTTGTTCAAACTTTCACTTTTGTCGTGGACTTGCATTCGGCTGGATCTTCCTTATTTGGGCATAATCCTGGGCATTTATTTCACTATCTGAACCAGTTATTGAGAAGTATGATCGGTGTTTGTTCTGTCCTGGGTAAATCATACTGCAGCCAATGTTGACTTTAAACTTTTGAATTAAGATGAACTTTTTGATTCGGAAATTGTCTTTTCAAGTTCTTGTAGTAGATCTACTTCTCAGCTTATCTTTTTTTTTTTCTTCTCTTTTATACAGCTGTTTTTTATAAAACCAAGGATCTGACACAAGAAGGGAATAATTCATTTGATGTCGTATATAATCACCTCATTTCAGCAAATTTAAACATCTGACAATCATGTTACTTTTCTGTCCAATCATCCAATGTATGTATTTGACTTTTTTTTTTATCTGGAACTTTAAAAAACAATAGTTTGCATCTGTGTAAATTTAATATGAAATTGGCAAAAAAGAATGTGCATTGCTGCTTAATATCAGCAGTCTATTGTAGAAGGGGTTATATTGCTGCTAGGGGGCAAAGTTATTCGGTATCAGGTGTTTCATGACTGTGCACCTTGAAACATAATTCATCAATTT
Organism: Pleuronectes platessa; assembly: GCF_947347685.1. NCBI lineage: Eukaryota > Metazoa > Chordata > Actinopteri > Pleuronectiformes > Pleuronectidae > Pleuronectes > Pleuronectes platessa. The sequence continues at coordinate 17,756,737 of NC_070634.1, forward strand.
AATTATGGCAAAGTGTGAATACTATTGCTTTTCCTCTACGCTACAGTTCTGCCTTATATTCTGACACAACTTTGCCTCAATGAGCTTATACAGGTACAACATATACCAACAGTCAGCATTGGCCTCTCTCACATGATGTTTTTTTTTTTTTAAACCATCGAATGACTTTAAGATTGAGTCAGCCACTGAGTACATGAAGCCTCATTTCGATGTTGTTTCCTCAGGTGAATGTCTATTTGTAATAAATAGAGAAAATAAAAGTTAATACCCAAACGGAATGAAAATATACTTGTGGTAAAAACTTCTTACAGTCCATGTGTATTTCAGTGCTTTTTTTTTTATTTGCAGCTCCCCCACCTCATCAAGAGACCAGGAGTATATGTATTATTGTTAATGGCAGAGATGTACATTTTTTTTATTAATTTTTTTTTTTTACCTCATAATTTATTTTTTATTTATTTTCAGTTATTTTCTTTTTTTCTGAGGATTGTATTTCAGATTATCATGATTTCTTTCTTTTCAATAAATGTTTTGAAAACTATCTGCTGCAAGTCTGTGTCATTTGTCTCCGTTATCATTCATGATACTTTACAATTTGATAGGGCTTGTCACATTTCTATGAAGTCTCACTATAAATGTGGACTATGGACGATCCCGACCGTGAATTGGGTAAAATGTGGTTTAAGGTTACAGCAGTTCATTCCCTCACTAGTGTCATCACTCACCTTTTAAATGCACTAATGTTGTTTAAATACAATGCTGTACGCTGATCACTTGGCAGAGCCTGTGTATCAGTCTGTTCATTCACACCTTGTCAATTGCACCTTGCCCATGATTTTATAATTGAACTTTTTATTCAAATTACATTGAGTT